>NC_083590.1:17563298-18164548 GCF_027579695.1 Neoarius graeffei | reverse complement strand
AAAGGCCATCGTCCTTGAAATGGGCATGGATACACATGGGACAAACATGCAACATAAAATCTGCACACCAAATAGGGAAATAAGAGTCTGATCTAACGAAGTCCATTTACTTGAGTACTGCACTCCAGCACGTTTTTTCAGGTCTATACTTTATTAAGTTTTTGGAAACTTATGACTTTTACTCCATGACATTTGAACGAAAAATATTGTACTCTTGACTCAGTACATTTATATAAAGGTTCCTGGAACTTGTTACTTTGAAACACAGCTTTCAATTCAGCAGGTTAATTTTCGTTTCTTTTCTAAAATGTGAGAGGCCAATCACAGTAAACTCCACCTACGCTCAAATTTAAAGTGCATATTCTGGACCAATTTCATTTTTTTTTTAAAATATGAAAGTATGTCCCTTTACACACTCATCCAGAAGGGTAATTTTGCACAAGGCCATCTGTCTACAGCAGAAAAAAATAAAATAAAATGTGCATGGAAAAATCCCAATGGAGTCTGGAGCCAGATTCGTGACGTCACCTGTGGAAGCGCCAGCAGGCTGCACGAGCTTGCACGGTTTCAGTGCACAGCCTGTGTAGACCAAGCGCTCCCATTTCTCTCTCATTGTCCGGTGTTTTGGAAAACGATGAGCACTAATCCCATCAAGATTGGTGTTGCTACACCCTCCTACGATACATCTGTTAACCATTTTAATAATTACGCGATAACATTGAAGACATTTGCAGAAAACCACCAGGTCGTTTTCTCATAAACAAACCAGCGCTGACGTAGGATTCAGAGGGAGGCGTCCCGCACGCGACGTCACGAAAATCAATGTTTCCTGGGAAATTCAAATGCCGAGTTTTTTCAGAGGTGGACCAGTTCGCCTCAAATGGCTTGATTTCAACTGAATTTTTCTGGTATTGCGCAAGGTAAAAAAAAAATGGCACAAAATGCAAAATGTGACAGATATTTGACCAAAGTTTAATATAAAATAGGAGAATTACATTGATCTTGCTCCTGAATTTACCCGTGATATGCACTTGAAAGTGCTTGCTACATTTTTTGAACAGTTCAGTTTGAACTTGGTGGTGGTGGTGATGATGGTAATGATGACTACCCGTACAGCAGATAAAAATGATGGTTCCTCACCAGAGCACCCAGGGCCAGATCTGAAGTCCATGTTTGAGATTTTTGAAATGAAGAAATATTTGTATTGTTTTCAATGTTTGCTCTGTTTACCACAAACAAACATCATCAATGCCTACACAAATTTCCCATCCAACCTGAGAAAGCATGGTCAGGAATGTAAACATCAGTTGGCAGGGTGGAGGATGTTAAATAAAAGGCATTTCTAAAGGCTTTGAATCATATTCTACAAGCTTTTTATTTTACAGGTTCAACAAGCAATACACTGCATTCAGTAAATTGTTTCCGACTCATTAGATTCTTTAAATCCATTGTTGGAACAATACAACAATGCCTTGATATTAAAAAGAAAACAATAAAAACATTCATCTGAAAAAGTACTTCTGAATACTTAAATGTCTTAAAAAGCAAATCCTCCAGTACTGTAACTCAAGTAAAAATCTGACTAAACACTTTTCACTTGTATTTGAGTAACATTTGACCAGGAGGATCTGTACTTTCACCCAAGTACGGTAATCGATTTGTGCATTTTGTCCACCTCTGTCCCAAAGTGCAGATTTGTCAAAGTGCTTTCAGTTTCTCTCTTTCTAACAGTGGAACAGTAGAACAGTTCTATTCAGCTTTACTTACATTGCTTTTCTGGATGCTGCAATCACAGGCATCACCTTCACAAGAACCTCATCTGGTATCTTCTCTGTACTGGTATATTTACCCAGGTCAAACTCCTCCAGCTCCTGTGCTGAAGTCAGTAACACAAACACCAGAGCAGACCACTGTGAAGCAGAGAGTTTACTTTGTTTTCCAGATTTAACGTAGCGTTGGATTTCCTCCACTAGAGAATCGTCACCCAGTTCATTCAGACAGTGGAACAGATTGATGGATTTTTCTGCAGGAAGATCTTCACTAATCTTCTTCTTAATGTACTGAACTGTTTCCTCTTTGCTCTGGGAGCTACTTCCTGTCTGTGTTACTAAGGCATGTAAGAGTTTCCGATTGGACTCCAGTGAGAGACCCAGAAGAAAACGGAGGAACAGATCCAGATGTCCAGTCTCACTGTATAAGGTCCGACCTACAGCACTCTTGTGTACATCTGAAATTGTCTGAAAGAACCGACTCATGGAATTGTCTGAAAGAACATTTCTCTTTTCCTTCATGAAGGTCAGATGCACATACAGAGCTGCGAGATGCTCCTGAATGCTCAGATGACCAAAGCAGTACACTTTACTCTGGTGAAGCCCAACCTCCTCTCTGAAGATCTGCGTACACACACCTGAGTACACTGCTGCTTCTGTCACATCAATGCCACATGCTCTCAGGTCTTCCTCATAGAAGATCAGGTTGCCTTTCTTCAGCTGCTGAAAAGCCAGTTTTCCCAGTTTGAGAAGCATTTCTTCATCACTCTCCTGCTTCTTTGAGTACTTTCCTCTGATGATGTTTGTCTGAATGATGAGGAAGTGTGTGTACATTTGAGTCAGAGTCTTGGGGATATTGCCACTCTCTGCGTCACCCAACATTCTCTCGAGAACAGCGGCTGAAATCCAGCAGAAGACTGGGATGTGACACATGATGTAGAGGCTTCTTAATGACTTCAGGTGTGTGATGATGTTCTCGGCCAGGCTCTGATCACTGATCCTCTTCCTGAAGTACTCCTCCTTCTGTGGGTCATTGAACCCTCGTACCTCTGTGACTCGATGGACGTACTCCGAGGGGATTTGATCAGCTGCAGCTGGTCGGGAGGTGATCCAGATGAGAGCAGAGGGAAGCAGATTCCCTTTGATCAGGTTTATCAGCAACATATTCACTGATGCTGATTCAGTTACATCGCACACTCTCACTGTGTTCTGGAAATCCAGAGGGAAACGACACTCGTCCAATCCATCAAAAATGAACAGAACTTTTTCCAACCTGGACATTTCTGTTTCTTTGGTTTCCTTGAAACAGACATGAAGGAGCTCAATCAGACTCAGTTTTTGGTCCTTCATCAGATTCAGCTCTCTGAAAGGAAGTGGAAATATGAGGGGGACGTCCTGATTTGCTTTCCCTTCAGCCCAGTCCACAATGAACTTCTGCACAGAGACTGTTTTTCCAATACCAGCCACTCCCTTTGTCACTACAGTTCTGATGGGTTCGTCTTCTTCAGATAAGGGCTTAAAGATGTCGTTGCATTTGATTGGTGTTTCCTCTGTTGTTTTTCTCCTGGACGCTGCCTCGATCCGTCTCACCTCATGTTCTTTATTGACATCTCCTCTGTCTCCCTCTGTGATGTAGAGCTCTGTGTAGATCTCATTCAGGAGCACTCGGTTTTCCTGCTTTATCATCACTCCATTTAAACACTGAAACTTCTTCATCAGATTTAATCTGAACTTTTTCTGGACTTCATTTGCAGCAGCAGATTCTGGGGCGTGTCTGTGTGACAGGGTGAAGTAGGAAGACATGGTGAGACATGGGCTCCAATTATGACAGTTTAAGATCACAGTGTTTCTGACTGGTTTCCACAGAGAGTTCTTTATGATGTTCTCAATGTGCGTTTATTTTATTCTCCTGTATATTTTCTATAATCTAATCAGTCTCCATGAAATAACAGCAGAGAGATTTATAATACCAGTGCATCAGTGTCACAGTCATGGTGTTGGGTTTGATCTTACCCTGTATCTGTGATGAAGATCTTTTCTCTTCTGCCTCCTGCCTTCTGTAAAACACTGGGAACAAAAATTGTTGCTGTTAAAGACAAAAACTTTCATCACTTTAATCCTACGATCTAAACTTTAGCCCTAATGTTACTACAATAATTATTTATGAGTGCATTAACATTTAGAGAGCACAGTGCTGAATACAACACGACAAAAATATTGTGGAACTGGAGAAAAATATCTGCCCCAGTTTTAATGAGAGTTTTTCTAGTTTTTCCTTCTTTCCTTTATCAGTGTTCTCCATGGGCACTTTTAAAGTGGCACACTGCCACATTATAATTCTGGCCCGCCACCCTTCCCTTGACCAAAAAAAAAAGTAACTTCATCAGTACACACCAAATAAATCATAATGTATTCGCGTTATTATAATTTTGTAACTAATATGCAGAAGACCATTAAACGAATGCATACAGGGCTATCTGAAGTGGCCACACGATTGCAATAGAAAACCATCTGGCCGGCTGCATACAGATTGTGACCCAGAGCTCTGCAGATTGAGGGCTATCCCTGCGGTACACTACATCGCACCACATTACACATAGTAATGCTGGAAGCTACAAGCTGCAGCTAGCCAGCAGCTAAATAACTTTGCGGTGCACACGCAGATTGTTTGTAGCGTTATTGTGCAACGGTTACGCTTATCTATCGTCTTTTCTGACCGTACACAGTTACAGTAATCATATAACAGCACACACACACACACACACATACACACATTAGTTACGTTCAGGTCTTTTATTTTATGTATCTGTGATTGTGTAGGTGAGAGCTGCATTTTCCCATTCTTTCACGGTTTGTTTACTGCAGGACTTACGGGTTCCTGGGTCAAAGGACCCGAATTATGGAGGCTGGGGTGGCTTTGTAGTGCCAGTCTCAGGCACGCGCACCAGCTAGTGCATGGATTGGAGTGGTTTCACCCAATTAACATTAATTATGTGTATTGTAAAAAAATTATGCATTTATTGTAATTGGTTATTTTGTTTATGCATGGAAGTTCATTTATTTTTCACACACAGAAAAAAATATAATTAATTCAGGGATGCGCAACAGGTGCATCAGTCTCAACTGAAATGTCAAATGAGTCTCACATTGACAATAAAGATGATATGTACAGTAAGAATGTGTTAATTTTTTATAAAATGATTTTAACAATGATTTAGCATTTCTTATCCATTTATTGGCCAGTTTCACTGTCAAAAAAGTCCAAAGTCCATCAGCTTGAAAAGTCGAGAACCCTATATGGTCATTAGGGATGGAACAGAATATCACTCCATCATGCAGAATGAACAGATAATGTGTTTTAAATGGATACAAAAGCAGATGTGTATTTTTCGGAAAGCCGGCCAGAAATGTTAACAGGTATAAAACCTGCAACTTGATCCAGAATTATACTCCACCCTGGATATAGTAGGTAACCTTTTATTTGCAGTCCATTATTTCTTTATATTTATATAAGTCATGTCAGTGATGTGATTTATGGTAAATCGTCATTGTGTTCATATAAAGGGTTTCCATTTTCTATTATATTTTACAGAAACACTCAGACACATCGCTTTTCATGGAGACACGGCCAAGTAACAGTGATCTCAATGGGGTCGGGATTTTAATACAAAACAACAATGCTGTTACTTTGCACTTAATATTAATTTTAGAATCAGTGTTAAATACTTTATTCTCTTTTATATTTTAGCATAATTTTGTATTTCCTCTCAGAACACCTTGATGTTAATTATTATTAGGATCATTATCATTAGTAGTACCACCATCGTTACATATATTTTTTTTTTTTTAGTAATATTAGCATTTTTTGCTTTCGCCTTTAAGACATTTTCGGTCAAACATTTTGACCTTAAGTGCTTACACTCTTTCCTCTGAAGCATTTACTGAAAGAATTGTTGCATCACTAAAGATTAAGAAACTAATACAAATATTATTATTATATGGACAAGTGTTTTACTGGGAAATCCACCACTCGTATTTTTCATCCCAGCTCCATCCGGGACATGGAGAACCAAAACTGTGACATAAATCTCTATTTTTTTCGCGGTCTGGTTTCCATCAAATCCTGTGCTCTGATTGGCTGGTGAGCGGGTCCGTATCCTACGATAAGGACCCCAGTTACGGACCTCTGGCGACTCGCTCGTTCACAACAACAACAAACATAGTAGGCATTTTTTGTCAACATTTATCTTTTTTTATAAGATTTATTTATAAGATTATCAAAAATCTTAGAAATTTTTGCCAGCATTTCTCAGGAGAATAGCATTAATTTTACAGCATGGATAGCGATAACGACAGTGTTCACAGCGAAAGTGAGTTTTACTACCCTGAGGAAGAAGAAATAAAATAAAACATTTCAGGAGAAAGCTAAAAACCTGTAACTGTTGCTAATGCCAAGCAAAAACATGGCTGAATCCTGAATGACTCCTATTTGTATAAATAGGGGACTACATAGGCGGCAAAATGTAGTTTTTTTTTCCTGCCATGGAAGTGCACTTGTATACCGAGGAGAAAGCCATTTACATTACAGCCGTGAATGAGGATTCAAAATGGCGGCTCGGCTCGGTTTTCCCTTTCGGGCGCTCTCGTTTTCTGTTAGAATTTGGTAAAGAAAAAAATAAATATATTATTTACCAGCTTAAGGTCGGTCCGTATGGTGAAATACCGTGACCTCGGCCTTGAATACCAACCTCGGCCCAGAGGGCCTCGCTCAGTACTTTCAAGACCTCGGTCACGGTATTTCACGATACGGACCTCCCAGCTGGTAAATAACATATATATCTTTTCATTTAAAAGATGATTCCTGCCTTTAGGTTTTGGTTTCAGTTGAACGAGATGCCAATAGGTAATTAGTCACGATTAATTGTTTTGATAAATTTGAGTACTTTTTGTTTGTGTATGTGTCGATATAATAAAAAGAAAATCACATGTCGGCTTGAAGATATGAAGTTTATCTTCTCGTGTTGAATAACTTGCATTTTTCATACAAAATACATCATGGACCTGATTGACATTTTTCCCGATATTTCACTCCAATGATGTCATCCCATTGTTTTACCATTAACTAGACGTGTGTTGTCAAAATGGTGAACCGGTTCAAAATTAAAATTCTTTTGATTAACTTGTGTATTTTTTTGAGGATGTGTCCATATAATATAAAGAGCATTACACAGGCGCAGGAATATATGAAGTTTATCTTTTTGTGGTGAAAATATTTTCACTTGTTTGCGTCACTCACTCGTGATATACGCAGTCATCACTCGAAGATAAACTTCATATCTTCACACCACCATGTAATATCATACAGCTGAATAATCAAAAAACTACAATATACATAAAATCAAAATAGCTCTTCATAGCAGCCTTCCACTGTGACTTTACCTTTGAGAATTATGGGATGTTACCTGTGTACAGACAAGGGGTTTCCATTTTTAAAGTCCCAAGGACAATCCATAGACCAATCACTCTTCATGGAGACACAACTGGGTTCTGGTGAATCTGATCTCTTCATCTGGATTTTACTGTACAACATTATAGAGGCAACATGAAGCAGAATTTCATTTTCTCAAATATCACAATATAAAATACTGGCAGAAATGAATTTTCTGCTCATATCATGAATCCCGATATTTCTATTTAATATTCTTTATGAGCTCTACCTCTTCTTACACACTAGGTGGCAGCACCAGAGGTCGTAGCCCACAGAGCACAGAGTTATAGAGTGGAAACTTAACTGCCTCAAAGCATGCTGACTTAAAGGAGATACGCAGAACCATGGCCTCACTTTCCTTTAGAAATGCCTTGAGACCTCAAGAATGGCACAAGAATAGTTTTAAGCATTAACAATAAATCTAATATAGTAATTTTTATGATTAAAGTGATTCATATAGGTAGCGGTCTGAGTGAATGACCTTGACGTCCGTAACGTCACAGCAGGAAGTCTATCGGTCTCATCGCCATTTCCACTATACTAAAACACAGAGCTGATTGCAACTCCGATCCTCCATTTTGAGCTAATTTATCGCCATGCCATGTAGAGGTGTTGCTGATGGGTGCAGCAACATGACAGAAGGTGGATTTACGTTGCATTCATGGCCCAAGAATGTTCAAACTGCAAAGATTTGGACGCGTTTTGCAAGAAGTTCATGGGCGCATTGGGCACCTATGAAGTGGTCTCCCCTCTGCTCTGCACATTTTACTGAAGACTCATACGAAACCTCTGATCTGTTGAGGAGCGTTGGCTATAAGCCCGTATTGAAAGAGGGTGCAGTACCAACAATTAAAGGAAAAGAAAACTACAAGAAAAGGAAAGTATTTATTTATTTATTTAAAAAGGAAAGTAAGTTCAGTTGCACTAGTTCTCCCGGAGTGTGAGCCAAGGGCTGTTGCTAAAACCCGGAATGGAACGGGACGTGACATATCGCTTGGACAGTGAACTCCCCGTGGTTGTTGCTAAAACCAGTGACGTCCCATCCCAAGTTTTAGTAATTGCCTGAGCCAAGCCGTAATGTCAGAGTACTCAATATGGAGAAAATAGAGAATGAGCGGACCAGCCATCTTATTTCTAAACTGGATATTGCTGCCATCTCGCCCTTACATGGAAGAAGCGAATGAATGGAGAACTGAACAAACAACTGAAAGTCAAATTGTTTCAAAACCAATCTGCCACAAGATCGGCCTTCAAGAAGTGAGAACACAGAGGGTAAGCTCTGACTCTCATTTGGATACAAAACAACAAAAACAACGCATTGTTTACCTGCATTTAGATTAATACATGTAACTTGTATTGTGTTTAAGTTACTGGTATAAGATTATTTAATTTGCTTCAAAATGTGATTGTCCCAGTTCATCTGATTATTTAATTAGCCTTTTACGTTTTATCAGTGAAAATTCATGCATGTACATGTATGTTGCATAAGTTATAACACCTATCCTGTTTTAATGAGTCTCAACCCACAATCAGTGAAGTCAAATTAGTCTTAGTTGAGCAAGTCGGTAACGGTATTTCTTACTTTCACCATAAATTTTTATTTATATGACTTTGTTCTGTAGCTATCAAAGGCCTTGGCCTTAAAACCGGTTACGGCTATGATGTCACGCAATCAAGGCTGGCTGGCTCAGCGGGGCAGCTCAAATGCCAACTTTGGGGTCAATAGACCCCTTCGCAGTAAACGTCATTCATACGTAAGCGGAAATTGCGCGCGCAGCCTGGACCCAAAAAAGACTCAGAAATGCCTAGTTGTTGTGTTGTCGGGTGTCAGAAACGTAGCAGTGATGGGGTTAAAATGTACAGAATTCCAGCAGGATCTCACCCATTCCAAAAAAATCGCCGACATCTATGGCTACAAGCCATCAAATGTGTAGACTGGGATGAAAGCACCATCAAAAATGTGCGGGTTTGCAGCGCCCACTTCATCACAGGTAAGATCAGGCTATTTATTAAATCTTTCTTTTTTTATTCTTTCTAGTCTTCGTTTATTGATGTAGCAAAATACTTTGGTAACGTTTGTCTGATTAGCTGGGTCATAGCTACACAATGTAATGAATATTGTTAGCATGTTAACTTAGCTTTGCATGCAATTTTGTTTGTAGGAGAGGTATCGCTTGACTCAAGCAGTCCAGATTTTGTGCCATCATTATTTGTGTATGCCGAAAATCACAATTTTAAAGCAAGGATGGAAAGGTAAAATTGTGTGCCCTCACTCTAAATGCCAACTTACGTTGACTGCTCTAACCTAGCTCCCGCCCCGTTCAGTTTCATTTCTGCTCTCTGCCTCTCGCTTTTTACGCAGCTCTGATTTCTCTTAGCTGCACTCTTTACACTATCATTCCTTTCATGCCATTACCTCCTGTAAATTGCTGTTTAGTGTTGGTATTTGCTGTTGTAGCTAAAGCCACATTGCCATCACATCACTGGCATAATTTGATTAAAACAAAATGAATATGAATGTCCCATTGTTAATCAAGTTGTACATGCCCGCACATAACATAATCATATGCGTCTAAAGACTTGTAGGCACAAAGTTTTTCGTGGGTGTACACTGAAGTCTTGTCAATAAGGTACGAGTATATATCTGGCCATTGTATACCAGGGAACTTACTAACATTGTCCATCCACTCTTTAATTAAATGCGTATCTGGTAGGCGATGTCCACTTGTTAGAGTTAACTTATTTATGTAGCATTCTCGATCTTGTAACGACAATTGTTTTGCATAATCTGACAGCTCATAATGCCGGTCTATGGGCAGCGCCATTGTTTCTGGGTCCAGGCTGCGCGCGCATCCTGGCAACGGTCGGTTTGTTTACAAACATGCGAAGGGGTCTATTCTAACTCTCAAATATATTTTTTTAATTCCCATTTATGCAGCATACAAGAGTCAAGGATGGAGATACTATCCACTCAGAAATTTATTTAAAAATAAAGGCTCTGCATATCTGCTTTAACAGTCCAGAAAGTGAAGCTAATCAGAAGGAAGTGTTATAGCACATGAATCAAACTCCAGGCCCACAGCATGAAAACTGCCTGTAGATTTAATTTAATAAGAATATAATTTTACTTACAATGAACAGAATCTGGCATTTTTTTCAAGTGGTGACTACTAACATTTCATTCTTAGTATGAATTTTTGATAAGTTATTCTTTTCATGTATACTCACTAAATATTTCAGATATGAACAGTTAATGACTAAAATCTTAGAACATGGTCGCTTACCACTTTTCTGAGGGTGGGGTCACATTATCTGTTTCCAGATCACGGCTCTCCATTTTTGAATATTAGTGTATAGACACATCTCATGAACACCACTGTTGATTCTTGAAGGCGCTGATCTCAAGTCACTCTTGAACTGAATGAATTATATCTCTAAAAATCAGGGAAAAAATGCTGTTAAAATGGGAGAAAAAATATTTTTCATCTAATGAACTGCACATGTGAAAGACTCCAAAAGTCATTAATAGAAAGGCTACTTTAAATCTAATACTGCTTTCTCTTTCCCAGCATTAAATGGGTTTTAGTTTGAATAAATTCTGATCCAGAAGTCAGTCAGTCTGAAGTCCGTTGCACTAAACAGAGATGATTTCTGTGAGCCTAAAGTAGGGTTGTGTGATATGACTGTTTTACACCGTGAACGATCCATGATCTGTTTTTACTGAGGGAGCACATGGACCGTGACGCTAAATATATTTTGTCAGTTGTGCTGAAAATGCTCAGACATGGCATCTTGTTTTCTGAGCCAGACTTTACTCTATTCACTAGTCGAGCTCACGGTCTCCCTGAAAGACACAGGAACAAACCAATAATAACCCAGAGTCAGCAGCTCCTTGGGTTACATTTCCTCATTTTGTTTACCAACAGCATGGCCAAGAACACAGAGAATCTGGAGCCTAAAACATTCCACATAAGTTAAATGGAAATGCTTGAATTTATACAACAGACACAGTGAAAATAACTGGTGTTTGACAAATATGCAAAGGCAAGAAAGCAGCCAAAAGACACTCCTTCTGAGAAAACACTGATCGCTGATGCCAAGACATTGCAGCTACATTCACCCATTAAATAACAGCTCAGATGATTTCAGTTCCGCTGACGGGACGCAGTTTTACCGCTGTTTTTACATGAGGTCAGTCAAATACAACCACATTTCTCTTCAACAAATCACTTAGTCAACAGTCCATATTGTGTTTCATTAATGTCACCGTTTCTGTCTGGGGTTGAAGTTTTCTTTTTTCCCCCAACAGCAATAAAATTGTCTCAAGGCTGAAAAAGAAATACTTTCACCTTCAGAAAACTGATTCACTACAAGTGATGTGAGGGAATTGACTGAGTCGGATCTTTTAGATGATTTTTAATTTGAAAACAAACAATGAAATTGAAACATGTATTCTCTGTTAACCCAGAGTCAGCAGATTCTTGGGTAACAGTTCCTCATTTTGTTTGCCAACAACATGGCCAAGAACACAGAGAATCTGGTGCCTAAAAATTCCACATCAGTTAAATGGAAATACTGGAATTTATAGAAACAGACACGGTGAAAACAGTTGGAAAATTATGCAAAGGTAGAAAAGCAGCCTAAAGACACCCTTTATGAGAAAACACTGATCACTGATGCCAGGACATTGCAGCTACATTGAACCATGAAGCAACTTCTAAATATCGCTGATCCTCATTATGATTAACTGAGTCTCACATATTTTTCTAATACCTGCATTCAAATGAACACAGGATGGCCAGAGAAGTACCATAAAATAAATAATAAAACATATCTTATTTAAAAATAATAAAATAAAAATGTAAACAAACTCAGCTAAAGTGTTCTGTATTTACATATTTGTTGCCATAAATGGGAGGCTGACATGGATGCAAATGCAGTTTGAAGTTTTAATAATGAAGAGACAGGCACCCAAATAAAGTGTTTCAAAAAAGAAAAAAAGGCAAAGGTCAGGCGGTTATCAAACATCAACAATGAGACAAAACCCAAACTCATGCACCAGAATAAGAAAACAGAAATAAAGGCTTCATACGTTCTGGTAGATGTACAAGTGGATATGGAATTGAAGTCCTTCAATATGTGTTGATTTGATTGTGAACGCGCGTGTGTGTGTGTGTGTGTGTGTGTGTGTGTGTGTGTGTGTGTGTGTGTGTGAGATCAGAAGTCAGGTGACTGTGAGCATGACAAAGGCTGTGTGTTTTGGGAAGTGAAATCCATGGTGGCCACATTTGTGGTGTTTTCTGAGAAACAGAATGTCTTGTTGATTCTGGTGTTGATTTGACAAATTTTTAACAAACAAGACCAGAACTGATTTATATTTGTTTGTTTTAAAATTTTGATATTTACTTATTTTCTTTTTTGGAATAATTGTTTACATTTTGCTGTTAAGTGCACTTTATTAAAATTTGTTTGAAAAGGTACTTTGGCCTCAAGTGTGTTATTCTTTTTCACTGAAATTATGTAAAGATATATTAACATCAACAGGGAAACTAGTTTGTTTGCTCTGATAAGTAACTTGCAAAATAGTTTTAAAAACAAACATTAAAAAAACATGATGTTTGTGATCCAGCCTGAAAAATCTTGAAATATTTATGCCAGATCTCCCACCCCAAAATTAACCACATTAAATTGTACTTTATTTTATTTTAATTATTGAATGATCACTGTAGCTTCCCTTCTCCACATTGACTAGCAGTTTAATGATTAATTTGTGTCCAGTTCATTAAAAGTGATGTAAGATGTCCTCTTCTTATTAGATTCCCTCACTGACTGAAACTCCTCCACTTTATCAGCTTTTCTCACACACACACACACACACACACACACACACACACACACACACACTCCATTAAAGTCACGTTAAACTTCAAATTACCACATTATGTGATTAAGGGAAACAAACAAAAAATGATTTCCAGTTAAATTCCCCCAAACTCTGAGTGTTTAATAGATGAGAAACTGAAGAGAGAAACTCGAATATAGAACACACAGCCGATAAACAGCAGCTTTACAGGGAAGATGATTTCAGTTCCGCAGTTTTACTGCTGTTTTTACACGAGCTCAGTCAAATACAACCACATTTCTCTCCAACACATCACTCACTTTTACTCAGCACTCCATGCTGGGCTTCATTAATCTCACCGGTTCTGCCTGGAGTTGGAGTTTTGTTTTATTTTGAATCATCTCTCCCAACAGCATCACAGCAGCGTCTCAGCTGAAAGAGAAACACTTTCACTTTCGGAAAACTGATTCACTCCAAGTGATGTGTCGTTCAGGGAGTGAATCGACTCTGTGAGTCGGTTCTTTTAGAGGAATTTTAAACTGAAAATGCAAACAATGAAATTGAAATGTTTACTCGTTCAGGGAGACTCTTGATGTTTTGTTGTTCTGAAGTTACACTGCAAGTCCAGTCCACTTTCATTACCAAAAAAATAGAATAAAAATGCTGTCATTAATAATAATAATCTCACATAAAAGCTGTTTGTGAAAAGCACAACAGAAGGCAGCTGAGAAAGATTTCATATTTTATCCTGATTATCACATTGTGTTTTTGCACAGCTACAATATGACCTCCCTCAAAATGACAAGTGTATCTGATATAATGACTAAATAGTGGAGTATATTGAGGTTTGTTTGTTTTTTTCCTCTAAGCATAAAAAAGTCTCGAGTATTGAGACAGCTGGCTATGACACACACTTAAAAGCAAATACAGGTGTTGTTTATTAGACCTCTTCTAAATGCAGCCCATTTATTTCGGTAAATCCGACACACAGTTTTATAGTAGTGATGCTCAGGTGAATCAGTCTTCGAATCATGTGTCGATTCTTAGAGTGCGTGCCAAATGAATCCCCGCTTCGAGGCGTGAATCAAGTGACATAAAACCACGTGACCGATGGATGACAAACAAGTAGATAAAGAGAACCCAGTTAAACAAATGAGACAAAAATATTATACTTGGTCATTTATTTATTGAGGAAAATGATCCAATATTAGACTACGACCCTGTAGAACAGGATAAAGCGGCTAGAGATAATGAGATGAGATGAGATTACATATCTGTGATGTGAACCTTTGCTTTCAGTATCTGGTGTGACCCCCTTTGCAGCAATAACTGCAGCTAAACGCTTACGGTAGCTGGTGATCAGTCCTGCACACCGGCTTGGAGGAATTTTAGCCCGTTCCTCCATACAGAACAGCTTCAACTCTGGGATGTTGGTGGGTTTAATTAAGGAAAATTAAGACAAGATGGCGCCAGTGTGCGTGGCCTGCCGTCTGTCTCTGCCAGCGTTATGTGTGTTTGTGCTGTATCTGTCACTGTCAGTCTAAATGTCTACTCGTTACTGGTGTCTGATCGCCAAACACTGTTGGATATTCAAGTTTCTGCCAAAGATCTGGTGGACAAAAGTCTTTGCCCCCTTTCCTATCGGGGACCCCAGTTCACTTGTGCCGCGCCTCTGCTCCATCCCTCCGGCGTAAACGCAGCGGTCGACTGGTAAGGCTGAAGGCCTGTTTGTCGCGCACTTCCAAGGTTTCTTGGATTAAGTATGGAGCGGTGCCTCACCTCGTTATTTCTCAACGCCTGGCTGGTACCTGTCGTCGGCCCGGATGAGATGCTCCAGCCCCGCGGCCCCTGCTCTCCTCGGCCTCGCTGGCGCTGGGTGAATTTGTGCAACCTCTGGCCTTTGTGTCAGGCCCCCCGGACGGTTCCTACCGTGGATCCGCCGATTCCTGCCAAGTTTGGGCTCGTCAATGCTCGGTCGCTAGCGAACAAAACTTTCATCCTGAAGGATTTCTTTACTTCCCGAGGACTGGATTTTCTCTGTGTGACTGAGACGTGGCTGCTGTTGGTGAGTCCAGCGCCCTCACAGAACTTTAATCTGGGGATTGCTGCTGTTTTAACTCCCCGCGGACCGAGGAGGAGGAATAGCGACTATTTATAAAAAAGTCATTATAAATGTAAGCAACTGTCTCTGTCATCCTCCTTCACCAGCTTTGAGATGAGTTTATTTGAGCTGGCTTGCCCTCACACAGTCAGTGCGTTTACATGCACATAGAGAAAATCGAATTTCTGCCGTTGCTCGACTGAAATCGAAGTTCTAAATGGCATGGAAACATCTTAGCTCAACTGAAATTGAACCGAACTTGATTTCTCGTAATCGAGCTACACGACCTAGATTATGCGATTTCTGCCGAGCTACTTAGTGCATGTAAACCCTATCGAGCTACGTAGTCGAGCTACTTACTTCAGCACTGCCCCTTCCGGAAGTGACGAGTGACGAGACCACAAGCGGGAAACACAACAGCCTCAGTCAAAAAAAAAAAAAAAACAGCCTCGGTCAGCATGACACTTCACCTTAGCTGCCCACTTTATTAGGAACACTTCTGTTCGTACATACAAACTACAAACACTCTTCTTAGAGTTTAGAGTATATTTTATTTTTAAAAGGGACAGTGTACAAATTAAACATTATCCTTGTGGTAAGGACAGATGTCTGTCCCAGGTTATAGCAGTACATGCTAATTTCCGCCTGTAGTCCCTTGGCAGGTGGATTTAATAAAAAGATAAATAAAATGTACAGGAAATGTCATAAAATCTGTCATTAGAGCAATTTGTAGTGATTTAGACCAGTAAAATTTCTTGTGAACACGGAACTGATAACTTTGTTTATACTCTTGAATAGCTCTTCTTCATGACAACAACCGGAAGTGTACCAACACGATAGGGCGTGTAGCGCCACCTGTGGCTCGGGTGCACAATGTACCTCACACAATAGCTCGATTTCCTTGTGTGCATGTCGGATTGGATTTCTCTGGCACCCCTGCTGGGACCCTTAGCTCGATTACCGACAGCAGCTCGATTTGGATGTGCATGTAAACGTACTGAGTGTTGTGTGTGTGTGTGTGTGTGTGTGTGTGTGTGTGTGTGTGTGTGTGGCGGTCTACAGACCTCCCAAATACAATAAGGACTTCATAAATGACTTTTCTGATTTCCTGGCTGAAATTATGCCCGAGTATGACCGTGTCCTTATTGTTGGGGATTTTAATGTTCATGTGTGTTGTCCTGATAAGCCAATGGTGAAGGACTTTCTTAACCTTAAGCTAGCAATACTGCACTCAAACCACTACTTTCTTTATATATATATATATATATATATATATATATATATATATATATATATATATATTTAAAAAAAACATTACGGTATTGGATAAGAAATCCAATGACTATTGCCATATTTTAATGAAATACAAATTGCTACATCTGGAAAATCTTATTAAATATTCACACTCATGTTTAATGTATAAAATTATTCATGGACTTGGTCCTCCTGTACTGACCCAGTTTATAAAGGTGGTATGAACATCTACATGGAGTGCAGCTAGAGGAGATTGTGTGGTCCAGTTTAGAAAAAGTGCTTTTAGCCAGTCTGTATTTTCAATCAGGGCTGCTCGTGAGTGGAATTCCATTCCAATTGACATTAGAAATCAATCAAATTGTGCTTCTTTTAATTTTTTTTTTTTAAAGTGGTTAATTAGTGGTCAAGGCTGTCAACATTAAATTTTAGTGTTTGATTTTTCTCCATGTTTGCTGCCCTGCCTGTCGATGTTTTTCTGATGCTATCTGTCATGTTGTCTTGTTAGTTTGTCGAGTATTACTGTTGTTTTTTGTGTATGTTTTTTTTATTTGTGTTTGGTGTTTATGTCCTGCTTGTTTATGGCTTGTTAGTTTTTTATTGTGTCTTGTATTATAAATGTTGTTGATATTTGTTGTTGTAGCTTAATGTTGTTTTTGGTTTTGCTTGTAGTAATTGTTTGGTGTTGAGTTTGTTAGCTTGTGTGTGAATGTATTTTAGATTAGTCTTCTACTTTTGAATTTTTATTTAGATTTAGTGTTTTTTTTTTTTTAGGGTGACCATTTTAACATCAGTCCAGGGACAGCAGATGCAAAGTAGCCTTTTGGTTAATTCTGGCATATTTACATTTGTTAAATGTTTTATTAATGTGCACTGTTCCTGATAACTAAACCTTTAAATAAAATAATAAATAAACCTCATTGACTCTTTTAATCTAGTACAGTCTGTTTCTGGTCCCACACAAGAACGTGGACACACACTCGATCTTGTTTTATCATATGGTTTGCCTGTGTTTAATTTGGAGATCTGTGACGCAGTGTTTTCGGACCATATGCCGGTACTGTTTGATGTTGTTGTCGCCGGTAACACAGTTAAACCTCGCGCTGCTGCTGCCCGGTGCTGTCGCGTCATTAACCCTTCCACTGCTGCTCAGTTCTCAGCCGTTTTTAATCAGAGCTGTGTCATTCCTGAATCAGTGTGTAACGACACGGACGAGCTGAGTTCATGGTTCCACTCCTCCTGCCAAATTGTTTTGACACTGTGGCTCCATTAAAAATCAGGCAGCCTAAAACCAAGGGCGGCTGGTGCATAAGGGCGATTGGGCGACGCACTGACAAAACGAAAAAAAAAAAAGTTTTTCTTCTTTTTTAAAAACAAACTTTCACCAGTGCTGCTCGAGGCCATTTTAATCTGTCTCTGGGTATCATTGTCCAATCAGGGTGGTCTTGCTTCTAGAGTACCGTCCCTTTTGGGGCAATTTCAGTCACACTGAAAATCGCCCAAGAGTTCACTGATAGAGTCCCATGTTAATAGAGTGCTTCGAGGTCAGCGCGAACCCAGCGGCGGCCATATTGGAAGTCAAAGGTCGCTGTGTCAGTGCATTGTTGTTGTTCAGCGAAGCAAAAAGGGGTGACAATGCTGAATACGTGCATCATTGTTGGCTGTAGTAGCCGGGGGGAAAAGGGTGACAAAAGCTTCCACAGACTCCCTAAAGTCGTGACTAACCAGGGAATTGCAGCACAGGAGAAAAGCGAGCAGAGGAGACGACAGTGGCTGGCTGCCATTAACCGATCAAATTTAGGACAACTTGACTGTATCCGGATTTGTTCTGATCACTTTGTGACAGGTAGGTTAATATTGTCTTGAATTTCATAGTTACTAAAATAAATGTGATACAAACTATTATCTTTTCTATGTACTTTCAGCAATGATTAATGGATATATTTGTCACATTAGGTAGCTTATGTCTACTGCAGTGCATTGTTGCATAAAATGGCATTTAAGATCTAGGCCTAGTAATGTTTATGTACACATGCTTTAGTTCACAAAATGGACTTGGGTGAAACACTAGATAGTTCACAAGTATGTCACATGCGGCAAAAAGCTGGGGTCAGCTTTCCATTCCTTCTCACTAACAGTGTATGGATCTACATTCCCAATGAAACGTACCTTCTCAGCATAACGCTCCCGTGCCTGCTTATCCAAACTTTCACAGTAGTGCTCCGTCACTTCAGATGTCTAAATTCTTAAAAAATCCAAGCTTCTAAGCCCTCTAACGCGGAAACGAATCGGTGAATGTGTACTCTATGATGTGTACTCTATGAGCGCTCTGGAGCGAGTGACTTCCAAGATGGCCGCGCAGACCGCAGTGTTACTATTTTTAGCATCATCTCGGAGCACTCTATATATTTTTTTTCTCCTGACTGACACATCTCTATGGATTCCGGGGGGGCTTGCCCTAACGTGCTTACGTCACTGCGAAGCGTGGCAAAGTTGTGTTTGATCCGCTCAGTTTCTGAGGTGAGATGGATGTGGAAAGCAATTCAGTGCGGTCCTTAAAAGAAGTTCCATTTAGTCAGCGATCAAATCAAGCTAAATTGGCAACAAAACAAGCTGGACCCCCCCCAACCAAATCTAAACATAAAACAAATTTCGACAAGGGGGGAAATCATATACTCGAGGTTTTACTTCAACATGGTCCCAGCGCAAATCCTGGCGAGCTGGCTGCAAGGACACCTCAGCGGTTTTCTGCTCCCCCTGCTTACTTTTCCACCCTGGAGGTGGCTCCACGGACAACACTGCTTGGACGGTCACTGGAGTTTCGGACATGCATCATTTCTCATCTCATCTCATTATCTCTAGCCGCTTTATCCTTCTACAGGGTCGCAGGCAAGCTGGAGCCTATCCCAGCTGACTATGGGCGAAAGGCGGGGTACACCCTGGACAAGTCGCCAGGTCATCACAGGGCTGACACATAGACACAGACAACCATTCACACTCACGGTCAATTTAGAGTCACCAGTTAACCTAACCTGCATGTCTTTGGACTGTGGGGGAAACCGGAGCACCCGGAGGAAACCCACGCGGACACAGGGAGAACATGCAAACTCCACACAGAAAGGCCCTCGCCGGCCCCAGGGCTCGAACCCAGGACCTTCTTGCTGTGAGGCGACAGCACTAACCACTACACCACCGTGCCACCCACATGCATCATTTGTCGGAGAAAATAAAAAAAAAACATGAGTCATCAAAGATTCACATGGGCAGCTGCCTGAAGTTTTTGGCTTTTGGGAGAGTGAACATCGCTACACAGCTGGATGAGGGCTACAGGCTAGCAGTTCGCCGCCACAACGATGAGGTGAGCAAGAACAGGCACATATTAAACCGGCTCATCCAATGCGTGAAATTTTGTGGAGTGTTCGAGTTAGCTCTACGAGGCAAAGACGAAACTGAGGGCTCCAGTCACCGTGGTGTTTTTCTGGGTTTGGTTGACTTCGTGACTCACACACACACACAGTCACAGAATCTGTTCACTTTTGATGTTTTCAATGTGCATTTTTATATTTGCCACACTTTGCTCTTAGAGTTAGCACTTTGGTAATATCCTTGGTAAATACCAGTAATTGCAAGATCTAAAGATCCACTCATCTATTTATTCAACTGCTATTGTTATGTTAGCCAACTATTTACAATGTTTTGTTACAGTAAGTGCACTTTCCTGTTGTCCTTAAGTTGCACAGTCTGTAAAATTCTTACTGGTCATGGAGTTTGAAGTACAAAATCTATTTTCAGAACATTCTGTAGAACAGTTGACTTGCTTCCTAGATCAATTTACTTCAGTCCTGTGGACATTTATGGTCCGTGTAGACATAACGGGGGAAAATTGCCCCCCCTGAAAAAAATTCAGGAGCCGCCACTGTCTAAAACTAAATGTGAACCCTGGCTAGATGACACCATAGTTAATAGAAGGGATGGTTAGGAAACCCAGCAAACTTCAAAGGACCATCCTATTGTTTCGTATTTGAGGTTGAACTGTACCGTGACGTCATCACGAGAGTGCACACTTTAACCTGGCAACAACAAACATGGCGGACGGATCTGACGACTTCTTGTTTGGGGATGATTTTGATGCTATCTTAGATATTTTATTGGAAAATTTAGAAATAGAGGAGCACTTGGGGCGGCACGGTGGTGTAGTGGTTAGCGCTGTCGCCTCACAGCAAGAAGGTCCTGGGTTCGAGCCCCGGGGCCGGCGATGGCCTTTCTGTGTGGAGTTTGCATGTTCTCCCCGTGTCCGCGTGGGTTTCCTCCGGGTGCTCCGGTTTCCCCCACAGTCCAAAGACATGCAGGTTAGGTTAACTGGTGACTCTAAATTGACCGTAGGTGTGAATGTGAGTGTGAATGGTTGTCTGTGTCTATGTGTCAGCCCTGTGATGACCTGGCGACTTGTCCAGGGTGTACCCCGCCTTTCACCCGTAGTCAGCTGGGATAGGCTCCAGCTTGCCTGCGACCCTGTAGAAGGATAAAGCGGCTAGAGATAATGAGATGAGATGAGATGAGAGGAGCACTTTACGAACTCAGTCGATGATGTGAGTATGAAATTTGTGAATTTGCGTGAAAGTTGAGCCACGCGACTGCCCAGACTAAACTCGACTAAACTTGAACTTGATCTCTTGTGGTCTAGATATCAACCAAAAATACAAGTTCATGCCTAAGATCAAGGGTTTTTTTTTTAAACATTTGCACCCGAACTCTCGTTTTCATGTAGTTTTAGATCAGAAACCTTGTTTGAACATCTTTCGTTGTTTTGTTATGGCCATGCTTTAATGCATTGGTCTCTCTTGTTTGGCAGGTTCAATCGACAGAAATACTTTGTAATGATTGTGGGGAAAAATACCAGACCAGATATAGTTAATAGAGACTTGTTAGAGGTTTCATGGCTTCTCTTAGGCATTTTCAGCTTAGGCACAGCGCCAAATATGGGTTTCTTTTTTGTTAGTTTTTCGGAGTGAACTACAAAAAAGCAAAAGAAAAAAACAATTAAGACAGGAATATTTTGAGAAAACAGTTCAAAAGAAAGAAAAAAAATGAAAGTAAAGGGAAGCTCAACTAAAGCTTAGCGTTGTACAGTCTCAAACCGGTGCGCGGAGACTCACTGATCAATAACAAACAATAACTGAATACTGACATATTTCAACATCTTCAGGCGCAAAACGCTTCTCACAGGTGTAGACTGTATCCCTTTTGATCTGTTCTCTAAAATCTTGGTCTACTTCTCTTGTCTTCTTTAGCTCACCAAGCCATTCCTCTTGCCATTTCTTATGAGCTTCATCGCTCGCCAACGGCAGCTTAAAAACGCCGATTCCTTTGGTTCTTCTGCAAGAACCACAACCAAAAACCACACAATTTTGGCCTGGCATTTCTGGAAACTTGAATAAAGGATTGCTAAAGTAAAGAAATCTAGGAAAATATCGCTCGCTTGAAATACTACTCACTCGGTTCTATCGGTCTATAAACTAGTGTGCACTCTCAGGGTCACGTGATCAAGCCTAAACCATAACAAAGAGTTATCCCTTTGAAGTTTGCCAGCTTTCCTAACCACTCCCCTCTATTAACTATGACGACACGACCCGTGCTGTCAGACGCCAGTGCCGTAGAGCTGAGCGCAAGTGGAAGAGAGACAAACTGCAAGTGTCTTTTCAAATGTTAAGAGTGTGCTGGCGTAACTATCAGATAACTGTGAAAGCTGCTAAAACTAAACATTTCTCTGAGATTATTCTGTCAAGCTGTCATAAGCCTCGTGTTCTCTTTAAGACTATCGACTCCGTTCTTAATGCTCCGCAGACCGTCGGTATTGAGGCTTCGCCTGCTGTTTGTGAAGACTTTCTTCACTTTTTTTATTGACAAGGTTGCTGGCACTAGGGCTCTAATCTCACCTTCTGCATATGACCCTTCAGTCTCTGTCCCCTGCTCAGCTGTCTTTGATAGGTTTGAGTCTGTGACTCTGTCAGATTTACAGGACACTGTTGGTCATTTAAAGCCCTCAGGCTCAATGATGCTGTCCCTTCTCGACTATTTAAAGAGGTTTTTCCTACTGTGGGTCCATCCGTGCTTGCAGTTATTAACAGCAGTTTGTCCTCAGGTGTAGTCCCTAAAAACTTTAAACATGCAGTAGTGCAACCTTTAATTAGAACAATAGGTTTAGATTCTGCAGTTTTGGCTAATTATAGGCCTATTTCCAAACTGCCCTTCCTTTCAAAACTCCTCGAAAAGACAGTCTACAATCAATTAATGTCCTTTCTGGAGGAGCACAATATTCTTGAGGTTTTCCAATCTGGTTTTAAATCACTGCACAGCACAGAATCGGCTCTTTTAAGAGTTTTTAATGATATTCTTTTAACTTGTGATTCTGGTGAATGTGCTGTTCTTGTACTTTTAGACCTAACTGCTGCATTTGACACTGTAGACCATGACATTTTAATTTCACGTTTGGCGCAGTGGGTGGGCGTCAGTCAGAGCCGGCCCGTGGCATAGGCAATATAGGCAAATGCTAAGGGCGCTGCGTCCATCCAGGGGCGCAGAAACGGGGGGAGAAAAATTATGACTTCCACTATTCTGAAAACGAGTCAGCATTATAATGTCTTAGCCTAATTTAATTGTACAGCAAAGCATGTAGTCAGGGTGCGATTTGTCAAAAAAAGCGGGGTGGGGTGGTGGTTGTTAATCATGAAACAATAAGCGCTCAACAGTGGTTCGCCCTGTCTATAGTGTGTCTTCGGGCGCGCAAGTGCGCATCCGCGGCTATTCTCTGTTTTGGCCATGTAATCATAGCCGGCGATTGCTATAGGCGACCTAGGCAATTGCCTAGAGCGCAAAGTGTGCCCAGGGGCGCCAAGGGCGACCAAAACCCCACCAAAAAGGAGGGATGGAGTTATTGAATGGAGATGTTACCAAGTGCATCAGTGGTGTACAGTGTTTTCAACCACTGTGCTGCCGAACTCTAGTACCGCAGAACACTAGTGTGCCGTGAGAGATCACCAAGTGTACCGTGGAAAATTATGGAATGACTGTATATTGTAAATATTGGCAACAGCGTTTTAGTTTCAGTCAACATTTTCTATTGGTGATGTGCCTTGAGATTTTTTCTTTGAAAAAAGTGCGCCCTGGCTCAAAAAGGTTGAAAAACAAGTGTAGCCTACGCAGTAGTGGTCGGTGATTTCCTTATGCCTACTAAAAATGCACAATGATAGGTTATAAGGGGGGCGGGGGGAGCGGTGTTCATCGGGGAATGAGAATGGCTATCCACTGCAAAAAGTAGCCCAGACTACAAGTGCTTAAATGAAGAAATCCAAACTCTCGGGTGCGCAAGGGCGCAAACGAAGGCTACAGGAAGAAACAAATAGAGCCAAGTATAGAGGTAAGTCTGATCTAATCTCTCATATCAACCATTATAGTGGCAAATTAATATTTTAGACGCCTGAATCAATGTCTGCCTAGCTAACTAGATGCAAACAGCAATAGACTTCAATAACAAAGTACCAATAATAGCACTTTTGTTTGAAAATATAGCCCATTGATGTCCTAACAGGGTGCTTAAGTTTGCACAATTTAGAACTGTAGAATTTTTTATTCATTTAATTTGTTAATTCTTCAGAGATGACTTAACTTTTAATAGCAAAAAAGAAACTAAAAATTTCTTGTTTATTGTCCATGCACTACACTTTGAACAGGGTGCGGAAGAGTTTTTGCCCATTATATGGAGATATGTATTGAATTTGTGTGGTCATTTTACTTTGTGACACTTTGTTAATAATGATAACAATAATGAAAAAGATAAAAATGACTTGTTTATTGTCCATGCACCGTACATTGTTTAATAGTAATAGAATAGAGTGATTAGATTAAAGTGTTATTTAGATGTTATTAGAGGGTTTTTTTTCTGGGGGGCGCCAAAACTCAATCTCGCCTAGGGCAGCCAAAGACCTAGAGCCGGCCCTGGCATCACTGGCATAGCACTGGAGTGGTTCAGGTCGTACTTGGCAGATCGAACTTTCTGTGTGAGCCTTGGTGACTCTGTATCCTCCTCCGTCATGTGGTGTCCCGCAGGGCTCAGTCTTAGGCCCTCTTCTCTTTGTACCTGCTCCTGCTTGGTTCTGTACTTAGGAAGCATGGTATTTCATTGTTATGCGGA
The DNA here is from genome assembly GCF_027579695.1 of Neoarius graeffei. NCBI lineage: Eukaryota > Metazoa > Chordata > Actinopteri > Siluriformes > Ariidae > Neoarius > Neoarius graeffei. The sequence goes on along the minus strand of NC_083590.1, from coordinate 18,139,906 downwards.
TGACACTCAGGTCTATATGCCTCTTAAAAAGAATCAAGCATTCTCTGTAAGACCCTTACTTGAATGTCTTGATGACATAAAGGCCTAGATGGCTCTAAATTTTTTTTAAATGTTAACAAAAAGAAGACAGAAGTGATTGTTTTTGGTGGCAGCTCCGAGACCCTCTGTCTAGATCTAAGTTCCTTGGCTCAATACCTAAAATCCAACATTACTAACTTGGGAGTTAAGGTGGACTCTGACCTCAGACTTGACAATCGGATCAAGACAGTTGTGAAGTCGTTTTTATCAACTGAGGCAGCTCGCCAAAATAAAGCCAATTCTTTCAAAGCAGCACTTTGAGACAGTAATCCATGCCTTTGTCACCACATGGCTGGATTACTGCAATGCACTTTATGTGGGGGTTAGTGGGTCCTCCATTAACCGTCTTCAGATGGTACAAAATGCTGCTGCACGTCTTTTAATTGGCACATGCAAACATGACCACATTTCCCCCATTTTAGCCTCACTCCACTGGTTGCCTATACATTTTAGGATTCATTACCTCCACCAAGGAGGTTATGTTTTTGGTAGCGTTGGTTTGTTTGCTTGTTTGTTTGTCTGTTAGCAACATTACGGAAAAAGTTATGAACAGATTGCTCTGAAATTTTTTCCAGAGGTGTGACTGGGCACAAGTAACAATCCATTAAATTTTGGCGGTGATCCGGATCACCTTCTGGATCCAGGATTTTTTTAAAGGATTCTTTATCATTGCGAGATGAGCTGTTTGGCGGAGGTCTACGCTCCGAGTGCTTTTCTAGTTTTAAAATTCTTTTATTTGCTTTCAAATCTCTCAATGGTCTCGCCCCTCCCTACCTCTCTGAATTGCTGCTCTCTCAGGTCAGCTGATCAGCTGCTCCTGAGGGTGCCAAAAACTAAGCGCAAGCTCAGAGGGGACCGTGTTTTCGCTGTGGCAGCCCCTAAATTGTGGAATGATCTGCCTCTGCACGTTAGACAAGCATCTTCCTTGTCTGTTTTTAAATCCCTTCTTAAGACCCATCTCTTTTCCATGGCCTTTGACACCCTGTAAGATGTTGATTTTATTTTATTTATCTTTTTTATTTTATTGTTTTGTTTTATTATATATCTTTTTATTGATGTTTTATGTCTTTTAATTTATCTTGTATTTACCATTGTATCATGTACAGCACTTTGGTACCTCCTGGTTGTTTTTAAAGTGCTTTATTAATAAAGCTGGATTGGATTGGATAATAATGGTATTACTGCAACCACAGTTGTGTTTAGTGAGTAGTAGGAAGCAAAGTGCTTGTGAATCTGGACAGAAGAGCCTCTGGGACTGATCATTATATGGGACTTATAATTATGTGGGATTTGTGTCCTTGTGGGACTGGACTGAAAAATCTTACTGATTTTTATTAAAGAACAGAATTTTCTCTACAATTTAAAAAAAAAAAAAAAAACAATTTCACCCACCTTTGAAAAAACAAGCACATTTGCAGGGACCAGAAGAGGCTGGGGTACACAAACATCTCAAAGCAAGGAGATAATGTATATATTTAGGCACTGCCTAAAAAGGGAGCCATTTAAATGCAGATTTATTATATTTAGTTGATCTTACATCCAGTTTGATAGTTGTAGAATAAAAAAAAAATGTTGCAGTTTAAAGTGCATATCCTGGTCCAATTTTGGGTTTTTTTAAATATGAAAGTATGTCCTTTTACACACTCATCCAGAAGGGTAATTTTGCCCAAGGCCATCTGTCTACAGCAGAAAAAAATAAAATAAAATGCGTCTGGAAAAATCCCAATGGAGTCTGGAGCCAGATTCGTGACTTCACCTGCGGAAGCGCCAGCAGGCTGTGCGAGCTTTGCATGGTTTCAGTGCACAGCCTGTGTAGACCAAGCGCTCCCATTTCTCTCTCATTGTCCGGTCTTTTGGAAAACGATGAGTACTAATCCCATCAAGATCGGTGTTGCTACACCCTCCCAAGATACATCTGTTAACCATATTAATAATTGCGTGATAACGAAGAAACTTGCAGAAAACCACCAGGTTGTTTTCTCAAACAAACCAGCGCTGACGTAGGATTCAAAAGGAGGCGTCCCACATGCGACGTCACGAAAATCAATGTTTGCCGGGAAATCCAAATGCCAAGTTTTTTCAGAGGTGGACCAATTCACCTCAAATGGCTTGATTTCAACTGAATTTTTCTGGCATTGCGCAAGGTAAAAAAAATTGTGCGAGATGTGACAGATACTTGACCAAAGTTTAATATAAAATAGGAGAATTACATTGGACTTGCTCCTGAATTTACCCATGATATGCACTTTAACAAGCCCGAATCATGGCACGTCACTTCCGGATATCTAGAACTCGACAACTGAGATGAACCAATAGCATCACACTTGTTCTGTGAGGCCTTGTTTATCATCGGTCACGTGGTTTTATGCAACTTGATGCATACCTCAAAGTGGTTTTGAATCCTCAGAATCATCTGATCATTACTGGTTCTCACAACAGTCATCGTCATCCTTGTTATTATTAAGGTTAGGTTAATGTGGGGCGGCCTTGAGCTGAAGTGCCCTTGAGCAAGGTACCCAACAGCCCTGACTGCTCCCCGGGCGCTGTAGTGTGGCTGCCCACTGCTCTGGGTGTGTGCGCGTGTGTTTTCACTGCTTCAGATGGGTTAAATGCAGAGGATGAATTTCACTGTGCTTGAAGTGTGCATGTGACAAAGGTTTCTTCTTCTCGTCTATTATCTTCACCATCATCTTTAACAATGTCGTTGTCGCTGCGATCATCATCACTGCTTACTTTGAAATACAATTCTGATCCCATGTAATACTGAAAGACAAACAAATCCCAAAAATAAATGCCATGTGCCGATCACAGCAAGTGCCCTGATGTGCCCCACCAGACGTTCAAGTTAAAAATAAAACTTGATCAAACAATTTAGCAATTTTAAAAAGTTATGATGCTGGTAAAAATAGGTTTACCTGAATGCAACCATTTGCACTGAAACCGGATATCCGGCCATGATGTAACTGGATCACAAGTATGTCGTTTGCCTTCATAATACAGAGCCATCAAATAACGACTTCTAATTCTTAAAAAAAAAAAATCCCTGGGTGCCACTACTCTCGGTGTGCGCACGTGCGTGTGTTCACTGCTTCAGCAGGGTTAAATACAGAGAAAGAACTTCACTGTGCTGTAATGTATATGTGACAAAAGCTTTTAATTCTAAAAACCCAATCAAATTTTCTGTAACCGTGTGACTTCTACTGGCAACAAAATCTGTGAATCAAATCAACGGACTTCATTTTTATGACATTTAAATCTCACTTGGCAAGATAACGCATACGTGGTACTGACACAGATACTATTAAACAATGGCTGCTGTCATAGCAACACAATTCTTGTCATCTTAAAAAAAAAATTAAAATAAATCTTTTTTTCTCAGTGAATAAAAACAAACAAAAGCATATATCACATAAAAATACGATTGGATTCAGGCCTGGAATTTCATCATTTTAGGGGCAAGGCCAGTTGGCCTTTCGTGCTGTCAATTTTTTGAGGGCACAAAGGCCAAAAGCCAGGGCACCAAGGCCATAAAATAAAACAATGATTTTAAGTTCACATCTATAATGAATTTAATTTAAGGACCAATGACTCTTCTGAGGAAGATTGGAGTCTCAGTCGAAACTATCAAGCAGATAAAGAAACATCTCCTACACTATTATATCTGAAGATAAGAAAATATTGAACACATGAAAACTTATCAATCCATCACTCACTTCAAAAATTGTAAAACTTATTAAACCTATATCCTCCCATAATTTTTGTTCAATTGACACCGAATGTGCAAGAGCATCTTCAGACTGTACTACTACGCAGATTTTTGATTAATCAAAATTGAGCCTGGAGTCCATCAAAATGTTTGACTGTAAATGGAACATATGCTAGCATGCAGGCTACTGATTAACCCATAAGAGCCCAGACCGATTTCTCAATCAAGGAAAATTATTGAGGAAATAAAATGAACTAAATAGACGACAAAGAAAACATTTCTGACCTTTTATTTTTTAAAATAGCACTTTCATGTCTCAAGATCTGAAATATTAAATTGCAAATTTGCAGAACACTGCAACACTATTACACTGTTAACCCCAAAGTTCATTCTCTGCAAACAGTTTGAGTAAATACCACTTTTAAAGATTAGTTTTATTGTATTACTTAAACAGTATGAGTATATGAAGAGTATATGAGACAGTCATTGGGTTACTCATTTTTGTAATTTAAACAAACTTAAACTATCATGTTTTGCTTCAGGCCACAGTGCTGCCCTGTTGTGATCGGCTCAAAACAAGTCTGTGCTTGCTTGGCATAATTATTACTGGGGGTAAATGAATAAAAGTAAATGTTAAATGTTGTAATGACGCCAAAAACAATGAGATAAAATCTCTTGCGATGGTGATCTCGTCAAGATGGCAGCAGTTACACTTCGGTTAAAACAGCAAAAAGAAACGTACAATACTAGTAACAAAACAATGCTAACTGCATAGATTAAAAAAGTGGCTATGAACAGACAACAGCACAAATCACGTATCATATTACGGCAGGAACAAGCAGTAGGAACATCCATGACCTTACGCTTAAAGCTCGACAAAGGAAAAACTTGACAGCAAGCTAATTAGCATTTGTTAGCGGCTATAGTCGGTACTCGGCACGTTAAAAGTGAGTCAGCGTTGTAACGACATAACGTTACTGTACAAGCAATGCTTATTTAACGGTAACAAACTTAAGCCCTATATGTTGAAATTCCTCTCTTATTCATTCATTAATTTATCACACAGTCTTACCTCAGTCAACTTCTTCCCTCCTTCTGTAAAAATTCAACGTCTCAGACGTGGACACAAGTGGGCGAGGGATGCATTTGATTAAGTCTCCTGGTTGGCTGGTGATAGATTGGTGTCATTATAGCACGTCTGAGCAGTTCATGCCAGGCTCGAGTCCGAGCTACCACTGATGAGTTGCCCAATAAGAATCCAGAATGTCATCAAAAGACGTATTTTTTTCTCAATAGACGCAGGTGATGTTAAAGCCTATTGGCAGTCACGAGGCAGACTACAAAAGCGCAAAACCGCAGGGCATCAAGGCCACTGTGGCCTTACGGCAGATACTTTTTTCCAAGGGCACGAGGCCAAATTGAGAGGGCAGGAGGGCTGTGGCCCTGGTGAAATTACCGCCCTGATTGGATTTATTGCTACACCCAAACACTTGACACTCTGTCATCTTTAGGGTTGTTTACAACAGTTTAGAAGCGATATACAGCCACCTGGTCTTAGCTTCAGTAAGTCGTGTGGCGAGTACGTGACGTCACAATCTCGGATTCTCTGATGTAATCTGTACTCAGAGCGTGACATCTGAACCTCGGAGAGAGGGAGGGTTTTGGATAGCTTTAGAGTCGGGGTTCTGTAATGAAGTCACAGATCGCCTCAGTATAGATTTAATTTCCGGTAACTATTAACATTTAGGAACATTATATTTAGCCTAACATGCGTGCAAGAATATTTTAGCACTTCACTTTTAATCTTGACATATTATGTTAAATTTACACAATTTAAGAGTTAATAAATATACAATTTATACAGGTGTTCCTAATAAAGTGATCAGTGAGTATATTAAATTCCAAAAGACAAAGTGATAAATGTGCCTTGTAGTGAGTCTCCTCGGGGCTTCCTCAGATTAACTCCCCAAATGCCGATCCTGTCAGGTGAGAATCCCACCAACGTGTTAGAACTAAATGACTGACGTGTTTATGAATGTGTTGTCTGTTCCCCAATATGGAAATGCAGGAACACCAGAGTCTTCATCTCACACACAGATGTTCACCACAACCTGGGGAAAAAAAAAATTTAATTCAGTCTTCTATAAGATTTGAGTTCGAATATTTAGCTCCAACAAACAAGAACTTCCACAAGATCTAGCAGGAAAGTGAGCAGATGTTTCCCATCACATCACTGCTCTTATCCAATCACAGGCTTTGGAGCTTTTTAAACAGTAACTAACACTGCGGTGGGTTTGATCTCTTGTTCTACATGTAGATTTAAGTGCAGACTTTAAGAAGAAGCCGAGGTGAATTTTACAGGAACGACAGAAGACACGGTGTGGAGGTGGAGAGCAGGAAGGAGTGTCAGAGTGAGTAAAGTGGCTCCTTAAATCACATATTTGTGGCAGTGTGGCATTAAAGATGATCATTTTACTGAGTTTTGAGGAGAGTTGAGAAGAAAGTGTGCTGCTGATCAGAAACAGGGAAAAGCCGAGATCATCTTATTCAGACAAAAGCAGCAGGATGAAGTCAGAGACAGCAGGGTGTCACAAGGAGACGAGGTGTTCATTTACAATCACTCTCATGCACTCAGACGGCACATTTTGGAGACTGACTGACTCCATCTTCTGCTTTCAGATGAATTTTAAATCAATTTTACTGAACAACAAAAGACACCTGGGAGGAAAAAGTCGGATTAAATAGAATAGAGCAGGGGTTCTCAACCTTTTCTACTTTAAGGCCCACCTAGTCATACTTGTAACGAGTCGGGGTCCATTAAAAAAGATCCCCAATTATTTTGGCTCATCTATTCTATCAGAATCTAATAATCTATTGTAAAGTGTATTAATGGGATGCGATATCACTCCCTGTTACAGATTGGAGCCCAGGAATTAAATAAATACAATAAAAGCAAACTGTTTTTAATTGTAGGTATTGTATTTAAAACTGTATGAATGTGCCAGAAGTGAACATAAAACCATGCAGGACATTCTCAGTCAAAAGGGATTAATGATCCAAAAGTGGAGTCTGGTCTTTTAACACAAGAACTTATTGCCATGTTCGCATACAACAAACAAACAAGTTATTAAGACCGAGAAGTACACTCAAAAGAAGTGGATATAGAACCCACTCAATGGGATAGACCCTTACACGCTAACAAAGAAGGATTTTTCCTACGAGTTGGAAAATTATTCATCCGTTGAGTTCGCCGACATCTCAAACTACCTGATGCTGCAGACATCGTTCTACACGCACACACAGATGAGAACCTGGAAGAGCATGGACGTGTACAACTTTATATATGTGGCTGAGTTAAAGATCTGGGGATCAGGACACTACAAGATAGACGGCAGTAGACGGATCTAAATGCAGGAAGAATGCATTATATATTAGCAGGCGTGATATTTAAGCCAAGTTTATTTGTATTGCGCTTTTAACAGTCGACACTGTCACAAAGCAGCTTTACAGAGAATTAAAGACTTTAAACATGAGCTAATTTTAACCCTAATTTATCCCCAATAATCAAGCCTGTGGCAAGAAAATAACTCCCTCAGACGACATGAAGAAACCTTGAGAGGAACCCGACTCAAAAGGGAACCCATCCTCATCTGGGTGATAACAGATAGCATGATTATAAATAACTCGCTTCTATAACTGTGTCCTACAGAGTCACAAAGTATAACTGTGTAACCAGGAAATTCATTATAGATTTAACATGAAGTCGGTTTTGTTGAAGTTATAAACGGTTCATGATAACTGCAGTCCTAAAGTTAGCAAGTCAGCTGTAGTCTTCAGGCATAAATGTATTACTGTAAGTGTCCAGAGTGTCTTCCAAGTGGGTTTTTTTTTTTTTTGAACAAAAGCAAAACAGAAAGCAGAGTATTTAAACAGCGTTATAAACATGGCTAGAAACAGATGTAACAGTGATAATGACAATACTTTGCAAAGTCTCTGTGAAAACAGTGTCCGTATCTGCGTGTGCTGATTGCGCTCAAATCAGGTGTCAGGTGTTTCCCATAACGACTGGGTCCCAAATGCGCGCACAACACACTCCATGAGCACACACGGCCGCTCGAGCTGTGTCAGACTCAAGCGTGCAAAGGCACGACAGTCAAGTGTTTGCCTGCTGTGTGACCACAACTTTTAGCTCATGTGTACATCACCATGCATTGCCACCAAAATGCCTCATTTTCATCGATAACCCACTGCAAAGCATCGCGAGCTGTAGTGCGACCGTAGCTTAATGAGGCGGATGTGACGTCGGATGCAACCCAGTAATTTTACCTTACTATGAGAAAAAAAATTTAACTTCAATTTGGGGGGGAGTAGCAGGCTACGAGATGGTGCTTTGCAGCCCACTAATGGGCTGCAGTGGTTGAGAAACAGTGGAACAGAGTTAAAATTTCTAAAACTGCTTTCATTTCATGGCCTGGTCATGTGATATTTACTGAAATTAAAGAAAAATGATAATGATCTTAAAATTATTATTCTTTTTTTTTCCAACATCTGCCTCAAAAGGTTATCACTTACCTGAGTGTCTGTAGTTTGTAACGTTCATCATCCTTAAGAGCAGAGAGCAGCTCCTTTCCTGAGTCTCTGATTTTATTCCCAGACAGACCCAGTACTCTCAGGTGTGAGGGGTTTGATCTCAGAGCTGAAGCGAGAGCAGCACAGCCTTTATCTGAGACACCACACCGCTCCAACCTGCAGAGACACAATGACACACTTCACTGCCTCAGTTTATGAACATCAAGATATGTGTGTGTGTGTGTGTGTGTGTGTGTGTGTGTGTGTGTGTGTGTGTGTGTGAGAGGGAGAGAGATGGGAATACATGATTAGTGTTGGATGGAAATGATTTTCATTGGTTTTGTAAACAGACTTTCTTTGTAATTTATAACAGTTTGATTGTTCAGTGTTGTTTCTGACAGTGGACACATGAACAGAGACTTTCGTGAGTTCGAGAGATTTCTGCAGCTGTTCTGCTCTCCTCTGCTTTCTCTTTCACCTCCTTCAGTATTACATGCCGGGCTGTCAGTGTGACTTTTGCAGGATGCCTCAATCTTAGGCAGAGGAGCAACAGCACTGAATCTGCTCTCTCTCTCTCTGTGCGTGCGTCCATGGATTTGGCCTTTTTTTTGCCATTTTGTGCAATGGAAGTAGTTAAGCTGCTCGCTGAATAAGGAAGTGACAGTTCACTAGTTAGAATCATAAATAAATTTCAGACATTAATGCAAATAATCAAACAACTTTATACTTTCAACTTATTTGCAATATTTACAAATTATTCCACCACTGCAGGCTCCGATATGCTCAAGTTTGAGATGTCAGTCATGTTCTTTCCCGATTTACTGACTGGTAGTTGGTTACAAGGTTCCGCCCCTTTGAGAGATCTACCGATCCTAATAAGGAGAAGCCGTGCGTCCAGGTGGGACAAACGAAAAACGCGTTATCCAGTAAAACGCTGAGATTTTTTTGATTCACTAAAATAATGTCTGCAATGTCTCTCTCACACACGGTTCACATTTATTTTTTTCCCTTTTCATATACTACCTCAATTCCTCATGCCATCAGACTTCTCAACTCTGAGGAACTGGTCTGATTCTCACGGACTGTTGAACACACCACTCACACTACACTCTTTACACAGTCAACAATAATGCACTATTGCTTTACAATGTCTCTCACACACAAGGTTTACATTTATTTATTCCCTTCTCATAGACGACCTCATTATGCACACTCAACTCCGCACTTTATGTTGTTTGTGTAGTTTATTGCCTGCAGTGTTGCACTCTTGCACTTTGTTGTATTTGTAGACCTATGATTTTTTATTTATTTTTTTATTGGATTTCATCTACTCACTTTACACAATACAATAATAAAAACAAGAGACAGAGACATACAATAAAAAAAACTAACAAAACTTAAATATGCGCGCAGATGAGGGGCGAACTAACGGACTCGAGGTCCCATAAAGTAAGCCCCATTTACAAAACACGAAGAAAAAAAAAAAACATTATATTACACTACAAAAAATACAACAAAACAGCGCAACTTACGTGCAGCAGTTCATTCTATGTGTTGATCTGCAGTATGGGCAAACGGTTTTCCAGGAGCATACGTGCTGGGGGTCAAAAACATTTTAATTTTTCAAGATAGTGAATTCTAACACGGTCTTTAAAAAGAAAGTAGCTTCCAGATTGTCTAATTGGGAGAGGGAGATTATTCCAAATTGGTACAATTCCGTTAAAATAGGAGTCTCTAAACAGTGAGGTGCAAAAACGCATAGGCTTGAGATTTAAATTTGTAGATGCACTTCTGGTTCGGCCGCTTGATAAGAGAAAATGGTTATTATTGTGAAAGCTCACTAGCTTGTTTAGACATTTAAAGAAATAACAAAGATCTCTATATTCTAACCAGTAAGAAATTGGCAGCATATTCAACTTGAGTAAGCGGGTTTTATAATCCAGCCTTAATTGATGGTGGGGATGGCACCCCAGGATGAAGCGGGTTGCGCGCCTCCGGACGCTCTCCAGTAACTTAAGATCAGTAATAGATGACTGGGGCGCCCAGACTTCGCTAGCATAGCCAAGATTACTAGGCACAAAACACAGGTAAAGTAGTTTCTTGCGGTCAGCCTCTATGAAGCTATTACAAATGACGACGCAAAAAACTGCACTTGCGATTAGCCTTTGCGACAATGATGGAAATGTGCAAGCTCCAAGTAAGCTTGCATGAGATTGTGACCCCAAGATCCTTCTGGGAAGGCACAACTGACAAGATGTGACCTCCCAGGGTATAGGGACTGGCCGCAATAGACGGAATGTTACTTTTGCGTTTTCTTGAAATTCTGAGACGACATTCGCACTTATCTACATTAAATGAGAGCCCCCAGAGCTCGGTCCATTTAAACATAGAACACAGGTCATGCTGCAACAATTCACAGTCGTTAGCCGTCCTTACAACCCTATAGCACTTGGCATCATCAGCGTAGAGAGCCATTTTGGTGTTGGTGCTTATCACTTCAGAGAGATCATTTATATAAAGAAGAAACAAGAATGGTGCTAGCAGGCTGCCTTGAGGAACCCCAGAGGTAACTCTCGCCCATGGTGAAAAAGCCCCGTCCAAGAGAACACACTGAGTTCTGCAACCAAGGTAGTCCGCAAACCAGCTATGTAGAGAGCCCGTAATACCAAACAGGGAAAGTTTGTAAAGAAGGCGACCATGAGGGACTGAGTCGAACGCTTTACTGAAATCGAGATAGAGCAGATCGATTTCCTGTCCAGCATCCAGCGCTGTCCGTAATTCATGCAAGACCCCAAGAAGCTGTGTTACACAAGATCTTCCTTCAATAAAACCATGTTGCAGCAAAAATAGCAGATCAATAAGCTCTGGGACCAATTTGCATAAAACGCAGTGTTCACAGAGCTTACTAATGATGGGCAAAAGGGAGATCTGCCTATAGTTTGAAATGTCTGTGTAGTAGTTCGGATGGTTGGGTGGAGCATAGAAGGATGGCAGGCCAGAACTGAGTTCACAAAACCCGTTTATTATAGCTTTTCAGCCTTAACTACACACATATACACACACACACACACACTCCAGTCGTCTGGTTGGGGAGAGAGCTCTCTCTGCTCTCGCTCTCTCTCCTTAAATAGGGCACGGTCACTGGGGAAGACACACAAACACATTAATCAACCTCAGGTGCAGTGATTCTGCCACTTCTCTTCCCTGACTCCGCCCTCCGGTCACAGACCGACGCTTGGCCACACCCCTGCTGCCACATACCCCCACCGCCTGACTCAGGCCGGGTGGCTGTCTGGCCTGCAGCCGACCCCCCCCCGACGGGAGAGGAAGTCTGCCACGGCCATCTGCACCCCCGGCCTGTGGATCACCTTGAAGTTGAAGGGTTGGAGTGCCAGATACCAACGGGTGATCCGCGGGTTGGCATCCTTCAGGTGGTGGAGCCACTGGAGGGGCATGTGGTCCGAACAGAGAGTGAAAGGGCGTCCCAGCAGGCAGTAACGGAGGGTGAGGACCGCCCACTTGATCGCCAGGCACTCCTTTTCAATGGTGCTGTAGCGCCCCTCACGCACCGACAGCTTCCTACTGATATGCAACACTGGGCGGTCCTCCCCCTCCACCTCCTGGGACAAAACAGCCCCCAGCCTTCTGTCCGACGCATCTGTCTGTAACATAAAGGGGAGAGAAAAGTCAGGGGAGTGTAAAAGTGGCCCCCCACACAGTGCAGCCTTTACCTCAGAAAAAGCCCACTGGTATTGTTCCGTCCACTGGACCAGATCTGGTGCCCCCCTTTTAGTTAGATCAGTCAGCGGGCTGGTGACGTCCGAATAGTTAGGTATAAACCTACGATAATAGCCAGCCAGCCCCAGGAACTGTCTCACCCCCTTTTTGGTCTTGGGCCTCGGGCAGGCCGCAATTGCTGCGGTCTTGTTAATTTGGGGACGCACCTGCCCGTTGCCCAAGTGGAAGCCCAGATACCATACTTCCACCTGCCCTATCGCACACTTCTTTGGGTTGGCTGTGAGACCCGCTCGCCTCAGCGACCTAAGGACGGCCCTCAGATGTTGGAGGTGCCTCGGCCAGTCATTACTATAGATAATGATATCGTCGAGGTAGGCAGCCGCATAGGTGGTGTGGGGGCGGAGGACCCTATCCATCAGCCGCTGAAACGTAGCGGGTGCCCCAAACAGCCCAAAAGGAAGTGTGACAAACTGGTGTAAGCCGAATGGTGTGGAAAAGGCTGTTTTTTTCTTGGGATAATGGAGTCACGGGGATCTGCCAATAACCCTTTGTCAAATCCAGTGTCGAGTAAAAGCGAGCTGTGCCTAGTCGATCAAGCAACTCATCAATACGAGGCATTGGGTATGTGTCGAATTTAGACACCGCGTTGACTTTCCTATAGTCTACACAGAACCGGACCGACCCGTCGGCCTTGGGTACCAAGACCACCGGGCTGCTCCAGTCACTGTGGGACTCCTCGACGATGCCCATTTCGAGCATGGCCTCGAGTTCTTCCCGAACCACTTTTTTCTTGTGTTCGGGTAGCCTGTAAGGGCGGCTACGCACTACCACCCCCGGGGGCATCTCAATGTGGTGCTCTATGAGGTTGGTGTGGCCGGGCAGGGGGGAGAATACGTCCGAAAACTCGGTCTGCAACTGGGCAACCTTCGTGAGTTAGGTCGGGGAGAGGTACGTGATGCCAATGTTCCCTTTTGAACCTCCAGCCCCAGCTCTGCCTTCTCTGGAACCACCGACACCAACGCCACGGGGACCTCCTCATGCCAGAGTTCGAGCAGATTGAGGTGGTAAACCTGTAGCGCCCCACCCCTGTCCGTTCGCCTCACCTCATAGTCAATGTCCCAGACTCGCCGTGTGACCTCAAAGGGTCCTCGCCACTTGGCGATCAATTTGGAGCTCGATGTGGGCAACAGTACGAGTACTTTATCTCCCGGTGCAAACTCCCTGAGGCGCGTACCCTTGTTTTACAGGCGGGTTTGTCATTCTTGGGCCTGCCGCAAATTCTCCTGGGTTAGGTGGGTGAGTGTGTGGAGTTTTGCGCGCAGGTCAATAATGTATTGGATTTCATTTTTACTTGAAGGTCGCTCCTCCCAATTTTCCCGCAGCACATCTAGAATGCCGCGCGGCTTACACCCATATAACAATTCAAATGGGGAGAACCCCATGGAGGCTTGGGCGACCTCTCGCACTGAAAACAACAAGGGTGCGAGCCACTTATCCCAATTACGTGCATCCTCACTTACGAATTTTTTAATTATATTCTTGAGGGTGTGATTGAACCGTTCAACTAAACCGTCCGTTTGTGGGTAATACACGCTGGTGTGGATCGGCTTAATACCCAACAACCCATACAGTTCGTTCAGTGTACGTGACATAAATGAGGTGCCTTGGTCAGTCAGAATCTCTTTCGGGATTCCAACTCGGGAGATAACACGGAAGAGCGCTTCCACAATACTGCAAAGATATTGCAAAGAGGCACCGCTTCCGGGTATCACGTTGCATAGTCCACCAGAACTAAAATAAAGTGATACCCTCGTGTTGACCGATCTAATGGCCCAACGAGATCCATCCCAATTCTTTCGAATGGGGTCTCGATTAATGGGAGAGGGCGCAAAGGCACTTTTGGAATGGCTGCTGGATTTACTAACTGGCATTCGCGGCACACCGTACACCACCTACGGACATCGCCGCAAATCCCTGGCCAATAGAACCGGGCCATAATTCGGGCTAGTGTTTTATCCTGCCCTAAGTGTCCAGCCATGGGATTAAAGTGAGCCGCCTGGAATACCAATTCCCGGCGGCTCTTCAGAATCAACAGCTGCGTGACTTGCTCTTTAGTTTGAGTGTCCTGCGTCACTCGGTATAATCTATCCTTCATAATTGCAAAGTAGGGGAAGGACGGGGTGGCGTTTGGCTGGAGCATTTGACCATCGATTACTCTCACTTGGTCAAATGCATGCCGCAGAGTCTCATCTCGCGACTGCTCTAATGGAAAATCCGCGAGGGATTCCCCAATACAGAGAGGAGGAGCCGGCGGCTCCTCACTCTGACGCGGAGATGACGTAGACGGCTCTGTGACAGCTGCTCCCGCCAACGCGACACCGGGACCTCCCCTTATTAAACTACGGCAGGATCCACTCTTCACTAGGTGACTCATTAATTCCCCAAATCCCGGCCAATCCGTCCCCAAAATTATCGAGTGGGTAAGGCGAGGATTAACCACCGCCTTCACTATAAATTTTTCCCCTCGAAAAAAAAGTGGACCGACACTAAAGGGTAGTTGTGAACATCCCTGTGCACACACAACACCTTCACCAATTGCGCTCCTCCCAATGCCTCGTCTTGCACCAGGTATTGGTGGATTGAGGTCTGATTACAACCAGAATCCACCAACGCCTGATGTGTATCCCCTTGGATACTCACCGGTATGCGATACACTCTGGCCAGATCGAGGGCGGCTCCTGGTGCGTCGGGGATCCGAACCACCACGCCCACCTCCATTACCGAGCACTGCTGTTGGAGGTGGCCCGGCTCCCCGCAGCGCCAGCAAACCGGCCCGGGCTTCCTCTCTGCACTGGTGCTCTGGGGCTCACTCACCTGGGGGGGGGGGACAGACACAGAAGGGAGAAACGGCAGGGCACTGGCCAGCTGGGGTGGGGCAACGGGGCGAGGATGAGACACAGGAGGGGAGAGAGAGAGAGAGAGAGAGAGAGAGAGAGAGAGAGAGAGAATGGGGAGAAGAGGTTGTCTGCTGTCCTGCTGTCAGGACAGCCGCCAAATGGTCCTCCGCCAGCTCGATTGCCTGATCCAGCGACGCAAGGCGGTGGCACTGGACCCACTTTGCAGCTCTGGCTGGTAGACGTGCGATGAACTGCTCCAACACCACCTGGTCGATGATCCCCTCGGCATCGCGGTTGTCAGCCCTCAACCACTGTCCGCAGGCGTCCCAGAGTTGCTGGCCAAACGCGAACGGCCGGCTGACTTCCTCCAAGCACAAAGCGCGGAAGCGCTGCCGTTGTTGCTCGGGGGTGCGCCCCACATGCTGGAGGACGGCCCGGCGAAGGTCCGCGTAGGCCAGCCGGCAGTCGGCGGGGAGCTGTAGCGCGGCCAGCTGCGCCTCTCCCATTAGCAGGGGGATAGAGGCGCGCCGTGTGCTGTTCCACCGGCCACCCCGAGGTCTCTGCTACCTGCTCAAAGAGCGTGAGGAAGGCCTCGGGGTCGTCCTGCGGGCCCATCTTCGTCAGGGTGAAGGGGGACGGCCCCACGGCGGCAGACCCCGCCAACGCGAGAAGGTGCCGGAACGCCTGTCGCTCTTCCTGCTGAGGCAGCACCAGGGCCTCGAACCACTGTTCCTGTTCCTTCCGGAGGGCGACTAGTGCCTGGTGCTGGCTTTGCTGGGCCGTGGTGAGGGCGTGGACCAGCTTGGCAAAAGGGGAGGACTCCATCGGGTTGTTCTGCTTCGGTGCTCCAAGCCCCGGGTTTCGGCACCACTGTAGCAGTTCGAATGGGTGGGTGGAGCACAGAAGGATGGCAGGCCAGAACTGAGTTCACAAAAGCCGTTTATTATAGCTTTTCAGCCTTAACCCCCCCCCCCCACACACACACACACTCCAGTCGTCTGGTTGGGGAGAGAGCTCTCTCTGCTCTCGCTCTCTCTCCTTAAATAGGGCGCGGTCACTGGGGAAGACACACAAACACATTAATCAACTTCAGGTGCAGTGATTCTGCCACTTACCTCCCCTGACTCCGCCCTCCAGTCACAGACCGACGCTTGGCCACGCCCCCGCTGCCAGAGTCTGCTTTGTCACCTTTTTTGTATAGAGGACAGATGTTAGCATTCTTCCACTTGCAAGGTAACCTTGCAGAACTTAGTGACTGGTTGAAAAGCATACAAAGTGAAGGCATGAGCTCACAAGCACACTCCTTTAAGATCTTGGGATGGATATTGTCTGGTCCAGGAGTCTTAAATGGATCAAGGCGATTAAGTGCTGACAGTACGTCTTCCTCAGATAGAATAATGGACTCCAAACGTAAATCCGTGAAAGGCGTTGAAGGCAGATTGTTGGGGATAGAAAAATCGTCATTAAACACGGACGAGAAGTAATTATTGAAAGCATTTGCCTTCTCTTTAGCTTCGGTGAATGAAGACCCATTCAGGTTGACTGTTTCCGGTATCGAAGAACTTTTAGATAGACGACTGAAGTAGCTCCAAAAACGCTTAGGCTGAGAAAAGCACGAGTCCGAGATATCTTTGATGTAAGTTGCATGCTTAGTCCGTACTAGATATTTAAGGTCTTTGCATAACGAGCGAAATTTATCCCACAGGCTCGAGCTGTCCTTGCGAATGGCCTTTTTCCTTGTGGTATTCCTTTTGTGGAGCGCGTGAAGTACTTCTCCGTCGAACCAGGGCGGCATAACAAACTTCCTTATTTTCCGTTTTGGAATGAAACGTTCAACCTGACTCAAAAGAGCAGACTTCCAAGAAAGCCAGTTTTCTTTGATTGACTGATCCGGCGAGATAGCACTTGTCAGAGGATTATTAAACAAGTGATTTCTCAAACCTTCAAAGTCAGCTTTTTGAAGATTGAACGATTGCTGGCTGATGTTATTGTTTTTATTCAGAACTCTTGAAGTGAAATGCAAATCAAAGGTTACTGCTTTGTGATCCGACTTCAAAGCGACACCCTCTCCGCCAGTCACATCGATGTTGGAGACACCTTCAACAATAGTGGTCAACAATAGATCCAGAATATTGTTTTTGCGTGTCGGAGATTCAATTAGCTGGAACACATTCTTGTCTATGAGTTGTTCACAGAATGAAAATAAGGTTGAATTCGAAGAGTCACAAAAACCAGAACCTTCGATCCAAGTCACTTCGGGGAGGTTAAAATCACCAACAAAAACCAACCTGTCATAACTGACAGAGTTCAAGATGTTAATAAAATCATGAAGCCAGGCGACGGAAGCGCTTGGGGGTCTGTAAAAAACCGCTAACAGAACCTTTCCACAGTTATTAGTGATTATCTCTATAGCCAAATACTCAATGACCGAGCAGTCGCACAACTTTACTTGTTTACAGTGCAAAGAACTGCGACAAGCAATCAGTACTCCCCCTCCTTCCAAATCCAAACACCGCAAACTGTCCCTGTCGCATCGATATAAATCATAGCCCCATGGCAAAACTCCAGAGTCCGAAATGTTATTATTTAACCAAGTCTCTGAGACAAATACCATGTCAAAGTTGTTAGCATAGACCATGTCTTGAAAAGGGCGCAGTTTGTTGCCGGACTTGATGCTGCGAGCAGTTTGGTAAAAACAGCGAAGAGAGGGAAACTTGTGATTCGAGTCATCAGACGAAAGAGTGAGATCTCAGCTCGACCGAGCGCTAGCCATAGAGCCTGCACACACTCGAGCAGCCCGTCGCTCAAGGATGACGTGATGTGTAATGTAGCACCATGGTCCTGGAGAAACCTTGAGTTTTAACTGTGTACTGTACCAACTGTATATGGTTGAAATGACAAATAAAAAAGCCTTGACTGTGATATTGAACGACACCAAAACTGATGAATAAAATAGACACTTTGGGGAAACGTTTCATTGCTGCATTTTAATGAAATGTGAGGGGAAGCCGGGCTTCCAGTGTCGTCTTAAAGCAAATCACCACTGACAGAGATGGACTGGAAGATTTTTTACTATTTTAAAGTGCATATCACGGGTAAATTCAGGAGCAAGATCAATGTAATTCTCCTATTTTATATTAAACTTTGGTCAAATATCTGTCACATTCTGCATTCTCTGCAATTTTTTTACCTTGCGCAATACCAGAAAAATTCAGTTGAAATCAAGCCATTTGAGGAGAATTGGTCTGCCTCTGAAAAAACTTGGCATTTGGATTTCCCGACAAACATTGATTTTCGTGACATCGCGTGCAGGACTCCACTAGAGCCCTGCACTCCCGCGGGAGTTCCGCGGGTCCCGACGCAAAGCAGTGCGGCGTGGGACAAATTTTGAAAGCTCATTGCGGGCGCGGGTGGGAGGGGGAGTGCACAATGCGGGAGCGGGCGGGAGAGGTGATAAGCTGCAGTCCCGCTAACTAAAAATGTGTTTAAAATAAAATTTATAAATTATTAATTTATGTCTATCATATATAATTTGTGCTGGATATTTTATTTGGCATTAATAACATTTTAAGATGCCTAAATTTGCGGATGTGGTCTAATCTCGCGTACGTTTCCAATTCCTTTCTGCTCTTCCGTGTTTGAGATCTCCGATCATGGCAGAAGAGCAGAGCTCCTCTACTGAAGCTCACTTGGAATCATAACGCCACAGACTCGGAAGTGGGAGTGCGAGTGCGCAAAGCAAGAGCTGTCAATCAAAGCGAGAGCTGTCAATCATGAGCGCATGCAGCGCTCAACTTGGAATGTGTCAGCAGAATGTCAGAGTCTAAACAATAAACTTACAATAAACCTAACAATGCCACCTATAAATACACAACATGTAGATCTACATAACATTATCTGTGCCATCTCACAGCAGTTTGCTTAGCTATTTTTAATCAGGGCAAATAGCCTTATAGCGAAAACTAGTATATGATGCTTTAATTTATGGAGATGCCTTTTGTTTACACGTGATTTCCAAATGAGGGGTATTGCAATTTTATATTAGTCTAAATGAACATCTACACCAAGTTGCAAGCATCAGGGGAAGATTATGGATGCACCAAATTTGGCTTAACGGTCATTTAATGGTGAAATGCCGTTCGCACTGTCAGCCAACTTTGGGTCGTTTCTCTGAATTCCGACAATAAACGAGACCATCCGAACACATCTGAAAACATCGTGGTTTGAACTGTGTTGGTTCAGACCAAGTTGGTACTACAGCTTTGGGAAACAGTCGTTTTTTGGATGTTAGTTAGTTCAAACTTGCATCGTACCATATTGGTTTAATGCTAACTTGGTTGGTTTTTGGGAAACGCACCCCTGAACGTGAGCTGTAGATATTTATGCTCAAATCCACTCAAAGTAAGGGGCGGGGCACCGTCACACTGTGTCTTTAAATTATATAAATTTCTTATAGGCCTACTTGTATTTCCTAGAATGTAATTGTGAGGAGTGACATATAAGCTATGTGCAATGTACAATATTCTTAATATCCACTGTAGATTTTGGTAGGTGTGTTGGGTATCTCTGTAAAGCCTCAGCTGCGCATGCCGCCTGGCAACGCGCACCCTCGCTATGTGCGCTAGGTGAAGGATCGGTCAGTGGAGAGCTCAGCTAAGCTCAGCATGTTTAATTCCCCAAGCCAATGACAAGAACTTTTGTGAGAAATAACGCGGACGTCTGCATCATGCGGGATTTGCGGGCGGGAGCGGGACAAAATATGGTAGGCGCGGGCGGGACTGAAAATCATAATTCTTTGCGGGAGCGGGACTGCACAATGTGGGAACGGGACTGAAAATTCTGTCCCGCGCAGACCTCTAGACTCCACCTACTGAATCCTACGTCAGCGCTGGTTTGTTTATGAGAAAACGACCTGGTGGTTTTCTGCAAATTTCTTCAACATTATCGTGTAATTATTAAAATGGTTAACAGATGTATCGTAGGAGGGTGTAGCAACACCAATCATGATGGGATTAGTACTCATCGTTTCCCAAAAGACCGGACAATGAGAGAGAAATGGGAGCGCTTGGTCTACACAGGCTGTGCACTGAAACCGTGCAAAGCTCGCACAGCCTGCTGGCGCTTCTGCAGATAACGTCACGAACCTGGCTCCAGACTCCACTGGGATTTTTCCAGATGCGTTTTGTTATTTTATTTTTTTCTGCTGTAGACAGATGGCCTTGTGCAAAATTACCCTTCTGGATGAGTGTGTAAAGGGACATACTTTCATTAAAAATAAATAAATAAATAAATAAATAAATAAATGGTCCAGAATATGCACTTTAACATGTATTATTATTATTATTACTAAAATAACGTATTTGAAAAATTCAACATTAACTACTCGTAAAGGATTGTTGCCATGGCTTTCAGGTTACTGGAAGTTCTTTTCTGCTCCTATTTTAAGCATCAGTTCTATGGCATTAACGTCTCATTTTAGTTTTAAACTCTATATTCCTGAGATCATTTCCACCATGTCACTGCTGCTTTAAACCCTGCAGCTCACACAGAGGGCAGTTAGTTTGTGTCTCAGGTGCAGTTTGTGTGATTAGTTACAGTGTTGTAGTAAATTTCACTGTGATTTCAGACACATTGCAGTCTGATCAAGTCCCGTTTTGTGCTGCAGCTTCTCACATACGTCCATCTGACCCAAAGACTCTGTGACAAATCATCAGTGTGCAGTGAAAAGAAACAATCTTCCTCCTCAGGACATTGATGATGAACCTAAAACCTCTGCTTCAGTCTCACTATTAGAGAATGTGTTTTACTGAGGAGCAGGTCATGTGACTCTCAGAGAGATGATCTTACCACAGTGTCTCCAGTTTACAGTGAGGATTCTCCAGTACAGCACAGAGACGCTTCACTCCTGAGTCTCCCAGATTATTATTATTCAGATCCAGGTATCTCAGGTGTGAGGGGTTTGATCTCAGAGCTGAACTCAGAGCAGCACAGCCTTCATCTGAGACACCACACCGCTCTAACCTGCAGAGACACAATGACACACACTTCAACAGATTTTCATCTTGGTTTAATTCTTACTTTAAAGATGAGGAGTGTAAAATTAATGTTATTATTCAGAATGTCATGATTTAATATCACCTGTTTATTCTCATTAACAGTGTAATTAATAATGATAATACTGAGTGTTATATTTAGTTTCCAGGGATGAGAGTGAAAAATATTAAAAAAGTCTGAAAAAAGCCGGGGGTTTGGGGGTCGCAGGCACCCAGCGGGGCCCAGGGGCAGAGACCAGGGAGCTAATGATTTTTGGCTATTTTTTTTTACCCCAAAACCATTAAATTTTATCAGCAAAAAGTTGCAGTTTATTTGGAAATAAATTCCCCTTCTTGGTGGACGACCAGGTGAAAATGATTAATAGGGTACACGAGACTTGTTTTTAATCAATTCACATTTGATGATTTCAAAAAATCAATGCACCTTTTAATATATACAAGAGCTCTACAGTATTATATTTCTGCATTTTTGCTATTCATGTCTTTGTTAACATGTGGATATCAGTGTAAATGAATGAATATATAATTTTTTAAATATACAACCCCGATTCCAAAAAAGTTGGGACAAAGTACAAATTGTAAATAAAACGGAATGCAATAATTTACAAATCTCAAAAACTGATACTCACAATAGAACATAGACAACATATCAAATGTTGAAAGTGAGACATTTTGAAATTTCATGCCAAATATTGGCTCATTTGAAATTTCATGACAGCAACACATCTCAAAAAAGTTGGGACGGGGCAATAAGAGGCTGGAAAAGTTAAAGGTACAAAAAAGGAACAGCTGGAGGACCAAATTGCAACTCATTAGGTCAATTGGCAATAGGTCATTAACATGGCTGGGTATAAAAAGAGCATCTTGGAGTGGCAGCGGCTCTCAGAAGTAAAGATGGGAAGAGGATCACCAATCCCCCTAATTCTCCGCCGACAAATAGTGGAGCAATATCAGAAAGGAGTTCGACAGTGTAAAATTGCAAAGTTTGAACATATCATCATCTACAATGCATAATATCGTCAAAAGATTCAGAGAATCTGGAAGAATCTCTGTGCGTAAGGCTCAAGGCCGGAAAACCATACTGGGTGCCCGTGATCTTCGGGCCCTTATACGGCACTGCATCACATACAGGCATGCTTCTGTATTGGAAATCACAAAATGGGCTCAGGAATATTTCCAGAGAACATTATCTGTGAACACAATTCACCGTGCCATCCGCCGTTGCCAGCTAAAAGTCTATAGTTTAAAGAAGAAGCCGTATCTAAACATGATCCAGAAGCGCAGACGTCTTCTCTGGGCCAAGGCTCATTTAAAATGGACTGTGGCAAAGTGGAAAACTGTTCTGTGGTCAGACGAATCAAAATTTGAAGTTCTTTATGGAAATCAGGGACGCCGTGTCATTCAGACTAAAGAGGAGAAGGACGACCCAAGTTGTTATCAGCGCTCAGTTCAGAATCCTGCATCTCTGATGGTATGGGGTTGCATTAGTGCGTGTGGCATGGGCAGCTTACACATCTGGAAAGACACCATCAATGCTGAAAGGTATATCCAGGTTCTAGAGCAACATATGCTCCCATCCAGACGACGTCTCTTTCAGGGAAGACCTTGCATTTTCCAACATGACAATGCCAAACCACATACTGCATCAATTACAGCATCATGGCTGCGTAGAAGAAGGGTCCAGGTACTGAACTGGCCAGCCTGAAGTGCAGATCTTTCACCCATAGAAAACATTTGGCGCATCATAAAACGGAAGATACGACAAAAAAGACCTAAGACAGTTGAGCAACTAGAATCCTAAATTAGACAAGAATGGGTTAACATTCCTATCCCTAAACTTGAGCAACTTGTCTCCTCAGTCCCCAGATGTTTACAGATGGTTATAAAGAGAAAAGGGAATGTCTCACAGTGGTGAACATGGCCTTGTCCCAACTTTTTTGAGATGTGTTGTCATGAAATTTAAAATCACCTAATTTTTCTCTTTAAATGTTACATTTTCTCAGTTTAAACATTTGATATGTCATCTATGTTCCATTCTGAATAAAATATGGAATTTTGAAACTTCCACATCATTGCATTCCGTTTTTATTTACAATTTGTACTTTGTCCTAACTTTTTTGGAATCGGGGTTGTATAAAATTCCTTACCAAATGGAGACTGGGCTGCTTTCTCTGAAGTTCTTTTCATCATCGTGATAAGGTTAAAATACTTTTCACAATACAATATTATTCACACGATCAGCTACTGATATCAGAGGCTTTACAGTGGAAGTGTGGCCATCTGTGCTTTTCACCAGTGGTTGATGTATATGAGATGCACTGCTACTATCACTAGTCTGAAGTGATGCTGGTAACTGGTAGTTTGTCCTCAGAAGTTTCAGTTTGTCGAAAATGATATCAGTCTGATATGAAATTTATGTTCTTTGCTGATATACTCTAATCCTTTAAAATGAAGTGCAAACCAGAAAAAAGTTCTGTCATATAATTCTCTTCAGCTTTCTTCTGATGTTATCATGGTAGCAGGAGGCCTTGCATATTAAGCAGGCAACATTCAACATCACTTATCACTTCCCTTTCAACTGTTGTGTGTACTAACTAGGTTTCAGGATGTTGTGTAATGTAATGCATACCAAATGGTCAATTTGAAGATCAAGATGGTGATTGAGTTAAAGAACAGGCATGTACAATGGGCATTACATATTGGAATTTTTTTAAATCAAAAACTATAAGTTCATCTCGGCCTAAAAAATCTGGGCAGACGCTCTCGCGCAGCACATGCCAGCAATTCCCCCCCATGAAATGAGCAATAAGTAGGAGAGTTATACATGGTATCATACCTAAAATTTTATCAGAAATATGGATATGATACTATGATTCTCCACAACATGCTACATTAGATAAGCTAACCTCATTTATAAAAGATACACACATATATGACATGTATTTGATAGATATATATTATATACACCATGGCATTGATTCGTGCAATGTACATTATAAATAATATCATGAATCACTGAACAGGCAAAATAATTTTCGACCTACCTTTGTGTTTTTTGGTGTATATGTGAAGTTCGATAGTCCTTGCCCCTCTACTAGCGGAGTTTATCATCATGTCAGAACACAATGAGCAAAGTACTTTTCCTGGGACGTCTATTTTCCGTATGTGATCACCGAGCTTCGTTGTGACAGTCTGCTTGTCGATCTCGACATTCAGTGTTCTTTCTAACCAAGCCCATCAAAAACAGTTCTTTATTCCTGCACCTTTATCAATCTCCCTCGCTTGATCCTCTTCTTTCTTATCTCGGACTTTTGCCATTGTCGATACGCTAAAATATCCCGCCTGAATACGTGTCTTTCCGATGTTACCAATGCGTATCGTCAAACAGTGTGTACGGTCGGTGAACAGTGATTGCAAGCCACACGTGAAGAGCATGCGTACTTGTGTTTATACACTGCACGCGATGGGATTTCCCGAAAATTCTACCGCAAATAAGTCGAACATTGTCGCAAAAGTGAATGTTATTTACGACATATCAAAAGACTCGAGTGTGTTAACCCGGAGCCCACCAAGAATCAAGACGTTATAAGGTGAGCACAGATCATTAACCATACACCCCCCCGCCGAAAAGTTCTCAACAGATTTACATCGATCTCAAAAATGATCATTTTGGTCTGAAAAAGTCGGAAATCCGCCGATTGGCGGAAAATTCTCATCCCTGAGTTTCTCTCCTCTGTTGAGTGTGATATTAAACCATCAGCAGCTGAAGCTGAACAGAGAACAGCAGAGAGACCATGAACTTTAATCAGAGAGAGAGAGAGAGAGAGAGACTGAATCTCAGATGGTTCTCTACTAGACTTATAGTGCACTACACAGGGGCAATAAACTTGTTTCTCCAGAGTCTACAGAGTGCATTTATAGAACACTATAGATTTATATTATTGTAGAATCAGAGAAGTAAACAATGATTATTCCATATAAATCCTACAAACATTCAGCCACTCGTTCTTGAGACAGCGTGCGAACAAGAATTTCAGAAAAAATGGACAGAAAACCCGAAAACATACCGGTTTCACCTCTCAGTGTCGGGGGAATAAAAATGTCAGTGTAATTTATGATGTTCGTTTGTCTAATTACTTTTTATCCCTCAAAAAGAGGGACCACATATAAACAGTGCTGTAATTTCAACACCAGTCGCCCAATCTGGATGCAAGTTTCATCAAAATAAAGCTGAAGGTCTGCACTTTGAGCTCATCTTCATTATTTAATTTCATCAACAATATACTGTGGGCAAAAAAAAATTATTTAGATTCATATCTAAATCAGGGCTGGATTTAGGGGGGTCCTGGGTTGGGATATGCCCCACCCTAAAACTGTCCCTGCATTGCATCAAGACTTTTTTAGGATCACGTTATCTAGTAAATCAATTCCATCTGGTGTCAAACCTAAAGCCTGAAGGCCAAAATACGGCTCACTGCCTCGTTTCATTCGGCCCGTGTGAACTTGAAAAATAACACTGAAACTACTTTTCACACAAACCCTGATAATTTTATGTAACAAGAAATAAATAGCTTAAAAAATGACTTTGGATCTTCTGTCCTCTACATCTCAGAAACTAATGCAGATACAAGTCCGGAATTTTTCACTATTTATCGGGAATAGTGACATTATTCAAAAAGTTTGAAGCAAATCTGAGATTACCAGTTGGAAACTTTTTTTGTCCAATCTGGTGATTATGCATTTTAATTAATTTCTAAAAGAAAAAATACATTTCAGACACACTGCAGTCAGATCTAGTCATTTTTTGTGCTGCAGCTTCTCACATACGTCCATCTGACCCAAAGACTCTGTGACAAATCATCAGTGTGCAGTGAAAAGAAACAATCTTCCTCCTCAGGACATTGATGATGAACCTAAAACCTCTGCTTCAGTCTCACTATTAGAGAATGTGTCTTACTGAGGAGCAGGTCATGTGACTCTCAGAGAGATGATCTTACCTCAGTTTCTCCAGTTTACAGTGAGGATTCTCCAGTACAGCACAGAGACGCTTCACTCCTGAGTCTTCCAGATTATTACAGGACAGATTCAGTTCTGTCAGGTGTGAGGGGTTTGATGTCAGAGCTGAACTCAGAGCAGCACAGCCTTCATCTGAAACACCACACTTATACAACCTGCAGAGACACAATGACACACACTTCATCAACAGATTTTCATCTTGGTGTAATAGTGGTTGTGAAGATGATGTCTCTCATGTTGGACTGTCTCTATTCTCTTCACCAATCACAAGCTATTATTAATAATGACTCAAACATTCCCACTGTTACTGACATTAAGTTTACTCGAGGTGCAAATGATTCAGCAAGAAGTCAATAATTTAAAGGTTTAATGATCACATATTTAATTGTTAAAGATATTTTAATTATTTCTTGAAAGTAAAAGTGATTCTGAGCAGGGATGCAAACACAACCATGGTCAAAAAAGAGTGAGGTAGCGTGGCGCCGCGGACCCCCCCCCCACCACCACCACCACACACACACACCAGTCAGACTTCATTACGGTCCATCCCGACACAAACGAATTTCGCTTCGCTCTCATTGACTTTGAAAGGAGGCGAAATTCGCCAATGTTTTTGCTTAATTTAGACAGCCTAAGTGACTGTAATGTTGTGGCTACCATAGGGCTGCACGATTATGGAAAAAATGATAATCACGATCATCTTGATCAAAATTGTAATCACGATTATTAATCACAATTATTCTTGATGTTAGGGAAATCACTTACATTTTATTTCACTATATTCAAACAAACAATATGAACAGCTTTCAGTGCAGAATGAAAAAGAGAAATTCTGATTTCCAAATGACAAACAAATGAAATTTATCCAAGAAATTACCAAAGGATGAAGGAACTGAAAACTCAATTGCAACAATTACATAGCATTATACTGAGGCCTACAAGTTTTTAGCTAGAAAGAGCAGCCTATCAACATGCTCTGGCTTTAAACATGAGCGAAGGCAGGTCACAGCATTGCCTCCAGTGCTAAATAGTCTGTTGTTCCGACATAGTTAGCTTTTCTCTCTCACTTCAATCTGTTACCTACTCTCACGCCATTAGGGGGCGAACCGACGCATGTAAGGTTTCATTACTGTGACTTGACTTGCTTGCTTATTTAGGCGGAGTAATGAAACCTTACATGCGTCAGTTCGCCCCCTAATGGTTTGGCGGAGTACTGGTCAAAAAGTGCTTGATCAGATATGCAGCAGAGCTCGCATTTTAAATGGAAATAAATCGCGATTTTCATTTAATTTATTTGTGGCAGCCAAAATCGCGATTTTCGATTAAATTCGATTAATTGTGCAGCCCTAGGCTACCACGGATGGATGTATGCACCACGAACTCATAACACACACATGGGTTACACATTACCATTTGATCACTCGATGTTCTAAAATAGCAGCTAGTCGGGTGCTAACGGTTAGCATTTAACTAAGCCAGACAGCCACAAGCTTTAATAAGACCAATTCTTGCACGTATAGAACGGTATTACAGCACTTAAATATTATCTAGGAACAAAAAACAATCGTCATTAACCCATGTAGACACTACGTTGAGAACATATACAGTCATCATGCAACTCCTCAAATAACATTACGCTTTTCAGGCGTTTTTTACCCCAAGGATAGGTCATGGCTAATATGGTTAGATGAAGGAGGCTAGGTTACGAGAGACAAAGTTAATATATATGGCATATTTCACAAAAATTTGACACCAAGGACTGAAATTCTGTAACAGGCTAATGAAAAGATAATGCATAGGCCATGGCATTTTTCTTTTGTTTCTAGTTTCAACTATAGACCGATTGTGCAATCTAAAAAAACCTGTTCCTGCATAAAGGCACCAGTGTGGATAGAAATTCACCTGATGTGTCCCGTACGTAACCTGTTTTCCCTCAATTTGCGTCAACCTGAGATGATGTATCTATTTTTACAAATGCCCATTCCAATTCGAAGCTGTTCCACTAAAGAATCCTTAATGTTAAGTCACAAGGAATTCTTGAAATATTGTGGAAACCAGATAGAATTTATTTGATATTTGAAACAAAAAAATTTTTAATTATATGTAATTACATATTTTTGTAACGCCAAGCAAAAATTTTCTTTTTAAACTAATAGTTTTGCCAATAAGAATGCCTAACTAAAGTAACTGTTAATATCTGGTCATTTTATGATAATATGACATTATTTCTATCATCCCTCACAAGGAAAGAACTTCAATGTGATTATGTGACTTCCTGACTGCCTATGCAAAATTGGAATTGAAATTGTCCCGTACGTAACCAGATTTTTTCAGTCTTCAGAATTTTTGTAAAATTATGGATTTCATAGACCAGATGCCAGAGGGATAAACTGAATAATGTTGTCGATAATTCGAAGAGGTTATGATTAGATCAATAAACAATTCTTCATTCCACATGGGCTTAGAATGGAAAATGAGAGGTTTGTCCCGTACGTAACTTAATGATTTTATATAGTAACTTAGGGGGATTAGAAATAGTCCTTAGAGGCATCAGAAAGTTTTTTGATTACTTTATTTTATTAGAAAAAGTATCAATTTTCATGTCTAAGCCTAGTGAGCTACCTCGCTTGGACAAAAAGTTCTGTAATGTGAGAGCAATCATAGGGCTGACATTTTTGAATTTTTCATCAAATGTCCCGTACGTAACTGAAATTGTAGCTCTAACTATTTGTCAGGTAAGCCAAACTATGGTTTTGATAGAATGTCTTAGAGCCATATTAAGACCATTTCATCAGACAATCTGAAATATAAATGGTTGACCATGGTATAGGCATTTAAAAAAATGTATTCATATTGTCCCGTACGTAACAACTCAGGGCATAGGTTACGTACGGGACAGTTCCTCTTTAAATCATATATATCGTAAGATTTATCCAACTAGAATTGTTTATTCTTACTAATAGTGACTATTAAGGTGTATGAAAATGAGAAATTAAGAAAATCATTTCATTGCTGTTAAACCTACGGTTCTTCATTCAGACTCTAACTGAAAGTCAATCACAAAAATGCCAACATTCAAGTATTGCATTTCACATAAGAATATAAGTCTGTCCTATTTGTTGAGAGCATATCTCAGATTTGATATTATATGTCACACAGCTAAGATTAGCCCTGGAAATAAACTGAAATTGAGAAGTATATGTATACATACATATGGTGGTTTGCAAAAGTAGTAATCGAGTCTTCACACTTTGTTTTAATTTGAAATACCACAGATATTCCATTTAATTATTTTCTAATAAAAATAACATCAAAGCTGTCAAGGTAAGAAACATCTGCCTAGTTGAGGTAATTGACACTGGCAAAGGTGAGTGAAAAATTATAAATTGGCAAAACTCAAGGCAAAACTGTTCCAACTCCTTCAAGTTAGATGGGTTGCATTGGTGGACAGCAATCTTCAAGTTATGCCACAGATTCTCAATTGGATTGAGGTCTGGGCTTTGATTAGGCCATTCCAAGACATTTAAATGTTATTTTTATTAGAAAATTAAATGGAATATCTGTGGTATTTCAAATTAAAACCAAGTGTGAAGACTCGATTACTACTTTTGAAATGGGGGATACTGGTTATGATGTCATGCCAATCAAATTACATGTGTCACCTTGTTTGACATTCTATTTTCAACGAGGTTTTGAATCGGCTTCTGTTTTTTGTATGTTACATGTACATTTTGAACATTACAGTAAATGAGTTGACTAAACATTGTCTTACAATACATTCCAAATCTTCAGTTATGTATGCAATCCATAAAGTTGGCTCCTTTTTCAGCAATTTTGCAACCTTTTGTTCAGTATTTAACCAGATGTCCCGTACGTAACCATGTGTCCCGTACGTAACCATATACTTTAAATCATGTCTATAGGTTGACCATTACTTCATAATGCTTGATACTGATATAAATATCACTTGTGAATATTCTATCAAATTTATGAATATTTTTGTGACAATTCTGATACTATATAATAGATAAGGATAATTGGAAGGGAATCACATGCTGGCACATTAGGGACACAAAATAATGTGAAAATATTTTCAGTGTTCACTTCTTCCGCTGCCTTCTAAAGAAAAGATCCATTTTGGCAACCTCAAATAGTTTACAGAAATCAATATCAGATCTTTTTTGGCCTTTTATTGTATTACTCTGGGTGCGGTAAGGGCCTTGGTCCCGTACATAACTATTGCTGACTTAGCATGTTCATTGGTCAAAAAAAGTACCGAAACATTAGTTTTTTTCTTAGATTTTTGGCACTCTCATCAGCTGGATACTACTCTCAATGAAAACATACTTTAATTCAAAATTTGGGAAAGTCAATTTTTCAACCCTCTGGTTGACAGCAGTGTCAAATAATTATGAAACATGCCATATATATATATATATATATATGCACAATTATTTTAACACTTACGCTTTGATTGTAGACGAGTAAATGACTTCCACTTCAACGCTGATCGTTTACTCCCAGTCACCAAGGCTCCAAAGAAATACACACTAGTAGATGAAATTCAGCAAGTTGATAAATGAACACACTGATCTGAGGAAAAGCCCGGGAGTCACGTTCCTTAGCAACCAGATTGCCCAGCCATCGGTTCCATCCACTGACAGTGTAGCAGCTAGCAGTTTGTAACGGAACGCTGTTGAATATTATAATAGCAGCTACACTGTCAATCTTACTGTCAATGGTTCCATATATCCACCAGGGGGAACCAAACGTATGGTCTGCACAGTACTCGGGTCTATCATTACTACCAGAGTGGATTACCAGAGAGCAACCCCCCCCCCCCCCCCCCCCCCCCAAAAAAAACCGCTTCAGATCTGCACGAATTACACAAGTCGCCCAAAATGCCGGGGAAAAAGCGGAATGCGCCGAAAAGCGCACCGTTTGCACGCCTGCTGAGGAGAAATGATCACTTCATGACTAATAAATTTGTTATGCATGTTTTACTTTTACAGAAAATTTTAATTGATAAACAACACTGTATACAACTATTAACTGCTGCTTTAGTGAGTTATTATGACTCTCAGAGAGATGATCTTACCACAGTGTCTCCACTTTACAGTGAGGATTCTCCAGTAGAGCACAGAGATGCTTCACTCCTGAGGCTTCTAGTTTATTCCCAGTCAGATCCAGTGTCTCCACAGTCAGATGCAGTTCTCTCAGACTGGAGGTTTCTGAGTTGAGCACTGAGACCAGAGCTTCAGCGCTTCTCCCTTTAATTGCATCACAACTGATCCTGAAGGAAATAAAATAATACATAATAAACTCACACAAATGGATCAAACAGGTCCTCAAATCTGTCACTGCACCATTTCATTTTCATAAATGACAAAAGTACAAACTCCGAGTCGACAACACACTGAAATGCTGTAACAGTAATTCACAGTTAGACCTGTTCGGATTTGAATTTTCTGCTGCGCACGTCATCACTGACACACGGGATAAACACGCAACATCAAATCTGATCACCAAATCGGGAAATAAGAGTCTGATCTCAAATATTTATAAGAGGAGAAAGGAAAAGAGTTTCAAAAGTCAGGTTTAGATGAAGCAGGCAGAGATCAAGGCAGAGTCATATTTATCTGAACAGATCAGACATTTGATTTGTTCTCTAATTAGTGAGCGACTGAAATGATCACAGCCCAGTGCTGAAGGAGTTTTATGGAGCTACTCATGATGAGCTCGTTGGCCAACAGTGTGGTTTTTGTGTGTGTGTGTGTGTGTGTGTGTGTGTTCCCAGGTGCTTATTATTTGTTCCTGGTGCCAGTGATTTACAGACTGGACATGTTCTTCCCCTTACACTCTGTGCGTTGTCTCTCCCTGTCTGACTAAGTAAGATAGTAAGTAAGTAAATAAGTAAAAAAGCGCTACAGCATGGAGAACAACAAAAGCTGTGAGAAGGTCAAAGGAACAAAAAAGTTAAAATTTATGAAGATGTCAGGATATTAGAAAAACAACAACAAAACAAAAACGGGGTGCACCTCTGTACAAAAAAAAAAATAGTAAAACTGGGATTGGCAACTATAGACCAGTCTCCATCCTCTCTGTGGTGTCCAAGGTTCTGGAGAGAGACAGTTATAACCAGTTATATGACCATCTCCAACAAAAGAGTTTCTTATGAATATCAATCTGGTTTTTGACCATCTGTCTCTTCTGATACCCGTCTCATCCACTTGACCGATTATATTTAGAAGCAGATGGACTCAGGAAATTACACTGGAATGGTGTTATTGGATTTGCAAAAGGCCTTCGACATTGTTGATCATGAGATCTTACTGATGAAACTGCAAGCTACTGGTCTGAATGGTGAAGACATTTCAGTCATATTTGACAGGCCGGTCTCAGATAGTTAATGGTGTTCATTCTCCTCCTAGACATATTGTCTATGGGGTTCCGCAGAGTTCAAATTTGGGGCCCCTGCTTTTCTAAGATGATCATTTTACTGAGTTTTGAGGAGACTTGAGAAGAAAGTGTGCTGCTGATCAGAAACGGAAAAGCCGAGATCATCTTATTCAGACAAAAGCAGCAGGATGAAGTCAGAGACAGCAGGGTGTCACAAGGAGACGAGGTGTTCATTTACAATCACTCTCGTGCTCAGACGGGACATTTTGGAGACTCTGACTGACTCCATCTTCTGCTTTCAGATGAATTTTAAATCAATTTTACTGAACAACAAACAGCATTAAAGACAACTGGGAGGAAAAAAATCGGATTAAATAGAATAGAGCAGGGGTTCTCAACCTTTTCTACTTTAAGGCCCACCTATTCATACTTGTAACGAGTCGGGGCCCATTAAAAAAGTTCCCCAATTATTTTGGCTCATCTATTCTATCAGAATCTAATAATCTATTGTAAAGTGTATTAATGGGATGCGATATCACTTCCTGTCACAGATTGGAGCCCAGGAATTAAATACAATAAAAAACAAACTGTTTTTAATTGTAGGTATTGTATTTAAAACTGTATGAATGTGCCAGAAGTGAACATAAAACCATGCAGGACATTCTCAGTCAAAAGGGATTAATGATCCAAAAGTGGAGTCTGGTCTTTTAACACAAGAACTTATTGCCATGTTTGCATACCACAAACAAACAAGTTATTAAGACCGAGAAGTACACTCAAAAGAAGTGGATATAGAACCCACTCAATGGGATAGACCCTTACACGCTAACAAAGAAGGATTTTTCCTACGAGTTGGAAAATATCCATCCGTTGAGTTCTCCGACATCTCAAACTACCTGGTGCCGCAGACATCGTTCTACACGCACACACAGATGAGAACCTGGAAGAGCATGGACGTGTACAACTTTTTATATGTGGCTGAGTTAAAGATCTGGGGATCAGGACACTACAAAATAGACGGCAGTAGACGGATCTAAGTGTAGGAAGAATGCATTATTTATTAGCAGGCGTGATATTTAAGCCAAGTTTATTTGTATTGCGCTTTTAACAGTCGACACTGTCACAAAGCAGCTTTACAGAGAATTAAAGACTTTAAACATGAGCTAATTTTAACCCTAATTTATCCCCAGTGATCAAGCCTGTGGCAACGGTGGCAAGAAAATAACTCCCTCAGACGACACGAAGAAGAAACCTTGAGAGGAACCCGACTCAAAAGGGAACCCATCCTCATCTGGGTGATAACAGATAGCATGATTATAAATAACTCGCTTCTATAACTGTGTCCTACAGAGTCACAAAGTATAACTGTGCAACCAGGAAATTCATTATAGATTTAACATGAAGTCGGTTTTGTTGACGTTATAAACTGTTCATGATAACTGCAGTCCTAAAGTTAGCAAGTCAGCTGTAGTCTTCAGGCATAAATGTAAGTGTCCAGAGCGTCTTCCAAGTGGGTTCATTGGGGGCCAAGCAGCGAAGCTGTGAAGGCACCCATAGGGATTCTACTGTTTCTTATTAGTGATGCAGTGCAAAGCACGGCATCACTATTGTTCTTCTATGTGTTTCTTCTTAAACTTATTCATCTTCCGTACAAATTTTGATTCGTAATAACTCAATAACCGTACATCGCACACAGACAAGCCATATACCAAAATGTGTGGCTCGATCGGACTCGGTGTGTTATTACTTTGTTCGTTATTTTGTGATTTTAATCACCCGAAATTTCCCATTCATTTCTATAGAATTTTTTGAAAAACTTTGCCAGCCCCTTGACCGTCTGGCGAAAAGTTGTGACATTTTGCACACTGATTCTTGACAACCTCAAGGTTCTTCTCAGCAAGTTTCAAGTCACCACCTTAAACTCTCTAGCGGCACCAACAGCTCAAAATCGCACGTACATTTCTGCTTGTAACTTTTGCACCGTTGGTCCCATTTTCAAAAACTTGGTATCCCTGGAATCCTTGGCCAAGACGAATCCAACGCACCCTGTGATGTCATTTTCCGCCCGGATAGTTTTCCCGCCATTTTGAATTTTGTGAAAATCAATTAAAATGCTTCTCCTCCCTCAATTTTTGACCAATTTCTCCCAAATTTGGTACATGGCAACTTTGGACTAAGCTGCACAAGAAACTTACCCGGTGTTTAGCATTTCATAAGCGTTTGGCCGCCAATCAAAATTGGATGCGCAGACGCAAAACAGGAAGTGTGCTCATATCTCGGCCGCCCTTTGGCGTATTTTAACAGGACTTGGTGGCATTATGCCCCACCCCTCCACAAAGGCCCACAAAAAAAATGGAACAAATTGGCTGCTAGGGGGCGCTATACCTAGGGAAAATTGCTTTCGGCGCATATCTCATGATGTGTTTTGGGTAGAAACAAAATTCCACTTCAGTACCACCTCAAACACCATGTGGGTGCCGGGCTCCGCGCACTGCATCACTCTCACGATTTCCCGCAAGGGAATTGTCATCTCTAGTTATTAGTGATGCAGTGCAAAGCACAGCATCACTATTGTTCTTCTATGTGTTTCTTCTTCTTCTTCTTCAACTTATTCCTACGCAATTTCGATTTCGAATAACTCAATAACCGTATATCACACACAGATAAGCAATATATCAAAACGTGCGGCTCGATCAGACTCGGTGTGCTATTACTTTGTTCATCAAAATGTGATTTTTTTCGTGACGTAGTCGCAAAAAAAAAAATCACCCAAAATTTCCCATTCATTTCTATGGAATTTTTTTTACAAACTTTGCCAGCCCCTGAACCGTCTGGCGCAAAGTTGTGACATTTTGCTCACTGATTCTTGACAACCTCAAGGTTCTTCTCAGCAAGTTTCAAGTCACCACCTTAAACTCTCTAGCGCCACCAACAGCTCAAATTCGCAGGTACATTTCTGCTTGTAACTTTTGAACTGTTGGTCCAATTTTCCAAAACTTGGTATCCCTGGAATCCTTGGGCCAAGACGAATCCAGCGCACCCTATGACATCATTTTCAACCCAGAAAGTTTTCCCGCCATTTTGAATTTTTTGAAAATCAATTATAATGCTTCTCCTCCCTCAATTTTGGACCAATTTCTCCCAAACTTGGTATATGACAACTTTGGACTAAGCTGCACAAGAAACTTACCCGGTGTTTAGAATTTCATAAGCGTTTGGCCGTGGCAGACAATCACAATTGGCTGCGCAGATGCGAAACAGGATGTGTGCTCATATCTCAGCCGTGCTTTGGCCTATCTTAACCGATCTTGGTGGCATTATGCCCCACCCCTCCACGAAGGCCCACAAAAAAAGTGGACCAAGTTGGCCGCTAGGGGGCGCTACACCTGGGAAAAGTGTCCTTTGACTCATATCTTGACGTCATCTTCTGGAAAAGTTGTGCAATTTTGCACACTGCTTCTGGACACACTCAAGGTTCTTCTCAGCAAGTTTCGAGTCACCAGCTTAAACTCTCTAGCGCCACCAACAGCTCAAATTCGCTGGTACATTTCTGCTTGTAACTTTTGAACCGTTGGTCCGATTTTCAAAAACATGGTCTCCCTGGAATCCTTGGGCCAAGACGGTTCCAGTGCACCCTATGACTTCCTTTTCCGCCTGTATAGTTTTCCCGCCATTTTGAATTTTGTGAAAATCAATTAAAGTCCTTCTACTCCCTCAATTTTGGACCACTTTCTCTCAAACTTTGTACACGTCAACTTTGGACTAGGCTGCACATGAGTCTTCCCCGGTTTTTAGAATTTCATAAGTGTTTGGCCGTGGCAGCCAATCAAAATTGGCTGCGCAGACGCGAAACAGGAAGTGTGCTCATATCTCGGCCGCCCTTGGGCGTATCTTAACGAAACTTGGTGGCATTATGCCCCACCCCTCCAAAAAGGGCCATAAAACATTTGGAACAAATTGGCCGCTAGGGGGCGCTATAACTAGGAAAAATGACTTTTGGATCATCTCTCATGATGAGTTTTGGGTAGAAACAAAATTCCACTATCACTGGAATCCTTGGGTCAAGACGAATCCGTCGCACCCTATGACGTCATATTCTGCCTTGAGGATTTTCTGCCATTTTGAATTTTGTTAAAATCAATGAAATTCTATGGCAACCCATAGAACCGTCTGACGAGAGGTTGTGAAATTTGGCACACTGATTCTAGGCTGCCTCAAGGTTCTTGTCAGCAAATTTCAACTCACCACCTCAAACTGTCTAGCGCCACCAACAGGTCAAAGTTGGAAGTACATTTCTGCTTGTTACTTTTGAACCGTACGTCTGATCGTCAAAATCTTAGTATCGCTGGAATCCTTCGGTCAAAACGAATCCAACGCACCCTATGGCATCATATTCCACCTGGTAGATTTTCCGCCATTTTGAATTTGGTGAAAATCAATTAAAATGCTTCTCCTCCCTCAATTTTTGACCAATTTCTCCCAAACTTGGTACATAGCAACTTTGGACTAAGTTGCACAAGGGCATTACCCGGTGTTTTGAATTTCATAAGCGTTTGGCCGTGGCAACCGATCAAAATTGGCCGCACAGACGCAAAACAGGAAGTGTGCTCATATCTCGGCCGCCCTTTGGCGTATCTTAATGAAATTTGGTGGCATTACGCCCCACCCCTCCAAAAATGCCGACAAAAAAAAAAAAATTGGAACAATTTGGCCGCTAGGGGGCGCTATAACTAGGAAAAATGACTTTTGGCTCACATCTCATGATGTGTTTTGGGTAGAAACAAAATTCCACTATCTCTGGAATCCTTGGGTCAAGATGAATCCGTCGCACCCTATGACGTCATATTCTGCCTTGAGGATTTTCCGCCATTTTGAATTTTGTGAAAATCAATGAAATTCTATGGCAACCCATAGAACCGTCTGACGAGAGGTTGTGAAATTTGGCACACTGATTCTAGGCTGCCTCAAGGTTCTTGTCAGCAAATTTCAACTCACCACCTCAAACTGTCTAGCGCCACCAACAGGTCAAAGTTGGAAGTACATTTCTGCTTGTTACTTTTGAACCGTATGTCTGATCATCAAAATCTTAGTATCGCTGGAATCCTTCGGTCAAAACGAATCCAACGCACGCTATGGCATCATATTCCACATGGTAGATTTTCCGCCATTTTGAATTTTGTTAAAATCAATTAAATTGCTACTCCTCCCTCAATTTTGGACCATTTTTTTCCCCAAACTCACTGCCTAACATCTTTGGAGTAAGCCACACAAAAGTCATCCAAGGGATTTTTGATTTTCATAATCGTTTGGCTGCAGCAGCCAATCAAATTTGGCTGGGAAGACACAAAACAGGATGTGAGCTCATATCTCGGCTGCCCTTTGATGTATCTTAATGAAACTTGATGGCATTATGCCCCACCCCTCCAAAAGCGCCCCCAAAAAATTTGGAACAAATTGGCTAACAGGGGCAACCATCTGTCTGGCCCAAATGCATTCTGCTGGCCTGACGACTAGGCTCATACTCTGCTTGGCCCCCACATTGCTGCTTGCAGCGCGATATATATATATATATATAAAAAAAAAATCAGCTGGATAGTACAGTGGTAACGCTCACTGACTACGAAGCAGGAGATCGGGGTTCGAATCCCGGTCGGGGCAAATCATCATCCAGTAAGGGTCCTTAGGCAAAAACCCCTCGTGATATATCGGCCTACCTCAGTGTAAGATTGTGTGTGTTCTCGTGCATAGCTGTCCTGAGCTTTATGACCCTTTCACACCCTGGTAAACGTGCATAATCGCGAGAACATACTCTTTTATTTTCTCTGTACCTTCTAGTTTCGCTGAAACCACATTCCTGGTTCCTCCTGTTCTAGGGGGTGTATGGTCTGCTCTTTCATGTATAATAAAAACGACTCCTTATCTGGCGAGTTGACCTTGTGCCCCCGAGCCCCTTACTTATCTTGTCACGCAAGCTTCTGATGTATATAAACCCTGCTCTTTCTGTGTATCGTTGAGCAGTGCTTGAATAAACCAGATTGATTTAACTCGTGTGGTTTGTTTTCTCCCTGCTCCAGAGCGCTCTTACGTCAACGCATCTGAACTGAGACAGACACAGGTTCTAACAATTTGGTGACCCCGACGTGATACTCTCAATCAGGTAAGACATGTTTGATTGACTACCTGGTTGGCAGTAGTTTCGTAGTGTCCTACGGAGGACAGTTTTCCCTGGTTCGAGTCCAGGAAGAGCGCGCTATACAAATTTGTACTATATTTGTTGTCTGTTCCTCTTCAGATCCGTTTGTTGTCATTGTACGATGGGAAGCTCGTTCCCTAAGCCTGCGCCAGGGGAAACCCCGGCCGAATGGATGACTAGGTGCGGTTTCGCTTATTATGTTTCTCCTTGGCTCGATAATTTGGCAGGTTGGACCGAGGCCAACCCTCAAATTCCTTCATATCCTCGCCGAGGTACTTTCGATCCTGGTTATCTTGCATCGGCCCATCGCATGATTTATGAGGGATTAGGGGACCCCGGATGGGATCGCCCGTATATGCGGGAAGGATATGCCAAATGGTATGATATGAAGAAGATTTGGGATAATTTTAAACAGGCTTATACTCCCCGTTCAGTCCTGAAATCCATCCCGAAGCCTCGGGCTGCACCCGTCACCAAGGAAACGGAGGAGGCGGCGCTAGGAAAATCCAAATCTCATTCTGCTCCTCCAGCCTCGTTAGATAGTAAACCTCCACCTTATAGTAAGGCTGGAAAAATTACTGGTAAATCGCCGTCAGCTGCAAAAACGATTCCTAAAATTTATCCGTCCCTGGCTGCTGTGTCTGCGTGCCCCCCCCCCATGGTTGACAGAGGGCAGCGTCCCGGAGGGATAAAGGGTGCGCCTGCATCAGCCAAGAACGGCAAAGACGAAGAAAGTAGTGACGATACCGATGATGACACTGATGATGACGATTGGGATAATCCCGACGATGTGGGACCAGACGCCGGCTCGCGTCCTTATCCGCCACAAAACGCTGCTTGTGTATGGGTTGCAAAGCGCAGTGGTATTGATATAACTCCTCCGTCCCCGTCGGCTCTTAAGGACATCATCTCGCTTCTTCCGTCACCCGATAAGCCCTTGCTTTTTGTTGATCAGTTAATTAATGTTTCTCGTAATTGTCAGCTTACGGGAGCTGATTACCGGTTTATTCTGCAAAATAAATTAGGAGGCGCATACGATGAGACGGCCCTGTTAGAAAACGTTCAGGTCCTCCGCCCCGTCAACGATATTGCTGTTAATGTTAGGGAGGAATTGCCTCCGGTAGGGGAAAACGGTCGCCCTCGCCAGCGCACCGTGTCTACCTTCTTTTGGAAAGACACGCCGGACGCGCTGCAGCAGCTTCGTGAGCAATTGACGCGATACCTGCTCGCCTTAAAACAAGCAAATAGAGACCTGTCACAGGTCACTAATTGCAAACAGGAGCGTTCTGAGCTGACGTCGGCTTTCTGGAAGCGCTTTGGGGAAGTTTGGCAACATTTGGGAGGTCTTGAACTTGATTTGGCAAACCCGAACCCAATGTTCTTGTCCACCTTTCTGTCTAATTGTCGCCCCGAAATACAGAGCGTTTTAAAACATCACTGGAGTGACCGGAATAATCTGGTCCTCCGTCAGGCCGGGGAGCGGGTGCGCACGTTGGAGAGCGATGGTCTTTTAGACTGTAAAACGAATAAAGCATGTTTATCCGTCGTGCCGGGCGGACGAGCGGAGGGACGACAGGAGAGGGGTCGCCGAACGGGACCGCGCGGCGGGGGAGGGAGGAGAAATGGAAAGTGCCACTATTGTGGAAAAGAGGGGCACTGGATAAGAGAATGTCATGCGAAACAGCGAGATGAGCAGGAACGCGAGAAACCCGTCATGCGCGCCGGTTCAAGCCCCACAGGGCAGAGAGATCCTGCCCGCCCATAGGGCTGCCCTCAGAGCGATGAAACCCCGACCGTTGCTATGTTAAATCTTTTATTCAGCTCCCCTCTTAACGAAGATCTTCCCACTATTGTTTTATGCCTGGCAGGGACTGAATATCCTTTTTTACTCGACACCGGGGCTACCATGTCCTCAGTGGGGAGGGAATATGCGGGTCCTTTATCTACACGGTCTGTAAGCTCTGTGGGAATAGAAGGGGTTCCTTTCCATTCCAGTTGCACGCCCCCCCTTTCTGTTACTTGTGCCCTTGATCCTTTACTGAAGTTTTCTCACTCCTTTGTTTGCATGCCTGATTGCCCTTTTAACCTGCTTGGACGGGACCTCATGAGCCTCCTAGGGCTCTCTATTTCTTTTAGTGGCTCACACATGGTTGTTGACATACCAGACGACACTTCGTCGGCTGCTCTTGCCCTCACCTCCCTTTCTCTTCCCCATAACCTTCTCAATGCTGCTTGTGCCGTTACCTGCCTCACACCCTCTCTTTCTGATCTCCCAGCTTCTCTTTGGGCGGAACATAAGGACGAGGTGGGCTTTGTTAACTGTACCCCTTACGAGGCGGTCATTAAACACTCTTCGCCAGTATATGTAAAACAGTACCCCCTTTCCCCAGCTAAACTGTCTGGCATTGATGATGTTCTGTGTTCTCTCCTAGAGCAAGGTGTGGTTGTTCCCTGTGTCAGCCCTTATAACACCCCAGTGAATCCGGTGCAGAAGCCCAACGGCACGTGGCGTTTCACCCAGGATTTGCGTAAGATTAATGAGTTAATTATCCCAGTCGCCCCATTAGTTCCAGACGTTCCCTCTCTTATGGCCTCGATTCCGTGTGAACATGCGTTTTTCTCTGTGATTGACCTCTGTTCTGCCTTTTTCAGCGTCCCTGTGGGCCACGACACGCAGCCCCTGTTCGCTTTTACGCACAGGGGAAAGCAGTACACATGGACCAGGTTACCCCAAGGATATGTCGATTCCCCCGCGGTTTTTACAGCCGTAGTGAGGGACGCCTTGGCCGGTTTGTGCCTCCCCTCGGGCTCCTCCATGCTCCAATACGCGGATGATCTTCTGGTAACGGCGGAGGACGAGGACCTTTGCGCTAAAGCCACACTCGCTCTCCTCTCTCTTCTGGCGCAAGAAGGTTTCAAGGTCTCACGAACTAAGCTTCAGTTCTGCCTCCCCACTGTTCGATATCTGGGTCACGATCTCTCCCAGGGCTCCCGCAGGCTCAGCCCCGAGCGTGTGCAGGTCATCCTAGACACTCAGGTGCCTGCCACCAAACACGCCCTCATGGCTTTTCTGGGACTTATCAATTACTGCCGCCAGTGGATTCCTGACTGTTCCACCTATGACAAGTGTCTGCGCTCTGCAATTCTGCACTCGGACCCTTTGACTCAGCCCCTGGTGTGGTCTGATGAGATGCTGACGGCCTTCAGGGCCTTGAAACAGGCTTTATGCTCGGCCCCTGCTCTCGGACTTCCGAATTACCGTTTGCCGTTTCATTTATATGTGTGCAACCAGCAGGGAACTGCGTCTGGGGTTTTGGCGCAGGAGCATGGGGGGGGTATGCGGCCTTGTGCGTTCCTCTCTAAAACTCTTGATTCTGTGGCACAGGGCCTCCCTGCTTGCCTCAGGGCGGTGGCTGCATGTGCTGTCATGGTCACGGACGCTGAACGGCTGGTTTTGTCTCACCCGCTCGTTCTCCACACCTCACATGATGTAGTGCACGTTTTAAAGAACCTCAGTACCCAGCATTTATCTGCGCAGCGTCGCTCTGGATACGAGTCTATTCTTTTGGCCACCGAAAACCTTACTGTTAAGCCCTCCTCCTCTTTTGATTCTCTCGCGCACGCGCTTCAGCGCCTCCTCAATTCACAGGATGATTTTCTTCCTTCTGAAACACACGACTGCATTTCTAGCATTCTTTTTGAGACAAGTATCCGCCCCGACTTACGCTCCACCCCGTTACTTTCAGGTGATTCGCTGTTTGTGGACGGCTCGTGCTCACGCCCCTCTGACGGCGTTTTCGTGTGTGGTTATTCTGTGTGCCGCCTTCCTGATGAAACTGTTGAAGCTTTTTCTCTTCCTTTCTCCTCGGCTCAGGCTGCCGAACTATACGCTCTAACCCGTGCATGTGTTATTGCCCAGGACACAGACGTCACTATCTACACTGATTCACGTTACGCTTTCGGCGTTGCTCACGACTTTGGTCGGATTTGGGCTTCGCGTGGGTTCACCACTGCAGACGGTAAGCCCATTTCTCATTCTTCGCTTGTTACTGATCTTATTACAGCGAGTCTTCTCCCGCGCTCTTTAGCCATTGTTAAGACTCGTGCTCATTGTATTGGGGACTCTTTTGAGATCAGGGGAAACTCTCTCGCCGATCGCATTGCCAAAGCCGCGGCTGCCTCCGGTGTTTTTCCGCCTTCGCTTACTCTCTCCCTGGTCTCATCCAGTCGCATGATTAGTGCCGTTCTTCCGGACATTGATTTACCCTCCCTCCAGGCCTCCGCCTCGGCCTCAGACAACCATTTCTGGGACTCATGCGGCGCGCAGCCGTCTGACGGCGTTCGGATCGATGCTCAGGGCCGCCTTTGTTTGCCTAGACATTGCACTCCATTTCTCGTCCGCGAGTTTCATGGTCCCACTCACCGCGGACGAAGGGGGGTAGTGGAGGATTTATCCAAAATATTTTGCATCGACAAAATACACACCGATGTACATCACATTCTAGACAGATGTTTAACGTGCGCCCAGAATAATCCATCTAAACCAGGCGCGGTACATCAGCACCTTCCCATACCTGACACGCCGTTCCAGGAATGGCAGATTGACTTTACTCACATGCCAAAACAGGGCCCCTTTAAGTATCTCTTGGTCATGGTCGACAAATTTTCACGATGGGTGGAGGCTTTCCCTTGCGGGAAAGAAGACGCTCGCACGGCGGTAAACAAATTGACGCAAGAAATCATTCCGCGTTATGGTCTCCCGGTAGGGATAGACTCTGACAAAGGGACGCCGTTCACCTCTAAGGTGACCCAAGAACTATGTAAGGACCTAAAAATCCTTTGGCGATTCCACATCCCGTACCATCCACAATCCTCCGGCATTGTGGAGCGCGCAAATAGAACAATCAAGGGTAAGCTGCGTAAAGCCATGCAAGAAACCGGCACTAAAAACTGGGTACAAATTTTACCCTTAGTCCTCGCTGACATGCGAATGACCGCTCAAGTGGCCCTCGACAACCTGTCTCCGTACGAGCTCGTGATGGGCCGGCCTTTTCCTACACCCTGGCGCAGAGGTATGCAGGCTATAGGAACGAGTGATCTTGATGTACATCTCAGTGAGTACGCCGTGGGTCTCATGCGGGTACTTGATGAATACTGGACGAGACTAAATTCCAAAAAGCCTCCCATTCCTGAGGCACCCACTCACCCCTTTGAGGTAGGGGATAAAGTGTTGGTAAAGAAATTTGCGAAATTAGGCGCTCCTTTGGAGGAACCGCCCTACAGTGAACCCACGGATGTGCTCGCTGTAACTCGGACGGCTGTACTAACTGACCTTTTTCCACAGTGGATTCATGCCAGTCGAATAAAGAAGGCTCCAATGTAATAGAAATCTATATTGTTGATGCTTAACAGGTTTTTGTGTTTCAGAAAGTTGCTGTGACAATAGCTGACGGCCTTTTCAGGGATCCCCTTTCCAGCATCCGGAGTGATCCGGTTTCGGCTGATCTACAAAGAGGGGATGGTCGGTGCGTCCCGCAGACTTCTGAACTGAGGAATCTGGAAGACACGTGAGCCTGGGCTACCTTCAACTATCTACATCCTGTGGACACAGAAAGAACAAAGTCAGTGACCAGTATGACTTTCCTTCTGGTATTGGTCTTAGCGCTTGGAGCAGGGAATCCCGCTCAAGCCAGCCACGAGGACAACGTTTTTTGGCGATTTGCCAATTGGACTGCTAAACAACATACTAATCAGTCTTGTTATGTCTGTCAATACGTTAGAGTCTAAACTGTAGTTATACTCTG
The DNA here is from genome assembly GCF_027579695.1 of Neoarius graeffei. NCBI lineage: Eukaryota > Metazoa > Chordata > Actinopteri > Siluriformes > Ariidae > Neoarius > Neoarius graeffei. Next base: position 18,095,453 of record NC_083590.1, on the reverse strand, counting down.
TAAACAAAGTATAAAAGAGGGGATTGTAAGATTGTGTGTGTTCTCGTGCATAGCTGTCCTGAGCTTTATGACCCTTTCACACCCTGGTAAACGTGCATAATCGCGAGAACATACTCTTTTATTTTCTCTGTACCTTCTAGTTTCGCTGAAACCACATTCCTGGTTCCTCCTGTTCTAGGGGGTGTATGGTCTGCTCTTTCATGTATAATAAAAACGACTCCTTATCTGGCGAGTTGACCTTGTGCCCCCGAGCCCCTTACTTATCTTGTCACGCAAGCTTCTGATGTATATAAACCCTGCTCTTTCTGTGTATCGTTGAGCAGTGCTTGAATAAACCAGATTGATTTAACTCGTGTGGTTTGTTTTCTCCCTGCTCCAGAGCGCTCTTACGTCAACGCATCTGAACTGAGACAGACACAGGTTCTAACACTCAGGAATGAGTGAAGACATAACTGAGTGTCATACCGGCTCAGACGTCGCCCGGGTCAACAAGGTCTGCGTCAGTTGCTAGGGAACCAGGGCAAACTGATGAGAAATGGGCTACTGGAACAAGACATCGATGGACGAGGACAGAAAATACGGATTTGCTGGAATGCTACTATACAAGCAATCCCAGAGAGAGGGGATACATGCAGCGAATGTGGGAACATTGGATACTTCGAAACCCACAATCAAGGCTAACAAAGAAAAAGCTATTAGCCCAGTGTTCCAACATCCGTAATCGAAATCTACTATCACAACTAGAGATTAATGAAATACAACAACGATGCTACGGCAAGGGGAAGACAGGTCAGCGGGGAGACGTCATCATCCCCACAACCAGAGATTGGGTACCAAGCCCCAACAGCCTCAACACAAGAGCTGCTGACCTGAGAAGGAAGATCGTGACCCAACTGGAAACCTGGAGCCCCCGACGAATACCGAAGCTGAGTTGCCAAGTACCTTCAGAAGATCTACTAGTAGATGTGAATGCTGCTCTGAAGACAATCTCCACAAGAACCATCACTGAGACCAACAAGCTGATACACAGTACAGCAACAGTAATCATGGAGATCATTGGACACAAGGTGGGCTCGGGACATAAACAGTATCCACCATGGAAGAGACGATTAGAGGCCAAGATAAAGGCAGCACGGAGAGAAGTTAGCCAGCTAGCTGAACTACAGAAAGGGAACATGGTGAATAAAGGGGCACCCAGGAAGTACAACTCGCTCTCCATACCAGAGGCACTCGAAACTGCCAAACAGCGATTAACAGCTCTGGCCACCCGGTTGAAGAGATACACCAAGGAGGGAGAGGCCAGGAGAATAAACAAGCTGTTCTCCACTGAACCAGCCAAGGTACTCTCAGTGGCAGGGGAACAACAACCGGTCAGACCTACCAAGAGCTGAGGTGGAAAAATACTGGAAAGACATATGGGAAAGAAAGGCATCACACAACACCGATGCCCAATGGTTAGTGGACCTAAGACCACAGCAACCTCCCAGAACAAGAACCAGTAACCATCTCAATGGCAGACGTCCAAGAAAGAGTGTCAAAGATGAAGAGCTGGACAGCACCAGGCCCCGATATGATCCATACATACTGGCTGAAGAAGCTAACTGCACTCCATGAACGCCTAGCAGCACAGATGAACCAGCTGCTGAGGGATGGAACCCACCCAGAATGGCTAACCCAAGGCAGGACAGTCCTAATCATGAAGGACCCCCAGAAGGGACCCATCCCATCCAACTACCGGCCAATTACCTGTCTCTGCACAACATGGAAGGCCCTGTCAGGCATCATTGCGGCAAAAATGAGTAAGCATGTGGCTCAATACATGAGCGAGGCACAGAAAGGAATTGGCAGAGGAGCCAAGCACCAGCTACTGGTCGATAGAACAGTCGCCCGAGACTGTAAGAAGAGACAGACCAACCTGTGCACTGCCTGGATTGACTACAAGAAAGCCTACGACTCAATGCCACACACATGGATACTGGAATGTCTGGAACTGTATAAGATCAACAGGAACCTAAGGACCTTCATCCAGAACTCAATGGAAATGTGGAAGACAACCCTAGAGGTCAACTCAAAACCCATTGCCCAAGTCAACATCAAGTGCGGCATATACCAAGGAGATGCGCTATCACCACTGCTGTTCTGCATAGGCCTGAACCCCCTCAGTCGGATCATCACGAAGAGCGGCTACGGGTACCGATTCCGTAGTGGGGCAACAATCAGCCACCTGCTCTACATGGATGACATCAAGCTGTATGCCAGGAACGAGCGAGAAATAGACTCGCTGATCCACACCACCCGGATCTACAGCGATGACATAGGGATGTCATTCGGATTGGACAAGTGTGGCCGGATGGTCTCAAAGAGAGGCAAGATGATCCGGACTGAGGGGATTGACCTACCAGAGGGCAACATAGGTGATATCCAAGACAGCTACAAGTACCTTGGCATCCCACAGGCTAATGGAAACCATGAAGAGGCCACAAGGAAGTCAACCACAGCCAAATACCTCCAGAGAGTAAGGCAGGTCCTGAAAAGTCAGCTGAATGGTAAGAACAAGGTCCGAGCCATCAACATGTACGCACTACCAGTCATCAGATACCCCGCTGGGATCATAAACTGGCCAAAGGAGGAGATAGAAGCCACAGATATCAAGACTAGAAAGCTCCTCACCATGCATGGAGGGTTCCACCCCAAGTCCAGCACCCTGAGACTATACACTAAGCGGAAAGAGGGAGGCCGAGGGCTAGTGAGCATCAAGACCACGGTCCAGGATGAAACATCGAAAATCTGAGAATACATCAGAAAGATGGCCCCAAAGGATGAACTGCTAAGTGAATGTCTCAGGCAGCAGAACCCTGATGAGAGTGCAGAGGAGGAGGAACAGACAACCTGGAGAGACAAACCCCTACATGGCATGTACCACCGTCAGATAGAGGAAGTGGCTGATATCAAGAAATCCTACCAGTGGCTGGATAATGCAGGACTGACAGACAGCACAGAGGCACTAATCATGGCAGCACAAGAACAGGCCATAAGCACAAGAGCCATAGAGGCCAGGATCTACCAGAGTAGATCAGACCCAAGATGCAGACTGTGCAAAGAAGCCCCTGAAACAGTCCAGCACATAGTAGCAGGGTGTAAGATGCTAGCTGGATCAGCATACATGGAGAGGCACAACCAAGTGGCTGGGATAGTATACAGGAACATCTGCAACCAGTATGGAATAGAAGTACCCAAGTCCCAATGGGCCATACCACAGAAGGTGGCTGAGAACAACAGGGCCAAGGTTCTGTGGGACTTCAGCTTCCAGACTGACAAACAGATCCTGGCTAACCAACCGGACATAGTGGTGGTGGACAAAGAGCAGAAGAGGGTGGTGGTGATAGATGTGGCGATCCCAGCTGACGCCAACATCAGGAAGAAGGAACATGAGAAACTTGAGAAGTATCAAGGGTTGAAAGAGCAGCTGGAACGGATGTGGAAGGTCAAGGGTTGCGTGGTCCCCGTGGTAGTGGGGGCACTTGGGGCAGTAACCCCCAAACTGGGAGAGTGGCTCCAGCAAATCCCAGGAACAACATCTGAAGCCTCAGTCCAGAAGAGCGCAGTCCTAGGAACATCGAAGATACTGCGCAGAACCCTCAAACTCCCAGGCCTCTGGTAGAGGACCCGAGCTTGAGGATGACATGGATACCACCCCCCCCCCCCCCCGCCGGGGGTGAGAAGGAGATTTTTTTTTTTTGAGCAAAACAGAAAGCAGAGTATTTAAACAGCGTTATAAACATGGCTAGAAACAAATGTGACATTGATAATGACAATACTTTCTAAAGTCTCTGTGAAAACAGTGTCTGTATCTGCGTGTGTTGATTGTGCTCAAATCAGTGTCAGGTGTTTCCCATAACGACTGGGTCCCAAGTGCGCGCACAACACACTCCGTGAGCGCACGCAGCCGCTCGAGCTGTGTCAGACTCAAGCGCGCAAAGGCACGACAATCAAGTGTGCACCTGCTGTGTGACGCTCATGTGTACATCATGCACTGCCACCAAAATGCCTCATTTTCATCGATAACCCACTGCAAAGCAACGTGGGCTGTAGTGCGACCGTAGCTTAATGAGGCGGATGTGACGTCGGATGCAACCCAGTAATTTTACCTTACTATGAGAAAAAAATTAACTTCAACTGGGGGGGAGAGACTAGCAGGCTACGAGATGATGCTTCGCAGCCCACTAATGGGCCGCAGTGGTTGAGAAACAGTGGAAGAGAGTGAAAATTTCTAAAACTGCTTTCATTTCATGCCTGGTCATGTGATATTTACTGTAATTAAAGAAAAATGATAATGATCTTAAAATTCTTCTCCCCCCCCCCCCAACATTTGCCTCAAAAGGTTATCACTTACGTGAGTGTCTGTAGTTTGTAACGCTGATCATCCTTAAGAGCAGAGAGCAGCTTCTCTCCTGAGTATCTGATTGTATTCCCAGACAGATTCAGTTCTCTCAGGTGTGAGGGGTTTGATCTCAGAGCTGAAGCGAGAGCAGCACAGCCTTCATCGGAGACACCACACACCTGCAACCTGCAGAGACACAATGACACACACTTCACTGCCTCAGTTTATGAACAACATTTGTTTTGTGTCTTTAAATTAGAGGTGTGGGTGTGTGTGTGTGAGAGAGAGACAGAGAGAGAGAGAGAGATGGGAATACATGATTAGTGTTGGATGGAAATGATTTTCATTGGTTTTGTAAACAGACTTTCTTTGTAATTTATAACAGTTTGATTGTTCAGTGTTGTTTCTGACAGTGGACACATGAACAGAGACTTTAGTGAGTTCTAGAGATTTCTGCAGCTGTTCTGCTCTCCTCTGCTTTCTCTTTCACCTCCTTCAGTATTACATGCCGGGCTCTCAGTGTGATTTTTGCAGGATGCCTCAATTTTAGGCAGAGGAGCAACAGCACTGAATCTGCTCTGTGCGCGTCCATGGATTTGGCCTTTTTTTTTGCCATTTTGTGCAATGGAAGTAGCTAAGCTGCTCGCTGAATAAGGAAGTGACAGTTCACTAGTTAGAATCATAAATAAATTTCAGAAATTAATGCAAATAATCAACTTTATACTTTCAATTTATTTGCAATATTTACAAATTATTCCACCACTGCAGGCTCCGATATGCTCAAGTTTGAGATGTCAATCATGTTCTTTCCCGATTTACTGACTGGCAGTTGGTTACAAGGTTCCGCCCCTTTGAGAGATCTACCAATCCTAATAAGGAGAAGCCGTGTGTCCAGGTGGGACAAACGAAAAACGCGTTATCCAGTAAAACGCCGAGATTTTTTTGATTCACTAAAATAATGTCTGCAATGTCTCTCTCACACACGGTTCACATTTATTTTTTTCCCTTTTCATATACTACCTCAATTCCTCATGCCATCAGACTTCTCAACTCTGAGGAACTGGTCTGATTCTCACGGACTGTTGAACACACCACTCACACTACACTCTTTACACAGTCAACAATAATGCACTATTGCTTTATAATGTCTCTCACACACAAGGTTTACATTTATTTATTCCCTTCTCATAGATGACCTCATTATGCACACTCAACTCCGCACTTTATGTTGTATTTGTAGATTTCTCGTCCTGTGATGTGTAATGTAGCACCATGGTCCTGGAGAAACGTTCTTGTGTTTTAACTGTGTACTGCACCAACTGTATATGGTTGAAATGACAAATAAAAAAGCCTTGACTGTGATACTGAACAACACCAAGACTGATGAATAAAAGAGACACTTTGGGAAACGTTTCATTGCTGCATTTTAATGAAATGTGAGGGGAAGCCGGGCTTCCAGTGTCGTCTTAAAGCAAATTACCACTGACAGAGATGGACTGGAAGATTATTTACGATTTTAAAGTGCATATCACGGGTAAATTCAGGAGCAACATCAATGTAATTCTCCTATTTTATATTAAACTTTGGTCAAATATCTGTCACATTTTGTGCAATTTTTTTACCTTGCACAATACCAGAAAAATTCAGTTGAAATCAAGCCATTTGAGGTGAATTGGTCCGCCTCTGAAAAAACTTGGCATTTGGATTTCCCGGCAAACACTGATTTTCGTGACGTCGCGTGCGGGACGCCTCCCTCTGAATCCTACGTGAGCGCTGGTTTGTTTATGAGAAAACGACCTGATGGTTTTCTGCAAATTTCTTCAATGTTATCACATAATTATTAAAATGGTTAACAGATGTATCGTAGGAGGGTGTAGCAACACCAATCATGATGGGATTAGTACTCATCGTTTCCCAAAAGACCGGACAATGAGAGAGAAATGGGAGCGCTTGGTCTACACAGGCTGTGCACCGAGACTGAGCAAAGCTCGCGCAGCCTGCTGGCGCTTCCGCATGTGACATCATGAATCTGCTGCAGCTTCTCACATACGTCCATCTGACCCAAAGACTCTGTGACAAATCATCAGTGTGCAGTGAAAAGAAACAATCTTCCTCCTCAGGACATTGATGATGAACCTAAAACCTCTGCTTCAGTCTCACTATTAGAGAATGTGTCTTACTGAGGAGCAGGTCATGTGACTCTCAGAGAGATGATCTTACCCCAATGTCTCCAGTTTACAGTGAGGATTCTCCAGTCCAGCACAGAGACGCTTCACTCCTGAGTCTCCCAGATTATTAAAGGACAGATCCAGTTGTCTCAGGTGAGAGGGGTTTGATCTCAGAGCTGAACTCAGAGCAGCACAGCCTTCATCTGAGACACCACAACCACACAACCTGCAGAGACACAATGACACACACTTCATCAACAGATTTTCATCTTGGTGTAATAGTGGTTGTGAAGATGATGTCTCTCATGTTGGACTGTCTCTATTCTCTTCACCAATCACAAGCTATTATTAATAATGACTCAAACATTCCCACTGTTACTGACATTAAGTTTACTCGAGGTGCAAATGATTCAGCAAAAAGTCAATAATTTAAAGGTTTAATGATCACATATTTAATTGTTAAATATATTTTAATTATTTCTTGAAAGTAAAAGTGATTCTGAGGAGAAATGATCACTTCATGACTAATATATTTGTTCTGCATGTTTTACTTTTACAGAAAATTTTAATTGATGAACAACACTGTATACAACTATTAACTGCTGCTTTAGTGAGTTATTGTGACTCTCAGAGAGATGATCTTACTCCAGTGTCTCCACTTTACAGTGAGGATTCTCCAGTAGAGCACAGAGACGCTTCACTCCTGAGTCTTCTAGTTTATTCCCAGTCAGATCCAGTGTCTTCACAGTCAAATGCAGTTCTCTCAGACTGGAGGTTTCTGAGTTGAGCACTGAGACCAGAGCTTCAGCGCTTCTCCCTTTAATTGCATCACATCTGATACTGAAGGAAATAAAATAATACATAATAAACTCACACAAATGATCAAACAGGTCCTCAAATCTTTCACTGCACCATTTCATTTTCATAAATGACAAAAGTACAAACTCCGAGTCGACAACACACCGAAATGCTGTAACAGTAATTCACAGTTCGAGCTGTTCGGATTTGAGTTTTCTGCTGCACACGTCATTACTGACACAAGGGATAAACACGCAACATCAAATCTGATCACCAAATCGGGAAATAAGAGTCTGATCTCAAATATTTATAAGAGGAGAAAGGAAAAGAGTTTCAAAAGTCAGGTTTAGATGAAGCAGGCAGAGTTTGAGGCAGAGTCGTATTTATCTGAACAGATCAGACATTTGATTTGTTCTCTAATTAGTGAGCGACTGAAATGATCACAGCCCAGTGCTGAAGGAGTTTTATGGAGCTACTCATGAGCTCGTTGGCCAACAGTGTGTTTTTTGTGTGTGTGTGTGTGTGTGTGTTCCCAGGTGCTCCTTATTTGTTCCTGGTGCCAGTGATTTACAGACTGGACATGTTCTTCCCCTTACACTCTGTGCGTTGTCTCTCCCTGTCTGACTAAGTAAGTAAATAAGTAAAAACGCGCTACAGCATGGAGAAGAACAAAAGCTGTGAGAAGGTCAAAGGAACAAAAAAGTTAATTTATGAAGATATCAGGATATTAGAAAAACAACAAAACAAAAATTGGGTGGACCTGTGTACATAAAGAATAGTAAAACTGGGATTGGCAACTATAGACCAGTCTCCATCCTCTCTGTGGTGTCAAAGGTTTGAGAGAGAGACAGTTGTAACCAGTTATATGACCATCTCCAACAAAAGAGTTTATGAATATCAATCTGGTTTTCGACCATCTTTCTCTTCTGATACCCGTCTCATCCACTTGACCGATTATATTCAGAAGCAGATGGAGTCAGGAAATGATACTGGAATGGTGTTATTGGATTTGCAAAAGGCCTTCGACATTGTCGATCATGAGATCTTACTGATGAAACTGCAAGCTATTGGTCTGAATGGTGCATCGATTAAGTCATTTCAGTCATATTTGACAGGCCGGTCTCAGATAGTTAACAGTGTTCATTCTACTCCTAGACATCTTGTCTGTGAGGTTCTGCAGAGTTCAAATTTGGGGCCCCTGCTTTTCTTGATCCATGTTAATGACATGCAGAGAGCAGTGGCTTGTAAGCTTTGGTTGTATGCTGACGATTCAGCTTTATTGGTTTCAGGCAGATCAGTGGAGTACATTGAAAATCAGTTAGTGGGAATTTGGAAAAGATTAATCAGTGGTTGGTTCTCAATAAACTTCCATTGCATCTTGGCAAAACTGGATCGATTTTGTTTGGCACCAAGAGAAAAATTAGTAAAAAGGTCTCAACGAAACACTTCATGTAACAGAGCTGAAATAGACTCCGTCAACTACTTGGGGTGTGCCGTGGAGCAAACTCGGAGAAATTACAGGTAAGAAAATTGTACAGCTTGCAAATTCTCACCTAAAATTCCTCTACAGACAAGCACACTTTCTCATTCAAAGTGCACGGCACACTTTAGCTTCAGCTTTAGTGCAGTGTCACTTTGACTATACCTCCTGCTCCTGGTTTTTTGGCTTGATCAGGAAATCAAAACACAGCCTTCAGATTTCTCAAAATAAGCTGATACGCTTCATCCTTGGCTTGGATCCACGAGCACGCCTCTCTGTATCTGACTTTAGAAAGGTTGGGCGGTTACCTGTTGAGCAAAGGGTATGGTATTCTGGTGTAACTCATCTGTGTAAAGTCCTGCAGGTCTTTCAATTACATGAAACCTGCGACAGATAACGTCGTAGGCGCATAAATTAAAAAGACGCCCAAATTAAGGTCAAGCACCCGAAATGTGCTACCCAAAGTAAAAAAATGAAATGTTGATTAAATAAACTTGGCTGCATAAAACCCAATGTCTTGACTTTCTTCTTTAAAAACACCGAAATTAGCGAGAATTATCATGTACTTCTCGTAATTGACATGAAATCCACACCATTCCCATGTTGTTCCGGGTTCGTCGAACTAGCTTTAAGCCTCGCGCAGAGCACGAATTCTCCTTCAACGGCGATTAGCACGTCATGATTTTGTGGAAGAGCGAGACTCACGTACCAATGACCAGAGTGGGATTTCCACATTAGGTACATCAGGTAAAAGACTGAATAAAAGAGCTATTCAGGACACAACTGTGTATATAAGACACAGCTTGCATCTTAAATACACACAGTTGTGTAAGTGTGGGTGGAATCAGTGACTTGGCGCTTGGTCCTCTTGTTGATGATGGCCTTAGACACTGGCCTTTCATTTAAACTAAGATCTTTTACGGGACTACAGACTGTGAATTGCACGGCCAAATCTTGTGATGTGACTGAAAAACCTTTTGTGTCGCAGGTCTGCTACAGGTTCGTCTCTTTGATGGCAACAGTGCAGAACTTGCTTTTTCATTCCCAGGCTCCTCTCAGGCCCCAACACATCTTTTAAATACTAACTGTATTCTAATTATTTTTGTCATGTACATCAAAAGGGGGTGGCATGGTGGTATAGTGGTTAGCGCTGTTGCCTCACAGCAAGAAGGTCCGGGTTCGAGCCCCGTGGCCGGCGAGGGCCTTTCTGTGTGGAGTTTGCATGTTCTCCCCGTGTCCGCGTGGGTTTCCTCCGGGTGCTCCGGTTTCCCCCACAGTCCAAAGACATGCAGGTTAGGTTAACTGGTGACTCTAAATTGACCGTAGGTGTGAATGTGAGTGTGAATGGTTGTCTGTGTCTATGTGTCAGCCCTGTGATGACCTGGCGACTTGTCCAGGGTGTACCCCGTCTTTCGCCCGTAGTCAGCTGGGATAGGCTCCAGCTTGCCTGCGACCCTGTAGAACAGGATAAAGCAGCTAGAGATAATGAGATGAGACATCAAGAGGGATTAATGCTGTAGACATTTTGCAATAAAGGTAAAAACAACATTTATAGATTTCTTTATTTATTCGTAAAAGCAACAGCAGGTTTAAAACACAGAGCCCTGGGAAAACAGCACTTTGCGTGTGCAGAAAAGCCCAAATTACCCTGTATCACGACGGAAAAAGCCCAGATTCAGAAATACAGGGTTTAGCCCAAATTACGTAATTGAAAGGCCTGTCCTGAATGACCTTTCACCTTCATACTTGCAGCATGACATAACCAGAGCGACAGATATCCAAACTCCTTACGCTAGGTTTAGTCGATACTCTCTGGCAACACCCAAGTCTGGCAGCCATGGTCAAAAAACTTGTGTGTTCAATGCCATTAAGTCGTGGAATGATCAGCCAACCAGCATCCGGTCAATCCAGTCTCTCTCTAGTTTTAAGCACAAAGTAAGGAGGTGTTTATTTAACTGCCTTATAACAGTGCAGAGTGGGCGGTTTTAAATTATTCTGGTCAGTTTAATTTAACAGGTCTGCGGTTAGCCTTTTGTATGTTCTGCGATAAGTTTCTTGATGTGATCCTTTTGTGGTGCTCAACTACACGGTGCTACTCTTGGGTGCATTATAATACTCTTGTATCTTGCCTTTTATATCCATGTTTAGCTGGAAATTTATGGGTTTTTTGTGCCGTTAAAGTTTTTTTATTCTACTTGGTGCCATTTGTACAAATTTAGTATTGATAACACACTTAAATCCAGGATTAAAACAATCAACATCGCGCCATCCTGAACCTTTTCCCAGGACCACAATGGAAATAAGTGTTTTACAGTTTGTGCACTCGGTTTAGTTTCATGTATTTAATTCAATTGTACATTAGTATACATGCGTGTAATCTTTACCTTAATCTATCCATCTATAAAATAAAAAAATTAACACACAATAAATTTATATTATTTCTGTTTTCTCCACTTGAATAAAATCTTTCATCAGTTCAGAATAACAGGAAAGGGTTTTTTTTTTGGAATTTTGTATTGCTGCAAACTCCAGATGGTTTTATAGGCCCAGTGTCTGCGTAATTACATTTCAGCTACAACACAAATTTAATGTGAAGAGATGTGAAGGAAAAGATTTTCCACAACGACACTCAGTGAAGGTTTTACACAGGGGGAAAGAAAAACCCCACACCTCAATGTTTATTGGACACTGGAGCCTGCAATAGTGGTGTAATTTGCAGGGCTTTCCCCAAAGCACGGATACGTGGCGCTCCACTGCGCTGTGTGACGTCAGCGCTGCGCTGTCACTTGCACACACAAAAAATCAACACTATAAACTGAACAATACAGAGTCCTTTCTGCACCTAAATATCTCCTATTCCCCTCTGAGAATGAGTAATAACTATAGAAATAAAAAGATACTGTAATATATAAGTCGAGACTATCCTGGTACTCAACCCAGAAATGAAAGCGTTTCACTGCGTGCACTGACTGCCATTCACAACCATACATAAAACCACGTTCTAGGTGCTGGTTGTTAGCTGCCACTGTCGCATGATTAGACCTCGACTCCCTATATTGTTTAATATTATGCATTTTTTGTTGTGCAATAAAACTAAATATTTCTCCAAATTGACTGTTTCCAGTGTTTTCATTTCAAATCTAATTTGGCCCTTTAAATATGGCCCCTTGCTATTTGACAAGGTAAAAAACAGCAAATCTAATAAATGTTGAAATGTTGAATTGTGCCTAAATCAGCCTGAGATGGCCCCAGAACGCACCATTTGAAATCTCTAATTTCAAAATTTCCCGGGGGAGCATGCCCCCCGACCCCCCTTACGGGCTGAGCTTCACATCAGTAGCATCGCTCTGTTATTTCTTCTGGACAAATCCCTGATTTATAAATACTGCAAATAAACTATCCGCAGAAAGTTGTGTTTGATTATTTGCATTCATTTTTGGAAATGTGTTGTTTGTAAGTCTAGTTAGCTGTCTGCCGTTTCCATCTTTAATTTCAAGTCTGCACTTAAATTTTGTCTTTTTAATCAACTCGTACACCAGGAAAATAACACTCATTTATTTTTAGTTTTATTCTTTGTAGAATTTTTTTTATAGTAATGTATCCATGATAGTTATCTGATTCCTAGGACCACACTGGAAATAAGTGTTTTCACTTTCGTGTGTTACCCTGGTTCTTTATTAGCCTGGGAAATCCCATGCTGCTTTGCACAATCGTTCCGATCTGAAAAGACAGCATGGAAACTATGGTCTAAGGCTCGCCTGAGTTAGGGAGCCAGTCAGAGAGTGGGGAGGGGTGGAAAGACGGTGACGCGTACTACTCGACAAACGGAAGCTTGTAGTTTATTTGGGACTGTTTATGGATCACATTTAACATGGCGGCGAGCGATACGAACCAAACTTTCGATCAAGCTTTGTCTTGCACAAATGGCAGTAATCGTTCGGTGCCATTGTTTTCCTGTTTTTGTTTTGCCTTCTCTTTCCTTCTCTTCTTCGCCTCTTCGTCGCTCTAACTATGTCACCGGGTACAACTGCCATGATTGGCCATGGGCTACGTATACGCCAAATGATAGACATTCGCAACGTCCAATAAACGGCCGTTGACAATCGTAAACCACACCTCCCCTACGAGAAATTCAATAGAGATCTTGCAGTCACGTGACCGGAAAGTACACAGACGCCATCTTGTCGGTAAAGAACACCGCTGAATACTGCTGCACTCGTGTACAGAATGGATCAATTTCAACCGACGGACTACACGGCTCATTTTTCTAATGAACAGATAACTAGATATATGTCTAAAATAAACGATCTACAGATTAGTGACCCTTATGGCTTTCCGGACGGAGTTTTCACGAGTCAGTGGATATGGAACTGCCAGCGGAATACCCAGACGTGTATAATTACCTCATCAACTTTCCCTCGCTGTTCAGTGGTGAAGCACTGCGTGCTTATAAATCTCTGGACAGTTATCTTTACAGAAATTCAGGATTTGTCAGCGACTCAGATGTGGCATCTTGTAAACAAGAAAATAATCCTCATTGGATGGGTAAGTCACTTAAGTATTACTAGTACTGCACTGACCAGCCGATTATAGAATAGAATAAGGTAATTCTAGCTGTAATTCCAAATCGTCTGTTTTGTTTACCATGGATCTGGCGTTGGAGAGATAGAGGCTTAGCAGTGGAGGTTTGAGTGGCTGTTTTCTGAGCTTAGTCAAGAGGCCGGCTCTACAGCCTCGCTTTTGCTTCCGCTCCCGGCGCTGCCTCCTTCGCTTTGCTTCCGATAACAATCCACGGAGACCCCGCTGGTCTCGCCATCTCGTCCGGAATGTTTTTTTTTTTTCTCACCCGGAATGTTGTGCATGCGATGGAAATCGCTACAAACCGTCATTTTCTGCTGGAAACCAATGTCCAGTAAGTCCATACGGTTGTAGTGGATATTGAAGTCCGGTACAGATGAACAACACGCAAAAATACACACAAAAAACATAAAAAACGTGCACAGGTAGGGAGAGCTTGTAGCCGCAGCCGTTGTAGTAGAATTGTATATAGTAGGGTTTTCCAGAAGAAAAGGTAGAAGTAGAAGGCGGAAATATGGCATTTGACCAACAAGATGGCGTCTATCACAATCTGGATCGGCTGTGATGTCATATGCAAGTGCTCCATAGGCGGATTCCAGACCATATTTCACTTGTGATATGGTCTGGTGTTAACCAGACTAGTTCTTTATGTCTTTCATATATGTTTTTCATTATTTACCAAATAAATCAAATTAAATCTGAACTGAGAAATCTGACCAAGATTTTCAGGCAGAAATATTTTAGCGAGTTAGGCCCGTTCGGGCACAGCTATGGTCGGCTTCTTTAAGCACAAAAATGATTTTCAAGCGAGTATGTTACAAAAAACAAGATGTATTAACCAGCATCCGCGCCTCCCCTGTGATCGCCGTTTTGTTTTTTTCTTCCCGATGTGTAACGGTGATTCTGATTGGCTCGCTTCACGCGCATTTGTGCTCTTCATCATTATGAGTGATCACTGGCGCCCTCTACGGTTTCCCAGGTTAACGTCAGGACGGGGACACACACACAGTGTGTAAAAAGGCTAGTGGTAAGTACATTCAGTGATGTAAAGACATGCTTTTGTGTCTGAAATAATAAACCACACCCTCTACAGTAAATATATCATTTACATAGTGAATTATCCCAGAGATAAATATCTCTTATACTGATTTATGTTTCAGGTTTTCAGGGCTCGTCTTGTCCTTCTGTTGCAGAAATGTTTTTAAAAATAAATGTTTTTTTAAACAACATGTATTTGTGTGTAAATAACTCAATTATACCCCGAGAAAACATACCAGTATTGCCTTGAACAGTAACATTTGACCAGGAGGATCTTTACTTTCACTCGAGTAATGGAGTTGTGGATTTTGTCCCAAAGTGCAGATTTGTCAAAGTGCTTTCAGTTTCTCTCTTTCTAACAGTGGAACAGTAGAACAGTTCTATTCAGCTTTACTTACATTGCTTTTCTGGATGCTGCAATCACAGGTATCATCCTCAGAAGAACCCACTCTGGTATCTTCCCTGTCCTGGTATATTTACTCAGGTCAAACTCCTCCAGCTCCTGTGCTGAAGTCAGTAACGCAAACGCCAGAGCAGACCACTGTGAAGCAGAGAGTTTACTTTGTTTTCCAGATTTTACGTAGTGTTGGATTTCCTCCACTAGAGAATCGTCACCCAGTTCATTCAGACAGTGGAACAGATTGATGGATTTTTCTGCAGGAAGAGCTCCACTAATCTTCTTCTTAATGTACTGAACTGTTTCCTCTTTGCTCTGGGAGCTACTTCCTGTCTGTGTTACTAAGGCATGTAAGAGTTTCTGATTGGACTCCAGTGAGAGACCCAGAAGAAAGCGGAGGAACAGATCCAGATGTCCAGTCTGACTTTTTAAGGTCTGACCTACAGCACTCTTGTGTACATCTGAAATTGTCTTGGACCGACGGTGAACAAGAACATTTCTCTTTTCCTTCATGAAGGTCAGATGCACATACAGAGCTGCGAGATGCTCCTGAATGCTCAGATGAACAAAGCAGTGCACTTTACTCTGGTGAAGCCCAACCTCCTCTCTGAAGATCTGCGTACACACACCTGAGTACACTGCTGCTTCTGTCACATCAATGCCACACGCTCTCAGGTCTTCCTCATAGAAGATCAGGTTGCCTTTCTCCAGCTGTTGAAAAGCCAGTTTTCCCAGTTTGAGAAGCATTTCTTCATCACTCTCCTGCTTCTTTGAGTACTTTCCTCTGATGATGTTTGTCTGAATGATGAGGAAGTGTGTGTACATTTGAGTCAGAGTCTTGGGGATCTCGCCACTCTCTGCTTCACCCAACATTCTCTCGAGAACAGCGGCTGAAATCCAGCAGAAGACTGGGATGTGACACATGATGTACAGGCTTCTTAATGACTTCAGGTGTGTGATGATGTTCTCGGCCAGGCTCTGATCACTGACCCTCTTCCTGAAGTACTCCTCCTTCTGTGGGTCATTGAACCCTCGTACCTCTGTGACTCGATGGACGTACTCAGAGGGGATTTGATCAGCTGCTGCTGGTCGGGAGGTGATCCAGATGAGAGCAGAGGGAAGCAGATTCCCTTTGATCAGGTTTATCAGCAGCACACGCACTGATGCTGATTCAGTTACATCACACACTCTCACTGTGTTCTGGAAATCCAGAGGGAAACGACACTCGTCCAATCCATCAAAAATGAACAGAACCTTTTCCAACCTGGACATTTCTGTTTCTTTAGTTTCCTTAAAACAGACATGAAGGAGCTCCATCAGACTCAGTTTTTGGTCCTTCATCAGATTCAGCTCTCTGAAAGGATGTGGAAATATAAGGTGGACGTCCTGATTTGCTTTCCCTTCAGCCCAGTCCACAATGAACTTCTGCACAGAGACTGTTTTTCCGATACCAGCCACTCCCTTCGTCACTACAGTTCTAATGGGTTCGTCTTCTTCAGATAAGGGCTTAAAGATGTCGTTGCATTTGATTGGTGTTTCCTTTGTTGTT
This sequence comes from Neoarius graeffei, assembly GCF_027579695.1. Lineage (NCBI taxonomy): Eukaryota > Metazoa > Chordata > Actinopteri > Siluriformes > Ariidae > Neoarius > Neoarius graeffei. Next base: position 18,079,064 of record NC_083590.1, on the reverse strand, counting down.
TTTCTCCTGGACGCTGCCTCGATCTGACTCACCTCATGTTCTTTATTGACGTCTCCACTGTCTCCCTCTGTGATGTAGAGCTCTGTGTAAATCTCATTCAGGAGCACTCGGTTTTCCTGCTTTATTATCACTCCATTTAAACACTGAAACTTCTTCCTCAGATTTAATCTGAATTTTTTCTGGACTTCATTTCCAGCAGCAGATTCTGGGGCGTGTCTGTGTGACAGGGTGAAGTAGGAAGACATGGTGAGACATGGGCTCCAATTATTACAGTTTAAGATCACATTGTTTCTGACTGGATTCCACAGAGAGTTCTTTATGATGTTCTCACTGTGCATTTGTTTTATTCTCCTGTATGTTTTCTATAATCTAATCAGTCTCTATGAAATAACAGCAGAGAGGTTTATAATACCAGTGCGTCAGTGTCACAGTCATGGTGTTGGGTTTGATCTTACCCTCGATCTGTGATGATCTTTTCTCTTCTGCCTCCTGCCGTCTGTAAAATACTGGGAACAAAAATTGTTGCTGTTAAAGACAATAACTTTCATCACTTTAATCCTACAATCTAAACTTTAGCCCTAATTTTACTACAATAATTCTTTGAGTGCATTAACATTTAGAGAGCACAGTGCTGAATACAACACGACAAAAATATTGTGGAACTGGAGAAAAAAAATCTGCCCTGGTTCTAATTTGAGTTTTTCTAGATTTTCCTTCCTACATGGTCATTAGGGATGGAACAGAATATATCACTCCATCATGCAGAATGAACAGATAATGTGTTTTAAATGGATACAAAATCAGGTGTGTATTTTTCAGAAAGCCAGCCAGAAATGTTCAGAGGTATAAAACCAGTAACTGGATCCAGAATTATACTCCACCCTGGATGATCCACCAGTCCATCGTTTTAGGGGCAATTTAGTGATCAGTCGACCTACTGACATGTTTTTGGGAGGTGGGAGTTCAGGTTGAGGAAAAAGCTGATTTTCATTATTATTAATAAATACTGTAATATGTGATGTGATTTATGGTCAATAGTCATTGTGTTCATATAAAGGGTCTCCATTTTCTATTATATTTTACAGAAACACTCAGACACATCGCTTTTCATGGAGACACGGCCAAGTAACAGTGATCTCAATGGGGCCGGGATTTTAATACAAAACAACGTTGTTGCCTTGCACTTATTATTAAATTTTAGAATCAGTGTTGAATACTTGTGTTTGTTTTCTTAAATTGTCTTGCATGATTTTTATTTCCTATTAGAACGTCAGTTTATTGTTATTATTATTATTAGTAGAGCAGCGGCTACAATTATCGACACCTTAACAATCTTCTGGCCATTGCAAAAGTAGAAAAGACTTTCAATACGCAAGTTGTGCATGAATCGGTGTTGTAGTCGAGTCACTAAACCTCAAGTCTGAGTCCAGTCTCGAGTCCCCAGTGCTCAAGTCCAAGTCATTAAAGGAAATTTAGAGTCCAAGTCGGGTCCACTATTGATCCGAGCCGAGTCCAACACTCCAACTGTACCAAGACAGTGGCTGTTTAGCGCCATTAACATTAATTCGTTCCTGAACATGCCGTATGAACAGGTGAATGTGCGTTCTTGGTCATGGCGTGTGAAGTATTCTGTCAGAGATGGTTGGGAGATGGATGCAAGTGCAGAAGGTGTGTTTATTAATACAAGTGAAGACGGGTAAACAGTCCAGGGGTGGATTTCCCAAAAACCTCTTAAAGCCAAAGGTGTCTTTAATTACCGCCTAAGATCCATCATCAAGCTAACGTGGTTTTCCTGAACAACATCAGAGCCAAAGTAGTTCTTTAGTTTGCTCGGAGTTTACAAGAGACCCGGACCACTCGTTCAAAACAAAGAGCGACTCGCTCACAGCCGAATAAACAGAATACACATGCACCTCTGAGGGACTCTTACAGTCAACGGGGGAAACCGGTGTTGAATCTGCTGCCGGTGTTCAATTATTTTTCTTGTACACTGCATGTACATTGAGTTAACTATTAAATAAATATATGAAAAACACTCTGAATATATTTCAATATGGTCTGGGATCACATACAGTGGTGCTCAAAAGTTTGTGAACCCTTTAGAATTTTCTATATTTCTGCATAAATATGACCTAAAACAACATCAGATTTTCACACAAGTCCTAAAAGTAGATACAGAGAACCCAGTTAAACAAATGAGACAAAAATATTATACTTGGTCATTGATTTGTTGAGGAAAATGATCCAATATTACCTATCTGTGAGTGGCAAAAGTATGTGAACCTCTAGGATTAGCAGTTAATTTGAAGGTGAAATTAGAGTCAGGTGTTTTCAATCAATGGGATGACAAATCAGGTGTGAGTGGGCACCCTGTTTTATTTAAAGAACAGGGATCTATCAAAGTCTGATCTTCACAACACATGTTTGTGTAAGTGGATCATGGCACGAACAAAGGAGATTTCTGAGGACCTCAGAAAAAGCCTTGTTGATGCTCATCAGGCTGGAAAAGGTTACAAAACCATTTCTAAAGAGTTTGGACTCCACCAATCCACAGTCAGACAGACTGGGTACAAATGGAGGAAATTCAAGAGTGGTCGACCAACAAAGATCACTCCAAGAGCAAGGCGTGTAATAGTCGACAAGGTCACAAAGGACCCCAGGGTAACTTCTAAGCAACTGAAGGCCTCTCTCACATTAGCCAATGTTTATGTTTATGAGTCCACAATCAGGAGAACACTGAACAACAATGGTGCGCATGGCAGGGCTGCAAGGAGAAAGCCACTGCTCTCCAAAAAGAACATTGCTGCTCGTCTGCAGTTTGCTAAAGATCACGTGGACAAGCCAGAAGGCTATGGGAAAAATGTTTTGTGGACGGACGAGATCAAAATAGAACTTTCTGGTTTAAATGAGAAGCATTATGTTTGGAGAAAGGAAAACACTGCATTCCAGCAGAAGAACCTTATCCCATCTGTGAAACATGGTGGTGGTAGTATCATAGTTTGTGCCTGTTTTGCTGCATCTGGGCCAGGACGGCTTGCCATCATTGATGGAACAATGTATTCTGAATTATACCAGTGAATTCTGAAGGAAAATGTCAGGATATCTGTCCATGAACTGAATCTCAAGAGAAGGTGGGTCATGCAGCAAGACAACGACCCTAAGCACACAAGTCATTCTACCAAAGAATGGTTAAAGAAGAATAAAGTTAATGCTTTGGAATGGCCAAGTCAAAGTCCTGACCTTAATCCAATCAAAATGTTGTGGAAGGACCTGAAGTGAGCAGTTCATGTGAGGAAACCCACCAGCATCCCAGAGTTGAAGCTGTTCTGTACAGAGGAATGGGCTAAAATTCCTCCAAGCCGGTGTGCAGGACTGATCAACAGTTACCGGAAACGTTTAGTTGCAGTTATTGCTGCACAAGGGGGTCACACCAGATACTGAAAGCAAAGGTTCACATACTTTTGCCACTCACAGATATGTAATATTGGATCATTTTCCTCAATAAATAAATGACAAAGTACAATATTTTTGTCTCATTTGTTTACCTGGGTTCTCTTTACCTACTTTTAGGACTTGTGTGAAAATCTGATGATGTTTTAGGTCATATTTATGCAGAAATATAGAAAATTCTAAAGGGTTCACAAACTTTCAAGCACCACTGTATGGATATCATAATGTCACACTGATACTGGCACATTTTAATCAGATTTAACTCTGTAAGGCGAGTGATTATCTAATTTAGTGTCATAAATGAGAAGTTTCTGCACCTCTAATTGTGTGTGTGTGTGTGTGTGTGTGTGTGTGTGTGAGAGAGAGAGTGAGAGAGAGAGAGAGAGAGAGAGAGAGAGGAGAGAAAGAGAAACGGAGTGCGCAAGAGAGCTTTTGATCTGTGTGTACCTAAGGAGGTTGAATGAAGATTTTTTATATATATGAGACACATACATACACAAAAAAATATACACAATACTTCGCAAAGTAAGCATGTTTTCACAGTTATAAGTGTGCTGATTGCGCTTTAATCATGTGCAGGTACGAGTCGTTTGTGGCGCACGCGAGAGTCTATCTGATGCACGTGGCAAGGTGTGCAGGTGTGACACACTTGCACAAAATTAGTATAAAAATTAATGTAGATATAAATAACTTATGCCAAATTATTATGGCATATTACAAAAAAAAAAAGAAGAAAATCCATCCAAGTCCTCGTTTACAATTTACGAGTCCAAATGCAGTTAATGCACGAGTCCGAGTCATCAGCGCTCAAGTCGAGTCACGAGTCCTTAAAATTAAGGCACAAGTCGGACTCGAGTACTACAAGCCTGGCATGAAGAATTACTCCAACGTCCACTGGAAAAAAATGAGTTGATTCCTGATTACTTAGTGCATTAGATCACGTGACGCCATTCCACAATTATCAACACCTTTGTCCACAGTTATCGACATCGTTCCACAATTATCGACCTCCAGATGATTTTACGCACACACAAAAATGATTTCTATTTGATTTCAAAATTATTTCTTTCAAACAATGCTCGAATTTGTTGCAGTTAGATTCAGATTGGTGAACCTTCAGTATTTTCAAACAAGTGATTTTTTTAAGTGATATTTTAAATTTACATCTGAAAATATAAACTGTCTGCTGATATTGTAAAGATCTACCACATATTAAAACAAACTGCAAAAAAAAAATCTGAATGGAATAGGAAAGTTTTTTATATGCTAGGAATTTAATTGGGCGACACGGTGGTGTAGTGGTTAGCGCTGTCGCCTCACAGCAAGAAGGTCTGGGTTCGAGCCCCGTGGCTGGCGAGGGCCTTTCTGTGCGGAGTTTGCATGTTCTCCCCGTGTCCGCGTGGGTTTCCTCCGGGTGCTCCGGTTTCCCCCACAGTCCAAAGACATGCAGGTTAGGTTAACTGGTGACTCTAAATTGACCGTAGGTGTGAATGTGAATGGTTGTCTGTGTCTATGTGTCAGCCCTGTGATGACCTGGCGACTTGTCCAGGGTGTACCCCGCCTCTCTCCCGTAGTCAGCTGGGATAGGCTCCAGCTTGCCTGCGACCCTGTAGAACAGGATAAAGCGGCTAGAGTTAACGAGATGAGATGAGGAATTTAATTCTGGTCCAATTCTACTTATTGCAACAGGATTCCAAATACTCTATAGCATTACATTCTGTTCTGAATCAGAAAAATAAATAAATAAATTACAAAAAAAATAGAAAAAAAATCGCAGCACTTTTTTTTTCTTTTTTTAAGAAAGCACTTCATCGACTTCAACAATGTTACACAAAGACCGATCAGTAAAAACATGTCCGTGATCTCTGCACCATGATAATGTCTGGGTTTTCCATCTCAAGTAACGAGCAGTATCATCAGACGACAAGCTGAAACGGCGAGGGAGGGTCTTCTGGTTGATTAATTAGCCAATAATAACTGATGTAACTGAATCTCACCTTTGAAAATTTGTCTTTTATTGGTAAATCTGAAAAGGTGTCAATTACAGACTGTTGATAATTGTAGCCGCCGCTCTCGTAGTAATCATTAGATTTGGTTTTTTGCTTCTATTAGCATTTCTTGCTTTAGTATTGAAGACATGACCTTTATTAAAACCAGGGCTTTGAACCAGAATTTTTTTCCTATTGGTTCGTTCCGAACAGAAACGGAATTTTAACGTTTCCGGTTTTGGGTTCCACCATTAAATAGACGTTCCCGAACCGGTTAGAACAAAAAAATTTCGTTCCCGGAACGGTTAATTACGTTCCCTGCCAGCTGTTTAACAAATGGCTATAAAATGATGTCTCTGTCTCATCCAGCTTAAGCCAAATGTAGGCTAATTCTATTACAACCTTCATTAAATAAGACAAGAAATAATTCAAAACAATTATTTCAAATGTTGGCGATTTGGATTCTCAGTATGTCTTCCCATCTACACAAACAGAAAAAGTGCCAAAAATGAAAGATAATTCGTTTAGTGTGTTACCAAAGGCTAGTCAGGCCCTATAGAGGGCTACCGCATGACGTCACCGCGCCGCGAGATTTTGTTAGGCGCCATATTGGAAGACCAAGTACACATCTATGCAAGTACATGCATGCATGCATGCATACATACATAAAATAAACTACACCTGAAATGTAGCCAGGGCCGGTTCTGCCCTAATCTGGACCCGGGTGCAACATCGCGTAACCCCCCCCCCAAAAAAAAACAAAACACCAGTCTAAATCAGGACAACCATCACATAACTATAACTATAAACATTTTATATCAACTATTTTAACTAAATGGGCTATAATAAATAAGCCTTCAGGCAGCCACGGCGGGCTGCCTCAGAAAAGTAACCATTTGTCCTACCTTAAAACTCGTTTTGCATTTTCTGCCTTTTTGTATTTTCGACCCTCCGTTTATTTTCTTTCCTTTCTGAAAACCCGATTTGTGTCCAGACATTTTGTTCTGCTACCAATGAACTAACTCGTCAGGTCTCGTCTCTCGAGCCCGCGATGATTCCCGTGGGAAGGGCAACAACTGATACATTTTTACAAACAGCCAATAGGGAGGTTGCAAAGTTCAGGCTCTTCTTTGCTCAGACACTCAGTAATGCACTCCACCTTCCCGCTCTCTCCATTCAATCAGCGAACGTCACACAGGAAGTGAACCCCGGCGGGTCATAGAAACTTGCATGACTTTTTTTATTTGTAGGCTACGGAAACTTTGAGGAACGAAATAAAAACCAGTATTAACCGGTTACCATTATTTTTAATAAGCGTTTCTGTTCCGGAACATAAAAAATAATAAAGTTTCTGGTTTCGTTTCTGTTCCATGTGAAATAGAAAAAGTTCCCGGTTTTCGTTTTCGTTCCTTGAACCGGTTCAAAGCCCTGATTAAAACATTTTGACCTTCATAAATATTTACACTCTTTACTCTGAAGCATTTACTGAAAGAACTGTTGTGTCACTAAAGACTAAGAAACTACTGTATAATATAAACTGTGTAGTATAACGATAGTTTCTTTCGTATATATTAATTAAAAATAGCTGCTAATGACAGTGTAGCACAGCCTTTAACTGGAACTTTCACTATGAGAATTATGGGATGTTACCTGGGGACAGATGAGGGGTTCCCAGTGTTAAATCGCAAAGGAGGATCCATAGACGCATCACTCTTCATGGAGACACAGCTGGGTTCTGGTGGGTCTGATCTCTTCATCTGGAGTTCACTGCACAACATTACAGACAGTCCTTTATATGCACCATTTACACTGGCTATTCATTAGTTTTAGTTGTTTTAATTATTTTGCTTGCCATCGCTATGACTTTTATTGTCACATCCAGATGCACTTTCTGCCTTATCCTGTATGTGACACTGTGAAACACTGAACTGTGCAGTTATTGATATTAATTACTCTAAAATGTTTAGTGAAAGTATTGTAGCAGCATTAGGACCTAATTAAAGTATCACAAACTGATAAATATCAAAATGCTGATGATGATCTGGGCTGGATAAAGGAATGTGGAACAACGGCTTTCACTCTGCAGTGACTAAATATGAGAATTATGGAATGTTACCTGTGTATAGATGAAGAGATTCTATTTTTAAATCGCAAAGGAGGATCCATAGACACATCACTCTTCAGGGAGACACAGCTGGGTTCTGGTGAGTCTGATCTCTTTCTCTTGAGTTCACTGTACAACGTTATGGTGGATGCATGAGACAGAATTTCATTTTCTAAAATATCACAATACAAAATACTGGGAGAGACAAATTTGCTGCTCATATCATGTACTGCAATATTTCTGTTTAATATTCTTTATGAGCTCTACCTCTTCTTACACACTAGGTGGCAGCACCAGAGGTCGCAGCCCACAGAGCTATAGAGTGGAAACCTAACTGTCTCAAAGCACGCTGACTTGACTTAATCCAGAAAGTGAAGCTCATCAGAAGGAAGTGTTATGGCACATAGGGTCAAACTCCAGGCCCACAGCCTCGTTTCATTCGGCCCGCGTGAACTTGGAAACAATAAAACTGAAACAGCCTGTAGAACACGACTGCTTAAAGTGCATATCCCGGGTAAATTCAGGAGCAAGATCAATGTAATTCTCCTATTTTATATTAAACTTTGGTCAAATATCTCTCACATTCTGCATTCTCTGCAATTTTTTTTTTACCTTGCGCAATACCAAAAAAAATCCGGTTGAAATCAAGCCATTTGAGGTGAATTGGTCCGCCTCTGAAAAAACTTGGCATTTGGATTTCCCGGCAAACACTGATTTTCGTGACGTCGCGTGCGGGACGCCTCCTTCTGAATCCTACGTCAGCACTAGTTTGTTTATGAGAAAACGACCTGGTGGTTTTCTGCAAATTTCTTCAACGTTATCACGTAATTATTAAAATGGTTAACAGATGTATCGTAGGAGGGTGTAGCAACACCAATCATGATGGGATTAGTCCTCATCGTTTCCCAAAAAAATGGACAATGAGAGAGAAATGGGAGCGCTTGGTCTACACAGGCTGTGCACTGAAACAGTGTAAAACTCATGCAGCCTGCTGGCGCTTCCGCAGGTAACGTCACGAATCTGGCTCCAGACTCCCTTGGGATTTTTCCAGACGCATTTTGTTATTTTATTTTTTTCTGCTGTAGACAGATGGCCTTGTGCAAAATTACCCTTCTAGATGAGTGTGTAAAGGGACATACTATATTATATATATATATATATATATATATATATATATATATATATATATATGGCTTGTAGTGCTCGAGTCTGACTTGTGTCCCAATTTTAAGTACTCGTGACTCACTCGTTACTCTGAAGCATTTACTGAAAGAACTGTTGTGTCACTAAAGACTAAGAAACTACTGTATAATATAAACTGTGTAGTATAACGATAGTTTCTTTCGTATATATTAATTAAAAATAGCTGCTAATGACAGTGTAGCACAGCCTTTAACTGGAACTTTCACTATGAGAATTATGGGATGTTACCTGGGGACAGATGAGGGGTTCCCAGTGTTAAATCGCAAAGGAGGATCCATAGACGCATCACTCTTCATGGAGACACAGCTGGGTTCTGGTGAGTCTGATCTCTTCATCTGGAGTTCACTGTACAACATTACAGACAGTCCTTTATATTCACCATTTACACTGGTTATTCATTAGTATTAGTTGTTTTAATTATTTTGCTTGCCATCGCTATGACTTTTATTGCCACATCCAGATGCACTTTCTGCCTTATCCTGTATGTGACACTGTGAAACACTGAACTGTGCAGTTATTGATATTAATTACTCTAAAATGTTTAGTGAAAGTATTGTAGCAGCATTAGGACCTAATTTAAGTATCACAAACTGATAAATATCAAAATGCTGATGATGATCTGGGCTGGATAAAGGAATGTGTAACACAGTCTTTCACTCTGCAGTGACTAACTATGAGAATTATGGGATGTTACCTGTGTATAGATGAAGAGATTCTATTTTTAAATCGCAAAGGAGGATCCATAGACGCATCACTCTTCAGGGAGACACAGCTGGGTTCTGGTGAGTCTGATCTCTTCATCTGGAGTTCACTGTGCATCCTTCTGAAGGAAGCATGAGACAGAATTTCATTTTCTCAAATATCACAATACAAAACACTGGGAGAGACAAATTTGCTGCTCATATCATGTACTGCAATATTTCTGTTTAATATTCTTTATGAGCTCTACCTCTTCTTACACACTAGGTGGCAGCACCAGAGGTTGCAGCCCACAGAGCACAGAGTTATAGAGTGGAAACCTAACCTCTCCAAGCATCCTGACTGAACTTAATCCAGAAAGTGAAAGTAATCAGAAGGAAGTGTTATGGCACATAGGGTCAAACTCCAGGCCCACAGCCTCGTTTCATTCGGCCCGCGTGAATTTGGAAACAATAAAACTGAAACAGCCTGTAGACCACAACTGCTTAAATATCTCATTGCATCGTTTTTTCATTAATTGTGCGGTAATGAATGCCCTGTGAGCCGGTTTTGGTGAAAAAAATGCTGTGGTTCTCCTGTTTCAGGCTGTTCTAGGTTGGTGGAAGAGCGGGTGGCGGGAGAACGACAGGATTTCAGCTCTTATTCATTAATATTCATGATATGTAAACATGTTACCTCTGATTGGCTAACAGCAATCAGTAAAGGTGTTAGCTCTGATTGGCTAACAGCACTGTGACGCTACCTCCAGTGGGTCAGAACAGGCGGATGTGGGTGTCTTTGTAAAAACTGTTTTGATTGGCTATTATTAGGGGTGTGCATTGGCACAGCCCTCACAATTCAATTCGATTACGATTCGGAGGGTAACGATTCGATTCAATCCGATTCTACGATGCATTGTGATGCGTTAAAATTTTACTGAAAGCAAGGCAAATTTTTCAGTAGTCATGAGGCAATACAAGCAGTCAGATACTGAACTTTTATTGGCTGTTGTGTGTATCACTCCTGTTTTAAACAAAATAAAATTGAATGTCCCCTCCTAGAACTGCCACCTTATTGTGGTGGAGGGGTTTGTGTGCTTGAATGATCCTAGGAGCTATGTTGTCGGGGGCATTATGCCCCTGTCAGGGTTTCCCAAGGCAGACAGGTCCTAGGTGACAGGCCAGACTAAGAGCAGTTCACCAAAACCCCTATGGAGAAAAATCTGAGGACCGTGACATCGCCCGGGATGATGCAGCCGGGGCCCCACCCTGGAGCCAGGCCCGGGGTTGGGGCTCGTATGCGAGCGCTTGGTGGCCGGGCCTTTGCCCATGGGGCCCGGCCGGGCTCAGCCCGAAGAGGTGACGTGGGCCCGACCTCCTGTGGGTTCACCACCCACAGAGGTAGCAGTAGGGGACTGGTGCAATGTGGATTGGGTGGCAGTCGAAGGCAGGGGCCTCGACGACCTGATCCCCGGACACAGCGGCTGGCTGTTGGGACATGGAATGTCACTTCGCTGGGGGGGAAAGAGCCTGAGCTTGTGCGGGAGGTTGAGAGGTACCGGCTAGAGATAGTCGGGCTCACCTCCACGCACAGCTTGGGCTCTGGAACCCAGCTCCTCGAGAGGGGCTGGACTCTCCACTTCTCTGGAGTCGCCCGTGGTGAGCGGCGGCGGGCTGGTGTGGGCTTGCTTATAGCTCCCCAGCTCAGCCGTCATGTGTTGGAGTTTACCCCAGTGAACGAGAGGGTCGCCTCTCTGCGCCTTCGGATTGGGGAGAGGGCTCTTGCTGTTGTTTGTGCCTACGGCCCAAATAGCAGTATAGAGTATCCGGCCTTCTTGGAGTCCCTGGGAGAGGTACTGAGGAGTGCTCAGACTGGGGACTCCATTGTGCTACTGGGGGACTTCAATGCTCACGTGGGCGATGACAGTGACACCTGGAGGGGCGTGGTTGGGAGGAACGGCCTCCCCGATCTGAACCAGAGTGGTGTTTTGTTATTGGACTTCTGTGCTAGTCACGGTTTGTCCATAACGAACACCATGTTCGAGCATAGGGGTGTCCATAAGTGCACGTGGCACCAGGACACCTTAGGTCGGAGGTCGATGATAGACTTTGTAGTCGTTTCATCTGATCTCCGGCCCTATGTCTTGGACACTCGGGTGAAGAGAGGGGCTGAGCTGTCAACTGATCACCACCTGGTGGTGAGTTGGATCCGCTGGCGGAGGAAGAAGCTAGGCAGACCTGGCAGGCCCAAACGTATGGTGAGGGTCTGCTGGGAACGTCTGGCCGAGCACTCTGTTGGGGAGGTCTTTAACTCCCACCTCCGGGAGAGCTTTTCCCAGCTTCCGAGGGAGGCGGGGGACATTGAGTCTGAGTGGACCATGTTCTCTACCTCCATTGTGGACGCAGCTGTTCGGAGCTGTGGCCGCAAGGTCTCCGGTGCCTGTCGTGGCGGCAATCCCCGAACCCGGTGGTGGACACCGGAAGTAAGGGATGCCGTCAAGCTGAAGAAGGAGTCCTATCGGGCCATGTTAACCTCCAGGATTCCCGAGGCAGCTGACGGGTATCGGCAGGCCAGGCGTGCTGCAGCTCGGGCAGTTGCGGAGGCAAAAACTCGGAACTGGGAGGAGTTCGGGGAGGCCATGGAGAAGGACTATCAGTCGGCCTCGAAGAAATTCTGGCAAACCGTCCGGCGCCTCAGGAGGGGGAAGCAGTACTCTGCCAACACTGTTTACAGGGCGGGTGGGGAGCTGTTGACCTCGACTGGGGACATTGTCGGGCGGTGGAAGGAATACTTTGAGGATCTCCTCAATCCTACCGTCATGTCTTCCACTGAGGAGACTGAGGCTGATGACTCAGAGGTGGACTCGTCCATTACCCAAGCCGAAGTCACTGAGGTGGTTTGCAAGCTCCTCGGTGGCAAGGCACCGGGGGTGGATGAGATCCGCCCTGAGTATCTCAAGTCTCTGGATGTTGTGGGGCTGTCTTGGTTGACACGCCTCTGCAACATCACGTGGCGGTCAGGGACAGTGCCTCTGGAGTGGCAGACTGGGGTGGTGGTCCCTCTTTTTAAGAAAGGGGACCGGAGAGTGTGCTCCAATTATAGGGGAATCACACTTCTCAGCCTCCCAGGGAAGGTTTACTCCAGGGTACTGGAGAGGAGAATTCGACCAATAGTCGAACCTCGGCTCCAGGAGGAACAATGCGGTTTTCGTCCTGGTCGCGGAACACTGGACCAGCTCTATACCCTTCATAGGGTGCTCGAGGGTTCATGGGAGTTTGCCCAACCAGTCCACATGTGCTTTGTGGATCTGGAGAAGGCATTCGACCGTGTCCCCCGTAGTATTCTGTGGGGGGTGCTTTGGGAGTATGGGGTTCGGGGCTCTTTGCTAAGGGCTGTCCGGTCCCTGTACGAACGGAGCAGGAGTCTGGTTCGCATTGCCGGCAGTAAGTCAGACCTGTTCCCAGTGCATGTTGGACTCCGGCAGGGCTGCCCTTTGTCACCGGTTCTGTTCATAATTTTTATGGACAGAATTTCTAGGTGCAGCCAGGGGCCAGAAGGAATCCTGTTTGGGAACCACAGGATTTCATCTCTGCTTTTTGCGGATGATGTTGTCCTGTTGGCTTCTTCAAACCAGGACCTTCAGCATGCACTGGGGCGGTTTGCAGTCGAGTGTGAAGCAGCTGGGATGAGAATCAGCACCTCCAAGTCCGAGGCCATGGTTCTCGACCGGAAAAGGGTGGCTTGCCCTCTCCAGGTTGGTGGAGAAGTTCTGCCTCAAGTGGAGGAGTTTAAGTATCTCGGGATCTTGTTCACGAGTGAGGGAAGGATGGAGCGTGAGATCGACAGGCGGATCGGTGCAGCCTCCGCAGTGATGCGGTCGCTTTACCGGTCCGTCGTGGTGAAGAAGGAGCTGAGCCAAAAGGCGAAGCTCTCAATTTACCGGTCGATCTACGTTCCGACTCTCACCTATGGTCATGAGCTTTGGGTAATGACCGAAAGGACAAGATCGCGGATACAAGCGGCCAAAATGAGTTTCCTTCGCAGGGTGGCTGGGCGCTCCCTTAGAGATAGGATGAGAAGCACAGTCACTCGGGAGGAGCTCGGAGTAGAGCCGCTGCTGCTCCACATCGAGAGGAATCAGCTGAGGTGGCTCGGGCATCTTTTTCGGATGCCTCCTGGACGCCTCCCTGGGGAGGTGTTCCAGGCATGTCCCCCCCGGGAGGAGGCCCCGGGGAAGACCCAGGACACGCTGGAGGGACTATGTCTCTCGGCTGGCCTGGGAACGCCTCGGTGTTCTTCCCGAGGAGCTGGCCGAGGTGTCTGGGGAGAGGGAAGTTTGGGCTTCCCTGCTTAGACTGCTGCCTCCGCGACCCGGTCCCGGATAAAGCGGAAGAAGACGAGACGAGACGAGAAAATTGAATGTTATAGAGTTTCAAATATGAAAAAGAAAACAAATTACAGCTTTTTAGTGCTTTGAATGAGACCAGATCTTTCTTTTTTACACACAGTAAAGTAGCAGCCTTTCACACAGGGCACCTGAACTCCTGTGCAAACTCAGTAATAACAGTCACTGTATTTTAACAACAACCACCCAGCAATAAAAAAATAGTCAAGAAAATATTCAAGAAAAAATTTAAGTGCATCTTTATGTCAGCTTTCCAAGCTTTGGGTGCGTTAATAATAACCTGTCTCTCGCAGTCCTCTTCCTCCGCCTCAGCCATCATGCTAAGCTAGTGCTTTCTCGACTGGCGTGCAGCTACAGACTGCGCATGTCTGTGATGTTGCTCCGGAAATGCCCACGGAAGTTTTTTTTTTTTTAATACGCTGAATCGATCTGGCATGTTGCCGAATCGATGCTGAATCGTTCATGCCCCGCATTGCGATGCATTGCCGAATCGATTATTGTTGACACCACTAGCTATTATGGTCTTGACATCAATGTTTTGACCAATAACAATGTAGATAACACGAATTTTACATCACATTCAACGAGATTTAAACGAGACTAAAGATGGCGACTTACAAATAATGTGCAAACATCGTTGGAGTTAATAAAGTTTGAACAGCATGAAGGAACATACCCCAACCCCCCAAAATTAATTTAAAAAAAAATTCAACGGATTTGGCATAATATAAAAAGGTCGTTTTTTTACTCAGAAAAAGCGGAAATCCGCCAAAAAGCGGAAAACCCTCAGCCCTGCCTAGCTTGTGCCCATGTCATGCATGCTAACGTGGAGAATATGAACATGCTATTTTGTAAGAAAAACCTTCGAACAAAAAGCTCATGTTTCACTTACAGCTTGTGAGCTGGTGGTCGATCGTCTTGATGGCACAGATCCAGGGATTAAAAACAACCTCGAAGCAAAACCACTACTGAAGGCACCGAAGTTTGAAAAGTCACTGTGGTTGAAATGATCAGAACACAGTACTAACGCTGCATTATACTTCGCTGGTGGTGTTCCAAAGATAAATTCCAACCATTTCTTCTTCACCTCTTCTATCTTGGGCAAGAAATGCAACGTTGATGTCTTACTGCCACAAATAACACAGGCACGAACTTGTTCAGACATGTTTTCAGCTTGCTGTTAGGTGCTCTTCGTTAGCTACTGACGAGATGGGCTCTGCTATCTCTCCTCGCGCTTAAATCCGAACTTTCTTCCCATGGGCAGTCGCAAGCCAAGCTGGGCGAGGCCATGACTACTAATTTTCGAACTTACGCAAGTTCGAAGGGCTTTTTCTGATTCGCTCGTTTTTCCGACTATTTTCTTTCATAAGCTAATACAGGGAATGGGGGCAGAATTACATTTTCACATGCAGCATGCATATGCAACTCGGAGTGAACTATGGCATTTCAAAAAGAGCCAGTATTAAACGTTTTTGGTGGAAGGGCACCTTTAACATTTTCACACTATCCAGAATTCACAGCAGATCTGTAGTGGAGCCATCTGGAGCCAAATCAAAATAAATGTTGTGTGTCAACACCGTCTCATCAGTCTGGTCCTGTGAAGCCTGTATTGGGATGTGAGCGTAATTTTACTTACAATGAACAGAGTCTGACATTTTTTCAAGTGGTGACTGATAATATTAAATTAATTGTACAAATTGTATTTAAGTTTTTCTTCTCACATACACATACATTATATCTCTCTCTCAGGCTTGTAGTACTCGAGTCCGACTCGTGCCCTAATTTTAAGGACTCGTGCATTAACTGCATTAGTACTCGTCAGTTGGAGACTTGGATGTTTTCTTTATTTTTTTGTAACATGCCAAAATAATTTGGCATAAGATATTTATTTCTACATTAGTTTTTATACTAATTTCGTGCAAAAGTGTCACACCTGCACGCCTTGGCGCATGCATCAGATAGACTCTCGTGCGCGCCACAAATGACTCGCACCTGCACAGGATTAAATGCCCAACCAGCACGCTGATATAAAAACTGTGAAAGCACACTTACTTTACAAAGTACTGAGTGTGTGTGTGTGTGTGTGTGTGTGTGTGTATATTTTATATATATATATATATATATATATATATATATATATATATATATATATATATATATATATAAAAATCAACCTCCATTGGCATACACAGATCAAAACCTCTTACTTACACGCTCACTCCGTGTCTCTCTCTCTCTCACACACACACACACACACACACACACACACACACACGTCAGAGGTGCATAAATTTGCCTTAGACACCAAATTAGATAATGACTCCCCTTACGGAGTTAAATCTGATTAAAATGTGCCAGTATCAGTGTGACATTTACGTTCACACTGCAGGCTGAATTGACTCAAATCCGATCTTTTCGCCCATATGTGACCTGTATCCGATCTTTTATTGACAATATGAACGACACAGATCTGATTTTTTCAAATCCGACCCAGGCCGTTTGGATATGTGGTCCTAATTCCGATTCCTATCCGCTCTTTTCATATGCGACTTCAGTCTGAACCGCCAGGTCGCATTCATCCGACTTACACGTCATCAACAAGCCACAAACGTCACTATTCTGCGCTGAAGTAGGCAGCGGGTCTCTCAAAAAAAGTTACAACAACATGGCGCATAATCACGGGCGCAGATAGAGGGCGGGACTCGTCCCACCCAGATTTAAATTCACCTCGCTCGGTCCCCCCCACTTATAGGGAGGAAAAAAACGTCTATGCTGTCTTTCTTTGCATAAGGCAAACCTCACGGAAAAATCAAAAGACTAATTACCATTCGGTTTATTGAGGTGCACGGCAGTGTATACATAGTTGCAACAATTCACATAAAACAAAACAAAGACTGATATTCGGTTGGTTGAGCTGCGCAGACTGCACAGGTTGCGAGCTCGAGCTTGGTTGCTATGGTAACCCACAACAAGTTTGACAGGCATATCGGGGTTGGGGTTGGTTTGCTGGCAGCTTTGTCCCCCCCAGTTTTTTGTCCCCCCCAGTTCAAAAAACGTATCTGCGCCCCTGCGCATGACATCAATGCGAGGGACGCTTCGGGCTGTGAAGGTTCCGAATCTTCTCAATGGAAGGACGCAGAGGTTAGGGAGCTGATTTCCATTTCGGGGGATACAGCTATTCAAGCTAGATTGGATGGGTCATACCGCAACCGGGCGGTTTTACTTCCGTAAACACTGGCCATGCTCACTGCGTGTGACGTCGTCGTATCCTGCAATGCGCATGCGGAACACTTTTAGGTCGCTTTTCGTTCATACTGAGGATCACATACAAGTTGCATATATTTGTTAATGTGAACGACCTCACAAAAAAATCGGATTTCACAAAAAAATCGGAATTGAGCATTAAGCCTTGCAGTGTGAACGTAGCGATTATGATATCCATATGTGATTCCAGACCATATTGAAATATATTCAGAATGTTTTTCATTTACAGTGGTGCTTGAAAGTTTGTTAACCCTTTAGAATTTTCTATATTTCTGCATAAATATGACCTAAAACATCATCAGATTTTCACACAAGTCCTCAAAGTAGATAAAAAAAAAAAACCAGTTAAACAAATGAGACAAAAATATTATACTTGGTCATTTATTTATTGAGGAAAATGATCCAATATTACATATCTGTGAGTGGCAAAAATACATAAACCTCTAGGATTAGCAGTTAATTTGAAGGTGAAATTAGAGTCAGGTGTTTTCAATCAATGGGATGACAATCAGGTGTGAGTGGGCACCCTGTTTTATTTAAAGAACAGGGATCTATCAAAGTCTGATCTTCACAACACATGTTTATGGAAGTGTATCATGGCATGAACAAAGGAGATTTCTGAGGAGCTCAGAAAAAGCGTTGTTGATGCTCATCAGGCTGGAAAAGGTTACAAAACCATCTCTAAAGTGTTTGGACTCCACCAATCCACAGTCAGACAGATTGTGTACAAATGGAGGAAATTCAAGACCACTGTTACCCTCCCCAGGAATGGTCGACCAACAAAGATCACTCTTATGGCCCTTTTCCACTACCCTTTTTCAGCTCACTTCAGCCCGACACGGCTCGCGTTTCGACTATCTCAGAACAGCACGACTCAGCTCACTTCAGCCCTGCTTAGCACCCAAAACTTGCACGGTTTTGGAGTGGGGCTGAAGCGACCCAAACCGAGCCGAGTGGGGCTAGGGGCGTGAGGAGACACTCCCCTGTGCACTGATTGGTGAGGAGGAGTGTCCTCACATGCCCACACACGCCCCGCGAGCACGCTGGGATCTGTAAACACCGTAAACCCGGAAGAAGGAGAATTACGAATTACGAGAATTTCTGAAGCCTTATGCGCCTCGCCTCATCTATACGCTCTTGCCAGTATCTGTTGGCATTGTCGGTGACAACAAGCCACAGCACCAAGACCAGCAACACTAACGACTCCATGTCCTCCATGTTTATTGTTTACTATCCGGGTCATGAGACTACCGCTTAAAAGGTCACTGATGTCACTGTTTGCGCCGCCTAACGACATTACGCGACGTCCACCCACTTTCGCTAACTCCACCCAATGTGTCCACCCACTTCCAGCCAGCACGGTTCAGCGCGGTTGTAGTCGAAATGCAACTCCAACAGCCCCACTCAGCTCGACTCAGCCCAACTCAGCCGCGTTGGTAGTGGAAAAGCGGCATAAGAGCAAGGCGTGTAATAGTCGGCGAGGTCACAAAGGACCCCAGGGTAACTTCTAAGCAACTGAAGGCCTCTCTCACATTGGCTAATATTAATGTTCATGAGTCCACCATCAGGAGAACACTGAACAACAATGGTGTGCTTGGCAGGGTTGCAAGGAGAAAGCCACTGCTCTCCAAAAAGAACATTGCTGCTCGTCTGCAGTTTGCTAAAAGATCATGTGGACAAGCCAGAAGGCTATTGGAAAAATGTTTTGTGGACGGCTGTGACCAAAATAGAACTTTTTGGTTTAAATGAGAAGTGTTCTGTTTGGAGAAAGGAAAAACACTGCATTCCAGGATAAGAACCTTAACCCATCTGTGAAACATGGTGGTGGTAGTATCATGGTTTGGGCCTGTTGCTGCATCTGGGCCAGGACGGCTTGCCATCATTGATGGAGCAATGAATTCTGAATTATACCAGCGAATTCTGAAGGAAAATGTCAGGACATCTGTCCATGAACTGAATCTCAAGAGAAGGTGGGTCATGCAGCAAGACAACGACCCTAAGCACACAAGTCGTTCTACCAAAGAATGGATAAAGAAGAATAAAGTTAATGTTTTGGAATGGCCAAGTCAAAATCCTGACCTTAATCCAATCAAAATGTTGTGGAAGGACCTGAAGTGAGCAGTTCATGTGAGGAAACCCACCAGCATCCCAGAGCTGAAGCTGTTCTGTACAGAGGAATGGGCTAAAATTCCTCCAAGCCAGTGTGCAGGACTGATCAACAGTTACCACAAATGTTTAGTTGCAGTTATTGCTGCACAAGGGGGTCACACCAGATACTGAAAGCAAAGGTTCACATACTTTTTCCACTCAGATATGTAATATTGGATCATTTTCCTCAATAAATAAATAACCAAGTACAATATTTTTGTCTCATTTGTTTAACTGGGTTCTCTTTATCTACTTTTAGGACTTGTGTGAAAATCTGATGTTTTAGGTCATATTTATGCAGAAATATAGAAAATTCTAAAGGGTTCACAAACTTTGAAGCACCACTGTATTTATTTAATAATTAACTCAATGTGCGTGCACTGTACAGTACAAGAAAAATAATTGAACACCGGCAGATTCAACACCGGTTTCCCCCGTTGACTGTGAGAGTCCCTCAGAGGTGCATGTGTATTCTGTTTATTCGGCTGTGAGCGAGTCGCTCTTTGTTTTGAACGAGTGGTCCGGGTCTCTCGTAAACTCCGAGCAAACTAAAGGACTACTTTGGCTCTGATGTTGTTCAGGAAAACCACGTTAGCTTGATGATGGATCTTAGGAGGTAATTAAAGACACCTTTGGCTTTAAGAGGCTTTTGGGAAATCCACCCCAGACTGTTTACCCGTCTTCACTTGTATTAATAAACACACCTTCTGCACTTATATCCATCTCCCAACCAAGGGGAAGCCATAGCCTAATGGTTAGAGAAACAGCTTTGGGACCAAAAGGTTGCTGGTTCGATTCCCTGGACCAGCAGGACTGGCTTAAGTGCCCTTGAGCAAGGCACCTAACCACCAACCGCTCCGGCAAGAGTGGTGGCATACCTTGTGTCTGATTAGCCAAAGAAAAACTGATGATGCAGATTATCAGTTCGGGCATTGAACCCGACCGACCAACCAACCAACCATCTCTGACAGAATACTTCACATGCCATGACAGAGAATGCACATTCACCTGTTTAATAGAAGAGAAGAATGCCTTTACTGTCACTATGTACATGTACAATGAGATTAAAGCATCTCCAATAACAGTGCAAAACAGCATGTAGAGTGAGAGAGAGAGAGAGAGAGAGGAAGGGGGGAGGAGAGAGAGAAAAAAAAAGGGGGGGGGGAGTGCATCAGGGGGGTAAGGTGCACAGTCCTGAGGTGTATGTGTTGTGTTACACATTATGGAGTGAGGTATTCCTCATCAGGTTGAACTGTAAGGTACGCACTAGCGGTGTAATCCCCCCCCCCCAAAAAAAAACCCTTGCGTGCTGCAGTTTCTATGAAGAGTCGATCTATAGGCTTATACACAAAACAACGATAGAACTTTAACTTGAAATTGAACAATAGCCTCCCATGAACACAGGCTGATATTTGAACAACATATGTGAACTACACACGACAATAAACAATAAACTCTTTATAGCCTCGATTAGAATCTAGTGAACTTACTCAGCACTACCGCACGCACGAGTACACACAGACCTACCGCAAGCGCAATCCTGTCCCCAGGCCACCAAGCGCTAGGTAAAGGCGCACCCAATCACCGAGCAAAATTGTGCCTATTTAAAGTTAATTCGTCTTCTACCTGTAGCGTTGAACTGCCTCATAATCTCTTCGCTGTCAATCTCCATATCAAAATGAATGTTCATGAACGCAAGCCCAGTGAGCCTTGTATCACTCATGGTATTGCGCAAGTATGTTTTGAGACGTCTTAATGTACTGAAAGAACGCTCGGCAGAGGCTGTGGAGACTGGCATTGTCAGCAAGACTTGAAGAATGCTGTGAATGTTTGGATAAAAATTTTCAGTTGTCTCGAGGACTTGACAAATGTCATGCTTTTTCGGGTTGAGCTCATTTAACTGTTTCCACAGTTCCAGCTCGGTGTCTACAGCATTGACTTTGGGCATTAAGTCCTTGTACTCCTCCTTTATGTCATGCCATAAAGTGTCGGACAAGGCAGAGAGTTTGTCTGGCAGCAAACACTGGGCATTGAGGCGCGGGAGTGCAAGGCAGACGCGATCTGTCACTTCTGTAATAAGATGGTCAATAAACAGAAGAAACAAATTTAGTCGCCAGTACTCCTCTGGGGTTGCTGCCGGTGTGTTTGAACGCTTAGTCTGCATTCTGATGATTCGGGGGATCATAGGATTTACATCCAGTAATGCAACTGGGCATTCTGGTGTGCTTGTGTGCCTATGTGTTTGGCGACGATTTTTTTGGCATTGCTGCAGTCTCGGAGTGGTTTAGTCCTAAGGATTAAATCACCAGACGAGAACAGAATGCGTGCAACGCAGAACAGGCTATCCTGACACACACTGTAGCGCAACGTGGGGTACATAGACTCGTTGAAAAACTCCTCGGGTATTTTTCTGAGTTTACCGAAAATCAGAGTAGAAGGAGCCACCCACCCTCTGTCTGGTTTGAAGCGGTTCTGTAGGACATTGAGCTTTACAGAGTCCGGTGCACATTTTAAGGCATCTGGTTGAAGTTTACCTATGTCTGATAAATCTGATGTCAGTGATAGCGGGCTGACTCGTGGCTCATTAGTAAAGCTATCTGATGGCTCATTTGTCAGCAAGGTGGAGCAACCATCTACTTCTGATTGTAAGGGACATGGGGGAGATGTAGGTGTTCTTATATGAAATTCACTGGATGTATGGCTAGTTTCAAACTCCGAGGTAGATGAAGGCAATTCCCTCAAAGGAACTGAGCTAGCATCCAGCTGCAGCGTACTGCTGCTAGGTTGCGGAGGAGTGGAAGCTGCCGGTGCCGTGTTACTAGCTGATACTGGAGAGGACTGGCAAGCAGATGACACCCCTGGATCACTGCTTTTGGACTTTTTCGTAAAAGTCTGAAACAAGCTCGTTTGTTTCAGGGTTCGTTTACTCATTTTTGACTCGCTTCTCAATAAATTCTCGCACAAGCTCTGACTACTGACGATTGTCTGTCTCTGTTTCTCAAAACTGGAGAGAATCTCAGTGGTGCAAGAAAAGTATATCTGCATTGACCAATGAGCTTTCTTGGTCACGCACACCCCGCCCACTCCTGAAGCACACAAATGCGCCGGCACACACACGTCTCTCTCTCTCTCTCTCTCAAATTATGTTGCATTGCCAAAGCATTCAGGTAACAATTATAATTAAAAATTAAAGCCGCAAGCGGCCTCGACGGGCCCTCGCGCCAGCGGCCAAGGGGGGCGGGGGCATGCGTCCCCGCGAAATACCTTCCACAGCTTCTTCAGCAAGAGACATTACCACAAGGTAGTGGTGTGAAGGAAAAGCATTATGGAATTATTTACCAAAAACCCGTGTTGGAGCAATTGCGTGGGCAAAAAACAGCGCCCCCCATGGACGAAAATTCCCAAAATGTGGTATACATGACATGGGAGGTAGTAAGAGGGTGGCCGTGAAGTTTGACCAAATTTGAGGAAAGATTGGAATTTTTGCCCAAAAATAGCGCCCCCAGTGGCGAAATATCACAGAAATTGGGTAACATGTCAGAAGCCCAATGAGTGATTTGCATGTGAAGTATGAGCAGTTTTGAGCAATTAGAAGATTTGTTATGAATTTTTAAGCATGTAAAATTTTGCAGTGAAAATTGATTGACGTATAACTTCTGAACGGTTTATGCTACGTGAAATGTATTTAGAAAGTTTTGTCAGCCATGTCTGTAGATCATGTGTATCAATTTTGGTGACATTCCTATGAACGGTCTAGGAGGAGTTGCGCCGTGTTCGTGGCCATGCATTTCGCACAAAAGTGAAATTACCTCACTTCCTGTTGGGTGTGGCTAATGCATTGGCATTACATTTTTGTCCGGCTTAGTGAGATACATATGCGTACCAAATGGCATGCCACTACTACAAACTACATGGCAACCAGGCACCTTAATGCGGGAGGCCAAAATCACAACGAGTTAGGGGGCGCTATAGAGGCCCTGAGGCCCGCCTGGATCTGGGCTTCTGGTTCTCAGTAGCGGTGGCAGTCTAAGAAAAAGGAGCCAAATTTCGTGCGTTGTCGACCATGGCAAGCGCCCCAATAAGGGTCTTGTAAAGAGTTTGCTTGGCAAGTTTGACAGATCAGAAGCTGCAATATCATTTTTGCCATAACCAGCACCCCCAGGAGCGAAAGTGCACAAAATTTGGTGTAGATGTCAGGTGAGCTATGAAGAGTTTGCGTATGAAGTTTGATGACAATTGAGTAAATAGAAGATGAGATATAGATTTTTGAAGAATAAATTTTTTGGTTTTTCCCATGTCAGAAGGTGGCGCTATGCTGTACATGAGCGATTATGAGTTGGAAAAATAAGTGTCTACAACAGCAATGTACGATCACAAGGTAGTGGTGTGAAGGAAAAGCAGTATGGAATAATTTACCAAAAACCCGTTTTGGAGCAATTGCGTCGGCCAAAAACAGCGCCCCCCATGGACGAAAATTTCCAAAAGGTGGTATACAGGACATGGGAGGTAGTAAGAGGGTGGCCGTGAAGTTTGACCAAATTTGAGGAAAGATTGGAATTTTTGCTCAAAAATAGCGCCCCCAGTGGCGAAATATCACAGAAATTGGGTACCATGTCAGAAGCCCAATGAGTGATTTGCGTGTGAAGGATGAGCAGTTTTGAGCAATCAGAAGATTTGTTATGAATTTTTAAGCATGTAAAATTTTGCATCGAAAATTGATTGACGTATAACTTCTGAACGGTTTATCCTACGTGAAATGTATTTAGTAACTTTTGTCAGCCATGTCTGTAGATGATGTGGATCAATTTTGGTGACGTTCCTATGAACGGTCTAGGAGGAGTTGCGCCGTCTTCGTGGCCATGCATTTTGCACAAAAGTGAAATTACCTCACTTCCTGTAGGGCGTGGCTAATGCATTGGCATTACATTTTTGTCCGGCTTGGTGAGATACATATGCATACCAAAGGGCATGCCACTACTACAAACTACATGGCAACCAGGCACCTTAAAGCGGGAGGCCAAAATCACAACGAGTTAGGGGGCGCTATAGAGGCCCTGAGGCCCGCCTGGATCTGGGCTTCTGGTTCTCAGTAGCGGTGGCAGTCTAAGAAAAAGGAGCCAAATTTCGTGCGTTGTCGACCATGGCAAGCGCCCCAATAAGGGTCTTGAAAAGAGTTTGCTTGCCAAGTTTGACAAATCAGAAGCTGCAATATCATTTCCGCCATAACCAGCACCCCCAGGGGCGAAAGTGCACAAAATTTGGCGTACATGTCAGGTGAGCTATGAAGAGTTTGCGTATCAAGTTTGATGACAATTGAGTAAATAGAAGATGAGATATAGATTTTTGAAGAATAAATTTTTTGGTTTTTCCCATGTCAGAAGGTGGCGCTATGCTGTACATGAGCGATTATGAGTTGGAAAAATAAGTGTCTACAACAGGAACGCACTATCACAAGGTAGTGGTGTGAAGGAAAAGCATTATGGAATTATTTACCAAAAACCCGTTTTGGAGCAATTGCGTCGGCCAAAAACAGCGCCCCCCATGGACGAAAATTCCCAAAATGCGGTATACATGACATGGGAGGTAGTAAGAGGGTGGCCGTGAAGTTTGACCAAATTTGAGGAAAGATTGGATTTTTTGCCAAAAAATAGCGCCCCCAGTGGCGAAATATCACAGAAATTGGGTAACATGTCAGAAGCCCAATGAGAGATTTGCGTGTGAAGTATGAGCAGTTTTGAGCAATTAGAAGATTTGTTATGAATTTTTTAGCATGTAAAATTTTGAAGTGAAAATTGATTGATGTATAACTTCTGAACGGTTTATCCTACGTGAAACGTATTTAGTAACTTTTGTCAGCCATGTCTGTAGATGATGTGTATCAATTTTGGTGACATTCCCATGTACGGTCTAGGAGGAGTTGCGCCGTCTTCGTGGCCATGCATTTCGCACAAAAGTGAAATTACCTCACTTCCTGTTGGGCGTGGCTAATGCATTGGCATTACATTTTTGTCCGGGTTAGTGAGATACATATGCGTACCAAATTGCATGCCACTACTACAAACTATATGGCAACCAGGCACCTTAATGCGGGAGGCCAAAATCACAACGACTTAGGGGGCGCTATAGAGGCCCTGAGCCCCGGCCAAGTTTGGGCTTTTGGTTCTGAGTAGCGGTGGCAATTCTCGGAACTGGTGCCAAATTTCGTGCGTTTTCGCCCATGGCAAGCGCCCCGAAAATGGCCCAACAGCGGAGAAAAATAAAGAAGAAGAAGAAGAAGAAGAAGACGGAAGAATAATTAAAGCCGCAAGCGGCCTCGACGGGCCCTCGCGCCAGCGGCCAAGGGGGGCGGGGGCATGCGTCCCCGCGAAAAACCTTCCACAGCTTCTTTGGCAAGAGACATTACTCCCACAATGGTGACAAAGCACAGAATTGGACACAGAGTACACGGTGCGCTGAGATGTTGTCATGGACAGAACATGTTATGCCATGGCTTCCCAACCAAATTAATGTATTTACCTCATCAGTCACCAAGCTATAGCTACATAGGATTGTCTTCTGTTAGACATCTATTAGTCTGTATGTAACGCTACAACACTTGCTCCCGACTGCCTACCCATTCCCCACAAGTCATGTGTGTTTAAGGCAACCAAAACAACATACTCCTGGTGCCTCATGATTGTAAACACCTCTCCTGCAACTGCTACAGTGCAATGAGCGCCCCCAGTGGTCCACAAGTCATGTGTGTTTAAGGCAACCAAAACAACATTCTCCTGGTGCCTCATGATTGTAAACACCTCTCCTGCAACTGCTACAGCGCAATGAGCGCCCCCAGTGTTGAAAGTTCACCAAATTTGGTATACATGTCAAGGGACCTATGAAGAGTTGTTTTGAAAAGTTTGATCAAGTTTGACCAATCAGAAGCCGAGATATAAATTGTTGCCTGAAAACAGCGCCCCCAGTGGCAAAAGTTCACAAAATTTGGCACATATGTCAGGTGACCTGTTAAGAGTGTGCGTATCAAGTTTGATCAAGATTGAGAAAATAGAAGAGGAGATATTGATTTTTGAAGAATAAATTTTTTGGTTTCTCCCATGTCAGTAGGTGGTGCTATGCTACAACACTTGCTCCCGACTGCCTACCCATTCCCCACAAGTCATGTGTGTTTAAGGCAACCAAAACAACATACTCCTGGTGCCTCATGATTGTAAACACCTCTCCTGCAACTGCTACAGTGCAATGAGCGCCACCCAGTGGTCCACAAGTCATGTGTGTTTAAGGCAACCAAAACAAAATACTCCTGGAGCCTCATGATTGTAAACACCTGTCCTGCAACTGCTACAGCGCAATGAGCGCCCCCAGTGGTGAAAGTTGACCAAATTTGGTATACATGTCAAGGGACCTATGAAGAGTTGTTGTGTCAAGTTTGATCAAGTTAGACCAATCAGAAGCCGAGATATAAATTGTTGCCTGAAAACAGCGCCCCCAGTGGCAAAAGTTCACAAAATTTGGCACATATGTCAGGTGACCTGTTAGGAGTGTGCGTATCAAGTTTGATCAAGATTGAGAAAATAGAAGATGAGATATTGATTTTTGAAGAATAAATTTTTTGGTTTCTCCCATGTCAGTAGGTGGCGCTATGCTGCACATGAGCGATAATGAGTTGGAAAAATAAGTGTCTACAACAGCAACGTACTATCACAAGGTAGTGGTCTGAAGGAGAAGCATTATGGAATTATTTACCAAAAACCTGTTTTGGAGCAATTGCGTTGGCCAAAAACAGCGCCCCCCATGGACGAAAATTCCCAAAATGAGGTGTACATGACATGGGAGGTAGTAAGAGGGTGGCCGTGAAGTTTGACCAAATTTGAGGAAAGATTGGATTTTTTGCCCAAAAATAGCGCCCCCAGTGGCCAAATATCACAGAAATTGGGTAACATGTCAGATGCCCAATGAGTGATTTGCGTGTGAAGTATGAGCAGTTTTGAGCAATTTGAAGATATGTTATGAATTTTTAAGCATGTAAATTTTTGCATTGAAAATTGATTGACGTATAACTTCTGAACGGTTTATTCTACGTGAAACGTATTTAGGAACTTTTGTCAGCCATGTCTGTAGATGATGTGTATCAATTTTGGTGACATTCCTATGAACGGTCTAGGAGGAGTTGCGCCGTTTTCGTGGCCATGCATTTCGCACAAAAGTGAAATTACCTTACTTCCTGTTGGGCGTGGCTAATGCATTGGCATTACATTTTTGTCCGGCTTAGTGAGATACATATGCGTACCATATGGCATGCCACTACTACAAACTACATGGCAACCAGGCACCTTAATGCGGGAGGCCAAAATCACAATGAGTTAGGGGGCGCTATAGAGGCCCTGAGGCCCGCCTGGATCTGGGCTTCTGGTTCTCAGTAGCGGTGGGAGTCTAAGAAAAAGGAGCCAAATTTCGTGCGATGTCGACCATGGCAAGCGCCCCAAAAAGGGTCTTGTAAAGAGTTTGCTTGCCAAGTTTGACAAATCAGAAGCTGCAATATCATTTCTGCCATAACCCGCACCCCCAGGGGCGAAAGTGCACAAAATTTGGCGTACATGTCAGGGGAGCTATGAAGAGTTTGCGTATGAAGTTTGATGACAATTGAGTAAACAGAAGATGAGATATAGATTTTTGAAGAATAAATTTTTTGGTTTTTCCCATGTCAGTAGGTGGCGCTATGCTGTACATGAGCGATCATGAGTTGGAAAAATAAGTGTCTACAACAGCAACGTACTATCACAAGGTAGTGGTGTGAAGGAAAAGCATTATGGAATTATTTACCAAAAACCCGTTTTGGAGCAATTGCGTCGGCCAAAAACAGCGCCCCCCATGGACGAAAATTCCCAAAATTTGGTACACATGACATGGGACGTAGTAAGAGGGTGGCCGTGAAGTTTGACCAAAATTGAGGAAAGATTGGATTTTTTGCCTAAAAATAGCGCCCCCAGTGGCGAAATATCACAGAAGTTGGGTAACATGTCAGAAGCCCAATGAGTGATTTGCGTGTGAAGTAGGAGCAGTTCTGAGCAATTAGAAGATTTGTTATGCATTTTTAAGCTTGTAAAATTTTGCATTGAAAATTGATTGACGTATAACTTCTGAAAGGTTTATGCTACGTGAAACATATTTAGAAACTTTTGTCAGCCATGTCTGTAGATGTTGGGTATCAATTTTGGTGACATTCCTATGAACGGTCTAGGAGGAGTTGCGCCGTCTTCGTGGCCATGCATTTCGCACAAAAGTGAAATTACCTCACTTCCTGTTGGGCGTGGCTAATGCATTGGCAATACATTTTTGTCCGGCGTAGTGAGGTACATATGCCTACCAAATGGCATGCCACTACTACAAACTACATGGCAACCAGGCACCTTAATGCGGGAGGCCAGAATCACAACGAGTTAGGGGGCGCTATAGAGGCCCTGAGGCCCGCCTGGATCTGGGCTTCTGGTTCTCAGTAGCGGTAGCAGTCCAAGAAAAAGGAGCCAAATTTCATGCGTTGTCGACCATGGCAAGCGCCCCAATAAGGGTCTTGTAAAGAGTTTGCTTGCCAAGTTTGACAAATCAGAAGCTGCAATATCATTTCTGCCATAACCAGCACCCCCACGGGCGAAAGTGCACAAAATTTGGCGTACATGTCAGGTGAGCTATGAAGAGTTTGCGTATGAAGTTTGATGACAATTGAGTAAATAGAAGATGAGATATAGATTTTTGAAGAATAAATTTTTTGGTTTTTCCCATGTCAGTAGGTGGCGCTATGCTGTACATGAGCAATTATGAGTTGGAAAAATAAGTGTCTACAACAGCAACGCACTATCACAAGGTAGTGGTGTGAAGGAAAAGCATTATGGAATTATTGACCAAAAACCCGTTTTGGAGAAATTGCGTCGGCCAAAAACAGCGCCCCCCATGGACGAAAATTACCAAAATGTGGTATGCATGACATGGGAGGTAGTAAGAGGGTGGCCGTGAAGTTTGACCAAATTTGAGGAAAGATTGGATTTTCTGCCCAAAAATAGCGCCCCCAGTGGCGAAATATCATAGAAATCAGGTAATATGTCAGAAGCCCAATGAGTGATTTGCGTGTGAAGTATGAGCAGTTTTGAGCAATTAGAAGATTTGTGATGAATTTTTAAGCATGTAAAATTTTGAAGTCAAAATTGATTGACGTATAACTTCTGAACGGTTGATCCTACGTGAAACGTATTTAGTAACTTTTGTCAGCCATGTCTGTAGATGATGTGTATCAATTTTGGTGACATTCCTATGAACGGTCTAGGAGGAGTTGCGCCCTCTTCGTGGCCATGCATTTCACACAAAAGTGAAATTACCTCACTTCCTGTTGGGCGTGGCTAATGCATTGGCATTACATTTTTGTCCGGCTTAGTGAGATACATATGTGTACCAAATGGCATGCCACTACTACAAACTATATGGCAACCAGGCACCTTAATGCGGGAGACCAAAATCACAATGACTTAGGGGGCGCTATAGAGGCCCTGAGCCCCGGCCAAGTTTGGGCTTGTGGTTCTGAGTAGCGGTGGCAATTCTCGGAACTGGTGCCAAATTTCGTGCGTTTTCGCCCATGGCAAGCGCCCCGAAAATGGCCAAACAGCGGAGAAAAATAAAGAAGAAGAAGAAGAAGAAGAAGACGGAAGAATAATTAAAGCCGCAAGCGGCCTCGACGGGCCCTCGCGCCAGCGGCCAAGGGGGGCGGGGGCATGCGTCCCCGCGAAAAACCTTCCACAGCTTCTTTGGCAAGAGACATTACTCCCACAATGGTGACAGAGCACAGAATTGGACACAGAGTACACGGTGCGCTGAGATGTTGTCATGGACAGAACATTTTATGCCATGGCTTCCCAACCAAATAAATGTATTTACCTCATCAGTCACCAAGCTATAGCTACATAGGATTGTCTTCTGTTAGACATCTATTAGTCTGTATGTAACGCTACAACACTTGCTCCCGACTGCCTACCCATTCCCCACAAGTCATGTGTGTTTAAGGCAACCAAAACAACATACTCCTGGTGCCTCATGATTGTAAACACCTCTCCTGCAACTGCTACAGCGCAATGAGCGCCCCCAGTGGTCCACAAGTCATGTGTGTTTAAGGCAACCAAAACAACATACTCCTGGTGCCTCATGATTGTAAACACCTCTCCTGCAACTGCTACAGCGCAATGAGCGCCCCCAGTGGTGAAAGTTCACCAAAGTTGGTATACATGTCAAGGGACCTATGAAGAGTTGTTTTGTAAAGTTTGATCAAGTTTGACCAATCAGAAGCCGAGATATAAATTGTTGCCTGAAAACAGCGCCCCCAGTGGCAAAAGTTCACAAAATTTGGCACATATGTCAGGAGACCTGTTAAGAGTGTGCGTATCAAGTTTGATAAAGATTGAGGAAATAGAAGATGAGATATTGATTTTTGAAGAATAAATTTTTTGGTTTTTCCCATGTCAGTAGGTGGCGCTATGCTGCACATGAGCGATTATGAGTTGGAAAAATAAGTGTCTACAACAGCCACGTACTATCACAAGGTAGTGGTGTGAAGGAGAAGCATTATGGAATTATTTACCAAAAACCTGTTTTGGAGCAATTGCGTTGGCCAAAAACAGCGCCCCCCATGGACGAAAATTCCCAAAATGTGGTGCACATGACATGGGAGGTAGTAAGAGGGTGGCCGTGAAGTTTGACCAAATTTGAGGAAAGATTGGATTTTTTGCCCAAAAATAGCGCCCCCAGTGGCGAAATATCACAGAAATTGGGTAACATGTCAGATGCCCAATGAGTGATTTGCGTGTGAAGTATGAGCAGTTTTGAGCAATTTGAAGATATGTTATGAATTTTTAAGCATGTAAAATTTTGCATTGAAAATTGATTGACGTATAACTTCTGAACGGTTTATTCTACGTGAAAAGTACTTAGGAACTTTTGTCAGCCGTGTCTGTAGATGATGTGTATCTATTTTGGTGACATTCCTATGAACGGTCTAGGAGGAGTTGCGCCGTCTTCGTGGCCATGCATTTCGCACAAAAGTGAAATTACCTCTCTTCCTGTTGGGCGTGGCTAATGCATTGGCATTACATTTTTGTCCGGCTTAGTGAGATACATATGCGTACCAAATGGCATGCCACTACTACAAACTACACGGCAACCAGGCACCTTAATGCGCGAGGCCAAAATCACAATGAGTTAGGGGGCGCTAGAGAGGCCCTGAGGCCCGCCTGGATCTGGGCTTCTGGTTCTCAGAAGCGGTGGGAGTCTAAGAAAAAGGAGCCAAATATCGTGCCATGTCGACCATAGCAAGCGCCCCAAAAAGGGTCTTGTAAAGAGTTTGCTTGCCAAGTGTGACAAATCAGAAGCTGCAATATCATTTCTGCCATAACCAGCACCCCCAGGGGCGAAAGTGCACAAAATTTGGCGTACATGTCAGGTGAGCTATGAAGAGTTTGCGTATGAAGTTTGATGACAATTGAGTAAACAGAAGATGAGATATAGATTTTTGAAGAATAAATTTTTTGGTTTTTCCCATGTCAGTAGGTGGCGCTATGCTGTACATGAGTGATTATGAGATGGAAAAATAAGTGTCCACAACAGCAACGCACTATCACAAGGTAGTGGTGTGAAGGAAAAGCATGATGGAATTATCTACCAAAAACCCGTTTTGGAGAAATTGCGTCGGCCAAAAACAGCGCCCCCCATGGACGAAAATTCCCAAAATGTGGTATACATGACATGGGAGGTAATAAGAGGGTGGCCGTGAAGTTTGACCAAATTTGAGGAAAGATTGGATTTTTTGCCCAAAAATAGCGCCCCCAGTGGCGAAATATCACAGAAATTGGGTAACATGTCGGAAGCCCAATGAGTGATTAGCGTGTGAAGTATGAGCAGTGTTGAGCAATTAGAAGATTTGTTATGAATTTTTTAGCATGTAAAATTTTGAAGTGAAAATTGATTGACGTATAACTTCTGAACGGTTTATCCTACGTGAAACGTATTTAGTAACTTTTGTCAGCCATGTCTGTAGATGATGTGTATCAATTTTGGTGACATTCCTATGAACGGTCTAGGAGGAGTTGCGCCGTCTTCGTGGCCATGCATTTCACACAAAAGTGAAATTACCTCACTTCCTGTTGGGCGTGGCTAATGCATTGGCATTACATTTTTGTCCGGCTTAGTGAGATACATATGCATACCAAATGGCATGCCACTACTACAAACTATATGGCAACCAGGCACCTTAATGCGGGATGCCGAAATCACAACGACTTAGGGGGCGCTATAGAGACCCTGAGCCCCGGCCAAGTGTGGGCTTTTGGTTCTGAGTAGCGGTGGCAATTCTCGGAAGTGGCGCCAAATTTTGCGCGTTTTCGCCCATGGGAAGCGCCCCGAAAATGGCCCAACAGCGGAGAAAAATAAAGAAGAAGACGGAAGAAGAATAATAATAGTGAACTCTTACAAGAACAATAGGGCCTTCGCCCTATAGGGCTCGGGCCCTAATAATAGTGAACTCTTACAAGAACAATAGGGCCTTCGCCCATAGGGCTCGGGCCCTAATTAAAGCCGCAAGCGGCCTCGACGGGCCCTCGCGCCAGCGGCCAAGGGGGGCGGGGGCACGCGTCCCCGCGAAATACCTTCCACAGCTTCTTTGGCAAGAGACATTACTCCCACAATGGTGACAAAGCACAGAATTGGACACAGAGTACACGGTGCGCTGAGATGTTGTCATGGACAGAACATTTTATGCCATGGCTTCCCAACCAAATTAATGTATTTACCTCATCAGTCACCAAGCTATAGCTACATAGGATTGTCTTCTGCTAGACATCTATTAGTCTGTATGTAACGCTACAACACTTGCTCCCGACTGCCTACCCATTCCCCACAAGTCATGTGTTTAAGGCAACCAAAACAACATACTCCTGGTGCCTCATGATTGTAAACACCTCTCCTGCAACTGCTACAGCGCAATGAGCGCCCCCAGTGGTCCACAAGTCATGTGTGTTTAAGGCAACCAAAAGAACATACTCCAGGTGCCTCATGATTGTAAACACCTCTCCTGCAACTGCTACAGCGCAATGAGCGCCCCCAGTGGTGAAAGTTCACCAAATTTGGTATACATGTCAAGGGACCTATGAAGAGTTGTTTTGTAAAGTTTGATCAAGTTTGACCAATCAGAAGCCGAGATATAAATTGGTGCCTGAAAACAGCGCCCCCAGTGGCAAAAGTTCACAAAATTTGGCACATATGTCAGGTGACCTGTCAAGAGTGTGCGTATCAAGTTTGATCAAGATTGAGAAAATAGAAGATGAGATATAGATTTTTGAAGAATAAATTTTTTGGTTTCTCCCATGTCAGTAGGTGGCGCTATGCTGCACATGAGCGATTATGAGTTGGAAAAATAAGTGTCTACAACAGCAACGTACTATCAGAAGGTAGTGGTGTGAAGGAAAAGCATTATGGAATTATTTACCAAAAACCCGTTTTGGAGCAATTGCGTCGGCCAAAAACAGCGCCCCCCATGGACGAAAATTCCCAGAATGTGGTATACATGACATGGGAGGTAGTAAGAGGGTGGCCGTGAAGTTTGACCAAATTTGAGGAAAGATTGGATTTTTTGCCCAAAAATAGCGCCCCCAGTGGCGAAACATCACAGAAATTGGGTCACATGTCAGAAGCCCAATGAGTGATTTGCGTGTGAAGTATGAGCAGTGTTGAGCAATTAGAAGATTTGTTATGAATTTTTAAGCATGTAAAATTCTGCATTGAAAAATGATTGACGTATAACTTCTGAACAGTTCACGCTACGTGAAACGTATTTAGCAACTTTTGTCAGCCATGTCTGTAGATGATGTGTATCAATTCTGGTGACGTTCCTATGAACGGTCTAGGAGGAGTTGCGCCGTCTTCGTGGCCATGCATTTCGCACAAAAGTGAAATTACCTCACTTCCTGTAGGGCGTGGCTAATGCATTGGCATTACATTTTTGTCCGGCTTGGTGAGATACATATGCGAACCAAAGGGCATGCCACTACTACAAAGTACATGGCAACCAGGCACCTTAATGCGAGAGGCAAAAATCACAACATGTTAGGGGGCGCTATAGAGGCCCTGAGGCCCGCCTGGATCTGGGCTTCTGGTACTCAGTAGCGGGGGCAGTCTAAGAAAAAGGAGCCAAATTTCGAGCGTTGTCGACCATGGCAAGCGCCCCAATAAGGGTCTTGAAAAGAGTTTGCTTGCCAAGGTTGACAAATCAGAAGCTGCAATATCATTTCTGCCATAACCAGCACCCCCAGGGGCGAAAGTGCACAAAATGTGGCGTATATGACAGGTGAGCTATGAAGAGTGTGCCTATGAAGTGTGATGAAAATTGAGTAAATAGAAGATGAGATATAGATTTTTGAAGAATAAATTTTTTGGTTTTTCCCATGTCAGTAGGTGGCGCTATGCTGTACATGAGCGATTATGAGTTGGAAAAATAAGTGTCTACAACAGCAACGTACTATCACAAGGTAGTGGTGTGAAGGAAAAGCATTATGGAATTATTTACCAAAAACCTGTTTTGGAGCAATTGCGTTGGCCAAAAACAGCGCCCCCAGGGGACGAAAATTCCCAAAATGTGGTGTACATGACATGGGAGGTAGTAAGAGGGTGGCCGTGAAGTTTGACCAAATTTGAGGAAAGATTGGATTTTTTGCCCAAAAATAGCGCCCCCAGTGGCGAAATATCACAGAAATTGGGTAACATGTCAGATGCCCAATGAGTGATTTGCGTGTGAAGTATGAGCAGTTTTGAGCAATTTGAAGATATGTTATGAATTTTTAAGCATGTAAAATTTTGCATTGAAAATTGATTGACGTATAACTTCTGAACGGTTTATCCTACGTGAAACGTATTTAGTAACTTTTGTCAGCCATGTCTGTAGATGATGTGTATCAATTTTGGTGACATTCCTATGAACGGTCTAGGAGGAGTTGCGCCGTCTTCGTGGCCATGCATTTCGCACAAAAGTGAAATTACCTCACTTCCTGTTGGGCGTGGCTAATGCATTGGCATTACATTTTTGTCCGGCTTAGTGAGATACATATGCGTACCAAATGGCATGCCACTACTACAAACTATATGGCAACCAGGCACCTTAATGCGGGATGCCAAAATCACAACGACTTAGGGGGCGCTATAGAGGCCCTGAGCCCCGGCCAAGTGTGGGCTTTTGGTTCTGAGTAGCGGTGGCAATTCTCGGAAGTGGCGCCAAATTTCGCGCGTTTTCGCCCATGGCAAGCGCCCCGAAAATGGCCCAACAGCGGAGAAAAATAAAGAAGAAGAAGAAGAAGAAGAAGAAGACGGAAGAATAATAATAGTGAACTCTTACAAGAACAATAGGGCCTTCGCCCTATAGGGCTCGGGCCCTAATTAAAGCCGCAAGCGGCCTCGATGGGCCCTCGCGCCAGCGGCCAAGGGGGGCGGGGGCATGCGTCCCCGCGAAATACCTTCCACAGCTTCTTCGGCAAGAGACATTACTCCCACAATGGCGACAAAGCACAGAATCGGACACAGAGTACACGGTGCGCTGAGATGTTGTCATGGACAGAAAATTTTATGCCATGGCTTCCCAACCAAATTAATGTATTTACCGCATCAGTCACCAAGCTATAGCTACCTAGGATTGTCTTCTGTTAGACATCTATTAGTCTGTATGTAACGCTACAACACTTGCTCCCGACTGCCTACCCATTCCCCACAAGTCATGTGTGTTTAAGGCAACCAAAACAACATACACCTGGTGCCTCATGATTGTAAACACCTCTCCTGCAACTGATACAGCGCAATGAGCGCCCCCAGTGGTGAAAGTTCACCAAAGTTGGTATACATGTCAAGGGACCTATGAAGAGTTGTTGTGTCAAGTTTGATCAAGTTTGACCAATCAGAAGCCGAGATATAAAATGTTGCCTGAAAACAGCGCCCCCAGTGGCAAAAGTTTACAAAATTTGGGAGATATGTCAGGTGACCTGTTAAGAGTGTGCGTATCAAGTTTGATCAAGATTGAGTAAATAGAAGATGAGATATTGATTTTTGAAGAAAAAATGTTTTGGTTTTTCCCATGTCAGTAGGTGGCGCTATGCTGTACATGAGCGATTATGAGTTGGAAAAATAAGTGTCTACAACAGCAACGTACGATCACAAGGTAGTGGTGTGAAGGAAAAGCATTAAGGAATTATTTACCAAAAACCCGTTTTGGAGCAATTGCGTCCGCCAAAAACAGCGCCCCCCATGGACGAAAATTCCCAAAATGGGGTATGCATGACATGGGAGGTAGTAAGAGGGTGGCCGTGAAGTTTGACCAAATTTGAGGAAAGATTGGATTTTTTGCCCAAAAATAGCGCCCCCAGTGGCGAAATATCACAGAATTTGGGTAGCATGTCAGAAGCCCAATGAGTGATTTGCGTGTGAAGTATGAGCAGTTTTGAGCAATTAGAAGATTTGTTATGAATTTTTAAGCATGTAAAATTTTGCATTGAAAATTGATTGACGTATAACTTCTGAACGGCTTAGCCTACGTGAATCCTATTTAGGAACTTTTGTCAGCCATGGCTGTAGATGATGTCTATCAAATTCGGTGACATTCCTATGAACGGCCTAGGAGGAGTTGCGCCGTCTTCGTGGCCATGCATTTCGCACAAAAGTGAAATTACCTCACTTCCTGTTGGGCGTGGCTAATGCATTGGCATTACATTTTTGTCCGGCTTAGTGAGATACATATGCGTACCAAATGGCATGCCACTACTACAAACAACATGGCAACCAGGCACCTTTATGCGGGAGGCCAAAATCACAACGACTTAGGGGGCGCTAAAGAGGCCCTGAGGCCCGCCTGGATCTGGGCTTCTGGTTCTCAGTAGCGGTGGCAGTCTAAGAAAAAGGAGGCAAATTTCGTGCGTTATCGACCATGGCAAGCGCCCCAAAAAGGGTCTTGTAAAGAGTTTGCTTGCCAAGTTTGACAAATCAGAAGCTGCAATATCATTTTTGCCATAACCAGCACCCCCAGGGGCGAAAGTGCACAAAATTTGGCGTATGTGTCAGGCGAGCTATGAAGAGTTTGCGTATGAAGTTTGATGACAATTGAGTAAATAGAAGATGAGATATAGATTTTTGAAGAATAAATTTTTTGGTTTTTCCCATGTCAGTAGGTGGCGCTATGCTGTACATGAGCGATTATGAGTTGGAAAAATAAGTGTCTACAACAGCAACGTACTATCACAAGGTAGTGGTGTGAAGGGAAAGCATTATGGAATAATTTACCAAAAACCCGTTTTGGAGCAATTGCGTCGGCCAAAAACAGCGCCCCCCATGGACGAAAATTCCCAAAATGTGGTATACATGACATGGGAGGTAGTACGAGGGTGGCCGTGAAGTTTGACCAAATTTGAGGAAAGATTGGATTTTTTGCCCAAAAATAGCGCCCCCAGTGGCGAAATATCACAGAAATTGGGTAACATGTCAGAAGCCCAATGAGTGATGTGCCTGTGAAGTATGAGCAGTTTTGAGCAACTAGAAGATTTATGAATTTTTAAGCATGTAAAATTTTGCATCGAAAATTGATTGACGTATAACTTCTGAACGGTTTATGCTACGTGAAACGTATTTAGTAACTTTTGTCAGCCATGTCTGTAGATGATGTGTATCAATTTTGGTGACATTCCTATGAACGGTCTAGGAGGAGTTGCGCCGTCTTCGTGGCCATGCATTTCGCACAAAAGTGAAATTACCTCACTTCCTGTTGGGCGTGGCTAATGCATTGGCATTACATTTTTGTCCGGCTTAGTGAGATACATAAGCGTACCAAATGGCATGCCACTACTACAAACTACATGGCAACCAGGCACCTTAATGCGGGAGACCAAAATCACAACGACTTAGGGGGCGCTATAGAGGCTCTGAGCCCCGGCCAAGTGTGGGCTTTTGGTTCTGAGTAGCGGTGGCAATTCTCGGAACTGGCGCCAAATTTCGTGCGTTTTCGCCCATGGCAAGTGCCCCGAAAATGGCCCAACAGCGGAGAAAAATAAAGAAGAAGAAGAAGAAGACGGAAGAATAATAATAGTGAACTCTTACAAGAACAATAGGGCCTTCGCCCTATAGGGCTCGGGCCCTAATAATAGTGAACTCTTACAAGAACAATAGGGCCTTCGCCCTATAGGGCTCGGGCCCTAATTAAAGCCGCAAGCGGCCTCGACGGGCCCTCGCGCCAGCGGCCAAGGGGGGCGGGGGCATGCGTCCCCGCGAAAAACCTTCCACAGCTTCGTCGGCAAGAGACATTACTCCCACAATGGCGACAAAGCACAGAATTGGACACATGGCAACAATAGGGTTTGCCAGACCCAGCACCCCCAGGGGCGAAAGTGCACAAAATTTGGCGTATATGTCAGGTGAGCTATGAAGAGTTTGCGTATGAAGTTTGATGACAATTGACTAAATAGAAGAAGAGATATAGATTTTTGAAGAATAAATTTTTTTGTTTTTCCCATGTCAGTAGGTGGCGCTATGCTGTACATGAGCGATTATGAGTTGGAAAAATAAGTGTCTACAACAGCAACGTACTATCACAAGGTAGTGGTGTGAAGGAAAAGCATTATGGAATTATTTACCAAAAACCCGTTTTGGAGCAATTGCGACGGCCAAAAACAGCGCCCCCCATGGACGAAAATTCCCAAAATGTGGTATACATGACATGGGAGGTAGAAAGAGGGTGGCCGTGAAGTTTGTCCAAATTTGAGGAAAGATTGGAATTTTTGCCCAAAAATAGCGCCCCCAGTGGCGAAATATCACAGAAATTGGGTAACATGTCAGAAGCCCAATGAGTGATTTGTGTGTGAAGTATGAGCAGTTTTGACCAATCAGAAGATTTGTAATGAATTTTTAAGCATGTAAAATTTTGAATCGAAAATTGATTGACGTATAACTTCTGAACGGTTTATCCTACGTGAAACGTATTTAGTAAGTTTTGTCAGCCATGTCTGTAGATGATGTGTATCAATTTTGGTGACATTCCTATGAACGGTCTAGGAGGAGTTCCGCCGTCTTCGTGGCCATGCATTTCGCACAAAAGTGAAATTACCTCACTTCCTGTTGGGCGTGGCTAATGCATTGGCATTACATTTTTGTCCGGCTTAGTGAGATACATATGCGCACCAAATGGCATGCCACTACTACAAACTACATGGCACCCAGGCACCTTAATGCGGGAGGCCAAAATCACAACGACTTAGGGGGCGCTATAGAGGCCCTGAGCCCCGGCCAAGTTTGGGCTTCTGGTTCTGAGTAGCGGTGGCAATTCTCGGAACTGGTGCCAAATTTCGCGCGTTTTCGCCCATGGCAAGCGCCCCGAAAATGGCCCAACAGCGGAGAAAAATAAAGAAGAAGAAGAAGAAGACGGAAGAAGAAGAATAATTAAAGCCGCAAGCGGCCTCGACGGGCCCTCGCGCCAGTGGCCAAGGGGGGCGGGGGCATGCGTCCCCGCGAAATACCTTCCACAGCGTCCTCGGCAAGAGACATTACTCCCACAATGGCGACAAAGCACAGAATTGGACACATGGCAACAATAGGGTCTCGCACTGTACGGTGCTCGGGGCCTAATAATAATAGCGAAAGTGCACAAAATTTGGCGTAAATGTCAGGTGAGCTATGAAGAGTTTGAGTATGAAGTTTGATGACAATTGAGTAAATAGAAGATGAGATATAGATTTTTGAAGAATAAATTTTTTGGTTTTTCCCATGTCAGTGGGTGGCGCTATGCTGTACATGAGCGATTATGAGTTGGAGAAATAAGTGTCTACAACAGCAACGTACTATCACAAGGTAGTGGTGTGAAGGAAAAGCATTATGGAATTATTTCCCAAAAACCCGTTTTGGAGCAATTGCGTCGGCCAAAAACAGCGCCCCCCATGGACGAAAATTCCCAAAATGTGGTATACATGACATGGGAGGTAGTAAGAGGGTGGCCGTGAAGTTTGACCAAATTTGAGGAAAGATTGGATTTTTTGCCCAAAAATAGCGCCCCCAGTGGCGAAAGTGCACAAAATTTGGCGTATATGTCAGGTGAGCTATGAAGAGTTTGCGTATGAAGTTTGATGACAATTGAGAAAATAGAAGATGAGATATAGATTTTTGAAGAATAAATTTTTTGGTTTTTCCCATGTCAGTAGGTGGCGCTATGCTGTACATGAGCGATTATGAGTTGGAAAAGTAAGTGTCTACAACAGCAACGCACTATCACAAGGTAGTGGTGTGAAGGAAAAGCATCATGCAATTATTAACCAAAAACCCGTTTTGGAGCAATTGCGTCGGCCAAAAACAGCGCCCCCCATGGACGAAAATTTCCAAAATGTGGTATACATGACATGGGAGGTAGAAAGAGGGTGGCCATGAAGTTTGACCAAGTTTGAGGAAAGATTGGAATTTCTGCCCAAAAATAGCGCCCCCAGTGGCGAAATATCACAGAAATTGGGTAACATGTCAGAAGCCCAATGAGTGAT
This sequence comes from Neoarius graeffei, assembly GCF_027579695.1. Taxonomy (NCBI): domain Eukaryota; kingdom Metazoa; phylum Chordata; class Actinopteri; order Siluriformes; family Ariidae; genus Neoarius; species Neoarius graeffei. The sequence continues at coordinate 18,038,255 of NC_083590.1, read as the reverse complement.
TTGCGTGTGAAGTATGAGCAGTTTTGAGCAATCAGAAGATTTATGAATTTTTAAGCATGTAAAATTCTGCATCGAAAATTGATTGACGTATAACTTCTGAACGCTTTATCCTACGTGAAACGTATTTAGTAACTTTTGTCAGCCATGTCTGTAGATGATGTGTATCAATTTTGGTGACATTCCTATGAACGGTCTAGGAGGAGTTGCGCCGTCTTCGTGGCCATGAATTTCGCACAAAAGTGAAATTACCTCACTTCCTGTTGGGCGTGGCTAATGCATTGGCATGACATTTTTGTCCGGGTTAGTGAGACACATACGCGTACCAAATGGCATGCCACTACTACAAACTACATGGCACCCAGGCACCTTAAAGCGAGAGGCCAAAATCACAACGACTTAGGGGGCGCTATAGAGGCCCTGAGCCCCGGCCAAGTTTGGGCTTCTGGTTCTGAGTAGCGGTGGCAATTCTCGGAAGTGGCGCCAAATTTCGTGCGTTTTCGCCCATGGCAAGTGCCCCGAAAATGGCCCAACAGCGGAGAAAAATAAAGAAGAAGAAGAAGACGGAAGAAGAAGAAGAAGACGGAAGAATAATTAAAGCCGCAAGCGGCCTCGACGGGCCCTCGCGCCAGCGGCCAGGGGGGGCGGGGGCATGCGTCCCCGCGAAATACCGTAAAGAGTTTGCTTGCCAAGTTTGACAAATCAGAAGCTGCAATATCAATTGTGCCAAAGCCAGCACCCCCAGGGGCGAAAGTGCACAAAATTTGGCGTATATGTCAGGTGAGCTATGAAGAGTTTGCGTATGAAGTTTGATGACAATTGAGTAAATAGAAGATGAGATATAGATTTTTGAAGAATAAATTTTTTGGTTTTTCCCATGTCAGTAGGTGGCGCTATGCTGTACATGAGCAATTATGAGTTGGAAAAATAAGTGTCTACAACAGCAACGCACTATCACAAGGTAGTGGTGTGAAGGAAAAGCATTATGGAATTATTTACCAAAAACCCGTTTTGGAGCAATTGCGTCGGCCAAAAACAGCGCCCCCCATGGACGAAAATTCCCAAAATGTGGTATACATGACATGGGAGGTAGAAAGAGGGTGGCCGTGAAGTTTGACCAAATTTGAGGAAAGATTGGATTTTTTGCCCAAAAATAGCGCCCCCAGTGGCGAAATATCACAGAAATTGGGTAACATGTCAGAAGCCCAATGAGGGATTTGCGTGTGAAGTATGAGCAGTTTTGAGCAATTAGAAGATTTGTTATGAATTTTTAAGCATGTAAAATTTTGCATTGAAAATTGATTGACGTATAACTTCTGAACGGTTTACGCTACGTGAAACTTATTTAGTAACTTTTGTCAGCCATGTCTGTAGATGATGTGTATCAATTTTGGTGACATTCCTATGAACGGTCTAGGAGGAGTTGAGCCGTCTTCGTGGCCATGCATTTCGCACAAAAGTGAAATTACCTCACTTCCTGTTGGGCGTGGCTAATGCATTGGCATTACATTTTTGTCCGGCTTAGTGAGATACATATGGGTACCAAACGGCATGCCACTACTACAAACTACATGGCAACCAGGCACCTTAAAGCGGGAGGCCAAAATCACAACGAGTAAGGGGGCGCTATAGAGGCCCTGAGGCCCGCCTGGATCTTGGCTTTTGGTTCTCAGTAGCGGTGCCAGTCTAAGAAAAAGGCGCCAAATTTCGTGCGTTGTCGACCATGGCAAGCGCCCCAATAAGGGTCTTGAAAAGAGTTTGCTTGCCAAGTTTGACAGATCAGAAGCTGCAATATCATTTCCGCCATAACCAGCACCCCCAGGGGCGAAAGTGCACAAAATTTGGCGTACATGTCAGGTGAGCTATGAAGAGTTTGCGTATGAAGTTTGATGACAATTGAGTAAATAGAAGATGAGATATAGATTTTTGAAGAATAAATTTTTTGGTTTTTCCCATGTCAGAAGGTGGCGCTATGCTGTACATGAGCGATTATGAGTTGGAAAAATAAGTGTCTACAACAGGAACGCACTATCACAAGGTAGTGGTGTGAAGGAAAAGCATGATGGAATTATTGATCAAAAACCCGTTTTGGAGCAATTGCGTCGGCCAAAAACAGCGCCCCCCTTGGACGAAAATTCCCAAAATGCGGTATACATGACATGGGAGGTAGTAAGAGGGTGGCCGTGAAGTTTGACCAAATTTGAGGAAAGATTGGATTTTTTGCCCAAAAATAGCGCCCCCAGTGGCGAAATATCACAGAAATTGGGTAACATGTCAGAAGCCCAATGACTGATTTGCGTGTGAAGTATGAGCAGTTTTGAGCAATTAGAAGAGTTGTTACGAATTTTTTAGCATGTAAAATTTTGAAGTGAAAATTGATTGACGTCTAACTTCTGAACGGTTTATGCTACGTGAAACGTATTTAGTAACTTTTGTCAGCCATGTCTGTAGATGATGTGTATCAATTTTGGTGACATTCCCATGAACGGTCTAGGAGGAGTTGCGCCGTCTTCGTGGCCATGCATTTCGCACAAAAGTGAAATTACCTCACTTCCTGCTGGGCGTGGCTAATGCATTGGCATTACATTTTTGTCCGGCTTAGTGAGATACATATGCATACCAAATGGCATGCCACTACTACAAACTATATGGCAACCAAGCACCTTAATGCGGGAGGCCAAAATCACAACGACTTAGGGGGCGCTATAGAGGCCCTGAGCCCCGGCCAAGTTTGGGCTTTTGGTTCTGAGTAGCGGTGGCAATTCTCGGAACTGGCGCCAAATTTCGTGCGTTTTCGCCCATGGCAAGCGCCCCGAAAATGGCCCAACAGCGGAGAAAAATAAAGAAGAAGAAGAAGAAGACGGAAGAATAATAATAGTGAACTCTTACAAGAACAATAGGGCCTTCGCCCTATAGGGCTCGGGCCCTAATAATAGTGAACTCTTACAAGAACAATAGGGCCTTCGCCCATAGGGCTCGGGCCCTAATAATAGTGAACTCTTACAAGAACAATAGGGCCTTCGCCCTATAGGGCTCGGGCCCTAATAATAGTGAACTCTTACAAGAACAATAGGGCCTTCGCCCTATAGGGCTCGGGCCCTAAAAATCTCTCTCTCCCCAAGGTACGCCTAGTGCGTACGGCCGTACGCCTGGCGACGCCACTGTTGCTCATTGCACATAAATTATTGCACAGAGAGAGTCACATTATAAATTATTGCACGAGAGAGTCACAGATTTATTATAAAATAAAATATTACACATTTATGAAGTATTGCAAGGTAAGGTAGGTGCACAGTCCTGAGGTGTGTGTGCTGTGTGTAAGGTGCACAGTCCTGAGGTGTGTGTGCTGTGTGTAAGGTGCACAGTCCTGAGGTGTGTGTGCTGTGTGTAAGGTGCACAGTCCTGAGGTGTGTGTGCTGTGTGTAAGGTGCACAGTCCTGAGGTGTGTGTGCTGTGTGTAAGGTGCACAGTCCTGAGGTGTGTGTGCTGTGTGTAAGGTGCACAGTCCTGAGGTGTATGTATTGTGTTTCACATTATGGAGTGAGGTATTGCACATAGAGAGTCCCTTATAAAGTACTGCACATTATAAATTATTGCATGAGGAGAGTCACATAGTAAAATAAATAGACTGTAAAGTCAGAGCATATCCAAGTTCAGGGCGGTTATGGCTTTTGGAAAGAAGCTGTTTTTGAATCGGTTTGGTGGGCTTTCTCCCGTTTGTTCAAACGGCATGTTCAGGAACGAATTAATGTTAATGACGCTAAACAGCCACCGTCTTGGTACAGTTGGAGTGTTGGACTCGGCTCGGATCAATAGTGGATTTGACTTGGACTCAGTTTTTTTTAAACGACTCGAACTTGAATACTAGGGACTCGAGGTTTCGACAACCTTTCAGATTTCTCCAATTTAGGTGATAAAAAGAATTTCCCCGTGACACCCAATTATTTTTCTTAGTGGACCGAAAGGTACTGAATTAAAATCAGAAGAAGTCTATGATCTGATTACTTTTCCCCTTAAAAGAACCATGAATTAATTTAGATCCCTGTGGCCCGAAATTCTACGCCATTTTTTCCTTGCATCACATCAAGATACTACGTCATAGATCACGTGGTGGGCTTTCTCCCGTTTGTGCAAGGCATTATGGGATACAAATTTGAAACCGGAGAGAACAATGGAGGACGTGAGTGCGAATGAAATGTCGAAGACCGACTACAGTAACAGAAAGGGAGAAGAAAAGACGCTGTTTTGCAAAAAGGAAAGACAGGACCAAACTAATAAATATCGGCGGTCAGCGAGCACCTCGGTGTGATCAGCTGTTCATTTCAGGACAGAATGATGGAACGGTCAGTGCATGGTCAAAGGTAAACCTGTAGATAGCAGTAATGCAACACTGAAAGTGAGAAAAGACGCTGTATTGCGAAGAAATGAAAACACAGGACCAAACTAATAAATATCGGCAGTCAGCGAGCACCTCGGTGTGATCAGCTGTTCATTTCGGGTCAAAGGTAAACCTGTAGATGGCAGTAATGCAACACTGGATGCCAGCTGCTGTAAAACCCAAAAGGTGAAGAAGACAACGACGGCTTAGGTAAGAGTGGGCATGCGCACACGGACTTCCGCTGTCTGCCTGACTACGCGAAGTGAGCGATTTCAGGCACATTATTTGCTCGGGAAGCCCCTCAAATTAAATAACTTCCCAGCCACAGAACAGCTTGTACGTTTTAGGATCTTACATAAATAAACATACATCACAATGACCAAATTTCAGAGGGAACTAAACTTCACCAATTTTATGAAATCGAAAGGCCGTCTCACTTTAACGACTAAAATATTAGAACATGGTAACTTACTCTGTTGAGGGTCCGGTTGCATCATCTGTGTGGAGAGGATAGCTCTCCATTTTTTAATAATCGTGTGTGGACACAGCTCATGGACACACTGCCGACTGCTGAAGACGCTGATATTTTGGATTACTCTTGAATTGAATGAATTTCACTCCTAAAAATCAGGAAATAAAAAAACATGCTGTTAAAATTGGAGAAAAAAAATATTTCCCATCAAATGAACTGCACATGTGAAAGGCTCCAAACTTAAGAAACAGGAGGATTCACAGTAAGAGTAGTTTTAAAGACTGTGCATCATCATCATCATCATCATCATCATGCCCCTTTACATGCAGAAGACGTGTGTGTGCGTGTCCCCGTCCGTCCAGACAGGACATGAACAGTTCAGTAATCAGGGAGGAGGATTTCTACTGGAAAGGAGGAGACACAGTTTGAAGTCCAAGCAGGTCAGCTGTGATGCCTTCACTAAAAAAGCTGAACCAGGTGGTGACTAAAATCATCTGTAGTTAATAGAAGGGCTACTTTAAGTCTAAAACTACTTTCTCTTTCCCAGCATTAAATGGGTTTTAGTTTGAATAAATTCTGATCCAGAAGTCAGTCAGTCTGAAGTCAGCTGCACTAAACAGAGATGATTTCTGTTGTGTGATATGACTGTTTCAGACCGTGAACGATCCATGATCTGTTTTTACTGAGGGATCACATGGACCGTGATGCTAAATATATTTTGTCAGTTGTGCTGAAAATGTAGTGTGGGAAATAAGGCCGGACCGGCAGACATCAACCGGTAATTTTCACATTTGCCCGTCTGTATTTCAAAAGCATCAAACCGGATGGCCCATGAAAAATTGTAAAGATATGGGTCTAATCTATTTTTAATTTTCTCCCAAATGTTATACTGGGCAAATACAGTGCATCATAATACAGCCTGTTAAACGGGGGACCCTGCAGGTGCAGCTTTAAAAATTCATAACTCGGCCAACAATGGTCCTAGCCCCGCCCAAATTTACAGGCACCTACCTCTTCCCTGAGACCTTTCGGACCAACACAGGCACGGCCTGCTACGATCATGGATCGGCCCGTTATTTGGCCCCAAAACCCCCACGCGACCGCTGCTCACTGAAAATCATACGAGCCCTGGCTCAAGCCAGTTTTTAAAAATTCATAACTCAGCCACTGTAGAAGGATAAAGTGGCTAGAGATAATGAGATGAGTTATATGCTTTGTAGGACGTAGATTCATAGTTTTTTTCTTCTATTTTGTAAGTTCCGTCCCAGCAGATTTTATTCTAAATGCCAAATGATAGGACCATGTCTAGTTTTGAGTCATTTTAAGGCCATTATTAAAAAAAGAGATCTGTTTCCGGTCCACCGGCCGGGTGAGTGCCGTTTGTGCGGGTGAAATTTTTTTTTTTTAACGCTGGTTTTTCGACATTTTTTTCGGGTTCGTAAATCTAAACTCGAACTTGACATTTCCACATTCCCAGGGCTTTCCACTAAGGCTCATACTAGCCAGCCATGACAAATAAGTAGCCGGGGGGGTGTAAACCCAAAAACTCCTGTGCACGCAGTTCCCAGGATTAAATGTATTTTCCACAGACCATTTATTTATTCACTTTACTCAAATACAAAGTAAAATGGCAGTAAATCTTCTTTCTTTTCTTGCGTATTGCATCATGAGGCGTTCCTGGCTTGTAAATCTCTTATTTTCGGTGCATGACACATTCACGCAGCTGAGCATGCGATGAATTAACAACGACAACGGTCTGCAGTGGGGCTACACAAACACTCAGCGAACATTTCTCCATTTGTGTATGAAAATACACTCCAACCACTCAGTTTGGGTTCATTTACAACCAACGGTGTCTTTTGATGCCAGCACGTAATTGAACGAGAGAAGACTGGTTTCCCGGAGTCAAAATAAGCGTTATCTCTGCTTCTGTTCCCTCCGACACACTACTGCCTCCACTGAGTGCGCGCGCGCGCACACACCACATGTCAGGGCCGCGGATGAGTTACTCTCCCTTGATCAACGAAGTCTGCTGGGAATTTGTGGTCATTATCGGTACAAACAGCGCGAATCACAACTTAAATGAGTGCGGTTCAGTTTGACATTATTGTCAGTCCGTTAGATAAACATTTAATTTTATTAAAACCGAAAATTAATATTTAGAGCCTGTGGGCTACAAAAATAATAGTCATTAAAGTAGCCGGCTGGACTTAATTGTGTAGTCGGCTGTATGGCCGGCAGCCGGCGCTTGTGGAAAGCCCTGTCGAATCAGCTCTGCGCATGCACCGTGCGACACAAAAAAATGGCAGCCACCATGAAGGAAGGAGATCCGGAGTTTTCAAACATTTGCTTAAGTGTGAAATCGCAAAATGGTATTCTAGCGAACAACAAAATAGTAAAGATTCAGAAAAACAAATCATTCAGTTATCATTTTAATAGTGTAATTTCATCCGAACTAGGCCTAACGGTCTATTTAGAACTACAAAAAGTCCGTGTGTCGGACATTTTAAGTACCTTTGTAAAAGTTTTGCAAATGTTGCAGTCAGCATTTAAAATGCTAACTTAAAGTTTTTGTACAAGTTTCATTTGATTAAACTGTCATATTTTATTAAATGTGTCTGCTTTTGTAATAAAAAAGTACTGAAAGAAAAAGCAAACAGCATTGAGATTTTCTTATCCATCCATATATAATAAAATAAATAAATAAATCCCTCCCTCCCGACTGAAAAATTTTTTGCTCACCCGGTGGACAGGAAACGGATTTTTTTTTTTAAGGATGGCCCAAGTCATTGTTACAAAGTTACTTGGAATCTCGTACTCAAAATTTTAACTCTCATGTAAGAAGAGTTGTATTGTTAATTACTTAATGTATTATTATAAAACATAGTATTAAATAGTCATTGTTGACATGTTTGAGTGTTATTATAATACCTATACATGAGGATCAGCAAGTTGTAACCAACTGGAACATCCTCGCTCCCCCAAATACTTTTTTCTAGACATGGAACTGACCTGTGTGCGCTACTGTTTTCTTGGGTAGAATTTTAAGCATGTTTTTCTTGAATCTTCTGACATTTTCTTGTGAATTATATTCAATTTGTAGTATAATTAACAACTAATGTCAAGTATAATTTGGCCTCTGAAGATCACAAAAACGTGCCTGGAAATAGCTGAGAAGCCATCTCCAGACATCTAAAAAGCCCTTCAGCTTCCCAGCCGCATTGTTCTGGGCCTTGGGCCCGTCCTTCAGACAGGCTGAATTTTGGACGGACAGACAACATTTCAGACTTGTCTGTCCGGTGACAGTCTGCTTAAAATTCCTTATTTCCCCACACTGAAATGCTTACACATGGCATCTTGTTTTATGAGCCAGACTCTATTCACTCGTCCAGCTCACAGTCTTCCTGTAAGACACAGGAACAACTAGATAGAATTTGACGCCAACGGCGTCGATGGGGATGCCTCCGCCTGGTAGACTACACGCCTTATTAAGTTGTGATTTGGGGATGGACGTTTGACCTCACAGTAATCTTGACCTGGTGAAATTACGTGTATCAGCCTTGGAGATATTGTGTTCACAAGGTTTTCGGACAGACATTTGACCTCACAGTGACCTTGACCTTAGACCTTTTGATCTCAAAATCTAATCAGTTTGTCTTTGTCCCCAAATGCACAAATGGTGAAAGTTTGGTGAAATTCCTTTCATTCGCCTTGGAGATAGTGTGTTCACAAGGTGTTCACAAGGTGTTCGGACAGACATTTTACCTCACAGTGACCTTGACCTTGGACCTTTTATTCTCAAAATCTAAATCAGTTCATGTTTGTCCCAAAGTGCACAAATGGGGAAAGTTTGGTGAAATTCCTTTCATTAGCCTTTGAGATATTGCGTTCACAAGGTTTCGGGACGGACGCACACACGGACAACCAGAAAACATAATGCCTCCTGCACCTTAAGGTGGCAGAGGCATAAAAACAATAGACTCGGCCGTTCCTTGGTTTCCGTTGCCTCATTTTGTTTACCGACAACATGGCAATGAACACAGAGAAGCTGGAGCCTAAAAAACATTCCATATCAGTTAAATGGAAATGCTGGACACAACAGACATGTTGAAAACAGCTGTTTAAAAAAAAATGTGCAAAAACAAGAAAGAAGCCTAAAGACACTCTTTATGAGAGAATACTGATCACTGATGCCAGGACATTGCAGCTGCATTGAACCATTAAGCACCTTCTAACCATTAAGCACCTTCTATGGTATTTATACACGCATGTGTAGGTCAGTGTGTGAATGGTTGATTTTTGTGGGGCGTTTGTATTTTAAATCATAATGTACAGCCTTCAATACATTTTATCATCATGGATACATTCAAGAAGATTACTGCAGATTATTTTTCCCCCCAAACAAATAGAAAACTAAATAGAACTCCACGCCAACGGCGTCAATGGGGATGCCTCCACCCGGTAGACTACACACCTTAAGTTGTGATTTGGGGATGGACATTTGACATCACAGTAATCTTGACCTGGTGAAATTTACTTGTATTAGCCTTGAAGATATTGTGTTCACAAGGTTCTTGGACAGACATTTGACCTCACAGTGACCTTGACATTAGATTTTGAGATCAAAAGGTCTAATCAGTTCATGTTTATCCCAAAGCGCACAAATGGTGAAAGTTTGTTGAAATTCCTTTCATTAGCCTTTGAGATATCACGTTCACAAGGTTTCGGGACGGACGCACGGACAGACGGACAACCCGAAAACATAATGCCTCCTGCACCTTACGGTGGCGGAGGCATAAAAAAATACATAGACAATGTGTGTAACAGAGAAGAAAAAGTGCATATTACATGACAAAACAATTCTGGTTTCCACACAGATGGAGACAGCATGTGGGTCAGGGTCCACAAAAGTAAAGTCATTTCCTGTTACCCAGAGGCTGTGAACCCTCATGTACCGTTCCAGATCAGCAATTATTTATTTATTTATTTAATAATAATAATAATAATAATAATAATAATAATAATAATCTCACAATTGCACAGAATGAAAAATGAAACCAATCATGCAAATAATGGCTAGAGTTACACAGAAATATTACAAATTTACCATTTAGAAACAGATTGATACCAATCCACAGCTACAATGACAATGTATAAATCAATCTAATAATAAATTAAACAAGTCCTAGCTTACTTACAATTTACTGCATAATAAAACAATTATTCTAATACTCCATTTTTTTGAAAATATTTCCATACAAATTAATATTTCCAAAACATGAAAAATTTGACAAATTGCAAGAAAACCTAAATAACATCAGGCAATATCTATTTATCATGAGATCAAACAAAATAAGATCAATAGAACAATTCGGTAGTATAAAAAAAGCCAATGTGTAGTAAAGAAAATTAGATATTAGTGTGAGCACTGAGGAATAATCTGTGAATTAATGAACTCTATCAGGATTGATTCACGTGTGATGTGACTAGCCCCCAAGCATAACTACATCACTTATCGCAATGCATTATGGGGGATAGCCGGGGTCAGTAGCTGTATAATATAGTGGATGTTAGATTAATTTTAATCAACCACACTGTACAACATCAAATCTCAGAACGTCTTTTCAAAACATTTATAAATAAGTGATTATTTAAATAAAACTTGATGTCAGGAAACATTACAAAAGAAAACATGTTTGGAAACCTGCTGATCTGCCACGTCATGTTCAGTATAAATGCATTTACTTCAATGAATGCCGCTGGTGAGGTACACTGAACATTACACACACCCGAAAGAGAACCCTTGGTGGTTTGGGAGTTTTATCGGTCCGACAGGCTCGTTCAGCTGCCGAGTGTTTCGATACGTTGAGAGCCAAAGGCAGAAGAATGCTTCTGTGTTTTACATGCTTTGGAATATCGCTAGTTTCAGACAACGAACAGTGTCGATTGTAATAATCATCTATAACCGAAAGCCATTCCGCAGACCACGGAAATATTGCTGGGTCACAGTTCACCTGTTACCTGTCCTCCTCGTGTCTCATGGCACATAGGACGTTCACAGAGCTCCTCCACCTCTCCCTGTTGGCCGCCATGACCCGCCCCTCGTCCCATGTACTCCAGCCCATCTCTCTTCTTTCCTGTTTCACAGTCCGTCTCCGTGTTGTTTTTGGTCTTCCTTTTCCCTTCTGGTGCCCAGGTCATTGCCACATGACAATCATTGCCTCGATCTTGCCTAAGAATATGACCAATCATCTTCACAGATGGAAGTTTCACTTCTTAACTCAGTGGTTTCATGCTTGCTCTTTCTAATAACTCATCCGCACTTATGTGATCTTGCCAACGGATGCGGAGGATTCTTCTTAAACATTTATTAAATACATTCACTGTCCTATTGTCTACTTTAGTCATCTTCCGTCTTTCACATCTATACAGCAATACGGGCAACACGAGCATCTTGTACAATCTCTCATCTCATCTCATCATCTTGTACAATCTTAGTTTTTTTTTTTTTTGAGATGTTGTTAGAGCTCCAAATTCTCTTTAGTCTGACAAACACCTCCCTTCCTTTTGAAAGTCGTTTTATCAAATTGTTCATTCCACCTCCTTCTTTACAAAACTTTAGCTCCTAGATATGTAAATTCCTCAACATCCTCAATATCCTTTCCGTCGATTGTTATCTCTGCTTGACTCCTCGCATTTATTCTCAGCACTTTCATCTTTTCCAGATTAATTTCAAGTCCCACCTGTCTGGCTTCTTCATCCAATTTCCTCGTTTTCTCTTGAATAATGTTCTTTAGTAGCAGAGAACAGGACAATGTCATCAGCAAAATCCAAGTCATCAAGCGCTGACGTAAAACTTCCACCTTATCCCATTCTCACCTTGGCCAAAAGTCCTTCTCAATACCCAGTCCGTTACAATCAAGAACAAAAATCCTGAGATATTGCAGCCTTGTTTAACTCCGGTCTTAATGCCAAACCACTCACCCGTATCTCCCCAATCTTCTATGATAAGGTGGTGATCCCATGGGGTCACAGTTTAAGTACACTTGTCAATTTCGATTCAGTTTGAAGGTTTTCATTGTGGATTAAACTTACCCATTTCTTTCTTCTCATCTCCTTGACTGGCTGCTGATAAAAGCTCAAATCAGGTGTTCTCTTTGTTGTGGAGACACAGTAAGGCACACAGCAATTCACTTTAGGCACTGGTAAAACCGGTTAGGGGTGTCAAGAAGGGTTTGTGCCCTCTGTAGGGGGGCTTGCCATGTCTTTTTCAGGACAGCTCGTCCTGCATTGGTTCCCACTTGGCACTCAACTTCCACCTGTGGCTGCACGAAGCTGTAGGATGCTCAGCGGCCACACCCCGGTAACCGCTTTGGCAGGCGGGCTGAACCAGGTTAGGAGAGCCGATCGGGTCTCAAACCCTCCGGTGAGTTTAACAGGGTATGCCTACCCAAGCATGTGAAGACTAGAGTCGGCGGAGTGAGCGGCAGAACGACACCTCCTCCGTTTCGAAACGTGATCGCTTCAAACACCTCCAGAAGCAGGCCCAAGCAGCACTGCCTAAAATGCAGGACAAGTCCTGGGAGAAGGCAGCAGATGAAGTCCAAAGGTACACCGACATGCAGAACTCCAAAATGTTCTTCAGTGCCATCAAGGAAGTCTACGGACCTGCCAAGCCATGTATCACCCCACTCCTGTCGGCATATGGCTCAACCTTGCTGAAGGAGAAGAGCAGCATTAGCTCGCGATGGAGAGAGCATTTCAATAACCTGCTCAACAGGCCTTCCACTGTAGACCCCTCTGCCCTCGATCTGATCCCACGAAAACCCACTGTCCGTGACCTCGACCTCCCCCCCTACAATGGATGAAGTCTTGAAGGCGATCAGACAGACCAGCTCAGGGAAAGCACCCGGGATGGATGGAATCCCAGCAGAGATCTTCAAATCTGCCGGTCCTGTGGCCCTAGAAGCCTTCCACTCACTCCTCGCCAGCATCTGGGAAGATGATGATCTGCCCAAAAGACTTTAGGGATGCCACGGTTGTCTCCCTGTTCAAGAATAAGGGCAGCAAGACTGATTGCAGCAACTACTGGGGCATCTCCCTCCTCTCCATTGCTGGGAAGGTCCTGGCTCGGGTCATCCTCAACCGCCTGAACACCAACATCTCAGAAGGAAACCTGCCCGAGACACAGTGTGGATTCCGCCCAAACCACAGCACCATAGACATGATATTCACCGTCCGCCACGTACAGGAGAAATGCCTTGAGCAGAATATGGACCTATATGCAGTCTTTATAGACCTGACGAAGGTCTTCGACACCATGAACAGGGAGGCCCTCTGGACCATCCTGTCCAAGCTTGGGTGCCCGGACAAGTTTGCGAACCTCATACGCCAGTTCCATGACGACATGACCGGGCAGGTTCTCTCAGACAGAGAGGTATCGGAGCTGTTCGACATCAGCAATGGCGTCAAGTAGGGCTGCACAATATATCGAAAAAGTATCGATATCGCGATATCATAGTTTGTGATACACATACCGCAAAAATTACTTAAATTTCGATAAAAGGCACATTTTTCTGTGCCGTCCAATCACATTTGAATGTCAACAAGCGCCGCGGGATAACTCCGCCCCCTATTGCAAAACAAGTAAAAGCCTCGTGGTGATGGCGGAAGGCGGGAGCAAGTGTGGTGAGACAAACTTGTGTGAGGAGGAACTGGTTTCCAAAAAAAAATATATATGCATGTCTGCTATTTGGAAGTACTTTGGATTCAGGAGGGGTGATGTACTGCAAACTCAGGTACTTTGCAAGACATGTAAAACAGTGGTGGGGCGGCGCACTGGGACAAACACTGCTGTACAGCAGCATAAAAACATAAAACCGCGCTCTCTCTCACTGTCTCTCACACACACACACACACACACTACCTCTCACTGTCTCACACACACACACAACCGCTCGCTCACTCACACACACACACACACACACACTACCGCTCTCACTCACTCTCTCTCTCACACACACCCGCTCGCTCGCTCACTCACACACACACTACCACTCTCTCTCTCCCTCTCTCACACACACACACACACCACTGCTCTCTCACCCGCATGTGTTATTAACAGATTGTGTTTGAGTTTCTGGTGAATCTGTGTCGCTCACCTTCATCTCCCGGGAGCCGCTGAAATTGCCATTTTGAATGCTTTATGTTAATGTAATGTAGTTTTCAGTTTTTTGTTTACTTCAACTTAAGACATTTTCTGCTGCGCTCACAAAAATTAAGAGATTTAAAGATGATTGATGGACACCATTGCAGGTGTAGCCATGTTTTTCCAATAAAAAATAATGTTGGAATGGAAGTGATGCATTGGGTGTTTTTTTTAAATGCTAGATACAGGGCAGAACGGCGAGTAGAGGTAAGAAAAACAGTATATATTTAATTAACCAGCACCTGCCTCCACCTCCCCCATCTCCATCGAGGGAACCCAACTGAAGAGGGTGGAGGAGTTCAAGTATCTCGGCAGCACCATCAGCAACGACGGCAGCCTGGACAAAGAGATGAGCGCCAGGATCTGCAAGGCCAGCCAAGCACTTGGTCGTCTCCGTGCACGTATCCTGAACCAGTACAGCATCAAGCTCTCCACCAAGCTCAAGGTATAGATAGTTTTCACATGACGTCACAGAGTTGGGGATTCCCTGGTGGCAGCCATCTTGCGGGGCAAGCTTACCGTACGGGTCACTGAGCACACATTGTAACGCGCGAGTTACATTTATTTATATATTTACATTTATAGTTACATTATTACTATTTAAAGCTAGCAATGGTGCACACCTGTTGTATTCACGGCTGTCGTAATAGGTCAGATGATGACATCAAGCGGAGCTTTTATGGAATTCCCACTGTACGGGAGCACGAAGGCAAGCAAACAAAGAAACTCAGCATACAAAGGAGAAATCTATGGCTTGCAAGAATCAACCGCAAGGATTATCAGCCTTCCAAACACAGCAAAGTCTGCTCCGATCATTTTATAAGTGGTAAGTTGTTTAAATAGGAAGTATAAGGATGAGAAAAACAGTGAATCGGAAAGCTGTGCAGCTTTCCGATTTAAATCAACTCGATATTATACACACATTTATATGCAGTGTTGAGAGCTCTAAAATTCCAATGTTTACATACCTTGGCTGTAATTAGGACACGACTGTCACTTGTTTTTATATGGTGGACTTCACGGACCCAGCCACAGACAAAATAATTGTATGACTCCAGCGACTTGTATGCTTTGAGGTCGTCAAGTGCGTAGGCGCTTTTAGTATTCACGAAATAGTTCACAATATCAGGGTACGATATGGATGGCAGCCCTGCATAGTCACTTGAAAATGCTTCTTTGTCCACTTCGTAGGGGTCAATTCCCCCACTTCGTAGGGGTCAATTCCCCCAATCAAGGCCAGTTTGGCTGCATACCGTTGTCGTGAGATGTCGTCCAATGTATCCATATACTTCCGTTTGCTTGATTTTGCCGACAGTGATCTTTATTTTAGAAAACTGACTATATAACTTAATAAATTTGTCTGAGATAATGTAGCCGGTAGTGGCGATGGTCCGTTTTGTTTGCCCCGCAAGATGGCGGCTGGGGGGCGTTCCCCGGAATGCCGTGACGTCAGTGAAAACTATCTATACAGGGCCGTGGTCCTCACCACCCTCCTCTACAGATGTGAGTCGTGGATCCTGTACAGACAACACCTTAAGCAGCTAGAGCATTTCTACATGCGCAGCCTCCGGTCCATTCTGAACATCCGCTGGCAGGACCGGGTCACAAACCTCGAAGTCCTTGACTGAGCCGAGTCCACCAGCATCGAAGCCATGATCTTGAAAAACCAACTCTGATGGGTAGGACATGTTGTTCGAATGGAAGATCATCGGCTACCCAAACAGCTGCTGTTCGGAGAACTGTGCTCAGGCAAGTGAAACCAAGGCAGGCCACAAAAACGCTACAAAGACTGTGTAAAGGCCAACCTTGCACATGCTGGAATTGCCCCAAAACAGCTAGAACAAACGCTAGACAGATCAAACTGGCACACACTAACACCCAGCTCAACTTTGAAGAAAAAAAGACGGGAAGACATCACCGACGTGAGAACAAGAAGAAAGAACGCCTCAATTACGGAGCCGAACGGCCCTGGACAGTTCCCCTGCCCTCACTGTCCCCGCACCTGCTGCTCAAGGATTGGGCTGCTGAGCCACCTCCGAGCCCACAGCAGAAGTAGTCAACCCTAAGAGGACAATGTCATCGTCGGATCGATGGACAACCAAGAAAACCCGTTAGACAGGACAACGCAGCGTTTAACAAAGGCAAAAGTAAACAATACGGTGGAGCTGACACAGGGTATTGCCTATATTCCATTGCGGTAAACAAGCAATGACGTACTCAGGGATTAGGGTTATTGTGAGACCAATAAATACTGTTAAAACATGACTGTGAGAATGATGTGAAAATAGAAAGGAACATGAAAAAATAAGGCCATTATTAAAAAAATGTTCTGTTTCCGGTCCACCGGCCGGGTGAGTGCCGTTTGTGCGGTTGAAATTTTTTTTTTAACGCCGGTTTTTCGACATTTTTTGGGGGGGTTCGTAAATCTAAAATCGAACTTGACATTTACGCATTCCCAGGGCTTTCCACTAAGGCTCATACTAGCCAGCCGGGGGGGAGTAAACACAAAACTAGAGATGACAATTCCCCTGTGGGAAATGGTGAGAGCGATGCAGTGCGCGTAGCAGCCGCTATCGCAGGCTATGAGGCTCCGCTGCTCTGAGCCTGTGTGTGTTTGAGAGAGCAGCCCCTCCCCTCTCTGCTCCCTGAGTGGAGCTCGTCGCCTTGGTAACGGTGCTCAGGTGCAGGGAAGACACACAATATGACAAGCAAAGAGCGCTTTTTCTCAGAGTTCCCGCTCCTCGAACAACGGGGATTTACACGGAAACGCCAGGAGCTATTCACAAAATTCTTGCACATTGAGTGCTACGAGGCTCCCATGAACACATTGATGTACTTTTTTTGTCCCTAGTGTAAAAAATGTGGATAATAGAGCGAGTTAAAAACAAGTGACATTTCTGATTTTGCAGTAAAAGCGCTGCCACGTTTATAATGGGAGTCTGTGGGGCAGCACACCTGTCCTCTCCTTACTTTCAGGCTTCTCATTCAAAAACTGTAAATCCTGTCGCTCAGGTAGACACGTTGTGTGAATCAAGACAAGTGTGACTACAACTTTTGAGAAAATTGTGTGTGTAGAGTGAAATTTGTGGCTGAAAACACAGTTTAAATGAGAAAGTTTGAGCTACTTTTTCAAGCTCTCCACACACTAACTTAACGAGCTCCACTGAAGTGTAACGCCATAGACACCCATTATAAAGTCTGAATTTCTCCAGAATTGATCATGGTGATTGATCTGTGACTGATCAAAAAGTATAAAACGCCAGATCCACACAGGAGAAGTTTGTCTGCGTTTTAAAGTTTGAGTCATGTCTCTAGGTGAAAGCATGCCAGAGCAGTGGATGTTTGAAAAACATTGAAAATGTGCGGTTTTTTCAATTAATTCCATAGAAAATGAATGGGAAATTGTGTGATTTTTTCGCGACTATGTGGCGAAAAAAATCGTAGAATGCTGAACAAAGTAATAGCATAGCGAGTCCGATCGAGCCGCACGTTTTGATGTATTGTTTGTCTGTGTGCGATGTATGGTTATTGGGTCATTCGAAATCGAAATTTGTACAGAAGATGAAAAACGGAAGAACAAGAGTTTGCTGTGCTTTGCTCCCTATATGGGAGTCAATAGTTTGCAATACATAGCACTGCATCACTAATAATAAACTCCTGTGCACGCAGTTCCCAGGATTAAACGTATTTTCCACAGACCATTTATTTATTCACTTTACTCAAATACAAAGTAAAATGGCAGTAAATCATCTTTCTTTTCTTGCGTATTGCATCATGAGGCGTTCCTGGCTTGTAAATCTCTTTATTTTCGGTGCATGACTCATTCACGCAACTGAGCATGCTATGAATTAACAACGACAACGGTCTGCAGTGGTGGCTACACAAACACTCAGCGAACATTTCTCCATTTGTGTATGAAAATACACTCCAACGACTCAGCTTGGTTTCATTTACAACCAACGGTGTCTTTTGATGCCAGCACGTAATTGAACGAGAGAAGACTGGTTTACCGGAGACAAAATAAGCGTTATCTCTGCTTCTGTTCCCTCCGATGTCGCCTCTGACACACTACTGCCTCCGCCGAGTGCACGCGCACACCACATGTCGGGGCCACGGATGAGTTACTCTCCCTTGATCAACGAAGTCAGCGGGGAATTTGTGGTTATTATCAGTACAAACAGCACGAACCACAACTTAAATGAGTGCGGTTCAGTTTGACATTATTGTCAGTCCGTTAGATAAACATTTAATTTTATTAAAATCGAAAATTAATATTTAGAGCCTGTGGGCTACAAAAATAAGTCATTAAAGTAGCCGGCTGGACTTAATTGTGTAGTCGGCTGTATGGCCGGCAGCTGGCGCTTGTGGAAAGCCCTGTCGAATCAGCTCTGCGCATGCACCGTGCGACACAAAAAAATGGCAGCCACCATGAAGGAAGGAGATCCGGAGTTTTCAAACATTTGCTTAAGTGTGAAATCGCAAAATGGTATTCTAGCGAACAACAAAATAGTAAAGATTCAGAAAAACAAATCATTCAGTGATCATTTTAATAGTGTAATTTCATCCGAACTAGGCCTAACGGTCGATTTAGAACTACAAAAAGTCTGTGTCGGACATTTTAAGTACCTTTTGTAAAAGTTTTGCAAATGTTGCAGTCAGCATTTAAAATGCTAACTTAAAGTTTTTGTACAAGTTTCAGTTGATTAAACTGTCATATTTTATTAAATGTGTCTGCTTTTGTAATAAAAAAGTACTGAAAGAAAAAGCAAACAGCATTGAGATTTTCTTATCCATCCATTAAAAAAAAAAAATTCCCCTCCCTCCCTACTGAATTTTTTTGCTCACCTGGTGGACAGGAAACGGATTTTTTTTTTTAAGGATGGCCTAATCCTGTTTCAACAACTGTCCTAAACAGAAAGGAAGAAGAAATATACAAAAGAGAAAGATAGATTGTATAAGACAGGGGTGGGGAACCTTTTTCCTACCAAGGGCCATTTCGAGTTTAACAACATCCTCTGGGGGCCAAACTAAGGCCCTGTCCACACGACAACAGATTCAGGTGACTCCGATACAATTGCTTATCGTTTAGGCCTGGCGTCCACACGGCACCGGCGTTTTGGGTGCCCAAAACGCAATCTTTTTGAGAACGGGTTCCAGAGTGGAAAGATCTGGCAACGTTGCCGTTGTGAAGTCGTCTGGATGAGTAGAACGGATTTGTTTACGATGACGTCACAACCACATGACTGTGAGTGCTTCACGCCAGGTAGAAGTGTAACGAACTCGATGCGAGTTGTCAACAAATCCTATAACTTGGTTCATGAAACGCGCTTACAAAATATTTTCACTGTGAATATTTATTGTGTAATGGTGCAAAGTGAGAGAGAGAGGGAGAGAGACTCTGCCCTTAGGGCAGAGTCAATCCCGCCAGCAAAAATAGGGAAAAAAAAAAGGAGCGATCTCACCTCTTCAGATGTGGGTTTAAGTCCTACAATACATTCCTCAAAAAGGGCGTAGAAGAAATTAATCCATCAACGTGTATCATTCAATTTATTCCGGACCTTTAAAGACGCCACCTTCCGCGTAGAATCATATGTCATCCTCGTCGCCATATTGGATAGGTCAAAGCGGAGAATAAAGATTCATGTGCTGCGTTTAACTGTACCAACAGGTTTACCATCCAAACGAGATCACATGGGATTACCTTTCACTGGTGAGAAACAACAAATTAATCCATCAACGTGTATCATTCAATTTATTCTGGACCATTAAAGACGCCGCCTTCCGCGTAGAATCATGTCATCCTCGCCGCCATTTTGGAGAGGTCAAAGCGGAGAATAAAGATTAGCCGCGTTTAACTGTACCAACAGGTTTGCTGTCCAAACGAGATCACATGGGATTACCTTTCACAGGTGAGACTGTAAAAATACTTTTCATTGTATTTGGTCATTATAATGTAATTTTACGAACAGATTTTCCTGACTTTGTGGCTAATATGAAGTCTCGCGCATAATAGTTTATGCGCATGCGTCCTTACTTCTTCTATTGTTCTGGTGTCTCCGAAGGGACCGTCTTACAGCGCCCCTAGAGGTGTGGCATGTGTATTGCATCGTTTTCAGCAAGCGTTGCGTTGCCATATGGACCTGATATTTTACTGATTGTTGCCCATTTGGACGCAATATATTTTTAAATAACATCTCGTTGCCGTTGTCGTGTGGATGTAGCCTAAATTTAACCCATAAGCTCTGCTGAAAATTTTAAGATGCAGCCCATTTATTTGAGCTTTTTTTCATGCTATTCAAATAAAAAAGCAACTTTATTGGTGTAACTTTGTTTTATCCCTTTTTAGTCTTCCCATTTTCTTTTTAAATTTTATCTACCCCATTGTTTTAATGCTCTGTTTTTAGTCTTGTGTTCTTATTGATTTTATATGTACTGATGTAAAGCACTTTGAGCATTTTATGTAATGAAGATGCTACAACATAATATTTTACCAAATTATTATATCTGGCCGACCTATTGTGAAGGTTGGAACTGCTTCTCTTTGGCGAGGCATCAGATGGTACAGATGACGATGCTACTCGCAGCTGGTTTTCCAGGTTTGGGTCAGTCAGTCTTGAGCAGAACCGATTCTTTCAAGGGTCAGTTTTGAGAAGAACTGCTCACAGCAGTAGGTTGTCCCAAACAGTGATGCAAACTTCAGTGCATGTCTCCTTAGAGTGGGAAAATCCTCAGGACGCACATACAGTTTGTAGAACTCAAGCAGAGGAAGGTTGTTGTACCTAGCTTTGAGCTCACTGTTGCTTTGCAGCTCAAACAAATCCTCACCTTTGGTAGTGCCATGCATGGCTTGCAAAGACAGCATTTCCTCCCGCGTATTAAACGCCGCTGTAATCCCACGCACAAAAATGGAGAGTTGGGCAGTATTTGTGACGTCTATTGTCTCGTCACAGGCTAATGAGAAACTGAAAATCCCTCGCCATATCCTTCAGTCACTACGTTTACATGCACATAGAGAGAATCGAATTTCTGCCGTTGCTCGACTGAAATCGAAGTTCAAAATGCCATGTATACACCTTAATTCGGCTGAAATTGAACCGAACTTGATTTCTTGGAATCGAGCTACACGACCTAGATTATGCAATTTCTGCCGAGCTACTTAGTGCATGTATACCCTATTGAGCTACGTATTCGAGCTACTTACTTCAGCACTGCCCCTTCCGGAAGTGACGAGTCCACAAGGGAAACACAACAGCCTCGGTCGGCATGACAACGAATCATGACAACGGCATGAATCTTTTCTTTTTGTGGCATTGTTTGCACTGTTAAAATTTAGCTCACTTACTGTATCACCAAATACATCTGTACAGCTGTTGCATAGCTGTGAATTGTGTCGAAAAAACAGCCTCGGTCGGCATGACACTTCACCTTAGCCGCCCACTTTATTAGGAACACTTCTGTTCGTACATACAAACTACAAACACTCTTCTTAGAGTTTAGAGTTTATTTTATTTTTAAAAGGGACAGTGCACAAATTAAACATTATCCTTGTGGTCAGGACAGATGTCTGTCCCAGGTTATAGCAGTGCATGCTAATTTCCGCCTGTAGTCACTTTTGCCGCTTTTCCACTACAAACACGGCTGAGCCGTGCCGTGCCGAGTCGAGCTGAGTCGGGCTGAGCGGGGCTGTTGGAGTTGCATTTCGACTACAACCGCGCTGAACCGGGCTGGCTGGAAGTGGGTGGACACATTGGGTGGAGTTAGCGAAAGTGGGTGGACGTCATGTGATGTCGTTAAGCAGCGCAAACAGTGACATCAGTGACCGTGGCGGAACAAGTCAGAGCCGGGCCGGGGGCGGGGCAAATGACCGGGCCCTTTATTAAAGCTTATCATAACATCATTTTAGGCTACAAAATGTCCGCAACTGCGGTGTTTACCAATTTCAAAACTACCGGGTGCAACTATGTTATTTAGTACATCAAGTCCTTCAAACGAACATGTAACTCAGAAACAAAAAACATTAGGATACTGTACATGGCTCATAATAAAACATCAATAGCCTATACTGCGCACAATATTTGAAGGGCATACGAATGAGCGCTCAGAGGTTGCAGCAGTGACAGGAAGAGTCAGAAATAAAAGGAGGGCGGTGCAAACCTCACTGAATGCACTGTGTTTACCAATTTCAACACTCCGGGGTGCAACTATGTTATTTTGTACATTAAGTCCTTCAAACGAACATGTAACTCAGAAACAAAAAAACATTCGGCGACATACTGTACATGGCTCATAAAAAAACATCAATAGCCTACTGCGCGCATTATTTGAAGGGCATACGGCGAGCCTTGCGCTCCGCGAACTCGTCCACGATGCTCTGTATGTCACTGATTCAGTGAGCTTTTAAGCGGTAGTCTCACGACCCGAATAGTAAACAATAAACATGGAGGACATGGAGTCGTTAGTGTTGCTGGTCTTGGTGCTGTGGCTTGACAACGCCAACAGATACTGGCAAGAGCGTATAGATGAGGCGAGGCGCATAAGGCTTCAGAAATTCTCGTAATTCGTAATTCTTCTTCTTCCGGGTTTGCGGTGTTTACAGATCCCAGCGCGCTCGCGGGGCGTGTGTGGGCATGTGAGGACACTCCTCCTCACCAATCAGTGCACAGGGGAGTGTCTGCTCACGCCCCCAGCCTCAGTCAGCACGGTTTGGCTCGCTTCAGCCCCACTCCAAAACGGTGCGAGTTTTAGGGGCTAAGCAGGGCTGAAACGAGCTGAGTCGTGCTGGTTTTTGGTAGTCGAAACGCGAGCCGTGTCGGGCTGAAGTGAGCTGAAGCGAGCTGAAGTGAGCTGAAAAAGGGCAGTGGAAAAGGGCCATTAGTTTATACTCTTGAATAGCTCTTCTTCATGATGACAACCGGAAGTGTACTAACACGATGGGGCGTGTAGTGCCACCTGTGGCTCGGGTGCACAATGCACCTCATAACAATAGCTCGATTTAAACACTGTGCATGTAGGATTGGATTTCTCTGGCACCCTGCTGGGACCTTCAGCTCGATTACCGACAGCAGCTCGATTTGGATGTGCATGTAAACGTAGTCAGTGTTTTCTCAAAGTCTTGTGCCATGTCAGTAATCCGATCAGAGACAGTTCATCGAGACAAACTGACACTAGGGCTGCACGATAAATCGTTAAAAAAAAAAAAATCGCGATCTCGATTCACACATACACGTGATCTCATTTCGAAATGCAACGATTCTTAAGCATTTTATTTCACGAGCGGCATCACAAACAAATGCTCCCATTTCTTCCCAGATTTTTTCAAGCGCCCCTAAAGGCAGCGCTGCCTCTGACTCCTCCCTCGACCTACGGTAAAGCGTCTTTACAACACATGATTCAGTCAGTGAAGGAAGCCCGCCTGCAGCTGAGTGTGTGGAAACCACTGTTGCCAGATTGGGCGGTTTCAAATTCTACTTTGCAGGCAAAAAATGGCTTGGACGGGTTTGACGTTAGTTTGGTGGGTTTTTATCAGATGTTTATAAATATTTTGCACCATAGACCTAGTTTACCCAGTACCCCTTAGGTATTTTAAGCAACCAATATCGAGCATTGGCCTAAATTAATCATTAACAATAAACAATCTCATTAAGTATTATTTAAACAAAAAAATGTCGATGTAACTGTAAGAATAATATGAATGTGCGTAATGTAGTGCAGGAACTGAACTCATAAACTAGTAAATAAGTGACACAATCCATTCTCCATTTTCTCTTCTCATGTTACATTCAGCCATGCATCGGAGCCTTACTTTTTTTTTTAATTGAAGTATATAAAACAGGTACAATCTAACAAATCCACAAAAATCAGGATAACAGATGAAGAAAATACATGGATGTAGACAAAAATAAATTAAGCAGAATAACTAGGCCTATAAAGTCAATAAAACAAACAGGATAAATAAAAAGGGCATATTTCACAAAAATTTGACACCAAGGACTGAAATTCTGTAACAGGCTAATGAAAAGATAATGCACAGGCCATGGCATTTTTCTTTTGTTTCTAGTTTCAACTATAGACCTATTGTGCAATCTAAAAAAAAACCTGTTCCTGCATAAAGGCACCAGTGTGGATAGAAATTCACCTGATGTGTCCCGTACGTAACCTGTTTTCCCTCAATTTGCGTCAACCTGAGATGATGTATCTATTTTTACAAATGCCCATTCCAATTCGAAGCTGTTCCACTAAAGAATCCTTAATGTAAAGTCACAAGGAATTCTTGAAATATTGTGGAAACCAGATAGAATTTATTTGAAACAAAAAAAAATTATTATATATGTAATTACATATTTTTGTAACGCCAAGCAAAAATTTTCTTTTTAAACTAATAGTTTTGCCAATAAGAATGCCTAACTAAAGTAACTGTTAATATCTGGTCATTTTATGATATGACATTATTTCTATCATCCCTCACAAGAAAAGAACTTCAATGTGATTATGTGACTTCCTGACTGCCTATGCAAAATTGGAATTGAAATTGTCCCGTACGTAACCAGATTTTTTCAGTCTTCAGAATTTTTGTAAAATTATGGATTTCATAGACCAGATGCCAGAGGGATAAACTGAATAATGTCGATAATTCGAAGAGGTTATGATTAGATCAATAAACAATTCTTCATTCCACATGGGCTTAGAATGGAAAATGAGAGGTTTGTCCCATACGTAACTTAATGATTTTATAGTCCTTAGACGCATCAGAAAGTTTTTTGATTACTTTATTTTATTAGAAAAAGTATCAATTTTCATGTCTAAGCCTAGTGAGCTACCTCGCTTGGACAAAAAGTTCTGTAATGTGAGAGCAATCATAGGGCTGACGAGATTGAGTGGAATAACTGTTTTACTCTATCCACATTCACTGGATTTTGAGAAAAACAGAGCATTTTTTTTGCAAGTTTGATAAATAAAATCTTTCTACAAAACGTCCGACAAAGTCATTTCCGCTTAGAATGTAAACAAACCGGCGAAATGACAGGAGCAATTTGTGAAAAATGCTATAATAATAATAATAATAATAATTCTTGGGGGGGGGGGAAATGTTCTTACCATCAAATCAATTGGAGTATGGAACAAGAGATATTGGGGGACACGACTATATTCTTTTCGCTATTTCAGTGTCTTTTAAATACTTGATAATTTCCTTTTGTTTTGTTTTCAAGTAGAGTTTTTATTTCGTCCTCGGTTGGTTCAGCAACACGCTCCGTCATTTTCTTTTTCTCTTCGAATATAAGAGGAAGAGGACAGCAAGGAACTTTCTCAGACATTAATTTCATGACTTCATACTGGTTATGATGTCATTCCAATCAAATTACGTGTCACCTTGTTTGACATTCTATTTTCAACGAGGTTTTGAATCGGCTTCTGTTTTTTGTATGTTACATGTACATTTTGAACGTTACAGTAAATGAGTTGACTAAACATTGTCTTACAATACATTCCAAATCTTCAGTTATGTATGCAATCCATAAAGTTGGCTCCTTTTTCAGCAATTTTGCAACCTTTTGTTCAGTATTTAACCAGATGTCCCGTACGTAACCACGTGTCCCGCACGTAACCATATACTTTAAATCATGTCTGTAGGTTGACCATTACTTCATAATGCTTGATACTGATATAAATATCACTTGTGAATATTCTATCAAATTTATGAATATTTTTGTGACAATTCTGATACTATATAATAGATAAGGATAATTGGAAGGGAATCACATGCTGGCACATTAGGGACACAAATAATAATGTGAAAATATTTTCAGTGTTCACTTCTTCCACTGACTTCTAAAGAAAAGATCCATTTTGGCAACCTCAAATAGTTTACAGAAATCAATATCAGATCTTTTTTGGCCTTTTATTGTATTACTCTGGGTGTAGTAAGGGCCTTGGTCCCATACGTAACTATTGCTGACTTAGCATGTTCATTGGTCAAAAAAAGTACCGAAACATTGGGTTTTTTCTTAGATTTTTGGCACTCTTATCAGCTGGATACTACTCTCAATGAAAACATACTTTAATTCAAAATTTGGGAAAGTCAATTTTTCAACCCTCTGGTTGACAGCAGTGTCAAATAATTATGAAACATGCCAAAGATAAATAAAAAGACAAATAAAAAACCTCAGCAATGCAGATGTTATAAACAGTGCAATAAACATTTTGTATAAAAAAATCGTGCCAAAGAATTGTGATCTCAAAGCAAAAAAATCGTGATTCACATTTTTTCCAGAATCGTGCAGCCCTAACTGACACTTTGGAAAAGTTTCACTTTGTCAGGTGCGAGCAGTTCCGAGGCACTCCTTCACAAACTCCCCTTCTGAATGTGGTTTCAGTTTCTTGGTGATTAGCTCCCTGACCACAAAACTAGCCTGTGTAACATTTTCTTGGTTACCTTGAGGTCTTGTGAATGTTGCTTGTTGGGCACCCAAACTCCGCCAAAGAGCATTAATTTTATCCACACACACTTGTCCTTTCAGCTCGTCCAGCTTGGCGTGTTTGGTGCTGTAATGACGCTCCAGATGAGCCTTTTTCATCACTGCAAAGGCGCGCTCACAAACTAAAACTGGCTTAACCTTTTAATCCAGTATCTCACTGGGTTACAACAGCTTGCGACAAATTGCGAACGTCATTCGCGAGAGTTTCAAAAGTGTTTTGAAACATTCGCAGGGCTTCTCAATTTCCTCGCATGAGTCGCAAAGTGTCACTCCTTCGTCGCTGAAATTTTGAACATGTTCAAAAAATTTGTGCGACAAAATTTCTCTCAAAATAGCCGCAGATGCGTTGCTGGTGTCGCAAAGCCATCACAAACCCTTCTCAAGTCAGTTTCCGTGAGGCAGGAAGTGTGAGTTCAGCCAGTATCTCACTGGTCTGTGACAGTCTGCGACTAGTTGGAGACACAACAATTACGGTAAAATATGTAAATAGCAATCCAGTGTGATTCCAAGTGAAAATTGTTGCTAATTTGCATATTTTATCGCAATTGTTGGGTCTCCAACTAGTCGCAGCCCAGTGAGATACTGGCTTAACTTCTACAAAAAAAAAAATTTTGTTTGTCCATTTTTCCTGAAAAGCGCGACATTCCGCATCTACCTTTCTCTTCTTCATACTCGGCCTGGTGCATTTTGGTGAAATTGTTAAACAGTCTGTCTCTGCCCACTAAATGACGTGACGAGACCGCACATGATCACGATCTGCTCGTGTGGGGTTCAGGACCCTGACCTTGGCCCAGAAATACAACCACTCGCCTATTTGATGAACTGTGGTCTCATTTTTTCTGATTTTTTTTTTTGTGAGGAGTAATTATGAATCATCTTGTGGGCCGGATCAAACAGATATACAGGACTTTCCCCACCCCTGCTACAAGAGAAAGACTGAAATAATATCCGGAAAAATTATTATAGCGGTAAAAGAGCCGTTCAAAAAAATAAAAATACCAGAGACTGAACTGGAAAAGGAAAAAAACAATAAGAATTAAGGTAGGTGCTATAAAAGATATGTAAGGAATGTGGGTAAAGGTGAGAAAATAAGAGGTAATGAAAGGGAAAAAGTCAGGAGATACTTTTCTTGGGGTAAATTTGATCGGATACGACAGTTTAACATATAAAGCATACACACAGGGCGGGTGTGGTAAGATGGCCGCCTCACTCCTCTCTACAGCGGCGGGTGAACAATGAGCTCTCCGGCCATTTCACACAGAGCGATGGGTTCAAATCGCAGGGTTTTACCCGCATACACAAAGTAGTTTCCTGTCGCTAAAGTGCAAACTACCCAAAAAACGTTCTACAGCTGAATCTCCCCGAACTCAGTGTTTAATAGACAGTCATTCATTTTGCCCTGCGTCATGCGTATTTTACGCAATTTTAAAATAAATGACACAGATGTTTTGCTTGTGGTGCGTATTTTTGACGCAAGGTCACACTCGGAACATCCTCGAGTTACTTCTCTTCATTCAGGATATAGAGCGAAGGGATGTAGCTCGAGGTTGTTCCGAGTGGCAAGGTCCTAACGACGCTATACTTTTCTCGTTCAACATGACTGAACTGTTGTTATAATGCTTCATTTATCGACTACTATAGTCTTTTTTACTTGGCGGGCCTATATTTAGCTTCGTTTAATTCCGTCAGCAACGTGTCAGCAATTTCATTGGCTGGAAAGCTTCGGCATATGCAAATCCTTTCCAGCCTCGATTTGAAGCGAGTGAAAATAGCTCTCTCGTACTAATCGATAAAATTTATGTTTGCCAAAGCATTTCTTTGCGGTAATAAAAGATTGATCTAAATTTGTTTCTACTTACCAATTGACAGTCTCATGTGACTCTCGTTAAAACAGGTGTTATAAATTATGCAATATACATGTCACTGATAAAACTTAAAAGACTAATTAAATAATCAGATGAACTGAGACAATCACATTCTGAAGCAAATTAAATAATCTTATAGCCTACCGGTAACTTAAACACACAATACAAGTTACAGTGGAGGAAATAATTATTTGATCCCTTGCTGATTTTGTAAGTTTGCCCACTGGCAAAGATATGAACAGTCTATAATTTTAAGGGTAGGTTTATTTTAACAGTGAGAGAATATCAAAAATAAAAAATCCAGAAAATCTCATCTCATCTCATTATCTCTAGCCGCTTTATCCTGTTCTACAGGGTCGCAGGCAAGCTGGAGCCTATCCCAGCTGACTACGGGCGAAAGGCGGGGTACACCCTGGACAAGTCGCCAGGTCATCACAGGGCTGACACATAGACACAGACAACCATTCACACTCACATTCACACCTACGGTCAATTTAGAGTCACCAGTTAACCTAACCTGCATGTCTTTGGACTGTGGGGGAAACCGGAGCACCCGGAGGAAACCCACGCGGACACGGGGAGAACATGCAAACTCCACACAGAAAGGCCCTCGCCGGCCCTGGGGCTCGAACCCGGACCTTCTTGCTGTGAGGCGACAGCGCTAACCACTACACCACCGTGCCGCCCCCAGAAAATCACATTTTATAAAATATATAAATTGATTTGCATTTCGTTGAGTGAAATAAGTATTTGATCCCCTACCAACCATTAAGAGTTCTGGCTCCCACAGACCAGTTAGACACTCCTAATCAACTCGTTACCCGCATTAAAGACAGCTGTCTTAAACTGACACCTGTATAAAAGACACCTGTCCACAGAATCAATCAATCAGACAGGATGTGGCAGCTGTGGGAATGTGTCCAGCTCTACCACCCTGAGTTCTCCAACATGATCAAGCTAGCACAGCTTGCCTTAACCTCTGCAGTGCATACTGCTGGCTGTGAAAGGGGCTTCTCAGTGCAGAACCAGATTCTCACTAAAGGCAGAAACAGACTAACCATTGAAAAGCAACATCACTTGATGAACATAAAAACAAGCATTCTTACTAAGTCAGACATGATTGAGATGAGTCTGGATCACTTGAAAAAAAAACAAGCAAAAGAATTTTCTCAGTGAAGAAATGTTACAGTAGCTAAACCATAAACATGATAAATGTCATTATTAATTGTGAAAAAGTTAATCTTGTCTGATGTCACAAAAGTCAAGTGCCAAAGATATTGACAGTTTTTTTTTATGTTTTATTTGAATTCTAGTCAAAACAGCCATAATAACTATTCTGTTTAATTCCATACTTTCTTTTTTTTATTCTGAAAATTGTTATTGTTAGCTTAGATGAATAGCTCACACAATTGTTCACATGTTGGAATTAAATGATTTAAGTGTGAACAGTGATATTGTGTTTTTTGTTTTCAAAGTGTGTATTGTAATTTTGACTCACTTTGGAAATTTTTGACTCACTGATTTAATATGTGGTGAGTCAGTTTGACTCAGTCATTAGGAGCAAAATGAATCACTGAATAGATGAGAAACTGAAGAGAGAAACTCGAATATAGAACACACAGCCGATAAACAGCAGCTTTACAGGGAAGATGATTTCAGTTCCGCAGTTTTACTGCTGTTTTTACACGAGCTCAGTCAAATACAACCACATTTCTCTCCAACACAGCACTCACTTTTACTCAGCACTCCATGCTGGGCTTCATTAATCTCACCGGTTCTGCCTGGAGTTGGAGTTTGTATTATTATTGTCTCCCAATAGCAACAAAACTGCGTCTCAGCTGAAAGAGAAACACTTTCACTTCAGGAGAACTGAAGTCATCCATTATTATTATTATTATTGTTGTTGCTGCTGCTTCTTCCGTGTTGTTTTTGCTTCGATATTCGCGCCAAGGTTTATGCAAACGTAGCGACGTAATGACGTATACAGCGCTGAACGAGTTGCGAAGCAGCCCTGGAACTGATTTGGTGGAAAAAGGGTGTCTGAGTGATGTGTCGTTCAGGGAACGAATCGACTCTTTGATTCGGCTCTTTTAGTTGATTTAGTGATGGTCAGATGAATCCGAGTCTTCGAATCATGTGTCGAGTCTTAGAGCGCGTGACAAATGAATCGAGGCGAGTATCAAGTTGCATAAAACCACGTGACCGCTAACAAACGACGCCTCGCGGAACAAGAGTGACGCCATTGGTTCGTCTCGGTTTTTTTTTTTTTAATCTTTATTGAAAATAACAGCAACAAAACACAAACACAGTCATTAATACACACACAAACAACAAACCAAGAGCCAGGGGGAGTTTTCAAATAAAGACATTAAATAATGAGCACAAATGCAAAGGTTTAGCAGCTTTCTTGTTTCTTGCTCTTTTAGACGGATTTTAAACTGAAGAAAGCAAACAGTGAAAGTGAAATGTTTACTTGTTTAGGGACCCGCTTGACGTTTTATTGTTCTGAAATTACACTGCAAGTCCAGTCCACTTTAATTACCAAGAAATAGAATAAAAGTGCTGTCAATAACAATAATAATAATAAAAAATCTCACATAAAAGCTGTTTGTGAAAAAGACAAAAGAAGGCAGCTGAGACAGATTTCACATTTTATCCTGATTATCACAATTGTTTTTTTTTTTTGCACAGCTACAAATGACCTCCCTGTATAGAACAGGTGTATCTGATACAGAGTGGAGTATATGGGGGGGGGGTGTTATTCCCTAAACATAAAAAAAAATTCTACAGTATTTAGACACCTGACGATGACGCACACCTGAAAGCAAGAAAAGCAAAGCACACCCAGGTGTTGTTTATTAGGGCTCTTCGAAATAAATGTTATTTACCAGCTGGGAGGTCCGTATGGTGAAATACCGTGACCGAGGTCTTGAAAGTAGTGAGCGAGGCCCTCTGGGCCGAGGTCGGTATTCAAGGCCGAGGTCACGGTATTTCATCAAACGGACCAACCTCAAGCTGGTAAATAATATATTTTTTTCTTTACCAAATTCTAACAGAAAATGAGAGCGCCCAAAAGGGGAAACCTAGCCAAGCTGCCATTTTGAATCCTCATTCAAGGCTGTAATGCAAATTGCTTCCTCCTCAGTATACAAGTGCACTTCCATGGCAGGAAAAAAACTCTGCTGTTTCACAATTGAGTGTACCAAACAGGTGTCACTGAGGTTGAAAAATCAACTTTAATATACTTCAAAATTGATGTTGGCAGTTCAAAGGTACATACCTTGGGCTTAGTATCCTAAAAGATCTCTGCAGAACACCTCTGTTATTATGATACAGGTCTTTTTTTTAATGGGTCACTAAGGGGGTACGGACGGGACAACTGTAAGACTGTATGTAAAGTTACTGCATTGTACTGTAGTACTACACTTTTTCTACCATAAGTTCATTAATCTGTATGCTGTATCTATCATGATAAACATCCTTGACAGCCAAAAGTACTTATGATTTTAAATTAAACCATTCACAGTTTCGCCACCCCCCTCCTCAAATTAGAACTGGCATAGAGGAAGATAATCACTTTTCTTACTGTCAAATCGTGTTCAAATGACCTTGGTGTAGGTGAAATCACATACCAAAAGGCTGGTCATATAACTTTCTTACGTACCTGTGAAATGTACATGTAGGCATACATGTAGAGTTGATACTGACTGAGCTGGGCTAGAGGAGAGCACATGGTCTGGGCAAAATGGGATGGTAACTCCAGGGGAATATCATATTTCATCTCATACCCATCCCAGGCAGCCCTGGAAATGACCATTACTAAAGTCTATGGGGGTGTATACCAGATGTGGGTTAATGAAAAAAAATCTGTGAAGGAAAATGTTGATGAATTCATTAGAAACTACAATTTTTAGTGAGGAGATTAACTGTTTGTATCTTTTTAAGTTTTTAGTATGTGTCTTCTTAGCAATTGGAGTGCCATTCTCCACAGTATTTTGCTAAAAACTAAAAGTGGGGGTACGGACGGGACATTTGAGGTTTATTGTGCTATATCAGGCAAGGTCTTTATCACAGATATGGTTTATATGGTGGTTTGGTATTTGGCAAAAGAGACTTGTAAACCATCATAATTAAAAGCTTGTAGTATTTACTTTGTGTAGAAATTAGGAGAGGGTACGGACGGGACAGAATTTTTCGGAAAATCACAGCCTATACTTTAATCCTTAGCTGTGTGTCAGATGAAAGTAGCAATGATCTCATTCTACTTTTGTTCTCTTACATCATATCAAAACTTTACATGTCAAACTAACACTTCTCACAACACATTAAAACAATACTACAGACTTTGAAATCTTTAAGTAAATATTAGATTAAAATTGGTAACGTGGGTAAAAGTAAAAAAATAACCCTGCTGGCAAAAAAAAAAGTTGGTATATCTTCAAAAAATGGTAATAAATCTCTATTTGACATATGACTGCTTGTACAAAATAAGGAATTTTAAGGTAGCAGCCATGTTTGTGATGTCAGGTGCAATGGTTAGAATGTGAAAAAAACTGAATGACTCCTGGTAACACTAAAATTGGGACATTTTTAGGTAGTATTTTTGTCGATAGTTTCGCCAAATATTGACGGATTTCCCTATTTCTTTTAATGTTGTGTTCCTTGTTACACCAGCTTTGGGAAAATAAGTGTCTAAAAACAGTAATATCTTATGTAGACTATCAACTGGTAACGTGGGAAAATAAAAGGGTACACTCAATTGTGAAACAGCCGACTACATTTTGCCGCCTATGTAGCCCCCCATTTATGCAAATAGGAGTCATCCCAGATAGCAGAGGGTCGTTGATTCGACGTGGAATCATCGGCATGTTCTTCGACCTATACGCCGTCGAATCACCGACGTTGATTCAACACCGCTTTGCTCATACGAGTTTCCGTTGAAACGACGTTGAAAAGTGGCTGGTGGTCGACAGAGAATAGACCCCCTTTCACCCTTTATTCAACTACGTACTTCGGTCTATTTATAGTTGAATTTTCGGCGATGATTCATCCAACTTTACTTCCTGTTTTATGTACAACAGGAAGGCTACAAATTAAGCAAAACAGGCTAAATTAAACTAGCTAACAATAAAGCATCGGGGCTCTTGCCTAGGATGAACACACACACATGCATACTTCAACCATGAAAGTGAAACTTAATTTATATCAATGTGCATAGGCTACGTCCTGTTTAATGTACCACAGGATATAAAAATGCATGCAACAATGCACCTCTCCTAATGTTTGTCAAGCTATCTAATGAGGCATAACTTTTAACATTTATAAGGAACAGAACACACTTGAACAAGTTCTTAGAAACATTTTATGATTTATTTATAATTGTGGCCTATTCCTCCTGCGGCGCAGACCTGTACATGGAAACAGAAAAACATAACCAAAATTAATTTGATGCAGCATTGATAAAGAAAGTCAGCAGTAGGCTATGGGTTTCTAAATGCCACCCTACCTCATTATTTGGACATGGGGAAAAACTATATTTAAAATCCAAAGAGGGATGGAGGGAGGAAAATTAAAACAAAAGAAAGAAATGAAATATAGAGTAGAGAATATTTGATAAAATTAAGGATGTTTTTATTCAGCAAACATTTAAAAAAATGTTCTACAACACTCTAGCCTAGTGACTTACCAGTAACAAAATAGACTTGAAGTATTCAGATCCGCTCTGCATAAAGCAGCTAAATCCTCTCTCTGTCTCCTGGCAGAAAGCTCCTTGAACACCCTAACACAGCACAAAAGTTTACCATTGTAGGTTTATGATGATCCAAGTGCCTCGTGGGTTCACAGACCGCGCGCTGCCGTTATTTCCCCCTAATCACGAGTTTGTTGGTCTTCCAATGTGGCGCAGGGTTTGTTTACTTCCGGTTTCGGGTGACGTCAGTGAAAGGGGTCTAATGGGGGCATTACCGCCACCCACTGGATTGGGGTGTAAAGCAGTCTGAACAAAACGTGTAAACATAAACATAGGAGAAATGAACCCGTTTTTCTAACTCGTCCTCACTTAGTCTACTTTTCTTTTTTGATTAGTCTGGATTTGATATTGTAAATTTAAATGTGAATCAATGTATATTCATCGGACATGAAAAAATGAATAAATCTTGAGTAATCTTGAGGGGCGCGTGTGTCCGGGGCGCGGTGTCGCGGGGGGGATCGAACGAACCCTCCGATCCCCCCTGGCTACGGGCCAGAATTAGATCATCCTACCAATGTTGAAAACTGGCCGGCAAAAGTGACGATGGTTCAACGTCGTATATTCAACCTTCTCTGACGGTCGACAGATCAACCTTTACCCATGTTGATTCAACGGTGATAAATCGACCCTCTCAGACGGCGGAGAAATCGACGTTTCACGGCGCCGTTTCAACGTTGATTTTCTGACGTACGATGGAAACCGACCATTCTGACCAAAACTCTACGTCGTTTCAACGACCCTCTGCTATCGGGGTCAGGATTCAGCCATGTTTTTGCTCGACCAAAGTTATACAGTATTATGACCTTTATACTGCATAAATAAAGCCATTTGGTGAAACTTTGAAGAAGAGATTGTACTGGTTTAAAGTTTTTACCTAATGTAAGGCCATCCTTAAAAAAAATCCGTTTCCTGTCCACCGGGTAGGCAAAAAAAATTTCAGTCGGGAGGGAGGGATTTTTTTTTTTTAAATTATATATGGATGGATAAGAAATCGCAATGCTGTGTTTGCTTTTTCTTTCAGTACTTTTTTTTATTACAAAAGCAGACACATTTAATAAAATATGACAGTTAAATCAACTGAAACTTGAACAAAAAGTTAGCATTTTAAATGCTGACTGCAACCAGCGCTCGAAACTAACGGTGTCCCGACGTCCCGGGGACCATAAAAAATGTCATCGGGACACAAAATTATCATATCTGGGACAATCCCGGGACAATGGAAAAAAATAGATCTAGAGACGACAATTCCCCCGGGGGAAATCGTGAGAGTGATGCAGTGCGCGTAACAGTCACAGTTGCCGGAGCTGAGCTGGACTGTATTTTTGTCTCTCTCTGCTCAGCGCGCGGGTGGGGGAGGGGCACACAAAAAGGGCAGCTTTCTGTCAGAGCGCTCCCTCCAAACAACGGGAGTTTACACGAAAACGGAAGGAGATATTCACAAAATTATTTCACAGTGAGTGCCACAAGGCTCTCCTGAACACACTGATGTCCTTTTTTTGTCTGTAGTGTAAAAATTGAGGTCACTAGAGCGAGTTAAAAACGAGTGACTTTTCTGATTTAACAGTCAAAGCGCAGCCACGTTTATAATAGCAGTCTATGGGGCTGCGCGCCTGCCCTCTCCTCACTTTCAGGCTTCTCATTCAAAAACTGCAAGTCCTATCGTATAGGTAGACACATTGTGTGAATCAGGACAAGTGTGGCTACTACTTTTGAGAAAATTATGTGTGTAGAGTGAAAATTGGGGCTGAAAACACAGTTTAAATGAGAAAGTTTGAGCTATTTTTCCAAGCTCTCTACACTCTAACTTAACGAGCTCAACGCAATAGACACCCATTATAAAGCCGGAATTTCTCCAGGAACCCACGTGGTGTTTGAGCTGGGTCTGAGCCAAAAGTATAGAACCTAGCAAAAAGTTGAATGCCAGATCCACAGAGGAGAAGTTTCTCTACGTTTTAAAGTTTGAATCATGTCTCTAGGTGAAAGCATGCCAGAGCAGCGGATGTTTGAAAATGTGTGTAGTTTTTCAAATAATTCCATAGAAATGAATGGGAAATTTATCTAGGTCAAAGAAAATGAAATTAAGCACTGTAAATAATGTAAATGATTTCTATGACTAAAGGTTACAATAAAAAAAACTTGCATTACATTGCTTTGTTTGCACTTATATGATATGACACTTTTATCCAAAGTGACTTTACGGTTTTTTACAGTGTTACAGTCCCTGGAGCAATGTTGGGGTAGGTGCCTTGCTCAAGGGCATTTCATCTATTGATGGTATGGCTGATGGCTTTCAAAACATCTCTGAATGGGGCAACAGGTATATTACATAAAAATGGATAACGGTAATGGTGAAAATAAGTTGGCTTTATATATGCCAACAGATATTCAAGGTATAAGTAGATGAAATGAACATAAAAGGGGTCTTATTTTCAACTAAAGTGTACTGCAGATGTAGGGAGTTGAAACATTTTCTGAATGAGCTAGTTGGCCCCTTTAAATAAACGGGTATCTATTCATACAGTGAGATCGCCAAAGTTTAATAAACTGAAAATGCAATAACTGTAATTTTGAAGTAGATGATGTATAGGACATGTGTCACTTGTGTTTTGTGACTTATTGTAAAAATGATATAAAGGGTTCAAAATCACATAGTTACAAATATAATAGTAACTTCATATGATAATATTAACCACTGGTTATTTCAGAGAGGAAATAAATGGGGACACTATTGCTTCCATTCGGGACAATACAACACAGAATTCGGGACCACTGGGGGACACAAAGAAAAAAAGTTAATTTCGAGCCCTGACTGCAACATTTGCAAAACTTTTACAAAGGTACTTAAAATGTCCGACACACGGACTTTTTGTAGTTCTAAATCGACCGTTAGGCCTAGTTCGGATGAAATTACACTGTTAAAGTGATCACTGAATGATTTGTTTTTCTGAATCTTTACTATTTTGTTGTTCGCTAGGATACCATTTTGCGATTTCACACTTAAGCAAATGTTTGAAAACTCCGGATCTCCTTCCTTCATGGTGGCTGCCATTTTTTTGTGCCACACGGCGCATGCGCAGAGCTGATTCGACAGGGCTTTCCACAAGCGCCGGCTGCCGGCCATACAGCCGACTACACAATTAAGTCCAGCCGGCTACTTTAATGACTATTTTTATAGCCCACAGGCTCTGAATATTAATTTTCAATTTTAATAAAATTAAATGTTTATCTAACGGACTGACAATGTCAAACTGAACCGTTGATCAAGGGAGAGTAA
This sequence comes from Neoarius graeffei, assembly GCF_027579695.1. NCBI lineage: Eukaryota > Metazoa > Chordata > Actinopteri > Siluriformes > Ariidae > Neoarius > Neoarius graeffei. The sequence continues at coordinate 18,000,839 of NC_083590.1, read as the reverse complement.
CTCATCCGCGCCCCGACATGCGGAGGCAGTAGTGTGCTAAGTGGGCTAAGCCCCACTGCAGACCGTTGTTGTTAATTCATAGCATGCTCAGTTGCGTGAATGTGTCATGCACCGAAAATAAGAGATTTACAAGCCAGGAACGCCTCATGATGCAATACGCAAGAAAAGAAAGGAGATTTACTGCCATTTTACTTTGTATTTGAGTAAAGTGAATAAATAAATGGTCTGTGGAAAATACACTTAACCCTGGGAACTGCGTGCACAGTAGTTTATTTTGTGTTTCCTCCCCCGGCTGGCTTCTTATTTGTCATGGCTGGCTAGTATGAGCCTTAGTGGAAAGCCCTAGGAATGCGGAAATGTCAAGTTCGATTTTAGATTTACAAACCCGAAAAAAATGTTGAAAAACCGGCGTTAAAAAAAAATTTTCACCCGCACAAACGGCACTCACCCGGCCGGTGGACCAGAAACAGAACATTTTTTAATAATGGCCTAATATTATGTATTCAGTCCCCCCAGGATTTCGCGGGCCTTTTTTGTGATTGTTGCGGGCTAAAATGTCTGATGTTGCGGGGGGTTTCCAAAAAATTGTGATGAAAGTTGCAGTGTTTTTTAGGTTTTTGTTGCGATTACATTGCGGGAGGAAGTGAAAGTTGAGAGAAATTGTTGCGATTTTCTCTTGTGATTAAAATTGAGTGATAAGTTATTACTGAAAAACTATTGATTAAAAGAACAAAGACATTGAGAAATGGTCCTATAAACAACTTTACCAATATAAAAGATTACCAGGACTACAAAAATGCAGAAAAATAGGCTTTACTTATCCAAATGCACCTGTTGGTTCAAAAGTTAAAGTGCATAGAACCTCACAGCACAACATGAAGTTACCTTAAAACAGACACGTGCACACATAGGGCTTTAGGGGTGCTTGAGCCCCTGCCCTTTTTGCCTCATATTAAATGTTGCCCTTTTAAAATAATAATAATAATAATAATAATAATAATAATAATTATTATTATTATTATTATTATTATTCAGTCCTGTTAGAAGTTTAAAACAACGGTGGTACAAAAACTCCACGGCAATCTACCAATGTTCTCGTAATCCGGGGTGGTTGTGTGCGTTGAGCTGCCGCTTCTCTGTCCATTGCTGCTCCGCTCGAGCGCGGCCAGAGAGAGAGGGCGCAGCCAGAGAGAGAGGGAAGAAGCCGCTGCGCGCGCTGCCACAATGAGAACAGAGGAGACGTGACAGTGAGGCAGCTTGAACATGAGTTATGGTCTAACAGTTAGCCCTTTCAAACTGTATGGACATGACATTTGGGCATTTGTAGGGCTACTGACATTTGTGCGAGTAATTTAAGTCTCTTTAGTTTAATAATCTGCTTGTTAACTGATGTGACCTGACCTGTTACTGTTCACAATCGATTGCCTCGGCCGTGCTTTGGTGCACATGCAAGTATCATATGTCGTCGGGAAGCTTACATTCTCCTCTTGTATATATAACTAGTCGTCGACCTCTTCCACAACGTGCTCAAATCAAATGTGGGTTATGTTTCAGAAAAAAAACAAATGTTATGTGTCAGTTTCTATTTTTGCTGGACGTCGGAGTACGGCGCATCGAGCAGCACAGAGAAGTTTGCATGGTACAGGAAATCGTACATTTCCATATTTTGGAAAGGACCGGGGGAAAAAAAAAAAAAAAAACATGCACTTGCTGCCCTTTTTCTGACTTTGAGCCCCTGCCCCTCTATAATCCTGTGCACGTCCCTGCCTTAAAATATAATATAAATGCCTCAGCTTTCATGTAAGAAAAAAAAACAAAAAACCTAATACTAGTACTGTGTGCAGGCAGTCTCTCCTGAAGACTAAATTAAACAATAATTATAAACTAATAAAATAAATGGCTCAGGCTTCATAGAAGAAAAAAAAACAATTTGAACAGAATCTCACAGTATGATGCTGAAGCTGCCTAAACAATGGAAAATAAAATACCATTTTGGCAAAAATGTTGGCATCCATTAATTTCTTGTATTAAGTAAAAAAAAAAAAAAAGTGCACACAGTCCTTCACTGTAAACATAACACACTTTCAGTAACGGAATTTAAGCCTATATAAACACTGACTCGCACATGCAGTGTTGCCAGATACTGCTGATGTTTTCCAGCCCAAAATATGTTCAAAACCCGCCAAAATGCACTTGAAACCACCCAATCTGGCAACACTGCGCACATGCTGCTTCTCTTGAACGTATACACGGAAGTAAGGCGGAAGGTAGTTTGTTGACGTCACCTCAAGATGACGCCAACGATTGGTCAAATTTGCGGGAAAGTTGCAGTGATTGGATATAATTGCAACACTGCCCTGAATTCACGGGGACTGGTTGAATTTGCGTTGAAGTTGCAAATCGCAACATCGTGAAATCCCGGAGGGTCTGTGTATTAGGATAACATGGTCCAAAATGGGCCTCATTAAGTAATGAGATCAAACTGTTAGCAAGTTAGAGGTTTTTAGCTTTCTCCCGAAATGTTTTATTTCTTCTTCCTCAGGGTAGTAAAACTCGCTTTAAACACTGTCATTATCGCTATCCATGATGTAAAATTAATGCTATTTTCCTGAGAAATGCTGGCAAAAATTAAGATTTTTGATAATCTTAGAAATAAATCTTATAAAAAAAAAAAAGATAAATGCTGACAAAAAAATTCTACTATGTTTATTGTTGCGAACGAGCGAGTCGCCAGAGGTCCATAACCAGGGTTCGTACCGTAGGATACGGACCCGCCCACCAGCCAATCAGAGCACAGGATTTGGACCACGAAAAAAATAAAGGCCATTTATTTCAGTAAACGCTGCACACAGTTTGATGGTAGTGATTGTCAGATGAATCAGAGTCTTCGAATCATGTGTCGAGTCTTAGAGTGCGTGACAAATGAATCCCCGCTTCGAGGCGAGTATCAAGTTACATAAGATCACGTGGTCGATGACAAACGAGGCCTCGCCACTATTGTCCCTGTGTCTGAAATCACTCCCTATTCACTATATAGGGCACTACATAGTGAGGATGCCATTTTGTAGTGCTGTCTAAAACCTTAGTGAGGATTATTTACACCCTATATAATGCACTCAAAGTATCCCACGGTGCATCATGAAAAGGAGTGTACAACGATGGTAACTAACCAAAGCAATATATCCCATCATGCATTGCAGTCACGCTGAAAAAAATCAAAGTTTCAAACTTGATTGAATAAAAGGCAGCGGCAAAGAAGAAATTATTCAGCCTTGATTTAAGGAACTGAAAGCTGTAGGTACTTTGTGTTGATTAATATGGGAAATACGCTCAGGATTTATCACAAAAACACACGCATATATTTATTTTGAAAACCTACCAGCCAAATGATCTGGCGCATTTTAATTGTGCAACAATAAATGATGTGAATACCAGCATGACAGACTAGTGTCCAAAAGAGTTTTTTCATTTTACCAATGAGCTCATTATATAGTCCTCTATACAGTAATTCCCTATATAGGGAGTAGTGAACGATTTCAGACAGAGGGTGTGTAAAATATCTGGAGAGCTCATAGCCCAATTGCTGGGTTTCACGGGATGTCACGTTCACCTCATTAGTTGTTCAAAACTTTAGCTGGTGGTCGACCAAACTATTTGTACAGAGAAGGTGCATTGCTCCATGAAAAATGCTTTACGCTTGCATTGTTTTAGGTTGTTCAAATAGATCAAACCATGAAACTGATAAGTTTCTTCAGGGTTCCCCATGAGCTAATAAAAAACAATTTTGAAAAAGGTGAACGAACACACAGGATTTCACAAAAAGACGTCGAGAAAGGTGGCTTTCGAACCTCTCAGTGAAATCGAAGGGAGTCGAGTCGAAGCATGCTCGAGTTTGCAGTGATCACTTGGTGAAAGGTTTGTATTTCCCTCTTAGTTATGGCCTTAGTGTTTTCCAAGTACTTTTCTTGCTGTGTCATTATTTTACGGTACTTTTTTTTTAGTCGCGAAGCGCTAAAGTCCTCAGCTGTTTCTTTATTTCCTCCCCACGAAGTCCATATGCATGAAGGTCGCGACAAAATTCTTCCCCAGCTGTACAGTTACAATGCGCCATGATCACTTCTCCGACTTGTTTAACTAAGATCCAGGTCTTTAAAGCGGTTTCTGATGATCTTTGTGAATGATGTATCTGAGCCATAAGAGCCAACACAAGTGAGAATCAAGTGAACTGCTGCTTGTTTGCACTTCAACTCGCAGCACTTCATTGTAAAGACGTGAATGAAAAGCTTTAAAAAAAAAATTTACACGGGCAAAAACAATACAGGATTCATTGGGCAGTGACTTGATACCGAGGTCCTTTACCCATCAATATACAAAAAAGTCATAAGCCTCCAAACTCTTCCACGCTTTCATCTGTTTTGCGGTGTAGAAGGACGTCTGCAACACCAGACAGTTCGAGATGTCGGGGAACTCGACTGAAGGGTAGTTTTTGAAATCGTATAACAAATCCTTCTTTCCCAGACTGTCGGGGTTGATTCCATTGCACACAGCAATCTTCTGAATATATCTAAAGCCAGCAGTGGCTTCTAGATTATGAGCAGACTCTGATAAGTTATCACTAGCTGTTTGCACTACAGCAGCCGTTTAGACCACCAACAATTTCACTTCCGGTAAAACCGATAAGTCACGTGACTGAAACCCATCAATACGACTGGCAAATGAGCTCTTCAGATATTTCACACGAGATCAGTGGGGATTTCCTAAACCGCTAACACGCATGCGTGAACTTGCGAAGTAGTTTCCTGTTTACTGTAAGTAATGCGAAAACTACCCAGAAAATCTTTCACAGCTGAATCTCCCCGAACTCTGAGTGTTTAATAGATGAGAAACTGAAGAGAGAAACTCGAATATAGAACACACAGCCAATAAACAGCAGCTTTACAGGGAAGATGATTTCAGTTCCACAGTTTTACTGCTGTTTTTACACAAGCTCAGTCAAATACAACCACATTTCAGAAATCAGAAACACTTTTATTGCCAGGTATGTGGACACACACGAGGAATTTGACTCCGGTTTCACTTATAGCTCTCATAGTACAAGAACAGATAAAAAGCATATACACAAAAACAAACAAAAACAAATAGGTGCATTGTGCAAATTAATCCAGGTAAGTCAAGTATGAAATAGATAAATATAAAGTATACAGTGTGCACAGAATGACGGTATGAGTGTGCAGATATTTTGCAAGTGATATTACTGATATATGAATCCGGATTTTAGCTGTTCATCACAGAGACTGCCTGAGGGAAGAAACTATTCTTGTGTCTGGTTGTTTTTGCATACAGTGATCTATATCGCCTCCCTGAGGGAGGAAGTTTAAACAGTTTGTGACCAGGGTGTGATGGGTCCGCAGAGATGTTACCTGCCCGTTTCCTGACTCTGGACAGGTACAGGTCTTGGATGGAGGGCAGGTTGACACCAGTAATTTTCTCTGCAGACCTTACTGTCCGTTGCAGTCTGTTCTTCTCCTGTTTGGTGACCAATCCAAACCAAACAGCGATGGAAGAGCAAAGAACAGACTGAATGATGGCAGAGTAGAACTGTGTCAGCAGCTCCTTAGGCAGGTTGAGCTTCCTGAGCTGGCGCAGAAAGTACAACCTCTGCTGAGCCTTTTTGATGATAGTGACTGTGTTAGTCTCCCACTTCAAGTCCCAAGAGATTGTGGAACCCAGAAACCTGAAGCTTTCAACAGCAGGTCACAATGTTGTTGGTGATGGTGATGGGCAGCAGAGTGGGGGGGGGGGGGGGGGGGGGGGGGGGGGGCTCCTCCTAAAGTCCACTGTCATCTCCACAGTTTTGAGCGTGTTCAGCTCCAGATTGTTCTGGCCGCACCAACAGACCAGCCGTTCAACCTCCCGTCTGTATGCAGACTCGTCACCGTCTCGGATGAGGCCGATGACCGTTGTATCGTCCGCAAATTTCAGGAGTTTAACAGACAGGTCTCTTGAGGTGCAGTCGTTGGTATAAAGGGAGAAGAGCAGTGGGGAGAGCACACACCCTTGGGGGGCGCCAGTGCTGATGGTCCGAGTGCTGGATATGATGCTCCCCATCCTCACCTGCTGCTTCCTGTCAGTCAGGAAGTTTGTAATCCACTGACAGGTGGAGGAGGGCACAGTGAGCTGGGTGAGCTTGGTGTGGATGATGTCTGGAACAATGGTGTTGAAAGCCGAACTGAAGTCCACGAACAGGATCCTGGCATACATCCCTGCAGTGTCAAGGTGTTTCAGGATGTAGTGTAGACCCATGTTTATTGCATCATCCACTGACCTGTTTGCCCGGTAGGCAAACTGCAGGGGGTCCAACAGGGAGCCTGTGATGTCCTTCAGGTATGACAACACCAGTCTCTCGAAGGACTTCATGACTACAGATGTGAGGGCAACAGGCCTGTAGTCATTCAGTCCTGTGATATTGGTTTTCTTAGGAACCGGGATTATTGTGGAGCGTTTGAAGCATGAGGGGACTTCACACAGCTCCAGGGATCTATTAAAGATCTGGGTGAAGATGGGAGCCAGCTGGTCAGCACAGATCTTCAGACAAGAGGGTGACACACCATCTGGGCCAGGTGCCTTCCTGATCTTCTGTCTGCAGAAAAGCTGACAGACATCCTCTTCACAGATCTTGAGTGCTGGAGGGGGGTCAGAGGCGGGGGGGTGGCAGAATGGTAGGGGGTGTAAATGGGTCTTTAATGACTGAAGGGGGGGGGAGAGGTGTGAATGTGTTGAATCTGCAGTAAAACACATTCAGCTCGTCAGCCAGTTGATGGTTCACTGCAGTGTCGGGGGATGGTCTCCTATCGTCAGTAATGTTCTGCAGGCCTCTCCATATTGACGTCGGATCGTTTGCTGAAAGGCTGTTTTTAATCTTATCAGCATAGCTCCTCTTAGGCCCTGTCCACACGGCAACGGATTCAGGTGACTCCGATACAATTGCTTATCGTTTAGGCCTGGCGTCCACACGGCACCGGCGTTTTGGGTGCCCAAAATGCAATCTTTTTGAGAACGGGTTCCAGAGTGGAAAGATCTGGCAACGTTGCCGTTGTGAAGTCGTCTGGATGAGTAGAACGGATTTGTTTACGATGACGTCACAACCACATGACGGTCAGTGCTTCACGCCGGGTAGAAGTGTAACGAACTCGATGCGAGTTGTCAACAAATCCTATCACTTGGTTCATGAAACGCGCTTACAAAATATTTTCACTGTGAATATTTATTGTGTAATGGTGCAAAGTGAGAGAGAGAGACTCTGCCCTTAGGGCAGAGTCAATCCCGCCAACAAAAATAGGGGAAAAAAAAGGAGCGATCTCACCTCTTCAGATGTGGGTTTAAGTCCTACAATACATTCCTCAAAAAGGGCGTAAAAGAGCAAATTAATCCATCAACGTGTATCATTCAATTTATTCCGGACCATTAAAGACGCCGCTTTCTGCGTAGAATCATATGTCATCCTCGCCGCCATATTGGACAGGTCAAAGCGGAGAATAAAGATTCATGTGCTGCGTTTAACTGTACCAACAGGTTTACCGTCCAAACGAGATCATATAGGATTACCTTTCACAGGTGAGAAACAACAAATTAATTCCATCAACGTGTAGCATTCAATTTATTCCGGACCATTAAAGACGCCGCCTTCCGCGTAGAATCATACGTCATCCTCGCCGCCATATTGGACAGGTCAAAGCGGAGAATAAAGATTCATGTGCTGCGTTTAACTGTACCAACAGATTTACCGTCCAAACGAGATCATATAGGATTACCTTTCACAGGTGAGAAACAACAAATTAATTCCATCAACGTGTAGCATTCAATTTATTCCGGACCATTAAAGACGCCGCTTTCCGCGTAGAATCATACGTCATCCTCGCCGCCATATTGGAGAGGTCAAAGCGGAGAATAAAGATTAGCTGCGTTTAACTGTACCAACAGGTTTGCCGTCCAAACAAGATCACATGGGATTACCTTTCACAGGTGAGACTGGAAAAATACTTTTCATTGTATTTGGTCATTATAATGTAATTTTACGAACAGATTTTCCTGACTTTGTGGCTAATATGAAGTCTCGCGCATAATAGTTTATGCGCATGCGTCCTTACTACTTCTATTGTTCTGGTGTCTCCGAAGGGACCATCTTACAGCGCCCCTAGTGGTGTGGCATGTGTATTGCATCGTTTTCAGCAAGCGTTGCGTTGCCATATGGACCTGATATTTTACTGATCGTTACCCATTTGGACGCGATATATTTTTAAATTACATCTCGTTGCCGTTGTCGTGTGGATGTAGCCTTAGCTGCTTTCACCTCCATTGTCAGTGTGTTTCTGGTCTGATTATACAGAACTCTGTCTCCACTTTTGTAGGCCTCTTTGGCCAAGTTTACATTAGACCGTATCTGTCTTGTTTTCTTCGCGGATGCACTGTCCGTTTACATTAAAACGCCTGGAAACGCCGGGAAACGGGAATCCGCCAGGGTCCACGTATTCAATCCAGATCGTGTCTGGTCCGGTGCTGTGTAAACATTGAGAATACGCGGATACGCTGTGCTGAGTTCTAGCTGGCGTCGTCATTGGACAACGTCACTGTGACATCCACCTTCCTGATTCGCTGGCGTTGGTCATGTGACGCGACTGCTGAAAAACGGCATGGACTTCCGCCTTGTATCACCTTTCATTAAAAAGAGTATAAAAGTATGAAAATACTGCAAATACTGATGCAAATACTGCCCATTGTGTAGTTATGATTGTCTTTAGGCTTGCCATCCTTCCACTTGCAAGTGGTAAGTGACGCGCATGCCCGACATGCACTGAGATCACACACACAGCGGCTCAGTCCCAAATCACTGCTCGTGCGCTCCACTCGCGCGCTCTGTGAGCTGCGCAGGGCCGGAGTGCGCACCCTCCAGAGGGCACTCGCTGTTCAGGGCGGAGTGATTTGGAGCGCAGGATGCCTGTGGAGCCGAGCGTATCCGTGTATTGGCGTTGCTGTGTGCACGTGAATCATGTATTGGCGTTGCTGTGTGCACACTAATCGTTTTAAAAACGTTAATCTGATGATCCACTGATACGATCTAATGTAAACCCCACCTTTGTTCTGTCGAAGTTGCCTGAGTTTTGCAGTGAACCAGGCCCAGATAGCAGAGGGACGTTGAAACGGCGCCGATTCTTGGTCAGAATGGTCGGTTTCCGTCGTAAGTCAGAAAATCAACGCTGAAACGGCGCCGTGAAACGTCGATTTCTCCGCCGTCGGAGAAGGTCGATTTATCACTGTTGAATCACCGTGGGTAAAGGTTGATCTGTCGACCGTCAGAGAAGGTCGAATATACGATGTTGAACCATCGTCACTTTTGCCGGCCAGTTTTCAACATTGGTAGGATGATTGTTCAGAATATAAAACTGCCACTGTGTGTCTTATCCTGCTTACACATAGATACGAGTAAATGATAAGTGATAATGATAAGTAAATGATAAATAAAGAACAAAAACCAGTTTACTTTCTTAACTCAGCAATGGATTTGACCTTCTATCTTTGAAAGTTTTTTTGCAAATAACTTAACATTTCCAAGATGATCATAAATTAATTCTAAGAAGATTGAAAGTGTTACAAAACCTGCATCTTATACCTAACTGGTGGGAATGGTGGTGTTACAACTTATGGTGTTACTTTCATACCCGGTGTCTCATCTCTGTTGTATTGACTTTCATTTCAAGGCATGATATAAAAAAGGGCCAGCACGTATACGTTGCGATATGTCGTTGGATGTCCCACGCTGTCCCATAATGCAGTGCGATTACCACTGCTGTTTACTGGATGACGTCATTTCCGTTATATACCTGGGTGCACGTGAAACTCACACCACTCGGTTGGATCGCGACTCTCTTGTGGATCGGCCTGCTGTTACGCTTGGACCATTGAAACAACATTGAGAAAAACACTGGACCACGCTACATTTTCATTCATCCCTGGACATCTGGTACGTACCATTATTCAGTCACTATTAATAAAGGGAATTTCGAATACAATTTCAAGCAGTTTAAGAAGTTATGATGAACTTCAGTCATATCATGCGTTGGAGAAATTTCCCTCAACTAGTATCCATTTGAAACAACAACAATGCAGATGCATTATTCAATCGAAAAACGAGTCGAAGTACTTGTCTTGTTGGAGTGAAAACTTAGCGTTTAAATCGAGCATGTAGGCCTAGGTCGCATGTCGTTTTGAGCTGACCTGTTCTTTTGTGCATGGGTCGCGCCTCGCGGCCATGAACTTTAAAGAAACTACGCTGACTTTCTTTATCAATGCTGCATCAAATTGATTTTGGTTATGTTTTTCTGTTTCCATGTACAGGTGTCTGCGCCGCAGGAGGAATAGGCCACAATTATAAATTATAAATAAATCATAAAATGTTTCTAAGAACTTGTTCAAGTGTGTTCTGTTCCTTATAAATGTTAAAAGTTATGCCTCATTAGATAGCTTGACAAACATTAGGAGAGGTGCATTGTTGCATGCATTTTTATATCCTGTTGTACATAAAACAGGACGTAGCCTATGCACATTGATATAAATTAAGTTTCACTTTCATGGTTGAAGTATGCATGTGTGTTCATCCTAGGCAAGAGCCCCGATGCTTTATTGTTAGCTAGTTTAATTTAGCCTGTTTTGCTTAATTTGTAGCCTTCCTGTTGTACATAAAACAGGAAGTAAAGTTGGATGAATCATCGCCGAAAATTAAACTATAAATCGACCGAAATCCGTAGTTGAATAAAGGGTGAAAGGGGGTCTATTCTCTGTCGGCCACCATCCACTTTTCAACGTCGTTTCAACGCAAACTCGTATGAGCAAAGCGGTGTTGAATCAACGCCGGTGATCCACGATGATTCGACGGCGTATGGTCGAAGAACATGCCGATGATTCCCCGTCGAATCAACGCCCTTTTGCTATCTGGGGGGTTTGTTGTATATGCGGAAGGTTTTGGTAGGCACACACATCCTCACAAAAATTGATGTCAGATGTCACAGTATCAGTCAGTTCATGCAGGTCTGAGGCTGCAGCCTCAAAAACACTCCAATCAGTGCAGTCAAAGCAGGCTTGTAGTTCCACTTTGGCCTCAGCGGACCATCTCCTCACCGTCTTAACTACAGGCTTAGCAGCTTTCAGCTTCTGCCTGTAGGACGGGATAAGATGAACCATACAGTGATCAGATAGTCCCAAGGCTGCACGGGGGACAGAGTGGTATGAGTCCTTTAAAACAGTGCAACAGTGGTCCAGAGTGTTATGGCCCTTTTCCACTACCCTTTTTCAGCTCACTTCAGCTCGCTTCAGCTCACTTCAGCCCGACACGGCTCGCGTTTCGACTACCAAAAACCAGCACGACTCAGCTCGTTTCAGCCCTGCTTAGCCCCTAAAACTCGCACCGTTTTGGAGTGGGGCTGAAGCGAGCCAAACCGTGCCGACTGAGGCTGGGGGCGTGAGCAGACACTCCCCTGTGCACTGATTGGTGAGGAGGCGTGTCCTCACATGCCCACACACGCCCCGCGAGCGCGCTGGGATCTGTAAACACCGCAAACCCGGAAGGAGAATAATTACGAATTACGAGAATTTCTGAAGCCTTATGCGCCTCGCCTCATCTATACGCTCTTGCCAGTATCTGTTGGCGTTGTCGGTGACAACAAGCCACAGCACCAAGACCAGCAACACTAACGACTCCATGTCCTCCATGTTTATTGTTTACTATTCGGGTCGTGAGACTACCGCTTAAAAGCTCACTGAATCAGTGACATACAGAGCATCGTGGACGAGTTCGCGGAGCGCAAGGCTCGCCGTATGCCCTTCAAATAATGCGCGCAGTAGGCTATTGATGTTTTATTATGAGCCATGTACAGTATGTCGCCTAATGTTTTTTTTTGTTTCTGAGTTACATGTTCGTTTGAAGGACTTAATGTACAAAATAACATAGTTGCACCCCGTAGTGTTGAAATTGGTAAACACAGTGCATTCAGTGAGGTTTGCACCGCCCTCCTTTTATTTCTGACTCTTCCTGTCACCACTCTGAGCGCTCATTCGTATGCCCTTCAAATAATGTGCGCAGTATAGGCTATTGATGTTTTATTATGAGCCATGTACAGTATCCTAATGTTTTTTGTTTCTGAGTTACATGTTCGTTTGAAGGACTTGATGTACTAAATAACATAGTTGCACCCGGTAGTGTTGAAATTGGTAAACACTGCAGTTGCGGACATTTTGTAGCCTAAAATGATGTTATGATAAGCTTTAATAAAGGGCCCGGTCATTTGCCCCGCCCCCGGCCCGGCTCTGACTTGTTCCGCCACTGTCACTGATGTCACTGTTTGCGCTGCTTAACGACATCACATGACGTCCACCCACTTTCGCTAACTCCACCCAATGTGTCCACCCACTTCCAGCCAGCACGGTTCAGCGCGGTTGTAGTCGAAATGCAACTCCAACAGCCCCGCTCAGCTCGACTCGGCACGGCACGGCTCAGCCGCGTTTGTAGTGGAAAAGCGGCATTAGTGTCCCTGGTGGGACACTTAATGTGCTGTTTATATTTTGCCAGTTCGTGGCTGAGGTTTGCTCTGTTAAAGTCCCCCAAAACAATGAGCAAAGAGTCCGGGTGTTTTTTCTCCACGTTGTTTATCTGGTCAGCCAGGTGTTGTAACGCCTCATTAATACCCGCCTGAGGGGGGATGGAAACTCCAACCAGAATAAACGAGGAAAACTCTCGCGGAGCATAAAACGGCTTGCAGTTTATGAATAATGACTCCAGATGAGGACTGCATGATTTGTTTAGAACTGTGACATCAGTACACCAACCTTCATTAATGTAACAGCAGATTCCGCCTCCCCTCGTTTTCCCCGTGAGCTCCGTTTCGCGGTCCGCTCGGTGCAGGTGAAATCCAGGCAGGTGGAGAGAAGAGTCCGGGATGTGCTCACCGAGCCAGGTTTCGGTGAAGCACAAGGCAGCAGATCTGTTAAAATCTGTGTTGAGCAGCAGTTCGTCCATCTTATTGGCCAGAGAGCGGACGTTAGCCAGGTGAACAGACAGTGTGAAACCCCCGCTGCCTCAGCCTGACCAGCGCGCCGGCTCGCTTCCCCCGGTGTCTCCGGCGTCCTCGGCGTAATCCATAGAGAGCTGCTGCTCCGCCAACAAGTAGCTCTGGAAAACTTTCCAGATCAATGAAAGCCGATGAAAAAAAAAACCTTTACTGGTGGTTATTCCAATGTTTATAAGTTCTTCTCTGAGAGTATGTGACCAGAGAAGCAGCGCAAGAAACAACAGATACACAAAAACATAGAAAGTACGAGAGAGCAAAGAACCGAGGCAACTGTCCGTGGCGCCATGTGTTTCTCTCCAACACATCACTTACTTTTACTCAGCACTCCATGCTGGGCTTCATTAATCTCACCGGTTCTGCCTGGAGTTTCTCTCATTTTTCCAACAGCAACAAAATGGTGCCGAGGCTCAAAGATAACTCACTTCAGGAGAACTGATTCACTCCGAGTGATGTGTTGTTCAGGGAATGAATCGACTCTTTTATTCGGCTCTTTGAGATGAATTTTAAATTGAAAAAATAAACAGTGAAATTGAAATGTTTACTCGTTCAGGGAGACTCTTGATGTTTTGTTGTTCTGAAGTTACACTGCAAGTCCAGTCCACTTTAAATCACCAAGAAATAGAATAAAAGTGACCGCACAGTGGTGTAGTGGTGAGCACTGTCACCTCACAATAAGAAGATTCTGGGTTCGAGCCCAGCGGCTGTTTCAGATAAATTTTCAATTTGTCATTAATAATAATACATAAAAGCTGTTTGTGAAAAAGAAAAAAGGCAGTTGAGACAGATTTCACATTATCATTACATTTTTTTTTTTTGCACAGCTGCAATATGGCCTACCTGTTTATGAACAGGTGTATCTGATATAATGACTAAATAGTGTAGTATGTTTTTTTTTTCCCCTCCAAGCATAAAAATTCTAGAGAATTTAGACAAATCAACATTATCTACAATCTGCGTTATTGTAAAGATGTTTTGTGACAATGTGATACTGTTAGGAGCTACAAATAAAATACCAATTAAAGATAGCAAAGAAAATACAGAATAAACACCACGCATCCTTTCCAAACAGTAACAGCAACCTGTTAAGTGTTTTAAATACAGATAGAAACTGAAATGTAATTGGAAGTCATATATCAAACCGTACAGTCTCAGAAATCCTCTATCCCAGCAATTAGTGACAGGAAGTGACCAATTACCCATAATCCTCAAACGCTCAGTGTGACATATCTCAGGTGTACCTCACGTCCAGATGCTGGATTCTCCTGTCTGTCTCTGAGAGCTGGTTCTTCAGAGCCTGAACCTCAGGAGCGACAAAGTTGGGCTTTTACTGAGGGTCCAGAGTCTTTATTACCTGTCCACCCACCCACACACAGTTTACCAAAGCCGTTTCTATAGTAACGATAGTGTGTTAGAACAAGCACTGTGATTTGCAGCTGCATCACTGTCAGAGCTGCTGTTATATAACCTTCAACTCAGAGAAAATACATTTCTGTGAACGTTTGCCCCTCGTGATTGCTTTGGACTGCAAGGTGGACAGCTGTCTGGTCTCCCAGGGTACTTTGCTTCTTCTCGCAGCTGACTGTGCAGCCCAGCACCAACTGCACCAGCCGACCTAGTTCTGTCGCATCCCCCATCTCCCCAATGAGAGGAACATCTGGAACATGTTCATCCACTACCTGCTGCCCCAGCACCTGGGGGGGAATAAACACATTTTAGAGAAGTGTTTCTCTCATCTCTGTTGGATTTGTGTCTTGTGTCCAGGACGAGTCGCCTGTTATATTGATGAGGCTTGACAACCGACTTCATTTATAAACATAACTTTACTGTTCGTCTACTCAACTCACAGCCATAACACAGAGTAGCATTCAGAACCCGCTTCTTGTTTTTCCGTAACACGTCACACACCTACAGGTACCTCTAAGGCTCACAAGCCTATTACATTACATCGCCATATTTACTTTTTGATGATTTGACTGATCTAACAAAGGTGTTTTTATGGGGATTATAAAACGGCAAAAAAAGTCAGATATATTAAGGCTCTGTTTTCACACAGACTTGTGCATGACGTGTTTAACTGATGTGTGTGATTGAAGTGATTATCACACATACACGTTGCTCATTTGTTTGGGAATAGTCTGCTTATTTTCAGTAAAGGAATGAGCTGACAGATACCAGTGATTAAAACCGTAACTGGAAATGAATCGTGTTTTTATGAAGCTGCCAGAATTGATTTGACTTGACACAGAGGCTCCAAACAAGCTCAGTGAAAAAGAGGGAGATCTCCCTCCACTCACCCCAGAAAATAGAGAGAATTTTAAGTACTTACCTTCTCTTTCTGTCACATCAGTCCTGTGTAATGGATTTAGAATTCTTACTGACTTCAATATTGGGTTTCCAAAGGGAAACTTCTTTAAAAACTTTTCCACAGCAGCAACATATGCAGCTCTTACACTCCTGTAAGAGAAAGATTTCACTATTTAAGAGAAAAGCACATACTATTATAAGCACAAAAAAGTTCAATATTCCAAGCTAAAACTTACCTATAGAAACGAGTAACAATCGCAGGATCACACTCCTCACTGATGGATTCTAAGTATCTGGAAGCTTGTATGCCAATGGTGAGATCATCAGATTTCTGCTGTTCTTCACACTTATCTACTTTTGATATGTCATCAATATTAACAGCATCCACTTTCATGAAGTTCAGAACGTAAGCCTTCAAAAGACCCTCTGTTTCTTTCTCTAGCTTAAGTACACGACAGTCATGAGACTAAAAAGAGAGAAATTAATGATACCATTTTTATTCTAAGTTGAAGTGTAAAGAAGTATGGAGGGGATGAATTATGATGTGATGATAATCTACCCATAAAGGCAAAGATATACTTACCTGAAAGAGAATACTGAACTTATTCAACTTTGTGAGAGCATACTGGAGAAAATAATACATGAGCTTCATCTCTTCACTTGCATAGGCATCAGCACATCATTTGACATGACCAGGCTTTTCCTTGTCATCACTGCTGTTAAAGTAAGCTTGTAATGCTGGCCACTGGGAGAGGGTTCTAGCAACACATCTTTCCATCGACAGCCATCTTTGACACATGTTTAAGAACCTCCTCCATGTCGACTCCTGTGAATATTTGGAACTCTTTATATTCCTCCCTTCTTCTGGAACTGGAAAAAAAGGCAGCCTTTTAAAATAACTGATAATGGAGAGCAAAATTGAAAGACTTAAGCCTCAGTGATATTCTACTTTTTTACAAGAATTTGTATAACTTACCTTCCATGAAAATAATAGTAGGTCTGCAGTTGACTTGCTGAACTTTAGGGCTGCGGTTGTCGTGAACGGTTTTGCGCTCGGGTTTCCGTCAGTGGGGGTTTATAGCATCAACAAAGCTGACTTTATGTTAGGACTGTTAATGTTATAGTCATGTTGTCTGTTGTTGCCCAAATGAGGATGGGTTCTCTTTGGAGTCTGGTTCCTCTCGAGGTTTCTTCCTCATGTTGTCTGAGGGAGTTTTTCCTTGCCACCGTCGCCACAGGCATGCTCACTGGGGATAGATTAGGGGAAAAATTAGCTCATGTTTTAAGTCATTCAAATTCTGTAAAGCTGCTTTGCGACAATGTTTATTGTTAAAAGTGCTATACAAATAAACTTGACTTGACTAGTAGGTATCAATGAGCAGATCTTCTACTGGTAGGTGGAGTGACTTTATAAGACTGTTGGCACAGAGGTTTTCAATATGGGAAACACAGCCGAGTTCAAATACTTGGGAGCCTGTTGCTTGTCTTACACGGGAGAGTACAGAATTATTCTTGCCCACCGTGACACTTGCATTGTCAGATGAAAATCCTTTGACGCTTGACCAGGGTATATTGTGATGTCTGTAAAATATACAGTAAATAATGTCCTTAGCACAGAAAAAAGAAGTAGTAGTAGTAGTAGTGGTAGGTAGGTAGGCCTATCATTATATTGACTGACAGAATTTAAGGACTGGGATAAAAAGCTATCCTCTTACCTGTTAATAATTATTATATTATGGGAAAAACACTTACTGTAGTGCGTCTTGTAGAGTTGTGAACAAGTTTGGAGCAGTCAGTATATTGCACACTGGAATGCCTAGAAATCTGTTTTCAACTCTGAAGGTCCTTGTCAAGCAGTCGGACCATGATGGCACAAGCTTTGTCATCTGACCCCTTGTTGGACTCCTCCATCATGATGGTGATCGGGCCCTCTTGAGCAGTTTCCACAATGTTTTCCATATAGTTAGGAGCAGGAGCCTTATTGATTGTAGCTGCGGTTTTTGTGTGTCCACACTGATATTTTTCTGCTATCCTGCTGTCTGGAAAAGCTGCCTTCACAAGCTGAGTTATATGGTCGGTATTCTGCCCTTGTTACTTGTTGTGAACTTGGCAGATAGCTAACAGAATTCTTCAATGAACACTGAGTCAGCAAAGAAAGAAAAGCACAACTTTATTCATCACACACTTGTGAAATTCCTCTCTGCATTTAACCCATCTGAAGCAGTGAACACACACATGCGAGCAATGAGCGCACACACACATACCAGTGGGCAGCCATGCTAACAGCGCCCGGGGAGCAGTTGGGAGTTCGGTGCCTCGCTCAAGGGCACCTCAGCCCAAGGCCGTCCCATATTAACCTAACCGCATGCCTTTAAAGCCGGATGTGAGTGAGGAAAGGGGGAAATGTTGTGCTCTTTATTGTTGTTGTTGTGATGATTAACACTATTTCTCTTTACTTTTTGAACCCAATCTCCCTTTATCACCTTCTCAAAGGTGAAACTGTGTATCCGGTGATGAAGTGTCTTTGCTTGAGTTGAATGTGATGCTGTTATTGAGAGGGTTTGACCGGGACACTGTGAGAGTGAACACAGCTCGGTGTCTTTGTGTTGCACACGTGAATTAAGAAGAGTCCAAACTCAGTGTGGCTTTTGACTGTGTGTTTACTGATGCGCTTTTTGTCAACTCAAACTCTGCCAAATACAGATAGAATGCAGTGTTACACCACACGTTTTATACAGGCTTGTCTTGCTCGGCGCACCGCATCACAATGAATGTGCCTAGCCGCATACTCCCCCTTGTGGCGTAACGGAGGAACAACCTCTCCCAACGCATTCCATCTCCGTTTAAAGCACAGGAGCACAGATCGCCCTGTGAGCCACAACTACATGGAAGAACACAACTGTCTCAGCATCATCACTAAACAACAAGGGAGTACATATATTCTGTAAATATATACTAAATATCTATATTCTGAATATAACTTAGAAGTTTAATAAATATACAATTATATTTTATTGTATAGAATTAGTATATTTCAGTGTTTTGTCTTAGATGAAGGAATTGAGTAACATAATAGATCATAATAATGACTACAGCTACAGTTGTGTTGAGTGAGAAGGAGGAAGCAATGTGCTTGTGAAACTGGACAAAAGAGCCTGTGGGACTGATGTGCTTGTGGGACTGATAATTCTATGGGACTCACAAATACAGTGGTGCTTGAAAGTTTGTGAACCCTTTAGAATTTTCTATATTTCTGCATAAATATGACCTAAAACATCATCAGATTTTCACACGAGTCCTAAAAGTAGATAAAGAGAACCCAGTTAAACAAATGAAACAAAAATATTATACTTGGTCATTTATTTATTGAGGAAAATGATCCAATATTACATATCTGTGAGTGGCAAAAGTATGTGAACCTTTGCTTTCAGTATCTGGTGTGACCCCTTTGTGCAGCAATAACTGCAACTAAACATTTCCGGTAACTGTTGATCAGTCCTGCACACCGGCTTGGAGGAATTTTAGTCCATTCCTCTGCACAGAACAGCTTCAACTCTGGGATGTTGGTGGGTTTCCTCACATGAACTGCTCGCTTCAGGTCCTTCCACAACATTTCGATTGGATTAAGGTCAGGACTTTGACTTGGCCATTCCAAAATGTTGACTTTATTCTTCTTTAACCATTCTTTGGTAGAACAACTTGTGTGCTTTGGGTCGTTGTCTTGCTGCATGACCCACCTTCTCTTGAGATTCAGTTCATGGACAGATGTCCTGACACTTTCCTTTAGAATTCGCTGGTATAATTCAGAATTCATTGTTCCATCAGTGATGGCAAGCCGTCCTGGCCCGGATGCGGCCCGCGGGCCGTAAAATGCCCAGGTCTGCTGTAGTTTATTTTGTGAAGCGCCCTCTTGTGTCTGAAATTGGAAATGTGTTTATCATTCTGCCTGAAAATTTCTGTACATGATCATATACAGTGGAAACTCCATATAATGAAATACTGAATTATATAACGAACTTTTTTCTCTGGTCCCAGTGAACTTTCTCTCAGGTGTGAGGGATTTGATCTCAGAGCTGAAGCGAGAGCAGCACAGCCTTCATCTGAGACACCACAACACTCCAACCTGCAGAGACACAATGACACACACTTCATTGCCTCAGTTTATGAACATCAACGTTTGCTTTGATGTTTTTGCTTTGCTTTCTAATGAGCTCTTGGAGAAGTCGTTCGCTCAGAGGTTCACACACTTTTTAAACCCCAGAGTGTGAATGTTTCAATGGTTTATTCAGGACTGACAAGAACAAGTATGACTGTTTTCTTTAGACAGAATGTGTTTGTCTACGATTCTGACTCGGATGAAGATTAGACCATGTTTTATTATTAAAGAAAACCAGGTAATGTCAAAGTCTTCAAAAACTTTTTTGCAAACACGGAGTGAATTTTTTTTCTGAGGAGAAATGATCACTTCATAACTAATATTTTACTTTTACAGAAAATTTTAATTGATAACACTGTATACAACTATTAACTGCTGCTTTAGTGAGTTATTGTGACTCTCAGAGAGATGATCTTACACCAGTGTCTCCACTTTACAGTGAGGATTCTCCAGTAGAGCACAGAGACGCTTCACTCCTGAGTCTTCTAGTTTATTCCCAGACAGATCCAGTGTCTTCACAGTCAGATGCAGTTCTCTCAGACTGGAGGTTTCTGAGTTGAGCACTGAGACCAGAGCTTTAGCGCTTCTCCTTTCAACTGTCTCACAACTGATCCTGAAGAGAATAAAATAATACATAATAAACTCACACAAATGATCAAACAGGTCCTCAAATCTTTCACTGCACCATTTCATTTTCATGAAGTCAGCTAGGATTGGCTCCAGCTTTCCTGCGATCCTGATGGATAAACGGTTTCGATAATGAATGGACAAATAAAAGGTTGCAGCAACCAGCCTGTAGCAGGCATGTGGTCATGCCCCTTATCATGGTAATGTGTGTTACAGGAATGTCTGGACATAGATGAGTGTGCAGCTCAGACTGGCCCCTGTGTTCCCAACTCCATCTGCATCAATACAGCAATGAGTTAATGATTATAAGACACCACAACTGACTGTTTTTAGCTCTGTGACATCCTTTTGTCCATATTTATACACAGTGTTGGGAGTAACGCGTTACAAAAGTAACGAATTACTGTAATGCATTGCTTTTTGCAGTAACGTGGTAATGTAAGGCATTACAGAAAAAAATTTGGTAATATTTTACTCGGTGCAAATGTCAGTAACGCGTGGTACAATGCATTTTTAACCTGGAATGAAGTGGTGGTTTTTTTTCCTTCTTACAAATTCGCCAAAATCACCGTGAGATCAGCAGAGGTGAAACGTCCACGCAAAATGTTTCGCTTCCTTTTCCTTTAGGCTAGTCAGACAGGAGAGAGAGATGAGTGAACCTGCAGCTGATCTAATGTCGGATAGCACATTCTGCAGATGGGCACACGCCCATTACTTTAAGTTTGTGAAAAATAAGGATGTGAAGAACATTGTAGTCAAATGCACTTTGTGTGCTAAACCTAAAGAACTGTCCACTTCCCGAAATAGCACCAGTAATTTAACTCAGCATTTACAGAGGTGCCATAGTAACATGAAGTTAGCAAGGAAGCAAGCGGAGGATGAGAGTGGCGATAAAATCACAAAGCAGCCAAAATTAACGTTCTGCCGCTCTGAGATGCTCCTTCAGCCTCAAGAGGTTAGGAGACTTGTGGCAGAGTATGTTGTTGAAGATATGCTGACAGTTTGTTTACATTTTTGCCCTGTATAACTGTTTTTTTTCTGGTCGGAAGTCAGACTAAAGTGATTGAGCTGCCTTTCCTTCAAGGGCTAATAGGCCTAAGCACTTCAATATCATTAAAAGCACTTTGATTTTGTTATTTCTAATTCTGTTTTTCGAAATGTGACTGGGTAGCCTCATAGCTAGTAGTCATTGTCTAGCTGTGATTTAAAAGGCTTGTGTTTTTTTTCAGGCCAGTTTTATTGTAGGCTACGATTTGCCATATGATGTTCATTTTTGTTAAATTTCTGCACTCTTAAAACGAATGTGTTGGAAATCAACACATCTTTTGTGCAAGTTTAATTTCAACAAGAGTTGTGTTATATTTCAGAAATGTTTAACACCAAAATTGCACAAATAACACACATAATGTGATAAAATGAACAAAAGTTCTGTTGTCCCAATCTGGACATAGAGATGTGTTAAAAAACAACGCAAGTTGTGTTATTTTCAACACGTGTTTTAAGAGTGTGAAATGGAGTCATATCCCTTAGGGCTAATCTTTTTTTTTTTTTTATAAAGCATGAACTATGCTTAATGCTGTAAACTTGAAAACAATCAGTCCCGTCGCGACAGGGGCGCAGATACGTTTTTTGAACTGGGGGGGACAAAGCTGCCAGCAAACCAACCTCACCCCCAACATGTGTTGTGCGAGGAATATACTCTGATGCCCTCAGGGCGGCGACATTACTCAGCTAAGACAAAAAAAAAAAAAAAAAAACATCACTCCATCCCTGCAACCGTTAGCTTAGGCCTACTAATAAATAAAGAGTAGGAATAGAGCACACCTGTGATGTCTGGTGCTCTCATGTGCTATTTACCACTGACACGACAGGACAGGCCCGGCGCCAGAATTAAAATATTCAGGGGGCGATCAGTTTATCAGAGGGGGCGGTGTTAAAAAATAAATAAATAAACCGCTCCGGATGGGACGTGCCTTTGAGCGTGCATAATGGGTGCGCTCGTATTATTTCATATGCTTGTGTATTTTCAATATATTTAGGCTACACCTCTGTAAGAGAGTAAGAGTATACAGAGCAAGTAATAAGAGTATTTTTTTATTTTTATTTGAACGTATAGGCCCATGAGCTCCTGTCCTGCATTGTCAAAACTGAGCCAACAAATGATCTGAGCCAGGCAGGAGACAGCTCCACATAGCACTCCATCATGAGCGTAAACAACACAGCGCAAAATGACAGTTACACAACGGGTCAATGATCAACCTCTTCATTTAAACAATACGAATATACACTTATCTCACCATAATTAGTCCATATCTTCACATAAAATACTGTGTGGGACTGGAAGCATATGCTAGTAGACTGAAGAGACGGTTCAGATGGCTCTGCTGAAGAAGTCTGCAAGGCTGTGTCTGGTGGTGCTGCTGGTGAACAATGTCTCGGATCCTCTGGAGGAGGCTTACTAGATTTAATCCACTTTCGTCTATCCATCTTTAAGCCAAGCACTTGACTAGCTGTCTTGAATGGCATTGACACCATGCAATCGACTCGATATACAATATAAT
The DNA here is from genome assembly GCF_027579695.1 of Neoarius graeffei. Lineage (NCBI taxonomy): Eukaryota > Metazoa > Chordata > Actinopteri > Siluriformes > Ariidae > Neoarius > Neoarius graeffei. Next base: position 17,978,073 of record NC_083590.1, on the reverse strand, counting down.
GTAGCCTAGCAACCACATATCCCGCGCAACCCTCAACCTATCAAATTGCTTTGAACAATTGCCATTTCAGTTTGTTTTAAAAGTAATTAATTTAGTTTATTTGTTAAATATTTGATATTATTGAATAGTTTAGGCTACTATTTTGCAGTATTTCATTGTTATTATTATAATTTTTTTTCCAACTCTCGCAACTGAGGGGGCGGGGTGGTTGACTTGAGGGGGCGTCGCCCCCAAACGCCCCCTCGTAGCGCCAGGCCTGCGACAGGATGTCATGTGGGTTGAATGTGCACAATCAATATGCATAATATGCCCCATAATATGCACAATCCCGCCGGGGGGGGCACGAGCCCGGGCGCGGAAAAAAAAAAAGGGTCCCCCCCCCCCCAAAAAAAAAAAAAAACAAGACGGATGGGGGGGGGGCGCCAGCAGGGGGTCTCGCCCGGGGAGTAAATCACTCTAGGATCGCCACTGCGTGTCGGGGTCCTGAACTAGGAGCTGTCCCCGATATGCCCATAGACATCCTATTATTACGTAGACGGAGCATTGGCTGTTCTGACGCGAGAAATACGGTCGCCATCTCGGAGTGGTGAGATAAGCGCGAGATACTCATATATATCAAGGTAACGTCTATTACTGCACCACACTACACGACTGAAGAAGAAGACAAGAGACAAGATGCCAGGCTGGTGCTCAGCGTACTCCTGCTCAAACGAGCGAACCGTTTCAAACAGAAGCAGGGGGATTACTTTTCACAAGTAAGATTTAACATTACCGTACTATTTGTTGTTTTTTTTAAATAGTATATTACCAGAGCTGAGAAGGAGCTAAGAGACCTAAATCGTCATCAGGTAGCACTAGTCTAATACATAAGAGTATGACAATAATAGACATGAATGAAATTAAATATGATAAAGTCGAAATAAATGAAGAAATTATGATGATTGTGAACGCCAACGGGTATAAATGTACAGTCTAGATTGTGTTAGGGGTAGGGCTGTTAACCTACGTTAGCCTGTCAAATTTTTCTCGGTTTCAAAAAAAAAAAGTTTGTCGGTTAAAATAACCTGTAAATAACAGTAGAGGAAATGCTACAAGATTACACTTCGCCATCTCTTATAAATTCACTGACTAGATTAATTTCCCCTTTGATATGTTCTTAATCTATTTAAAGAAAATACACACATTTGAATCATTATAATGGATTTAGATTGTTAAAACCGCATTTTATTTAAAAAAGTGTCCCACTTTACCTGAATTTACCCTATCCATTGCAACAGATTGGTGGTTGTAGCCGATAGAAAAACCTTAAGCTGTTTATATCTAATGTATTTAGTATTCACACATTTTTTGTAGGATATTAATCACCGTTTCCTCAACTTCAACAATCTCTGACGTCTGTTCACTTAATATCAGGATATTCTATTAACGTGAAGCCAACTATGAATTTTAACCCCGCCGCTATCCTTTATCATAGCTACATGTATGACAAAAAAATGCGAGCCAGCGCATTACACTGAGTGCAGCGTATCACCACTCCAAGATGGCGGCCCCGCGTCTCGTCAGCGCTTTTAGAATTTACGTTGAATGCTCCGTCTAATAGGATGTCTATGGATATGCCTGTCAAACTTGTTGTGGGTAACCATAGCAACCAAGCTTGAGCTCGCAACCTGTGCAGTCTGCGCAGCTCAACCAACCGAATATCAGTCTTTGTTTTGTTTTATGTGAGTTATTGCAACTATGTATGTACTGCTGTGCACCTCAATAAACCGAATGGTAATTAGTCTTTTGATTTTTCCGTGAGGTTTGCCTTATGCAAAGAAAGACAGCATAGATGTTTTTTCCTCCCTATAAGTGGGGGGGGACCGAACGAGGTGAATTTAAATCGGGGTGGGACGAATACCCACGGGCGCAGATAGAGGGGGGGACGGGGGGGATTCGTCCCACCCAGATTTAAATTCACCTCGTTCGGTCCCCCCCACTTATAGGGAGGAAAAAACGTCTATGCTGTCTTTCTTTGCATAAGGCAAACCTCACGGAAAAATCAAAAGACTAATTACCATTCGGTTTATTGAGGTGCACAGCAGTACATACATAGTTGCAACTGCGCAGACTGCACGGGTTGCGAGCTCGAGCTTGGTTGCTATGGTTACCCACAAGTTTGACAGGCATATCGGGGACAGCTCCTCCTAGTTCAGGACCCCAACACGGCATGATGAAGGGTGCCAAAAGGCAGAAAACGATTGCATCGTTTAAAAAAAAAAAAAAAACGACTAAGTAAACTGTGCCTTACTTTATCATATCACCTTGCAATGTTTTGATAGTCTGTTCAAAGTAATGTCGTAGTGAAAGTAAAATCGTACGGAGTAGAGAAGCCTTTCTGGTAGCCTCCTCCTTTCGGTGGCAGCCTGTAGATACAGTGCTCAGAAGGCAGTTTTAATGTTTAATCTGGCGTTCCCTGCCATAATTTCAGCGAGCATATTGTTTCATAAGGAAACTTTGCGAAGAGTTGTTGACTGACTGCCGCTCACGCAACACACAGGCAGAGTTAGAAAGTCAGGATGCACTGGTTTACACTTTACACACACACACGTAGCCCAGCCTCTCGCTATGTTTAACAGTTGGAACTTAGCTGTTTTAAAACTAGTTTTGCAATTTCTGTGCGTGATGATAATGTGTAAACTTTGGATTTCCATAGGCTATGTTAAAATGTTATCATTGTCCTGGCCTGCAGGTAGTTCCTGGTGATGGCAGTGAGGGAGGTGAAATAACATGTATACACACTACCGTTCAAAAGTTTGGGGTCACCCAGACAATTGTGTTTTCCATGAAAAGTCACACTTTTATTTACCACCATAAGTTGTAAAATGAATAGAAAATATAGTCAAGACATTTTTCTGGCCATTTTGAGCATTTATTCGAGCCCACAAATGTGATGCTCCAGAAACTCAATCTGCTCAAAGGAAGGTCAGTTTTATAGCTTCTCTAAAGAGCTAAACTGTTTTCAGCTGTGCTAACATGATTGTACAAGGGTTTTCTAATCATCCATTAGCCTTCTGAGGCAATGAGCAAACACATTGTACCATTAGAACACTGGAGTGAGAGTTGCTGGAAATGGGCCTCTATACACCTATGGAGATATTGCACCAAAAACCAGACATTTGCAGCTAGAATAGTCATTTACCACATTAGCAATGTATAGAGTGGATTTCTGATTAGTTTAAAGTGATCTTCATTGAAAAGAACAGTGCTTTTCTTTCAAAAATAAGGACATTTCAAAGTGACCCCAAACTTTTGAACGGTAGTACACATATACATACATATATATATATATATATATATATATATATATATATATATATATATATATATATATACACACAAAATGGAATCATTTGCTGACAGCTCAGTCCCCCCCAGTTCAAAAATCCTATCTGCGCCCCTGCGAATCCCACCTGTTCCCACCGTCTATCTGCGCCCGTGCATCGCGAGATCTCAGTCTTAAGGGGGGCTTATGAAATCCACCAGGGGAGCACCACTATTATTAGCTTATTTTTGCACACTATTTGGGCAGCCCTAATCCCGCACAGTAATCATCACATTAAACATAACCAACAGCAAACATGACCGGACCAGCAACAGCCTGCAACATCAGTCCCCTCTCTCTCTCACACACGCGCGCACGCACACAACAAGTACACATAACGTATTAGATCACAAGCAGCATCTCAAACTAAACAAAACAAACAAACAAAAACGCCACGGCGGGTGCATTTCAAAGCAACCAAGAGGGGTAGCTACCAATTGCCATTACACACACACACACACACACACACACCAACAACAGCTGGAGTGTGCACATGACATTAGATGACAAGCAGCATCTCAAACTAAACAAAAAAAATGCCACGGTGGGTGCATTTCAAAGCAACCAACAGAGGGGTAGCTACCAATTGCCATTACTTACACACACACCTCGAGCACCAGGGTTCTTACGCCAAATTGTGACAGATTAGGAACAAAGTTGCCAGTGTTGGGGTTTTGAACCAAAGAGATGTGTCAAAAATGACACATTCTGTGTAAAATTGACACATGTTGTGAGTGTGTTCAGGGACAACACATCTTGTGTCAAATTTGACACATTCATTGTGCTGGTCATTTTAACACAGTTTGTGTCAGGTAATTTTACACATAAATGTGCTACTTTAGCACAAATTTTAAGCCATATGTTTTCAACACCAAACTTGTGTCAGTTCTATTTAACACACAAATGTGTAATTTGTTCCTTTTTTACACTATAGATGTGCAGAATCATATCACTCTAATGAGTCATTACAACCCATGATAGGCTGATAACTTTAAACCTGAAAAAGTGATGTGTTAAAAGCAACTGTACAGTGACACAAGTAAATGTTTGTGACTATAAAGATAAAAGACAAAACATGTACACATTAATTCACTCCATTTATTATCACCCTCAAAGTACATATGATACATATAATATAATACCAGCCAACTGAAAAGAAAAAAGTCTTATCAAGTATTAAAAATTGAGTTCATCATAACATTCTTTAAGAAATATATAGGCTCCAACATTAGAGGAAAAAACAGTTCAGAACTTACAAGACCTTGTACCTTGGGTTAAGATACAGTTCATCTGAATGAAAACTCTGCATTATCAATGGGTCTAACATCTGCCACATCCGTTATACTTATCATTTCACAATCGTTCGTTTTCTGTACAGCATATGCAAAAAAATGATCCACTGTAACAATCCTTACAAGCATAAAAACGGATACATTGTCATTTTGTGGTAAAATATGGAGAATCTCTCCAAACAAAGGCTCACCCTTGCAGTCTGCCTTCAGAATCAGTACACAGCCTGTCCTACAAGTGTGACCAAACATGCTGACACTGAGTCACATAGACAGTGCTGTTTAAAGTAAGGTCCGGTTGACTCTCAGGTTGTCAAGCACAACATTAGCTTTTTGTAAGGAACTAATGATAACGGGCTATGCATTTGTAATTTCAATTTTCTTAAAAAAAAAAAAAAAAACGGCTCACCAAGCTTGAAATGGTACATCTGCTGAACTTGATGCTTATAACTTAACGTTTTTGAAATATTTTTGAAATTTCCAACAATATGAGCATGTCTTTTTAAAGGATTATGCTTTGATTCAAACCGCATGCACCACATTTGAGAAATGGGTCCAAACATTACCATCATGCGGGGATAATGTATCATAAAATGATGCTTGGGTATGAGGTTTCTTTCATAAAGCTTTTTAAACATCGTGTGGTGTTCAATAATCAGTTGCTTCAAAAAAGCTGCAAGGCCATAAGTAACAACAGGCGCAAAAACAATGCTGCATATCTCCCTTAACAAAATGAAAAGATGCCAATGTTGGCTTGTCGGACTTACAAGATCCCCAATTAAAAAGGGTAAAACCTGAATAAGACACCACATCTGTGATGCAGTCTGTTTTACTGCATTGTCAGATGTTCTCAAATTAAGGATTACAGTTGGCTTGTTTTTCTCATTTCCGTAACCATAGTCAAAACTTGTCATTCTATGATTCAGGAGTTCAAGATCAAAAAGCGTTTCCTCGTAAATGAAATGACGTAACATTAACCTGACCTCTAAAGGGGCCACTCCCTCGAGTATATCATGCATAATGTCTACACAAGTGTTCTCTGTAACATGAAAATAATGAAGTTTGTTTAAACAAGAGTTCTCTTTAACTCCAGTTGAAGACGGATCATTGAGCACGACATGCTGCTCATAGTTTTCTTGAGTACGCTTCTCAATGTTATCTTCATCAAAAATAGACTGGGCACCTGCTTTGTCAACCATACAAAAGTGACAGTACTTGTTTGATGAAAAGCTTTCCGTATATCCACACAGGGAATGGATAGCCAAATTGTCTGCTGTTAAAACGCAGATCGTTCCATACAGTTTAGAGCTACGCCCTAGAATGTTTACGTCTACACCAGCAGTTTCAAGAAGTCTAATGTCCTCTATCAGTGGTTCCAAAATCTTACCATATCCATATGTATCTCGGTCAATTGAATTAAACAAAAGACATAAGTGAATATTTGACAGTGAAGAATTATATTCTGGTGGGAGATTTTTCAAACAAAAATAAACGGCACCCATTTTGTGAATTTTTGTTTTTGTACCCAAAGGATTGGTTGTTTCCACGTCATCGAAATACAACTGTATTTGCAGGGCTTGAGGACATTTCTTAAACAAAGGGTGAGACGAGAACTGAGAGCCATCACAGTAGTTCTGCATTTTCCCTTCACTTTGCTTTCTGTACTCCATGTAAACCTTTTGCATCTGATCATTACTAAACAAAAACTTAGTCTCAATTATAGACACATACTGACATGTATCTGCTGCCAACACCTGTTTCACTTGTCCCTGTTTTCTTGCTGTGTCTGCCCTATGACCAAGAAATATTTCTTTTGGTTTTACCATATCAAAATTTTCTTCAAAATATTTGTTCATTTTGAAAGGTGTGTCTACATCTTTAAACATTTGTTTAGCAGTTTCAAATTCTTGTAGTAACGACTGGACAGGCTCACAGTCAAGTGGTACCTGCGTATTACTTAACAATTGAGTGGTCGAGTGCTGAAGGCTAGATACAGTTCTCTCTAACACCTCTTGTGTACATGAAACATTTCTTGTTACATCTGCTAAAGTTATATTCGAAGAACAGTACATTTTTGCAACAAAGGAGGCAACAGTGTCACTAGGAATGGCAGCTTGAGATGGAATACACAATGCTGTTTCTTCAGTACCAGGTGTGTTACTTGACATTGCATAGGCTGAGGTCTGAATGTCAGTAGATTCAAAAGAGTCATTAAAAGACACATTATCCATTTGTGGTGTTGTGGACTGGTGGTGTCTACGTAGATGTTTCGAAAATGAATTGAAGTTATGGTAAGTCCTTGGACAGCCATCTTGGCTGCAAATTATCGTCATATTTTGTCCATCTGATAAAGCGTGTACTTCACGAAGATGCCAGATTACTTTCTTGATGTCTGTAGGTAGTAACTGTTTACACTTTGGACATGTATACATGTTGTTGAGTGATTACTGAGCAGCTTGAAGCTCTGAGAGAAGTTCTAGTACCTTGGCTCGCTTGTTGGTTGAGATGGTTACGTCATACACATTCAAAGAAGGTGAAAACAGAGCTGAGCTGTGGTGGATATGCCAAGTTACACACCCAGTAAAGCTTGAACAGCTTGTCAATTGCGCAGGTCAGGCCATCAGCAACGGGAATGGTCACGTGGTCATTCCTGGCAGTGATGACGTACTGTCGTGTCGGACTCTTCAGGCTTCCAATGCAGACCACTTGTGGTTGGGTCCTTGATTCCATCTCAGTGTCAGTATAGAGGGATTCAAAGTTGGTTCCAGTCTGAGATGATTTAAAAGATGAGAGAGAGGGAGAGAGAAATACATCATCAATAATACTTAATAGCAAGCTTCACTTCACTGATTGAAAGGTATGAAGCATACCAGTGGAGGGTAGTCAAATGAACACCAAGTATAGCCAAATTAACTATACATAAATTGATATCATGCCTTGTTCTTACACCAGCTTTTTATATGACCCACCTTCATTAAACTGTGTGAATTTCAGTTAACATATTATTAATATCCAGAACATTGTGGTGAGGTGTTCTAATGCATAGCCCTTGCATGCAGATGGGATCGCCGGCAATCCCATTCAGTATTTGCAGAAACAAAAAAGCTTAACTACATTATAAGAATATGGCTATGACAGCCTTAAGTAACAGATTAAAACATGGTCATTACCATTTTGGTGACAATAAGGTCATAACAGAGGCTCTGCAGGAAAGGGTTTTAAAAAGGTTAAAAAAAAAAGTCATTGGTATCCTTTGAAACATACCTGCACAAAATCAACAAGAAAAGATATCGCAGATTTAACACTGCAGCGACTTCCTGGCATCGGTGGCAGAAGATGGGTGAGAACTGTGTAGCATCTTTCATCTGAAAATGAAAGCAGAAAAATAGTACAGCAGCAGTGCTTTAATTTCACATTCACCAAAGCGTGTGTGTTATAACACTGACATATTTAATACAATTGCACACAACACAACAATAATCTCATCTCATCTCATTATCTCTAGCCGCTTTATCCTGTTCTACAGGGTCGCAGGCAAGCTGGAGCCTATCCCAGCTGACTACGGGCGAAAGGCGGGGTACACCCTGGACAAGTCGCCAGGTCATCACAGGGCTGACACATAGACACAGACAACCATTCACACTCACATTCACACCTACGGTCAATTTAGAGTCACCAGTTAACCTAACCTGCATGTCTTTGGACTGTGGGGGAAACCGGAGCACCCGGAGGAAACCCACGCGGACACGGGGAGAACATGCAAACTCCACACAGAAAGGCCCTCGCCGGCCCCGGGGCTCGAACCCAGGACCTTCTTGCTGTGAGGCGACAGCGCTAACCACTACACCACCGTGCCGCCCCACAACAATAATAAAAAAAAAATTAGAAAAAAACCTCAACAACGGAGAAAAGGTGGCAGAGGGCCTGTAATATGATGACAATTAGACAATCACATGATACACATGTAAACACACATACCATCAGTCTGGTCATCCAACTGCTCGATAAGAGAGGCAACCACACCCTTCTCCTTGGCAGCTACTGCTTTCAGCTTTGGAATGATACTCGGTTCCCATTTTCTGATGAACTGGTCTGATTTCCCGTCAGTCATTTTGCCAAACTCAACATCCAGCTAACAAAAAGAGAAAACAACATCTTAAAAATAGTATAAGGGAAATTTTTACTAACAATGTCATAATGACCAAGGAAAACAGGATTCTATTATGTGTTGAAATGTTTGTCTATTGTCTGGAACTGGGGTTAGGCAGAAGAGACTCTCAGTGGGACAATCCTGGCTAAATACAGTATATCACAGAAGTGAGTACACCCTCACATTTTTGCAGATGTTTATCTTTTCATAGGACAATACTAAAGAAATGAAACTTTGACACAATGAAAAGTAGTCAGTGTACAGCTTATATAACTGTTTAAATTTATTCTTCACTCAACATAATTAACAATACAGCCATTAAGGTGGCAACAAAAGTGAGTACACCCCCATGTTAAAATCCCATAGAGAGGATCATGATCTGCTTGAGTAGTCACAGTACATGTTGATATGCCTGTTTCGTTTGGTGAAATTCAGCTTCCCAATGTTGACGGCATTCATGCAGCCCCAAACCATGTCAGTCCCACTACCATGCTTGACTGTAAGCATGGGGCACTTTTCTTTGTACTACTCACTTGGTTACCACCACACATGCTTGACACCATCTAAAACCAATTTGTTTATTTTGGTCTCATCAGAGACAAACAGACTAAGGATATGGATTGCTGGAACCATGTCCTGTGGTCTGATGACACCAAGATAAACAAATTGGTTTTAGATGGTGTCAAGCATGAAACAATGATTCTGTGATATACTGTAAAGGTTAAAAAAAGTTACAATGGCAGACGTACCAAACTTGGCATATCCAGAAAGCGTGGATATTTCTCAAAGATGTCGCCCATGGAGGGGGAGTCCTTGGAGATCCATGCCCTGCGGCTGTTGTATGTTTGTTCCATTCCCGACTTTATTGATGGAATGTTCTCTGAGGTGGGTCGGAGGCGTCTCATCAGAGTGATCCATTCACTGCAGTCCTGCTGGCCCTCTTCTGATCCTGGCCCTCGTGGTATTGACAGAGAACCCCTTTTGCGCTTGTAGCGACGCTGACTGGTGTCTAATTTTCGACGGATGTTCCTGAGCCTCATTTCCAAGAATCCGCAATGGGACAAAGGATCATAAAAATGCTCCTGAGGTAATGAGAGTAAAATAATCAAATAAATACCGGTATTACTATTAACCAAAAATGTGAACTTGTGACTTGGACTCGAGTCAGACTCAAGTCACAATTTTGATGACTTACGACTTAAAATCACAAAATAAGGAATGACTTGCGACTTGACTTGGACTTGATTGGTTGGACTCGAGACTTGTGACTTGCAAATTAGTGACTTTGTCCCACATCTGCTATTAACATCAAAATTGAAATATTTTTAATGTTGCTAACAAGGGGGATATGGAAAGACAGGTAAGTGAGTAGTGTAATTACTTACAAATCCTTCTCCTTCCACTTGGATGCGCAGCAATGGGAACACACTGATTATAGCCTTGGCTAAAGCGACTTTTTCAGTGCCTGGTGGATAACTATGAGAACACAAAGAAACCACATTCAGTGTATCAAGTTAACATATGTGAAATGCCCCCTTTTGTCAAGAAAACAAATAATCAAACTAACAAAATTCAGTCTAGTTTTACCTCATATCCAATTCTAACACAAAATATGTACTTACTACTTACAGACAAATAATATCCTAGGCTCCAGTGTTTAAGGTGACTGTAAAAACAATACTGGAAATTGTGGTGTAAAGACAGACTAGTTCAACTAAGTAGGTAGTGCAAATTATGCAGATAGCGCAGTTGCACATTAAGTACACAGTGTCACAGTATTCTCAAAACAAATAACTGAGCCACAATGAACACCACAAATGACTTCCTAAGGAAGGCAGAGCACACTTTTTTGTATTGTTTTTGTTACTTTTCTTTTTTTGTTTTATGAGTCACACCTGAGTACAAGTCGCAGGACCAGTCAAATCATGAAAAAAGTGTGACTTAATAGTCTCAAATACAGTAATTTGAGAAAACTTAACCCAATTTCTTCATTCAATGCAACTGTGGGCTCAGTGTCATTAGCCTAACAGCAGAAGGCAAAATAACACCAAGGGTGCATTTGTAAACTGCCGCTCCGAGCATACAACAGTTAGAGCTCTCCTTCCTTTATAAAAAGTAGAACACTTATTTTTGTCGTTTTTGTTTTTACAAACCATAGTGCTGTATTCTCTTTTCAGAAAAAGGCAATCTATCACTCCCGTATACACATACATGCACACAAACACACGCACACACTCAGATAAAATACAGTTTTGTACATACAGTACATGCACATACATTAGGTGTACACAGTTGTGTATACGCACGGTCCTGCACACTTCATGCTGTATTGCTAAAATTCTGTGGGAAAGAAGCCATCTTTTCATTGTGACAATGGGAAACTTACAAGCCATGCTTCTCCACGAGGTCTGCGACACACACTTTCACCAGAAGTCGTCTTGACTCTGTTTTCAGTGTCCCTGTTTTTTGATGTTCATCAATGATCTGAGGGGCTTTTTTCTGCAGTAAAGGCTGCAGGCACACTAAAAGGCAAAAAGTATGCTGAAATTATTGGCCACATGTAAGAAAATACACTAGTATTAAGGCTGTGTGGGTTTTAAGTTATGCATGTTATGTATTTACTTCAGATCAACTGCCTGATCCAAAAAGCAACCATGCTATATTTCAAATTATTTGCAGGGGTACTGGCCAAAAATACATAAACTATGGCATTAACACAGTATCAGTCTTGAGTCTTGACATGTATACACTCAAATATAAAAAATATAAATATAGATTATATAAAAATACCTCTGTTTGACAGATGTTTCCAGAATTTGTCTGGGTTGGTGCTTCTGTCTTAACCATGAAGATCTGGAATCTGTCGAAGTTCTTTACAGCCACGGATCTGTCTACATCCACAAATTCTTGAAAGTCTGTGTGGTATTTCAGGACTCTGTCAAATGCAAACCCTGGTTCTTCTGAAAGGGTGTTGTTTACGAGCTGTTCAAGATTGTGAACGTTGTATATCCTTCGTTTGCACTCCTTTTCATTTTTGAATATAGTGGCAAGAACTTGGACAGCTGTGGACACAAGTCCTGGGCCCTGATTGAGAGAGAGAGGATTAGTTTCCAGTGCATTACAGCTAATTTAAAACACAGTAACAGGTGTTGATAATCTAGCCTAGTAGTCACCACACTTAACACAAACATAACGCTGCTGTTCCTCTACCCTACCTAAAACACAAACTTTGAAGCTTCTTTTTAAACTTCGTAGTATCGTCTCCAATTAACAGTGCCTACACAATCTGACGTATAAAATAGTATTGCAGGTTTTTTTTTTGTGAACAGCGTGAATTTCGCACCTGAAACTACACCATTCTCCTAAATATACACGTCATATGAGGTCTATCCAGAAAGAACACGACAATGTTGACCAGCTGCCATTAAACTACAGCCAGACCAGGCCTGCCATATTAACCAAATAAGCTTGATTTTATGACTAAAAACTGTAAAAACCATGACGCTTACATCAAGGGTGTAAAAACGGTGCTGATATTGGTGGGGACATAATTTGGCCAAGCGCCCCAGTGCGCCATGGTTGTCGCACGAAATGTGGCCTACACTGTACAAATGATTGGTTGTCCATTCCTTTGTGTTATTTTGATTTTTAGCACCAGGTACACTTAGTCTTAGACTTAGGCTAACATCTGCATGTATACGGGCAATACATTATCACACAGAGAAAGTGGACATTGAAGTTGCTGTGAATTTCGCTGTAGTGGATGACCTACCCAAAATACAACAACACAATCAATCAAAATTATGTGCTGCTGCTTCATTTTCACACAACTTTTACTATTTTCACACATTTGAAACATCATGTGCTTCCTTTTGAGTTACTGCAATTTCAGAATCTGGAAGTAATGTAGGTATGGGTGCTAGAAGTGTGAAGCGTTTTGGTAGCTTACCGTTGACTGGGTAAAATAATGTCTTATGTCCTCCTTCCGTTTTCTTTTATTGCCCGACATCACTGCCTGTGTGCTGTTTTGCTGTAGCAGCGAGCTGGATGCTGATTTTACCGCTTGCTACTGCTTACAGCCAATGACAACAAAAAACCATAGCAACGTCAAGGCAACGGGAGGTGGGCCAATCAAAAACCATAGCAACGTCAAGGCAACGGGAGGTGGGCCAATCAAAAACCATAGCAACGTCAAGGCAACGGGAGGTGGGCCAATCAAAAACCATAGCAACGTCAAGGCAACGGTGGGCCAATCAAAACTTCATAAAGCTTTTTTACCTGCTGTCCCCACCAATAGTCAGCCGTCTTTGAGAGGTCTGTTCACAACTGAAAATCAGCTGGAAGCGATACCGCGTTTGGTGTTTTTATTCAGCGTTTCCCGCATCGCGGCTTCTCCATTCAAAAATGGTCTGGACATTTTAAACTCAGCTGAGTATTGGTATGGACGCGTCCATACGCATTTTTACGCCCATGTAAAGTCCACACAAAAAACCCGGGATACTGCATATACACTGCTTCCATTCTTGACATTATTTATCATGTCCGAGGGCGGCAAACGGTCTGATTTACTTCGGTATGACTGATGTAGTAGCCCGCTACTCGAAGTCCATGCCTCGCCCTCTCTCCTGGCTGTTACTAGCAGCGGGACCGCAGCCGATAGAAATTCTGTGGCGGGAAAACATTTGCGCTCGCATCCACTTTTACCCAAATACGCCAATGTCCATCAGTCGCGGACTACCGAATCTGTATCCATGCATGCATTCTGTCTTTCTTAAAAAATAATGTTCAGAAGTTAGCTTCACGTCGCGCGCCATATAATTTTATTTTATATCATCAGCTAATCCTCAGCTAGCCTATTGGCTAAGTATTAGCAACCCATTTGCAAGCGAACCATCCAAAGTCACATTTCACAACTTTATTTCTCGACACAAAGCTCTTTAACCGTTAATATAGTCCAAATGTGAATTTGACGAAAATAAATATAATTTGTACACAAGCGTTAATTGTCTTAGCTAACTGTAAGTATCCATAGCTGGCGTAAACCCCAGTGTAATTCTTCACAGAATCACTATCAACAAAACTTGTGAAGCAGGGTTTGATTTTCACCATACCTGTGAAGATACTCAGTCGTCCAGGTACATAGCAATCCGTGGCTGGCAGAAGAGAGCAACTGGACCCGCTTGAAAAGTCCTGAAGACGGACGACGGAGCTGATGATGACGGACGGACGGACGGAGCTGATGATGCCTTTCGGACGAGAGGCGAAGCGTCTTCAAGACTTTTCAAGCAAGTCCAGTTGCTCTCTTCTACCAACCACAGATTTTCACCATACATGTACACAAACAGGGCGGCACGGTGGTGTAGTGGTTAGCGCTGTCGCCTCACAGCAAGAAGGTCCTGGGTTCGAGCCCCGGGGTCGGCGAGGGCCTTTCTGTGTGGAGTTTGCATGTTCTCCCCGTGTCTGCATGGGTTTCCTCCGGGTGCTCTGGTTTTCCCCACAGTCCAAAGACATGCAGGTTAGGTTAACTGGTGACTCTAAATTGTGTGAATGTGAGTGTGAATGGTTGTCTGTGTCTATGTGTCAGCCCTGTGATGACCTGGCGACTTGTCCAGGGTGTACCCCGCCTTTCGCCCGTAGTCAGCTGGGATAGGCTCCAGCTTGCCTGCGACCCTGTAGAAGGATAAAGCGGCTAGAGAGAGAGATGTACACAAACACATGTAAATGTTACGAAATAATAAAACAAATTACTTACGTCTGCTACTGTCTCAGCGTCCGAACTCGTCTGCATCTTGCATTTCAAAAGGATGAAAAGGCGGACGGAAGTATACTTTCAAATGTCCACGGTCGATGTGATTGGACAACGAGAAGGGCCGTTAGTTTCTCACTCTTAGTAAGATTCAGAAATGTATCTTATTTAAATTTTTCCCCCTTCAGTTTTATGACCTTTCAGGAGCTGCTAGGCATATGTATAGTGTTTTCTTAATTTTATTTTAAGTTAATAAATTGTTCACTAATGTTCATTCTCTAACACAGTGTGTCATTGTGGGAAACAAGGAGTTACACATTCTGTGTAAAAATTACACAAAAGCTACACAAATAGTGTCAAAATGTTGTCTACACATCACAGTGTGTTGTTTTTTGACACATCTCTTTTTGCAGAGTATATCCATATTTAAGAAAGCGCGGAAACTAGCTGCTGTCTGCTAGCTGGCATAAACTCGCGCTTCATTTTCCACCCAAAAATGCGGGTAACTGACTGTTGCTTGGCAACACTGACTGACGTAATTACATAGCCAAACTTTCCAACAAACTCACACGGTTTTAATATGTTGAATGTCTTAGTGATTATGCAACACTGGAAGTTTTAACCCAAAGCGAGTACAATAAAATGAAATTAGGATTTTATTTATCTATTTATTTATTTATTTGAGATCTGTGATTGTGATCTGGCTTGGGTGGGCGGGCCAGGCGGGCCCATGCATATTGGTGGGCGGGCACTGCCCCCAATGGCCCGCCCACAGCGACGGGTGTGAAAACAATAAAGGCATAGAAATACTAATTTTGTATCCTGTCATATCTTTAGACATTACAATACAATACAGTTCAATTAATGTTAATATGAATAGGCCAGTGGCGGCTGCTGGTTTTTAAAACAGGGGAAGCCCATTTTACGCATTCATCGTAAAACCTGTAGGCCGGATATCAAAGCATAGAAAGGTGTGCCCCATTAGCATAGTGAACTAGACAACCCTACCTAGTGGCAGAAAGTATTTTTGCTTGTACATTTCATGTTATAGTCTGGCTTGCCAGGCTAGTGCCTCATATCCTTAATCAAAAATATCAAACATCCAAAAATCACTGGCTATTCAACGAAGAGCCTTGAACATCATACCCTGATATGCAACACAGAGTCTTTAACACAACACCCAGCTGTGCAACACATCCTTGAACATCTTCTGCAACACAGTCTGGAAATTCATAACCAGGTAGGCTATGCAACACACAGAACCTTGAATATTATACCCAGGTATAACCTATAACACAGAGCCCACCATTCTCTTAACATTACTGAACAATATACACACTTCAGATTCATGAACATTATATGATGCACACTATTTATACACAAATTCTGCCCTCCGCTCCTTTTCCAGAAAATGGTCTGTGACCCTGTCATACTAGCTGGTTGTGCTTTCCAGAGACTTCACCAATTTCTGTTAGCAGCTAGCACTGCAGATCCCAATAAGGCTCAAGCTAGCCTACAACCAGATTGAACTACAAATGAAATAAACGAGTGAATTCACGAATGATCAAACTGATAGAATGGATGAAACGGAGCACAACGAGTAATATTTACATTTACTTACAGAGTAATGTACAGAGACATCAATGAGAAGAAACGTTTATATGAAAACAAAGTCGGATAGCTCTTTGGCACACGACTACACTTTCTCGACATCCGCTGGGGACTCACTGATCATACTTCCGTGTTCCTCGCCGAAGTACCGTCCTCCTCATGTCTTTCAAACACTACCTCCAATAATCCTTTATCAGCCCGGCTTCTTGTCCCTCCCACTGTCTCGTTTAGTCCCAGAGAAGCCCGGCTTCCCTGGAAGTGACGATTTTGTCGATTTTAACCAATAACAACTAGCCGAAATTGGCTGTTCAGAGCCCTCTCATAGACTGCAACGGAAACCCGGCTGCCAGCCATAGAGCCCATTGAAATAAGAAAGGTTACAGCGTGTTGCCAGATTGGGAGGTTTTAAGTGCATTTTAGCGGGTTTTGAACATATTTTGGCTGGAAAACGTCAGCAGTATTTGGCAACGCTGGTTACAGCCTGGCAGCAAAGGTGATTCTCGTAGCGAACT
Organism: Neoarius graeffei; assembly: GCF_027579695.1. NCBI lineage: Eukaryota > Metazoa > Chordata > Actinopteri > Siluriformes > Ariidae > Neoarius > Neoarius graeffei. Next base: position 17,961,401 of record NC_083590.1, on the reverse strand, counting down.
GCAAGTTCGTCAGACATCACTCAAATAAGTTACAGGATAGTTATGAACGTAAATACAATCTTGGGCATATATTATGTTATGCAAGTTATTGTTTTAATGAGAATTCAACGTCATAGATGCCGCAGTTTGGGGAGAGAATTTTAGGGGAAGCTCGGCTTCCCTTGTTGTCTCTGAGAAATCGCCCCTGGAATAGGCCTAAAGTTACAGTATTTCTATCACAATTTGCCAGACTTTCACCTTTTGTCTGTTCTTGCGATGATTGTTCCTTGTATTGTGCCATGAGCCATCACTGTGGCTATTATATTCTAGTGTTTTTAACCATAAGCCTAGCTCAGTCAGATACCACATCACCTTCCACTGGATGTGTGATGAGCTAATTGAGCATCTTGAGCTACATTTAGATTGCCAAATCCATACTTCCAGTTATTTTGGTGAGAGTAACTTAAAAGTAATGCAATAGTAGTGTAATGCCTTACATTTTAAATACAGTAATATTGTAATGTAACTAATTACTTTAAAATGACAGTAACAAGTAATAAATAATGCAAAACAGTTTTCAAGTAACTTGCCCAACACTGTTTATACATAACAGCATGTCATAAGTCACTGAGCTGTTGGAGGAGTGTGTGGTGGTGGTGGTGATAATGATGCTGCTACTGCTGATGTAATTTTTTTCCAGTGCTAATCTCATACTATCTTTGTTTTTGTCTCTCTCAGGGTTCATTTCAGTGTGGTCAGTGTAAAACGGGTTTTGTGGGGAATCAAACATCAGGCTGTTTTCTCAGGAGAACATGCGTTCTGCTTGGCTACCATCCATGCGACGTCAATGCTCACTGTGTGATGGAGCGCAGCAGTGACATCCCCTGTGTGGTGAGAACTCGTACCACATATCAGACACTGCTAACCTGAACACATCTGTGTACACTATGCTTAAAAACGCTGCTTAAAATCTTTAGTAGTATTATTTTTCATACTACATACTGAATACTGTATTTTCCAGACCACAAGTTTCATGGTGGATCTATAGTGACATTCATAATAATCAGTATATCACAGTATAAATACACCTGTTACTGGAAACAAGTCCAGGACAAATTTCTGGAACACAATCAGGATTTCCTTTTTAAAAAATCCATTATTAATAAATGGAAAGAATATAGCACAACTGTGACTGTCTCTAGAGGAAGCTATTCACCAAAAGTTAATGTCCGGGTAAAGAGGGTATTAGTCAGAGTAGCAACCAAGAGACCATGAGCAACTCTCCATATGATGCTACCATCACCATGCTTCACTGTAGGGACTTTATTTAATAATAGATTTAATGGTGCTCTGTGGGATGTTCAAAGTTTGGGATATAACCAAAAAGAAAGTGTAATGCATATTTCTTCTGCAAAGTGATGGAATGGATCTCACTGTTTTCATTCAGTGTTATCTGCGTATGGAGCAGGAGGTTAAAAAAAATTATATAGTAGGAATGTAACAATTCACCCAATTCACAATTCAATTTCTCCATGATAGTTTTGAAAAATAATTAGGAGTAAATTTTATTACCAAAAAATGCAACATTTATTTTCCTGTTATCAACAAAATATTCCTTGTGTTAAATTAAAAAAATATACATTTTGTTTCATTTTCTTAATAACCAAAAATAATTATTTACCCACATTTGTAAAGGTTGGAGTGAAATATAAATATATACAATAACTATATAATTTAATAAAATCTATTATAAAATTAAAATATTACTTTTATTAAAAATGAAATAAGTTTACAGGCCTTTTCTGAATAAACTTTTATGAACATTTGTACTACCTCCATTTGTTTCTTGTTTATTTTTCAGCAGTCTGTAAAAAGAGTGCTCCAATTTCTTTTTAAATCTATTTGTACAGTCAACCTCACAACAACTCTTTCCTATTTTAGATCTATTTTTGTGTGTTTTCACAGCATTAGAGCTGTGTTACTTCCACCTTTGGTGAAGTCATGTGTCTTCCTGCTATTGTGCGTTACATCCAGGAAAAACTAAGAGATGATGCAGCCTGATGATAATTGCAAATCATTTTTATTTCATTGATTTGAAGCATGAGAAATAGTTAGTCAGTAACTTCAATCAAGAGATTCAGTTAGCAGTATTTAAATATATTAAATAACACAGTATTTTGTTGTGCATTTGTCACTTTCATCTGACTTTTTACTTTAAATTATTTCAACTGTTCAGTTTAACAGTTTAATTTTCATTCTCTCTGTTTATCATATCTTATACACAGACTTTATTTCTCCTCAGTGTCACATGGGATTTGCAGGGAATGGGAATATCTGTGGCGTCGACTTTGACCTCGATGGCTATCCAGATGAAGCACTTCCCTGCATTGATAACGATAAACACTGCAGAGCCGTTCGTCCTTGTTTTGTTCTCCATTAACTTCATCCGATTTTTTTCCCCCCTCATGTTTATTTCTTTGTGGCAGCGGGGGCGTGGTCAAGTGCCGGTCTGTGACAGGAGGGCGGAGTCAGGGAAGGTAAGTGGCAGAATCACTTCACCTGAGAGCAATTAACCTGTGTTTGTGTGTCTTCCCAGTGACCGCGCCCTATATGAGGAGGGAGAGTGAGAGCGGAGGTAACTCATCCCTAAACCAGACGCCGGTTGTGTGTATCTCTGTTTGAATGAATGAATGAATGAATGAATTATTGTTTAAACTGAAAAGTCTAGCAATAAACGCTATTTTGGAACCTGATCCCTGTCCTGCCGTCCTCTGTGCTCCACCCACACATAGGGAGTCCTACAGTGGTGCCGAAACCCGGGAAAGTGGAGCACCAACCCAGCAGCCCCATGGAATCCTCCCCGTTCGCCGACCTGGTCCACGCCCTCGCCACGGCTCAGCAAGGCCAGCACCAGGCGCTCGTCACACTCTGAAAGGAACAAGAACGGCGCTTTGAAGCCCTGGTGCTGGCCCAGCAGGAAGATTGCAAGGCGTTCCGGCATCTCCTTGCGTCGGCGGGGCCCACCAGCGCTCCGGCCGCGGGCCCGTCTCCCCTCACTGTCACCAAGATGGGCCCGCAGGACGACCCCGAGGCATTCCTCACGTTGTTTGAACAGGTCGCCGATGCCTCAGGGTGGCCGAAGGAGCAGCGCGCCTCCTCCCCCTGCTCACGGGAGAGGCACAGCTGGCCGCGCTACAGCTCCCCGCCGACCGCCGGCTGGTCTATGCGGACCTCCGCCGGGCCATCCTCCAGTGCGTGGGGCGCACACAGGAACAACAGCGCCAGCGCTTCCGCGCGCTGCAATTGGAGGAAGTCGGCCGGCCGTTCGCGTTTGGCCAGCAGCTCCGGGACGCCTGCTGGCGGTGGCTGAGGGCCGACGATCGCGACGCCGAGGGAATCGTCGACCAGGTGGTACTGGAACAGTTCATCGCCCACTTACCAGCAGGAACCGCGGAGTGGGTCCAGTGCCACCGCCCGGCGTCACTGGATCAGGCAGTTGAGCTGGCGGAGGATCATCTGGCGGCTGTCCCGGCGGCAGGACAGCAGATGACATCTTCTCTTCTCTCCTCTTCTCTCTCTCCCCCTCCTCCTGTGTCCCGTCCTCGCCCCATTCCCCCACCGCGGAGGCGGGGGCCGGCACCACCCCAGCCGGCCCGCCGCACCCGCGGTGCCCTCCCATTTCTCCCTTCTGTGTCTGTCTCTCCCTCACCTCAGGTGAGTGAGCCCCAGATCACTGGTGCAGAGGGAAAGCCCGGGCCGGTTTGCTGGCGCTGCGGGGAACTGGGCCACCTTCAACAGCAGTGCACAGCAATGGAAGCGGGCGCGGTGGTTCGGATCCCCGACGCGCCAGAGGCCGCCCTCGATCGGGCCGGAGCGTATCGCATACCGGTGAGTATCCAAGGGGCTACATATCAGGCGTTGGTGGATTCTGGTTGTAATCAGACCTCAATTCGCCAAAGCCTGGTTCAAAACGAGGCATTGGGGGGTGCACAAGGGGTGACGGTGTTGTGTGTGCATGGGGATGTTCACCGCTACCCTTTGGTGTCGGTCCACATTATTTTCAGAGGGGAAAAATTTATAGTGAAGGCGGCGGTTAATCCTCGCCTTACCCACTCTTTAATTTTGGGGACGGATTGGCCGGGATTTCGGGGGTTAATGACGCGCCTAGTAGAGAGTGGGTCCTGCCAGTTGACGGGGGGAGGTCCCGGTGTCGCTTTGGCGGGAGCAGCTGTCACAGAGCCGTCTACGTCATCTCCGCGTCAGAGTGAGGAGCCGCCGGCTCCTCCTCTCTCTATTGGGGAATCCCTCGCGGCGATACGAGACTCTGCGGCATGCGTTTGACCAAGTGAGAGTAATCGATGGTCAAACGCTCCCGCCGAACGCCACCCCGTCCTTCCCCTACTTCGCGATTTTGAAGGATAGATTATACCGAGTGACGCAGGACACTCAAACTAAAGAGCGAGTCACACAGCTTTTGATTCCAAAGAGCCGCCGGGAATTGGTATTCCAGGCGGCTCACTTTAATCCCATGGCTGGACACTTGGGGCAGGATAAAACACTAGCCCGAATAATGGCCCGATTCTATTGGCCGGGGATTCGCGGCGATGTCCGTAGGTGGTGTACGGCATGCCGCCAATGCCAGTTAGTAAATCCAGCGGCCATTCCAAAAGCGCCTTTGCGCCCTCTACCATTAATCGAGACCCCGTTTGAGAGAATTGGGAAGGATCTCGTCGGGCCATTAGATCGGTCAGCACGAGGGTACCGCTTTATATTAGTTCTGGTGGACTATGCAACGCGATACCCGGAAGCAGTGCCTCTGCGCAATATCTCAGCACGCAGTATTGCAGAGGCACTCTTCCGCGTCATTTCCCGAGTTGGAATCCCGAAAGAGATTCTGACTGACCAAGGCACTACGTTTATGTCACGAACACTGCGCGAACTGTATGGGTTATTGGGGATTAAGCCGATCCGCACCAGCGTATATCACCCACAAACGGACGGTTTAGTGGAACGGTTCAACCGCACCCTCAAAAATATTAAGAAATTCGTAAGTGAGGACGCACGTAATTGGGATAAGTGGCTCGAACCCTTGCTGTTCTCAGTGCGAGAGGTCCCCCAAGCCTCCACGGGGTTCTCCCCGTTCGAATTATTATATGGGCGTAAGCCGCGCGGCATCCTGGACGTGCTGCGGGAAAATTGGGAGGAGGGACCTTCACAAAGTAAGAATGAAATTCAGTACGTTATGGACCTGCGCGCAAAACTCCACACGCTCACCCACCTAACTCAGGAGAATTTGCGGCAGGCCCAGGAACGGCAAGCCCGCCTGTACAACAGGGGTACGCGCCTTAGAGAGTTCACACCGGGAGATAAAGTACTCGTACTGCTGCCCACGTCGAGCTCCAAATTGATCGCCAAGTGGCAAGGGCCCTTTGAGGTCACACGGCGAGTCGGGGACGTCGACTATGAGGTGAGGCGAACAGACAGGGGTGGGGCGCTACAGATCTACCACCTCAATCTGCTGAAACTCTGGAACGAGGAGGTCCCCGTGGCGTTGGTGTCGGTAATTCCGGAGAAGGCGGAGCTGGGGCCGGAGGTTCAAAAAGGGACATTGGCATCACGTACCTCTCTGGGCCCCTGTGGAGACCACCTCTCCCCGACCCGACTCACGGAGGTCGCCCAGTTGCAGGCCGAGTTTTCGGATGTGTTCTCGCCCCTGCCCGGTCGCACTAACCTCCTAGAATACCACATAGAGACGCCCCCGGGGGTGGTAGTGCGTAGCCGCCCTTACAGGCTGCCCGAACACAAAAAAAAGGTGGTTCGGGAAGAACTTCAGGCCATGCTCGAAATGGGCATCGTCGAGGAGTCCCACAGTGACTGGAGCAGCCCGGTGGTCTTGGTTCCCAAGGCCGACGGCTCGGTCCGGTTCTGTGTGGACTATAGAAAAGTCAACGCGGTGTCTAAATTCGACGCGTACCCAATGCCTCGTATTGATGAGCTGCTCGATCGACTAGGCACGGCTCGCTTTTACTCGACACTGGATTTGACGAAGGGATATTGGCAGATCCCCTTGACTCCATTATCCCGGGAGAAAACGGCCTTTTCCACACCGTTCGGCTTACACCAGTTCGTCACACTTCCGTTTGGGCTGTTTGGGGCGCCCGCTACGTTTCAGTGGCTGATGGACAGGGTCCTCCGGCCCCACGCCACCTATGCGGCCGCGTATTTAGACGATATCATTTATAGTAATGACTGGCAGCGGCACCTGCAACACCTGAGGGCCGTCCTTAGGTCGCTGAGGTGGGCGGGACTCACTGCCAACCCGAAGAAGTGTGCGATTGGGCGGGTGGAAGTACGGTATCTGGGCTTCCACTTGGGCAACGGGCAGGTGTGTCCCCAAATTAATAAGACAGCAGCGATTGCGGCCTGCCCGAGGCCCAAGACCAAAAAGGGGGTGAGACAGTTCCTGGGGCTGGCTGGCTACTATCGTAGGTTTATACCTAATTATTCAGACGTCACCAGCCTGCTGACTGACCTCACTAAAAAGGGGGCGCCAGATCCGGTCCAGTGGACGGAGCAGTGTCAGCGGGCTTTCTCTGAGGTAAAGGCTGCACTGTGTGGGGGGCCACTTTTACACTCCCCTGACTTCTCTCTCCCTTTTATGTTACAGACGGATGCGTCGGACAGAGGGCTGGGGGCCGTTTTGTCCCAGCAGGTGGAGGGGGAGGACCGCCCAGTCCTTTACATCAGTCGGAAGCTGTCAGTGCGTGAGGGGTGCTACAGCATGATTGAGAAGGAGTGCCTGGCGATCAAGTGGGCGGTCCTCGCCCTCCGTTACTACCTGCTGGGGCGCCCTTTCACCCTCTGTTCGGACCACGCGCCCCTCCAGTGGCTCCACCGCATGAAGGATGCCAACGCGCGGATCACCCGTTGGTATCTGGCACTCCAACCCTTCAACTTCAAGGTGGTCCACAGGCCGGGGGCGCAGATGGTCGTGGCGGACTTCCTCTCCCGTCAAGGGGGGGGGAGTCGGCTGCAGGCCGGACGGGCGCCCGGCCTGAGTCGGGCGGTGGGGGTATGTGGCAGCGGGGGCGTGGTCAAGCGCCGGTCTGTGACAGGAGGGCGGAGTCAGGGAAGGTAAGTGGCAGAATCACTTCACCTGAGAGCAATTAACCTGTGTTTGTGTGTCTTCCCAGTGACCGCGCCCTATATGAGGAGGGAGAGCGAGAGCGGAGGTAGCTCATCCCTGAACCAGACGCCGGTTGTGTGTGTGTCTGTTTGAATGAATGAATGAATTATTGTTTAAACTGAAAAGTCTCGCAATAAACGCTATTTTGGAACCTGATCCCTGTCCTGCCGTCCTCTGTGCTCCACCCACACATAGGGAGTCCTACATTCTTATTAAAATCTATTCTCTGTTTCTGGTTTATGAATGCACTCTTACAGGAGAACTGTGGCTCCACACCAAATTCTGGTCAGGAGGACACAGACGGTGATGGTGTTGGAGATCAGTGTGATGAAGATGCAGATGAAGATGGAATAAAGAACATGGAGGTCATTTTAGAAATGTTAAACGGGGATGCAGGGTTAATGTTGCGAAGTTTGAGAATTTTTACATCTTCCAGTTTAGCACAGATCAAAAATTAGTTATAAAATGGATTTGTCTGTTATTTAAAAAAAAAAAAGATCAACAGCACTGTGGTGTTGTCAGGTACGAGGTAAGCGGACGCAAGTGCAGAAGCAGTATAATAATAACAGTGACATTTATTTACAGTGAATAAACACACATAGGCAAACAATCCAAAACGGCAGGATAGATCAAAAACGTGAAACAAGCAAAGGGTCGGGCGAGGCACAAACAGGATATCAGAGGCAAAGCGAGAATGGGAATGAGAAACAGGCACAGGAAATCAGAAACACGGGGAGAAAGCCTTGGTAATGCGTACTGACGTAACGTAATACTTGGCATAGCGCGCGCATCAGCACAGTCCTTAAATAGGCGCACAGAGTTCCTTAATTGAGTTCAGGTGCGCGTCAGGCACGTGCACACACAGGGCTTTAGAGGTGCTTGAGCCCCTGCCCTTTTTGCCTCGAATTAAATGTTGCCCTTTTAAAATAATAATAATAATAATAATAATAAATAAATAAATAAATAAATAATACACTCCTGTTAGAAGTTTAAAACAACGGCGGTACAAAAACTTCACGGCAATCTACCAATATTCTTGTAATCCGGGGTGGCTGCACGCGCTGAGCTGCCGCTTCTCTGTCCATTGCTGCTCCGCTCGAGTGCGGCCAGAGAGAGAGAGGGGGCGCGCGGCCAGAGAGGGAGAGGGGGCGGCCAGAGAGGGGAGGGGGTGGCGCGGCCAGAGTGAGAGGGAAGAAGCCGCTGCGCGCGCTGCCACAATGATAACAGAGGAGACGGACAGTGAGGCAGCTTGAACATGTGATTTATAGTCTAACAGTTAGCCCTTTCAAACTGTATGTACATGACATTTGGGCGTTTGTAGGGCTACTGACATTTGTGCGAGTAATTTAAGTCTCTGTAGTTTAATAATCTGCTTGTTAACTGGCATGACCTGACCTGTTACTGTTCATAATTGATTGCCTCGGCATGCAAGTATCAGATATCGTCGGGAAGCTTACATTCTCCTCTTGTACAGTGGTGCTTGAAAGTTTGTGAACCCTTTAGAATTTTCTATATTTCTGCATAAATATGACCAAAAACATCATCAGATTTTCACACAAGTCCTAAAAGTAGATAAAGAGAACCCAGTTAAACAAATGAGACAAAAATATTATACTTGGTCATTTATTTATTGAGGAAAATGATCCAATATTACATATCTGTGAGTGGCAAAAGTATGTGAACCATTGCTTTCAGTATCTGGTGTGACCCCCTTGTGCAGCAATAACTGCAACTAAACATTTACGGTAACTGTTGATCAGTCCTGCACACTGGCTTGGAGGAATTTTAGCCCATTCCTCCGTACAGAACAGCTTCAACTCTGGGATGTTGGTGGGTTTCCTCACATGAACTGCTCATTTCAGGTCCTTCCACAACATTTCGATTGGATTAAGGTCGGGACTTTGACTTGGCCATTCCAAAAGATTAACTTTATTCTTCTTTAACCATTCTTTAGTAGAACGACTTGTGTGCTTAGGGTCGTTGTCTTGCTGCATGACCCACCTTCTCTTGAGATTCAGTTCATGGACAGATGTCCTGAAATTTTCCTTTAGAATTCTCTGGTATAATTCAGAATTCATTGTTCCATCAGTGATGGCAAGCCGTCCTGGCCCAGATGCAGTAAAACAGGCTCAAACCATGATACTACCACCACCATGTTTCACAGATGGGATGAGGTTCTTATGCTGGAATGGAATGTTTTTCTTTCTCCAAACCTAACACTTCTCATTTAAACCATAAAGTTCTATTTTGGTCTCCTTTGTCCACGAAACATTTTTCCAATAGCCTTCTGGCTTGTCCACGTGATCTTTAGCAAACTGCAGACGAGCAGTAATGTTCTTTTTGGAGAGCAGTGGCTTTCTCCTTGCAACCCTGCCATGCACACCATTGTTGTTCAGTGTTTTCCTGATGGTGGACTCATGAACATTAACATTATCCAATGTGAGCGAGGCCTTCAGTCACTTAGAAGTTACCCTGGGGTCCTTTGTGACCTCACCGACTATTACACGCCTTGCTCTTGGAGTGATCTTTATTGGTTGACCACTCCTGGGGAAGGTAACAATGGTCTTGAATTTCCTCCATTTGTACACAATCTGTCTGACTGTGGATTGGTGGAGTCCAAACTCTTTAGAGATGGTTTTGTAACCTTTTCCAGCCTGATGAGCATCAACAATGCTTTTTCTGAGATCCTCAGAAATCTCCTTTATTCGTGCCATGATACACTTCCACAAACATGTGTTGTGAAGATCAGACTTTGATAGATCCCTGTTCTTTAAATAAAACAGGGTGCCCACTCACACCTGATTGTCATCCCATTGATTGAAAAACACTTGACTCTAATTTCACCTTCAAATTAACTGCTAATCCTAGAGGTTCACATACTTTTGCCACTCACAGATGTGTAATATTGGATCATTTTCCTCAATAAATAAATGACCAAATATAATATTTTTATCTCATTTGTTTAACGGGGTTCTCTTTATCTACTTTTAGGACTTGTGTGAAAATCTGATGATGTTTTAGGTCATATTAATGCAAAAATATAGAAAATTCTAAAGGGTTCACAAACTTTCAAGCACCACTGTATATATAACTAGTCGTCGGCCTCTTCCACAACATGCTCAAATCAAATGTGGGTTATGTTTCAGAAAAAAATGTCAGTTTCTATTTTTGCTGGACGTCGGAGTACGGCGCATCGAGCAGCACAGAGAAGTTTGCATGGTACAGGAAATCGAGAATAAAATGCCGCGTTAAATTTCAAAATAAAAATTCACCTTGTTCATGGCGGATCATATTTAACTCACTACAGGTCTGATTTAGGCTACAAGTCCGAGATACAGATCTAAAGTTTGTCTCTGCTACTACTGTGCATGCTTATAATAATAACAATAACATGACATTATTATTATTATTGAAGATAGTTCTTCACTGTCTCAACAAAAAGACACACAGCATTTGTAAAATGCCAACAGGACCTGCACCCTGGAGAACGTGTCATTCAACTGCAGAAGCTCTGACGCATGCTGGGCATGTAGGGAGAAGGCACTAAAGGCCCTCAACAAGGTGATGGATTCTGTAGTGAAGGTCCTCACTGATCTAACAGTCCACGAGCCTTCAGATACTGCTGCTGGTGATGCAAGAATGTACCTTAATGCCATTGACTGAGTTCGTACTGTGCCTTGCGATAGCCACACCAGTTTTTGATGTCACTGCAATTGCATCTGATGCACTGCAGAACCAGGATATTGACCTGTCCACTGAATATGGTGGTGTTGGGGGAGTCATGGATACCTTATCCAATCTGAGAGCAGAAGAACAGTTTTCCAAACTGTTCAAGAGTGCCACAGAAAAGGCAGAGGCTTCTGGGATCAGCATCCCCAACCCCCCGGGACAGAAAAGGAACAGAAAGGTTCCTGCAAAGTATACACACAGTTCTACTGCAGTCACAGAGAGCCACTCTTTCAAATCAGTGGAAGAGTACTACAGAGTGAAGATGTACTATCCATTCCTTGATGTTCTTTCTCAGGAACTACATAGGAGATTTAAGGGAGATGGGAAGACACAGTCCTTCAAAGTACTCAGTGCACTCCACAGTTTGACGAAGGCAAGTAACTGAGTAGGTAAAGACGCCATGGGTCCTGACTCTACTGAAGCTATTCACACACTGAATTCTATGGAGGAGAAGAAGAGAAGCTGAAGACAGAGTTCAGAGTTTTCCATGCTTCTTTCCCAGACACTCTCACACTGAAGGGGATCTTAAGAACACTAAGAGACAACAGTGGACATGACATCTTCCCAGCACTGGAGGAAATGATGAGAATATATGCCACGATTCCAGTGTCCACTGCAACAGTGGAGAGGTCTTTCTCCAAGCTAAAGCTTGTGAAAAATGTACTCAGAAGCCTATGCAAAGAAGAGAGGCTCTCTGATCTCCTTCTCTCGATTGAAAAAGACATACCCATAAATCACAATGAGGTCATTAATATCTACAGGGACATGGCCCCCAGAAGGTTACTGCTTTAGGCTACATCCACACGGCAACGGCAACGAGATTTTTTTTTTTTTAAATATCGCGTCCACATGGGCAACGGATCAGTTAAATTTCGGGTCCATATGGCAACGCAACGCTTGCTGAAAACGATGCAATACACATGCCACACCTCTAGGTGCGCTGTAAGACGGTCCCATCAGAGACACCAGAACAATAGAAGTAGTACACGCATGCGTATAAACCCCTTCTTCTGTAGCATTAGCCACATTAGCTTCCGCAGTGTTTGGACTAAAGACTCTGCCCTAAGGGCTATTCTCTCTCTCACTTTGCACCATTACACAATAAATATTCACAGTGAAAATATTTTGTAAGCGCGTTTCATGAACCAAGTTATAGGATTTGTTGACAACTCGCATCGAGTTCGTTACACTTCTACCTGGCATGAAGCACTGACAGTCATGTGGTTGTGACGTCATCGTAAACAAATCCGTTCTACTCATCCAGACGACTTCGCAACGGTGCCGTTGCCAGATTTTTCCACTCTGGGACCCGTTCTCAAAAGATTTCGTTTTGGGGCACCCAAAACGCCGGTGCCGTGTGGACGCCAGGCCGAAACGATAAACAATTTTATCAGATTCACCTGAATCCATTGCCGTGTGGACAGGGCCTTAAGGCCCCTGGAATGTTAGGCTTCTACCTTATGAGAGGAAGGACTGATTTATCATTTTGTCCATTAGGCTATTTACTTATTTGTTCAAAGTTCAGGTTTCACTGTTCAATGTTAAATCTTTAACAATAAAAAAGCCTAATAAATGCACCAGTGTTTTATTGCTTTGCATGTCTTCCAAGCCTATGATAATGTGAGTGACAATTTTGGTGACACAAAAGAAATGGCAATTGCACATCACTTTCACCAACACAGGACACATAGCCAAGTACTTACCTTCCTATTAGTATGTTAATTTTAATTCTACATTTCCATATTTTGGAAAGGACCGGGAAAAAAAAAATCATGCACTTGCTGCCCTTTTTTTGACTTTGAGCCCCTGCCCCTCTATAATCCTGTGCATGTCCCTGGTGCGCGTCGTTAACGGTGCGTGCACTGGAGTCCGCTCGACACGCACGCAGCCCAGGACGCGCCTTCAGGTGCACGTGCCACAGCGCAGGACTGACAGGTGTTAATGAAGCTGATGTCATAGAAATCCCCACCCAAAGAGCTCAATCCATCATTCTTGGCTCTGGTGGGGGTTTGGGCTCAGGACAAGACCTGGACTCCTGACTTGCACTGGTTTCGGGCTCAGGAGATGGCTTGGGTTTGATCTCTGGAGATGACTTGAGCTTTGGGCTAGACTCTGGCTCCAGCTCAGGAGATGACTCAGGCTTGAGTTCTGGAACTGGCTTGGACACAGGGGTGGAAGTGTACTCGAGCTCTGGACTTGACTTGGGCTTTGGACTGGACTTGAGCTCTGGAGATGACTTGGGGTCAAGGCAGGAAGCAAGCCTCGACTCGGGCTCCAGGCTATACTCCGGCTCAGTAGAGGACTCGGGCTCTGGGGATGACTCGAGTTCTGGGTTGGATTTGAGCTCTGGAACTGACTTGGGCTTTGGACTTGACTCTAGTTCGAACTCAGGACGTGACTTTGACTCAGAACTTGGCTTGGACTCAGGACTTGGCTCTAGTTCAAACTCTGGACTGGACTCAGGTATGGGTTTGAGCTCTGAAGACAACTTGGACCCTGGATTTGACCTCGGAGCTGGACTCAGGCATGGGCTCGAGCTCTGTCAGTGCATTGCTTCGGTCCTGGTGGCGGGACGATGATGTCTTCATAAACGGGTGGCGGAGGAATGATGATGCCTTCGTAGCCGGGCGGCAGGATGACGATAACATCTTCATGGCCGGGCGACAGAGGAACAATGACGCCTTCATAGCCGGGCAGTGGTGGGATGACTACGTCTTCATAGCCAGGCGGCAGCAGGATGATGCAGACGGTTTCATAGCCAGCTGAGGCAGAGGTCACTCTGTCATCCTCTTAGCACAGGTTCTGGCACAGGCCCTGACATAGGCACTGGAGCTGACACAGGCTCCAACTCTGATGTTGGCTCTGATAGTCTAGCTGACACAGGCACTGGCTCTGGAGTAGACACTGGCACAGGCTCTGACACTGGCTCTGGGGCTGACTCCAACTCTGGCACTGGTTCTGGAACAGGCACCGGCACTGGCTCAGGTGCTGGCTCTGGCTGAGAAACCGGCTCTGGAGCGACAGCCTCCTCCGCCGCGTCGGCCACTGGAGGGGGCTTTTTTTTCCTTTTAAGACTTTAAGCCCAATTAAACAGAGCGAAATCAAGAGCAAAATACAGATATGAACAAGACATTCCAAGAACAGACTTAAAAAAAAAAGAATAGACGAGAGTAATTAAGTGTGCAAGAGCATATTTCATGTAAACAAATTTAGCGATTTGCAAATGTTGATTGTCTTTAAAGCCTTTATGTTTTTTGATGAAGAGATTGTCCTCATATATTGTTCAAGTTCTTCAAGTCCAAAGAGTTCAGGCTTTCTGTTGATGAATTTGCACTTGTGTATGTGAAACTTTGCTAAAAATAAAAACATGTTTATAAAAAAGAATGCAACTGATTAAAATTATGAAATCCAAAAATAACACATAGTAAAAGGTGAAAATCAGAAAAGACAGAATCAGCAACATACCTGTGGAAGTCCCTCCAGAATTTATAAGTGAATTCACAGGATGCTTTTGGCAGAAAGAACGGTTAACATCAATATCATTCTTAAATCTTGATAAATATTGTTTTGCAGGGTAGAATTTGTGTATCAATTTAAATGAGATCTCTTTGACTTTGTTTGATAGAAAAAATCTTTGTGGTAACGTCCAAACTTTTCCATTCAATATCAGACACAAAATTGGCCCAATAAAATGATGCTGGTGGGACAGAGACGAGGCCATCCTGAAACATGGCTCTTACTTTGTGGTTAAAAAGCTTACCAGATGAAAAACAAACCCTACCAAAAGAAGACTGTGATACATCAGGAGGATTGAATGATAAGGGAGGAGAGCTGTAAGAGCCCCTGAATAACATGCACAGACCAGAAGGAATAGCATCAAAAACCACTGAAAATTCTCTAGGTGTTGTTGGTATATTATATGTCATAAGAAATTCAGAATAATTATACAGCAACCCATCTTTTTTGAACAATTGACTAACCGTAACAATTCCATTGTTAAACCATTTATCCAGAAATAGTGTTGTGTTTTTATAAACAATATTACTGTTATTCCAAATGAAGCAACTCTGCAGAGAGAAACTATGTTTGTAAATTAATGCCCATGCGAGAAGAACCTGTCGATGGAAGTGAGAGAGTTTCAGTGGTATTTTTGGAATGCTGCAATTGCAGAGCAGCAGGAAATTAAGGCCGCCCAAATTTGAGAATACATGATGCAAAATAAAATTCCAAATAGATGTGGGGTTTTTCAAATACTTTTTGATCCAATTTATTTTGAAAGGTACTATTAAGTGCACCAAAATCAATAAAATTCAAGCTACCTTTGTCATAGGAGTTTAAAGTGACATTTCCTTAAGTAGTGGGTTTTGTTTTTCCATAAAAAATTATATAACATTTTATCAATTGATTTACACGTTGTGTTAACGACTGAGCAGCATAGGTTAGACGCGAGATTCCCTCTGCCTTTGAGAGCAGAACTCTTCCCTTCAAAGACAAGTCTCTCTGCAGCCAGTGATTAAGGATTTTTTTGGGCTTTTTCAATAATAGGAGTGAAGTTTACAGAACATCTGGATTGCCCATTTTTAGTTACTTGAATACCAAGGCATGTTACAGAGTTTCTCACAGGAATTCCATCAACTGAGGCTACCAAACAGTCTTTAACAGGCAAAAGTTCGCATTTATTAAGATTAAGGGAAAGTCCAGAGGCTTTCGAAAAGGACTGGATACTGTTGATTGCCACTGATACTTGCAAAGCATCCCTGAGAAAGAGAGCAGTGTCATCTGCTAGCTGACTTATAAATTTCTTTGTCAGCGATGACCATACCTTTTAATGGACTGAGTTTGACATGTAAACTGAGGAGTTGTGCAGAAAGAAGAAATAGGTACACTGACAGGGGGCACCCCTGCCTCACTCCACGTTTCAGAGAAAATCTTGGAGAAGTACCATTAGCAAGTTTTATAGAACTATTACTATTAGAATATAACGTATGAACTGCATTGCAAAAAGATTGACCAAAACCAAATTTATTTAAAGCAGTCATGTTCCAAGGAGTCAAAGCCTTATAGAAATCCAAAAAAAGAATAAAACTGCCATCCTGCACCAATTCTGGGTAGTCTATTATGTCTAAAATTAGTCTTATTATTTGAAATATGACGATTCTGCATAAATCCAGATTGACTCTCATCAATAACAGCATCTAAAACAGGCTTTATTTGCAAGAATCAGAGCTCGTACCTTATAATCGTTGTTCAATAAGGAAATTGGTCGCTGATTATCTAAGAGTAAAGGGTCCTTTCTTGGTTTGGGAATCAGGGTGATTAAGCCCTGACAAAGTAGGAGGAAGTGCACCCCATCAATGCTTTCCTTAAAAACTTTTAAAAGAAACGGTGCTAAGCTGTCAGAGAATTGTTTATGAAGCTCGGCAGTAAGGCCATCCATCCCAGGAGACTTATTAACTCTTAGATACTTTATAGCATCTGCGACTTCATTCAGAGAAATTGTCCTGTCACAAAATTCACCATCAGCTTCACTCAGCTGAGTAATATTATCTATGGAATTAAAAAACTCAGAGGCAGCTTAAGGGCAATATTTGGAAGAATAGAGTTTACTATAAAAATCTGCACAATATTTTGCAATTGTATTCTTATCGTTAGAAATTAACCCATTAATATTCAGTTGTAAAATAGAGTTAGTGTTGGATTGGTGTTTCTCAAGTCTGAAAAAATATGCAGAGTTCTGTTCTCCTTCTTCAAGCCACTTTTTACAAGACCGAACAAATGCTCCTTCAGCTTTGCGCTTGTACATCTCATCCAACCTATGCTGCAAGTCAATCAGTTCTGTCTTATCAGATTCATTGAGAGCATCTATTGGTTTGGAAGTAAGAAATGCAATCTTGTGTATTACTTCTCTCTCATCAACCCTTCTCTTTGCCAAGTCAATGCTGTATTTTCGAAAAAAATTACCAAGTTCATATTTCAAAAGCTCCCAGTTGTTACCGAACCCATTTTCAGCTAGAGCTTTGTTCCAATGAAGCCTTATCAAACTATGAACTTCAGTAATTACTTCCTTATGCTCAAGGATAGTACTGTTAAGCTTCCAATATAATGCTTTAGCACCAGAGGAGGATGACAAAGGGACAGTTAAACGAATTGTTCTGTGATCTGAAAGCGGCGTAGGATAAATCTGTTTTAACTTCTTTCAAGTCTTTCGAAATCAGCCAATAATCGATGCGTGAGTGACTGGTCTGTGTCTTGTTGCACCATGTATATGCTCTTTCAGCTGGATGAGAATCCCTCCAAGAATCAGTTAAATTAAATTTGTGCAAACAACCTTACATGCGAGTTAGTCTAACCTCCTAGAAGGCCACCTATCCATGCAGTTATCAAACACAATATTAAAGTCTCCACCAAAGATTATAAAAGAATCTGGATATTTGGATAGCCAGTGCAGTAAACGCTCTTCCAACCTTTCAAAATAGAGATTATTCTCTGTTTGACAGTTCAATCCATACACATTGACTAAAATAGTGTGTGCAGTCTCAATTATCAGAAAAATATAATGACCATCTTTATCACAGTCAGATATCAGGACTTTACCATTAAATCTGCTCTTCAGTATGCAAACACCAGCAGCGCACACTGTGCCATGGGACAACCACAAATCATCTCCCCACTGCGACCTCCAGAAAGACCCGTCTTGTTCAATTGAGTGGGACTCTTGTATAAAGCAAACATCTGTACTAAACTGCTTGCAAAGGAGAAATATGGCTTTACGCTTAACATTGTTTCTTAAACCTCTCACATTTAAAGAGATAGGCAAAGACATAAGGATAAAATAAAAATAAATAAAAAGGACATATAAGTGTAAGCTTAGACCAAAGAAGTTGAAAACCTGTGCTCACTTGAGAATACTATTAAAGATAAGAACTGCAAACCCTGGATAAGGGAACTGTGAACTTGAATCGTAATAAGAATATTTAATAAGAGAATAAAGCCATGTGGCACATCACCCTCTTCAGGTGTGTGAGATTTTTGAAGAGAGGAAAAAAAGTGCAACCTCTCACTCTTTAGATAACTAGTTTCCAAAAAAAAAAGGCTGATATTCAGCTCTCTCAGGAGCAATATTCAATGTACTACATGAGTACTTAAAAATAAAGTGCATATTCAAATTGGCAATAATAACAAACATATGGCAGCTTAATTCTGATCGGCTTTAAGCGCAATTAAAACTTACTATTAACAGTATAGAAGAAAAACAGTCAATGAGAGATGAGTGAAAACAGTTGAGCCATGTACAGTAGTGCCTCAGAATAAGTCATTAAGGGGGAAAATTTCTTTCCCATTCACAAACGCACGCCCTCCAACGAAGAACGCCAATTTATTTTCCTTGCGTGCTTTCTCCACAGCTGGCCAGAGTCGGTTTCTCCGGTCGTGGTCATCAGCTGACAGATCCTCTGCCAGCTTAAAGTTGTTGTCTTTCAGGAAGGCTGATTTCTTGGCGGCACGCCAGACAGCATCACGGTAGATCCTAGATGTGAACTGCATGATGACTCCTCTGGGTTGGTTATTGCTGGGTTTCTTGGGACCGAGGTGGTGTACCGTATCCACGACGTCTGGTAGTTTATCCTTCGCCTCCGGTAAAACAGACTGGCAGACCTGGAGAACCTCTTGTCGCACGTTTTGGTTCTCCTTCTCGGGCAAGCCATAAAGTTTCAAGTTCCAACAGCGTGAGTCTCTCTCCAGCTGAGAGATCCGCTTCTCCTGTGTTTCAGCGTTTGCCTTGTATTTTTCAAATTGTAATTTAACGCTGACAACTCTGTCCTTCATATCATTTATCTCGGCACAGACGGCATCAAATGACTCTTTCACAGCTGTGATGTGTTTAGTGTTCTCTTGAACTGCCTTTTTCATCTCAGAGATCACTATGGAGTTGCCACTGACCATTTTTTCGAGAGTATCCGACCTCGAGTTAATCAGTCTCGTCAGTGATGAGAGCTGGGACAGAACAGTAGTTGTCTCCGTGTCCCCAACTTTTCTTAGCTTACCGGCAGGAGAGGCACACGGTGTGAAAGGGAGTGGAGGAAATTCTTCTTCCATCAGGGCATATTGTGGTGGTTCGGAAACCGCTTCCAAATAGTCCTGCATAGAGTCGATAAGAGTATTTTTAGCGCTGGCTGGCTTCGTCGGTTGGCTAATGTTAGCAGACTTGCTAGTGGAGCCGATGTTAGCGAGCAACTTTCTGGGTTCAGTCTCTCTTTTCAGGCTTGCTCATTTTGGACAGAGTTAGTAGAGGGGATGGTTAGGAAACCCGGCAAACTTCAAAGGGATAACTCTGTTATGGTTTAGGCTTGATTACATGACCCTGAGAGTGCACACTAGCAGAGTTAGTCAGTCCCCCCAGGATTCCGCGGGCCTTTTTTGTGATTGTTGCGGGCTAAAATGTCTGATGTTGCGGGGGGTTTCCAAAAAATCGCGATTACATTCCGGGAGGAAGTGAAAGTTGCGAAAAATTGTTGCGATTTTCTCTTTTTGTGATTAAAATTGAGTGATATGTTAAATACTAAGTTATTACTGAAAAACTATTGATTAAAAAAACGACACTGAGAAATGGTCCTATAAACAACTTGACCAATATAAAAGATTACCAGGACTACAAAAATGCAGAAAAATAGGCTTTACTTATCCAAATGCACCTGTTGGTTCAAAAGTTAAAGTGCATAGAACCTCACAGCACAACATGAAGTTACCTTAAAATATAATATAAATGCCTCAGCTTTCATGTAAGAAAAAAAAAACCTATTAATACTAGTCCTGTGTGCAGGCAGTCTCTCCTGAAGACTAAATTAAACAATAATTATAAACTAATAAAATAAATGGCTCAGGCTTCATAGAAGAAAAAAAAACAATTTGAACAGAATCTCACAGTATGATGCTGAAGCTGCCTAAACAATGGAAAATAAAATACCATTTTGGCAAAAATGTTGCCATCCATTAATTTCTTGTATTAAGTAAAAAAAATAATGTAAAGTGCACACAGTCCTTCACTGTAAACATAACACACTTTCAGTAACAGAATTTAAGCCTACATGAACACTGACTCGCACATGCAGTGTTGCCAGATACTGCTGACATTTTCCAGCCCAAAATATGTTCAAAACCTGCCAAAATGCACTTGAAACCGCCCAATTGAGCAGGAAACCGCCCAATCTGGCAACACTGGAATTAAGGCGGAAGGTAGTTTGTCGACGTCACCTCAAGACGATGCCAATGATTGGTCAAATTTGCGGGAAAGTTGCGGTGATTGGATATAATTGCAACACCGCCCTGAATTCGCAGGGATTGGTTGAATTTGCAAAACTGGATAGTAGAGGGGAGAACCGAGAAAGTAGTATTTCAAGCGAGCGATATTTTCCTAGATTTCTTTACTTTAGCAAAACTTTATTCAAGTTTCCAGAAATGCCGGGCCGAAATTGTGCGGTTTTTGGTTGTGGTTCTTGCAGAAGAACCAAAGGAATCTGCATTTTTAAGCTGCCGTTGGTGAGCGATGAAGCTCATAAGAAATGGCGAGAGGAATGGCTTGGTGAGCTAAAGAAGACAAGAGAAGTAGACCAAGATTTTAGAGAACAGATCAAAAGGGATACAGTCCTGTGAGAAGCATTTTGCGCCTGAAGATGTTGAAATATGTCAGTATTCAGTTATTGTTTGTTATTGATCAGTGAGTCTCCGCGCACCGGTTTGAGACTGTACAACGCTAAGCTTTAGTTGAGCTTCCCTTTACTTTAATTTCTTTCTTTCGAACTATGTTTTCTCAAAATATTCCTGTCTTAATTGTTTTTTTCTTTTGCTTTTTTGTAGTTCACTCTGAAAAACTAACAAAAAAGAAACCCATATTTGGCGCTGTGCCTAAGCTGAAAATGCCTAAGAGAAGCCATGAAACCTCTAACCAGACCCTCCAGGATTTCGCGATGTTGCGATTTGCCGCTTCAACCAATCCCCGCGAATTCAGGGCAGTGTTGCAATTATATCCAATCACTGCAACTTTCCCGCAAATTTGACCAATCGTTGGCGTCGTCTTGAGGTGACGTCGACAAACTACCTTCCGCCTTACTTCCGTATATACGTTCAAGAGAAGTAGCATGTGCGCAGTGTTGCCAGATTGGGCGGTTTCAAGTGCATTTTGGCAGGTTTTGAACATATTTTGGGCTGGAAAACGTCAGCAGTATTTGGCAACACTGCATGTGCGAGTCAGTGTTTATGTAGGCTTAAATTCTGTTACTGAAAGTGTGTTATGTTTACAGTGAAGGACTGTGTGCACTTTATTTTTTTTACTTAATACAAGAAATTAATGGATGGCAACATTTTTGCCAAAATGGTATTTTATTTTCCATTGTTTAGGCAGCTTCAGCATCATACTGTGAGATTCTGTTCAAATTGTTTTTTTTTTTCTTCTATGAAGCCTGAGCCATTTATTTTATTAGTTTATAATTATTGTTTAATTTAGTCTTCAGGAGAGACTGCCTGCACACAGAACTAGTATTAATAGGTTTTTTTCTTACATGAAAGCTGAGGGATTTATATTATATTTTAAGGTAACTTCATGTTGTGCTGTGAGGTTCTCTGCACTTTAACTTTTGAACCAACAGGTGCATTTGGATAAGTAAAGCCTATTTTTCTGCATGTTTGTAGTTCTGGTAATCTTTTAAATTGGTAAAGATGTTTATAGGACCATTTCTCTGTGTCTTTGGTTTTTTTAATCAATAGTTTTTCAGTAATAACTTAATATTTAACACATCACTCAATTTTAATCACAAAAAGAGAAAATCACAATTTCTCGCAACTTTCACTTCCTCCCGCAATGTAATCGCAACAAAAACCTAAAAAACACCGCAACTTTCATCGCGATTTTTTAGCCCGCAACAATCACAAAAAAGGCCCACGAAATCCTGGGGGAGCTGTCTAACAAGCCTCTATTAACTATGTCTGGTCTGGTATTTTTTCCCCACAATCATTACAAAGTATTTCTGTCGATTGAACCTGCCAAATAAGAGAGACCAATGCATTAAAGCATGGCCATAACAAAACAACGAAAGATGTTCAAACAAAGTTTCTGATCTAAAACTACATGAAAACGAGAGTTCGGGTGCAAATGTTAAAAAAAAAAAAAAAAAAACCTTGATCTTAGGCATGAACTTGTATTTTTGGTTGATATCTAGACCACAAGAGATCAAGTTCGAGTTTAGTTTGGGCAGTCGCGCGGCTCAACTTTCGCGCAAATTCACAAATTTCATACATCAACTGAGGTCGTAAAGTGCTCCTCCATTTCTTCATTTTCCAATAAAATATCTAAGATAGCATCAAAATCATCCCCAAACAAGAAGTCGTCGTCAGATCCATCCGCCATGTTTGTTGTTGCCGTGTTAAAGTGTGCACTCATGATGATGTCACGGTACAGTTCAACCATAGACATATAAACATAGACGCCGCCTTCTGCGTAGAATCATACGTCATCCTCGCCACCATATTGGATGTGGCAAAGTGGAGATTCTTCAACCATCTCTGGTATAGCGTCTAGACAGTAGCCGAGAATAAAGATGCCTCATTCATGTGCTGCGTTTAACTGTACCAACAGGTTTACCGTCCAAACGAGATCACATGGGATTACCTTTCACAGGTGAGACTGGAAAAATACTTTTCATTGTATTTGGTTATTATAACGTAATTTTACGAACAGATATTTCTGACTTTGTGGCTAATATGAAGTCTCACGCATAATAGCCGCTCGGTGAAACCTGTCTCCAAACAACGAAGTATTTCCTTCGTAACTACGCTGATTGTTGTTAGTTGCTTAGCTAACTTTTCACATACTATGTAGGTTTCCCAAAAATAAAGACATGAAAAAGCAGTGGGAGACAGCTGTGTGACGGGAAGGGTTTTCTGCTACTCCGTTATCCATGCTCTGCAGTGAACACTTCAGAACGGAGGATTTTGACAGAACAGGTCAGACAGTCAGGATCAGAGAGGGAACTGTTCCTTCAGTCTTCAGTTTCCCAGCTCATCTCCACCGGGTAGGTGTAGAGTTATAAGCAGTGAGAATTAGATAATACAGTGCCACAATATGATGAACGTTTTTGAACGTATGATGAATGTTTTTAACATTTCTAATGTGAAGGAATCAGTGATGTATTTTGTTTTCGGATGACGTTAGAACCTGGCCGAACTCAGTTTGGCGGTCATCCAGCTCACTTTATTCAACGAGAGTAGGTCTGTCAGGGGCTTCAAAGTTTGGGAGAATAGCAGGGTACAAATTATTTACAGCAGGGTGCAAAATGTTAAAATGTCTGCCAGCGGCAGACATAATGCACGCAAAGTGTGCAGAGAGAGAGATAGATAGATAGATAGATAGATAGATAGATAGAGAGAGAGAGAGAGAGAGAGAGAGATAGATATGCAAGTACGAATTTTTCATGGGGCGGGATGGTTTGGAACAGGTCATCTAAAATTGGGATAACATTTACCCGGGATGGGTATTTGAGGCGGGTCGTCTAGCTTAAGCTTGATAAGCGTTGTTACGCACGCCAGTGTTTCCACAGAAATTTTGGAGACTATGGGGGCAGCCCATGGGGGGGGGGGGGGGGGGGGGGGGGTTGTTTAAAATTGAGTGATATGTTAAATATTAAGTTATTACTGAAAAACTATTGATTAAAAAAAACAAAGACACTGAGAAATGGTCCTATAAACAACTTTACCAATATAAAAGATTACCAAGACTACAAAAATGCAGAAAAATAGGCTTTACTTATCCAAATGCACCTGTTGGTTCAAAAGTTAAAGTGCAGAGAACCTCACACAGGGATTAAAGCAAAAAAAAAAAAAATCCTGAGCCTGAACTTTTTAGACTCATGCAAGCGACTCTATTCACCATATGGCCGGTCGGTTGGAAGAGTTGGCACACAATATTGAGGTTTTTCACCTGACGTCACAGGGTCACGTGACACCCCGGTGTCCGCCATTTTGAAGGTCAAGCTAGCTAATGTCAACAACATAGTAGCTAGTATGTAACTGTAGCAATGTTTATGTTCAGTCATTTGGATGACTGTTAAAACCTTTCAGTCTCAAGTTTTTCCTTTACTGTATTTAGTAGTTTACTGAGCTAGCGCGCTCGGGCAGGCTGGGAGCTAGCGTGCTCGGGCAGGCTGGGAGCTCTCAGCCTGCCCGAGCGCGCTAGCTACCAGCCTGCCCGAGCGCGCTAGCTCAGTAAACTAGTAAATACAGTAAAGGAAAAACTTGAGACTGAAAGGTTTTAACAGTCATCCAAATGACTGAACGTAAACATTGCTACAGTAACATACTAGCTACGATGTTGTTGACATTAGCTAGTGCTAACAGCTATCTGCTAGTACACTGCTACAACTACACCGACCCTAATAATACAGTGCTTGGTCATTGCCTGGTAACAGCAAATTTATAACGGGCCATGTCTCAACAGACTAAGAAGTTATTTCAATGACATGTAATAACATTTTGTTTATCCTGAGGACCGAAAGTAAATGAAAATATGAACAAACCTTAGCTGTAATAAGATGGCGACCACCGGCTCCAGGGACGACCCGCTGATGTAGGCATGTTACCCAGCCTGACACAAAATATTTGTAGGCATCCAAACTCTTGTACGCTTTCAGATCAATACCTGTGTATGGCGATGGGTTTTTAACGACATAGGTATACAGATCATGTGGGCCAAAGTCAGGTAAAGACGAGGGCTTCGTGTACTTCTGTATGTCAGTGAACAATCCTGGTGGAAGCAGGTAAACGTCGTTCTCTAAGCCTGCTAACCTCAATTTTTGCAAATACCTCTCCCTCTGCTCGCCCTGTAAATGCCCTACGTCGCTGGATAGTGAAGGTGTTTTCTGCATCTCGCTCCTTTTTCTTTTGTTTTTCGCCTTCATCGCATTCAAACTGATTCGAGCCGTGACGTCCAAAATGGCAGCCACACATGACTTGGTCACGTGGGTGAAAAACCTCAATAGGTATATATATATATATATATATATATATATATATATATATATATATGTTTTATGTGGTTGCAGGGGTCGTAATATGCGACATGAACACATTCACAGGGTCAAAAAGATTGCATGAATGATTGCAGACTAAGTTTGACTTTTGAAAATGCAATACCAAAAACGGCGAGTAGATGGCAAAAGTGCACCTCACCAAAATATGCTACATGTAGCATTTAAGATTTCTTTTGATATCAAGTTTTGCTGCTAAGCTTTGTCCTTAACAGGTTACAAATTGACCTACAATCACAAGGTGAACTGTTACAAGGGTATGTGAAATTCAGCATTGGAAAAATAAAATCTTTGTAACCATTTAATTTGGGGTACATTAAAAGGACAGTGGTTTACTTTTTAAACAGTTTTAATAATTCAAATAATTCAACAATTTCAACATTTCAATAACTTTTAACTTTGTTCATCATGGTAAGCGCGTCGTGTGTGGGACAGCGCGAACAGCTGCTCTGTGAGCAGGGGCTGACTCGTGTCTAGGAAGAACCTTTTTGCCGCTGGATGCTATCATGAGCTTCTTGGAGCACAGCGTGCAGAAGCAAGCGCCTGGCTCCCTCAACTCCTACACCAACTGCTAAATGGCTTGCCATCTCGTCCAATCTCCTCCAGCCATGCCCAGCGCCATTTATTCTTCAGACCTTTATCTATGGCGAGGGTATTTTCCCCTGGCTTCATATACTGCATCGTCTGCACTCCATGAAATGCCGCTCTCTCTACTCTGAAGTTGCTCGAGGCACGTTGTGTTAAGACCCGCCCCGTTTTACTTCTGATTGGCTAATACTGTTAGTTTCAGAACCGGAGAGTTGCGCTTCTTTCCTATCATTGGCAGAGAACGAACACACTCGAAAGCCATGGGGTTATCGAACGTTTTTTTCCTCCTAATAATTATAGTCAAGCGCTGCACACCGGAAATCCGGCAGGGGGCCGGAATACTTTAATCCGTGCTCACAGCACAACATGAAGTTACCTTAAAATATAATATAAATGCCTCAGCTTTCATGTAAGAAAAAAAACTATTAATACTAGTACTATTAATACTAATAGTTTTTAATCATTATCACTATCATTTCTGTAAATATTAATTTTAACAATTGTGAATAAAGTTTGTCTTAGTCTTAATACTAGTACTGTGTGCAGGCAGTCTCTCCTGAAGACTAAATTAAACAATAATTATAAACTAATAAAATAAATGGCTCAGGCTTCATAGAAGAAAAAAAAAACAATTTGAACAGAATCTCACAGTATGATTCTGAAGCTGCCTAAACAATGGAAAATAAAATACCATTTTGGCAAAAATGTTGGCATCCATTAATTTCTTGTATTAAGTAAAAAAATATGTTGCCAGATACTGCTGACGTTTTACAGCCCAAAATATGTTCAAAACCCGCCAAAATACACTTAAAACCACTCAATTGGGCGGGAAACTGCCCAATCTGGCAACACAGCTAATGGCTGCACTCATGTCGAGGATGTAAACAAAGTTGACACGGCAACGGACATACATGACATAGTGGATGTAATTTACGTTCATAACTTTTTTTGCCGTCAGAAATATTTAATATTAAATTTTGTGACTCGACTGACAATAGCCGGCGGCATAACAAGCCACAGACGGCGATTTGCCGCAGGTGACCGGCTACTTTTGAGACCACTGGTCTGTGTGGTGACTCAATAAATAAAATAGTGAAGTTGCGTTTGTAATGAGAAAACTGACAACTTCTCACATTTCAGACTCAGAGCCATGAGTCGTTTTTATTAACACTACAAGTATATCTCAAAACATGGTGCTGCGCATGAACAGAACAGCAGCGTGTCAAAACATAACCAGGTTCCTTAAAGGGACCGCAATTATTATCGGAAGCACAACATTCACGACGGTGAATTTATAAACAAGTGCTTAACAAAGAGCTGAGCAAAACCTGCATGACAATGCTGTAACAAACAGCTGAGCAAAACCTGCATGGCAATGCTGTAACAAACACAGTTATGAAGGTGAATTATGCATACATTCATGAGTGCACTACAATAGTAAATTTTTATTTTCATTCAGCATTTCCAGTTTTTCCATTATTTCCATCATTTATCATATTCAGTCTTGTAGGTTGGTTATTTTGGCCACAGGTTTTGGTAGCTTGCTACGGTATGCTGACTGATTAGCTTACCTGAGCTATCTATCGCGTATCTGTCGCTAGTTTGCAGTGTACAGGGGCTGGGCGAATGGCATTTCAGCTGACAGGGCTTCAGCTGACAGTGATGCCGCTGGTGTGTTTGTCAGTCTGACTAGCATAATTAGAAAGCGACTTTAAAACGCCACCAAAGGCTACAAAAGTACCCATTAAGCCAAGGACATACATGGTGTTAGAAGATTGTATTAATAAATACATGACTGTAATAAATGTAAACTGGCATGACTGTTGCCTTGCTCCGAGGTTTGTACAGAAAATAAATCTAGGCTACTATATTGTAGAAAGGGGCTTTATGAAGTTCAGTCCATTTACTTGCATTGGTTTACAGGGAAGATTTGCCACATCCAATATGGCGGACACTCTGACGTATCCCAGCAACGGGCCACCAGGCTCAATGCGGTGTCTATGTTTATATGTCTATGCAGTTCAACCTCAAATACGAAACAACAGGACGGTCCTTTGAAGTTTGCCGGGTTTCCTAACCATCCCCTCTATTAACTATGTTTTGGAACATTGAAAACAACCAAAAGTTTCAGTTAGCAATAATTGTCGAATAGGTGCAAATAAAGTCTTTGTTCACCATATTTAGTTTAAAAAAAAAAACCAGTTAGGTTTGCAGAGCTCAGGGAAATGCGACTGCTCAGAGCGCCATCTTGGCTCCCCCTCTCCGCGATTGGAGGGAGCTCTGGAGCGACAGCCTCCTCCGCTGCGTCAGCCACTGGAGTGACCCCCCACCCCCCACCCAAAAAAAAAAATTATGGGATTCCTCATTTTCCAATGATTCAGAAATACACTGGAGCATGGCTAAGAAAGTCTGAACTCTGAAGGCATGGGTGCTCGACTCGGATCAGGTAATCCACCCATCTGTGTGCTCATCCAGCAATAAATGTGAGGATAAAGCTTACCCAGATGGGTTCTGGTGGCTTGGGCTCTTGGAGGTCCTCATAGAAGAAGTCACACTGCATGATGAATCCCATAGGGTGATTTATTCCGTAGTAGGGTGCGGGGGACTCCAGTCAGACTTCAGCTGGAAATACGAGGCGATAGACGGAGAAACCTGGAAGCGATGTGGAATGGCATACTGGAAAACTTCTGCTACATGATGAGCTATCTGAAGCTCACTGATTACCCCATAGTGTTCTCTCAGGGCACTGCCAGCTTTAGCACTAGGCGGGATGTAAACAGCAATGATGATAACTTAATAGATTTCCAGTTGAGAGTACATTGTGCACATTTTGGCTGTCGCTTCTCCCCGGAGCTTTTTATTTTTATTCCCCCCCCCTTTTTGTGATTGTATGATTTGATGTTTGTTCTTTGTTTGAATGTTTTGTCCGCTGGATATGGTGTAGCTCCGGCCCCCTTCGGGCCTTGTTTCGCCATGGGTGATGCCTGTGCTCCTTGTTATGGACTGCAGTGAGATTGTTGCTCTTTTAACATCAGGGTTAGAAAGCGCTCTGTGCGGCGGCACTTCTGTGCTTGATGTGGTGTTCCGAGTGATGTTGCTTGCCCGGTGGCATCATGGTGGCTGTGTAGGCAGTTTGTGATATACCAGCATTCTGTGTGACGGGGCTTCTGTGCTTGCTTTATGGACCCATGGCATGGTGTTCTGGCCAGTGTTGCCTGGTGATGTCACGACAGCTGTGCAGGACATACCTTTGCGTGCCTTTTGGTGGGACTGTGGACAGCTATACCACTGGAATTACATCCTAAGCCCTCTTGTGGTGGACTTTTTCTCCAATTGTAAAGTGACCTTGGGTGTGAGAAAGGTGCTACAGTGGTGCTTGAAAGTTTGTGAACCCTTTAGAATTTTCTAGATTTCTGCATAAATATGAACTAAAATATCATCAGATTTTCACACAAGTCCTAAAAAGTAGATAAAGAGAACCCAGTTAAACAAATGAGACAAAAATATTATACTTGGTCATTTATTCATTAAGGAAAATGATCCAACATTACATATCTGTGAGTGGCAAAAGTATGTGAACCTCTAGGATTAGCAGTTAATTTGAAGGTGAAATTCGAATCAGGTGTTTTCAATCAATGGGATGACAATCAGGTGTGAGTGAGCACCCTGTTTTATTTAAAGAACAGGGATCTATCAAAGTCTGATCTTCACAACACACATTTGTGGAAGTGAATCATGGCACGAACAAAGGAGATTTCTGAGGACCTCAGAAAAAGCATTGTTGATGCTCATCAGACTGGAAAAGGTTACAAAACCATCTCTAAAGAGTTTGGACTCCACCAATCCACAGTCAGACAGATTGTGTAGAAATGGAGGAAATTCAAGACCATTGTTACCCTCCCCAGGAGTGGTCGACCAACAAAGATCACTCCAAGAGCAAGGCGTATAATAGTCAGCGAGGTCACAAAAGACCCCAGCGTAAATTGTAAGCAACTGAAGGCCTCTCTCACATTGGCTAATGTTAATGTTCATGAGTCCATCATCAGGAGAACACTGAACAACAATGGTGTGCATGGCAGGGTTGTAAGGAGAAAGCCACTGCTCTCCAAAAAGAACATTGCTGCTCATCTGCAGTTTGCTAAAGATCACGTGGACAAGCCAGAAGGCTATTGGAAAAAGGTTTTGTGGACGATGAGACCAAAATAGAATTTTTTGGTTTAAATGAGAAGCGTTATGTTTGGAGAAAGGAAAACACTGCATTCCAGCATAAGAACCTTATCCCATCTGCGAAACATGGTGGCAGTAGTATCATGGTTTGGGCCTGTTTTGCTGCATCTGGGCCAGGACGGCTTGCCACCATTGATGGAACAATGAATTTTGAATTATACCAGCAAATTCTAAAGGAAAATGTCAGGACATCTGTCCATGAACTGAATCTCAAGAGAAGGTGGGTCATGCAGTAAGACAACGACCCAAAGCACACAAATCATTCTACCAAAGAATGGTTAAAGAAGAATAAAGTTAATGTTTTAGAATGGCCAAGTCAAAGTCCTGACCTTAATCCAATTGAAATGTTGTGGAAGGACCTGAAGCGAGTAGTTCATGTGATGAAACCCACCAACATCCCAGAGTTGAAGCTGTTCTGTATGGAGGAACGGGCTAAAATTCCTCCAAGCCGGTGTGCAGGACTGATCAACAGTTACCGGAAACGTTTAGTTGCAGTTATTTCTGCACAAGGGGGTCACACCAGATACTGAAAGCAAAGGTTCACATACTTTTGCCACTCACAGATATGTAATATTGGATCATTTTCCTCAATAAATAAATGACCAAGTACAATATTTTTGTCTCATTTGTTTAACTGGGTTCTCTTGATCTACTTTTAGGCCTTGTGTGAAAATCTAAAGATGCTTTAGGTCATATTTATGCAGAAATCTAGAAAATTCTAAAGGGTTCACAAACTTTCAAGCACCACTGTATATAAATTGACCTTATTATAACTGTAGTGAGCTATATAAATATAGCTATATTATATATTGGGAATATTAAAGGTCTGAATCTGACTGCTAAAACTTCCACAAGTGCTGAACAGTACACAAAGACAATCGCTGCATATACCAGCTGTTATTGATGTAAACACACAAGCCACCGCATATCTTACCCAACAAGGAAGCATTTATGTTGGTGCGTAAGGTGTCTAACCTGTCGAGCTGGATCGCAGACTCAGCGATACCCTCATGCGACCATGTTTTGGTGAAGATGAGAGCACAGCAGTGTCTCATCTCTTTTTGGAAGGTCAGAAGTGATCTTAAACAGTCCAGTTTATTGTCTATGGAGCACACGTTGGAGAGTAGAAGGGAGTGCTGACCAGCTCTGGTTAGCCTTTAGCCTAGTATGGATTCCGGTTCGGTGGCGTAGTGGTTAGCACTGTCGCCTCACAGCAAGAAGGTTCTGGGTTTGAGCCCAGTGGCCGACGGGGGCCTTTCTGTGTGGAGTTTGTATCTTCTCCCCATGTCTGCCTGGGTTTTCTCCGGGTGCTCCGGTTTCCCCTCACAGTCCAAAGACATGCAGGTTAGGTTAATTGGTGGCTCTAAATTGACCGTAGGTGTGAATGTGAATGATTGTTTGTCTCTATGTGTCAGCCCTGTGATGATCTGGAGATTTGTCCAGGGTGTACCCTGTCTCTTGCCCATAGTCAGCTGGGATAGGCTCCAGCTTGTCCACGACCCTGCACAGGATAAGTGGTTATGGATAATAGATGGATGGATTCCAGCTCTCGACATGCTTCTTCTTCCTCACACACCGCTTTTGCTGAACTTCCGGGTGGGCATGGAACTTAAGTGATACCATGGCATGGCTGCATGGAGTCCTTACAATACAGATGCAGTGTAGTTTCTCCAGCATGTCTTCATCTGGTTGTGTTGTGTGGTGTCCAGAAGCTGTTGACCGTTGTAGGCAGCGCTCGAAACTAACGGTGTCCCGATGTCCCGGGGACCATAAAAAATGTCATCGGGACACAAAATTATCATATCTGGGACAATCCCGGGACAATGGAAAAAAATAGATCTAGAGACGACAATTCCCCCGGGGGAAATCGTGAGAGTGATGCAGTGCGCGTAGCAGCCACAGTTGCCGGAGCTGAGCTGAGCTGGACTGTATTTTTGTCTCTCTCTACTCAGCGCGCGGGTGGGGGAGGGGCACACAAAAAGGGCAGCTTTCCGTCAGAGCGCTCCCTCCAAACAAAGGGGGTTTACACGAAAACGGAAGGAGATATTCACAAAATTATTTCACATTGAGTGCCACAAGGGTCTCCTGAACACACTGATGTACTTTTTTTGTCTGTAGTGTAAAAATTGAGGACACTAGAGCGAGTTAAAAACGAGTGACTTTTCTGATTTAACAGTCAAAGCGCAGCCACGTTTATAATGTGAGTCTATGGGGCTGCGCGCCTGCCCTCTCCTCACTTTCAGGCTTCTCATTCAAAAACTGCAAGTCCTATTGTGTAGGTAGACACACTGTGTGAATCAGGACAAGTGTGGCTACTCATCTCATCTCATTATCTCTAGCCGCTTTATCCTTCTACAGGGTCGCAGGCAAGCTGGAGCCTATCCCAGCTGACTACGGGCGAAAGGCGGGGTACACCCTGGACAAGTCGCCAGGTCATCACAGGGATGACACATAGACACAGACAACCATTCACACTTACGGTCAATTTAGAGTCACCAGTTAACCTAACCTGCATGTCTTTGGACTGTGGGGGAAACCGGAGCACCCGGAGGAAACCCACGCGGACACGGGGAGAACATGCAAACTCCGCACAAAAAGGCCCTCGCCGGCCACGGGGCTCGAACCCAGGACCTTCTTGCTGTGAGGCGACAGCGCTAACCACTACACCACCGTGCCGCCCAAGTGTGGCTACTACTTTTGAGAAAATTGTGTGTGTAGAGTGAAAATTGGGGCTGAAAACACAGTTTAAATGAGAAAGTTTGAGCTATTTTTCCAAGCTCTCTACACTCTAACTTAACGAGCTCCACTGGTGTGTAACGCAATAGACACCCATTATAAAGCCGGAATTTCTCCAGGAACCCACGTGGTGTTTGAGCTGGGTCTGAGCCAAAAGTGTAGAACCTAGCAAAAAGTTGAATGCCAGATCCACACAGAAGTTTCTCTACGTTTTAAAGTTTGAATCATGTCTCTAGGTGAAAGCATGCCAGAGCAGCGGATGTTTGAAAATGTGTGTAGTTTTTCAAATAATTCCATAGAAATGAATGGGAAATTTATCTAGGTCAAAGAAAATGAAATTAAGCACTGTAAATAATGTAAATGATTTATATGACTAAAGGTTACAATAAAAAAAACTTGCATTACATTGCTTTGTTTGCACTTATATGATATGACACTTTTATTCAAAGTGACTTTACGGTTTTTTACAGTGTTACAGTCCCTGTAGCAGTGTTGGGGTAGGTGCCTTGCTCAAGGGCATTTCATCCATTGATGGTATGGCTGATGGCTTTCAAAACATCTCTGAATGGGGCAACAGGTATATTATATAAAAATGGATAACGGTCATGGTGAAAATGATAAGTTGGCCTTATATATGCCAACAGATATTCAAGGTATAAGTAGATGAAATGAACATAAAAGGGGTCTTATTTTCAACTAAAGTGTACTGCAGATGTAGTGAGTTGAAACATTTTCTGAATGAGCTAGTTGGCCCCTTTAAATAAACGGGTATCTATTCATACAGTGAGATCGCCAAAGTTTAATAAACTGAAAATGCAATAACTGTAATTTTGAAGTAGATGATGTATAGGACATGTGTCGCTTGTGTCTTGTGACTTATTGTAAAAATGATATAAAGGGTTCAAAATCGCATAGTTACAAATATAATAGTAACTTCATATGATAATATTAACCACTGGTTATTTCAGAGAGGAAAAAAATGGGGACAATATTGCTTCCATTCGGGACAATACAACACAGAATTCGGGACCACTGGGGGACACAAAGAAAAAAAAGTTAATTTCGAGCCCTGGTTGTAGGAGTGTACACCAGTTGTTTCTACTGACATTTCCAGCTGAAAGAGAAGCAGTTTCTGCAAGAAAAGTACAAAAATTGCACCACGATTGAGACTCGGTGTGGCTGCTGCAACCTAGTGCAACGCCATCTTGGATCATTGATCTACAGAGGTTGGGGCACACCAGTTCATCAACCAGTGAGATATAAATTTGTAAATATATTCTAAATATCTATATTCTGAACTTAAATAACTTAAATCCAATTAGTGTGTATAGTATATTTCAAGGTTTTGTCTTATATTAAGGAATTGAGCAATGTAATAGATCATAATAATGGTATTACTGCAACCACAGTTGTGTTTAGTGAGTAGTAGGAAGCAACGTGCTTGTGAATCTGGACAGAAGAGCCTCTGGGACTGATAATTATATGGGCCTTATAATTATGTGGGATTTGTGTCCTTGTGGGACTGGACTGAAAAGTCATTGAATTTTTATTAAGGAACAGAATTTTCTCTACAGTGTTAGGGCTAAGACAAGTTTTTAAAAAAACAATTTCACCCACCAGCCCTGTGATGACCTGGCGACTTGTCCAGGGTGTACCCTGCCTTTCGCCCATAGTCAGCTGGGATAGGCTCTAGCTTGCCTGCGACCCTGTAGAACAGGATAAAGCGGCTAGAGATAATGAGATGAGATGAATTTCACCCACCTTTGAAAAAACGAGCACATTTGCAGGGATCAGAAGAGGCTGGGGTACACAAACATCTCAAAGCAAGGAGATAATGTATATATTTAGGTACTGCCTAAAAGGGGAGCCGTTTAAATACAGATTTATTATATTTAGTTGGTCTTACATCCAGTTTTATAGTTGTAGAATAAAAAAAAAATGTTGCAGTTTAAAGTGCATATCCTGGACCAATTTCGTGTTTTTTTTTTTTTATATGAAAGAATGTCCCTTTACACACTCATCCAGAAGGGTAATTTTGCACAAGGCCATCTGTCTACAGCAGAAAAAAATAAAACGCGTCTGGAAAAATCCCAAGGGAGTCTGGAGCCAGATTCATGACGTCACCTGCGGAAGCGCCAGCAGGCTGCACGAGCTTTGCATGGTTTCAGTGCACAGCCTGTGTAGACCAAGCGCTCCCATTTCTCTCTCATTGTCCGGTCTTTTGGAAAATGATGAGTACTAATCCCATCATGATTGGTGTTGCTACACCCTCCTACAATACATCTGTTAACCATTTAAATAATTGCGTGATAACGAAGAAATTTGCAGAAAACCACCAGGTTGTTTTCTCAAACAAACCAGTGCTGACATAGGATTCAGAAGGAGGCGTCCCGCACGCGACGTCACGAAAATCAATGTTCGCCGGGAAATCCAAATGCCAAGTTTTTTTCAGAGGCGGACGAATTCGCCTCAAATGGCTTGATTTCAACTGAATTTTTCTGGTACTGCGCAAGGTAAAAAAATTGTGCAAAATGTGATGGATATTTGACCAAAGTTTAATATAAAATAGGAGAATTACATTGAACTTGCTCCTAAATTTACCCATGATATGCACTTTAACAAGCCCGAATCATAGCACGTCACTTCCGGATACCTAGAACTCGACAACTGAGATGAACCACTAGCATCACACTTGTTCTGCGAGGCCTTGTTTATCATCGGTCATGTGGTTTTATGCAACTTGATGCATGCCTCAAGGTGGTTTTGAATCCTCAGAATCATCTGATCATTACTGGTTCTCGCAACAGTCATCATCGTCATCCTTGTTATTATCAAGGTTAGGTTAACGTGGGGTGGCCTTGAGATGAAGTGCCCTTGAGCAAGGTACCCAACAGCCCTGACTGCTCCCCGGGTGCTGTAGTGTGGCTGCCCACTGCTCTGGGTGTGTGCGCGTGTGTGTTCACTGCTTCAGATGGGTTAAATGCAGAGGATGAATTTCACTGTGCTTGAAGTGTGCATGTGACAAATAAAGGTTTCTTCTTCTCGTCTATTATCTTCACTATCATCTTTAAAGGTCCCATGGCATGAAATTTTCACTTTGAGGTTTTTTAACGTTAAAATGAGTTCCTCTGACCTTCTTAAGTCACCCCAGTGGCTAGAAATTTCATAATGTGTAAACCAAACTATGCCCAACATTTGACAATGGCGCGTCAAAATGGCGCGTTGATAGGCTCTTCCCTTTACTACGTCAGCAAGGGAGATGATCCCCACGCCCCCCCTCTGGATACCCACCCACTGTATGGATTGCCCATCCTACCAAGCCTACTGCGCATGCGCGAAATCCAGGAGGGTAGGAAAATTCAACAGTAGTTTTGTCCTACCGATCAGCTGGGCTGATAGAAAATCGGTGAGTATTTCACGCATGTGCCGATTTTTATGTTTTGTACGTATTGGTCGAGTCTTTGGCCGAGTCAAATAATTTGTAATTACTTATTTTGTATAATAAAACGGTCTGTATGAGAACTTGCTCATTGTAATGACGTCATGTGTTCTGCGCGTGCGCAGTAGGCTTCGCGCGTGCGCAGTAGGCTTCGCGCGTGCGCAGTAGGCTTCGCGCGTGCGCAGTAGGCTTCGCGCGTGCGCAGTAGGCTTCGCGCGTGCGCAGTAGGCTTCGCGCGTGCGCAGTAGGCTTCGCGCGTGCGCAGTAGGCTTCGCGCGTGCGCAGTAGGCTTCGCGCGTGCGCAGTAGGCTTGGTAGGACAAATTGAAGAGGTAGGATAACTTTACACCACCTATGTGAGCAAAACATGGAAATTGCACTGCATCCCTGCCGCATCAGCCACAAACACCGAACAAGTAAGTGTATAACTGTTAAGTCGTTTTGCCGTGTTTTAAAATCGGTGCGTTAGCCTAGCAGTGGCTACATTAGCTGTGCAGCTAACCGCTTCCTACAGTTAGCCAGGTAGCAAGCCCTCCCCCCATGGCCCGCCCTCCCCCCATGGCCCGCCTCCCCCCATGGCCCGCCTCCCCCCATGGCCCGCCTCCCCCCATGGCCCGCCTCCATGCTTCTCATTAGCAAAACGAGGCACTGTGAAAAGGGCTGAAATAGGGCTTTCTCCCAGGAGGCTATATCAACCTGCCGAGGGTTCATTTCGAGAAAGGCTGCGGATATAACATCCAGAAGCCTCCACGAGCCCGTTTAAAGCATCAACAAACCACCATGCCATGGGTCCTTTAACAATGTCGTTGTCACAGCAATTATCATCACTGCTTACTTTGAAATACAATTATGATCCCATGTAATACTGAAAGACAAACAAATCCCAAAAATAAATGCCATGCGCCGATCACAGCAAGTGCCCTGATGTGCCCCACCAGACATTCAAGTTAAAAATAAAACTTGATCACAACAATTTAGCAATTTTAAAAGTTATGATGCTGGTAAAAATAGGTTTACCTGGATGCAACCATTTGCACTGAAGCTGGATATCCGGCCATGACGTAATTGGATCACGAGTATGTCGTTTGCCTTCATAATACAGAGCCATCAAATAACGACTTCTAATTCTTAAAAAAAAAATCCCTGGGTGCCACTACTCTGTGTGCGCGCACGCGCATGTATGTGTGTGTTCACTGCTTCAGCAGGGTTAAATACAGAGAAAGAACTTCACTGTTCTTTAATGTATACGTGACAAATAACGACTTCTAATTCTAAAATAAAAAATTCCTGGGTGCCACTGTTTTCGCTCTCTTTCTCTCTATGTTCACTGCTTCAGCAGGGTTAAATACAGAGAAAGAACTTCACTGTGCTGTAATGTATACATGACAAAAGCTTTTAATTCTAAAAACCCAATCAAATTTTCTGTAACCATGTGACTTCTACTGGCAACAAAATCTGAGAATCAAAGGACTTCATTTTTATGACAATTAAATCTCACTTGGCAAGATAACGCATATACGTGGTACTGACACAGATACTAGTAAACAATGGCTGCTGTCATAGCAACACAATTCTTGTCATCTTAAAAAAATTAAAATAAATCTCTTTTCTCAGTGAATAAAAACAAGCAAAAGCATATATTACATAAAAATATGATTGGATTCAGGCCTGGAATTTCGTCATTTTAGGAGCAAGGCCAGTTGGCCTTTTGTGCTGTCAATTTTTTGAGGGCACGAAGGCCAAAAGCCAGGGCACCAAGGCCATAAAATAAAACAATGATTTTAAGTCCACGTCTATAATGAATTTAATTTAAGGACCAATGACTCCTGAGGAAGACTGGAGTCTCAGTTGAAACTATCAAGCAGGTAAAGAAACATCTCCTACACTATTATATCTGAAGATAAGAAAATACTGAACACATGAAAACTTATCAATCCATCACTCACTGCAAAAATTGTAAAACTTATTAAACCTATATCCTCCCATAATTTTTGTTCAATTGACACGGAATGTGCAAGAGCATCTTCAGACTGTACTACTACGTAGATTTTTGATTAATCAAAATTGAGCCTGGAGTCCATCAAAATGTTTGAGTGTAAATGGAACATATACGAGCATGCAGGCTACTGATTAACCCATAAGAGCCCAGACCGATTTCTCAATCAAGGAAAATTATTGAGGAAATAAAATGAACTAAATAGACGACAAAGAAAACATTTCTGACCTTTTATTTTTTAAAATAGCACTTTCATGTCTCAAGATCTGAAATATTAAATTGCATATTTGCAGAACACTGCAACACTATTACACTGTTAACCCCAAAGTTCATTCTGTGCAAACAGTTTGAGTAAATACCACTTTTAAAGATTAGTTTTATTGCATTACTTAAACAGTATGAGTATATGAAGAGTATATGAGACAGTCATTGGGTTACTCATTTTTGTAATTTAAACAAACTTAAACTGTCATGTTTTGCCTCAGGCCACAGTGCTGCCCTGTTGTGATTGGCTCAAAACAAGTCTGTGCTTGCTTGGCATAATTATTACTGGGGGGTAAATGAATAAAAGTAAATGTTAATGTTGTAATGATGCCAAAAACAATGAGATAAAATCTCTTGCGATGGTGATCTCGTCAAGATGGCAGCAGTTACACTTCGGTTAAACAGCAAAAAGAAACATACAATACTAGTAACAAAACATTGCTAACTGCATAGATTAAAAAAGTGGCTATGAACAGACAACAGCACATATCACGTATCATATTACGGCAGGAACAAGCAGTAGGAACATCCATGACCTTACGCTTAAAGCTCGACAAAGGCAAAACTTGACAGCAAGCTAATTAGCATTTGTTAGCGGCTACAGTCGGTACTCGGCACGTTAAAAGTGGGTCAGCGTTGTAACGACATAACGTTACTGTACAAGCAATGCTTATTTAACGGTAACAAACTTAAGCCCTATATGTTGAAATTCCTCTCTTATTCGTTCGTTAATTTATCACACAGTCTTACCTCAGTCAACTTCTTCCCTCCTTCTGTAAAAATTCAACGTCTCGGACGCGGACACAAGTGGGCGGGGGATGCGTTTGATTAAGTCTCCTGATTGGCTGGTGATAGATTGGTGTCATTATAGCGCGTTGGAGCGGTTCATGCCAGGCTCGAGTCCAGGCCCGGCGCCAGGAACAGTTTACTAAGGGGGCAATTAGAAATCGCAAGGGGGCAAATATCTTTTCATATAGTGTGTAGTAGTGATGGCGGTCTGACAACGTGTTTCAAACAATTAACTGCGCCAACCACAAAACCATGGCCCCGAAGGTTGCTTTAGTCCGGGAAAATCATGTGGCATATTACCAGGGCAGTTGCGCTTTATCAACACCCGTGCCCACCTGTTAACCCTCCCCTCCAATTTTCTCACAGACACGCGTTACAACCGGAAAGATGCCAAACATAAAACAACACACACAAACCTACAGGCAAGTCCTTTACATTTAAAATGCATACAAATAGCTCCGCGGCATGAAAACAAAACGTCAATGCAAGTCTAAGGTACTTGGCTCGGCGGCCAAAATCATAATTTAAAAAAATCAACAGACCCCGTGGCTGCACCAGTAATAGCCTTCCTGACTCGCACCGAGTCAACGCTAACCACTTAATCCGCGATCCCAGTTTAGGCGTGTAGGGGACTAAACACTCTGAAGTGATGAATTTTCACTCCCGCTGCATGGGGGGTGACGTCAATGACACATATTCTTACGCTATTTGCGCACAAAGCGGACCATATATGAACACATACACCAACATAAACGGAGATAAACTTAGCCTACAAAGAAAGAAAATGGATTCACAATATTGTGATTGAATTCGTTTAATTCAGAAGGGGAAAGACTACTCCCGTAAACTGACTGCATATTGCAGGATATTGCAGAGCCAGTGCACTTGTAAGTGTGCATGTAAAACCCCCGCCCGCCCGCACGACCCTTGTCCTTATCACAGGTCTGTGTGTGCGCGGCTGTGTCAGCATTTCACACATACACCCACAATAACTAGTCCCCAGTAGTTAGGATTGATGCATATGTCTAAACAGGGTTAATATTAAATTCAGGCTTTTTGAAATAATCCTAATACATTTGAATTCTACGATTGCAACGTAAGAATCATAACAACCAATCAGATTTGTCCTACCGTGCCAGTTTTAGTAGTGATTTATGTGAAATGTATTTTTGTGCAATGCGCAACCACTTAATATTTCGTATTTGAAAATGCAAATTATTAATACGTCTATAATACATTATATTTTCATAAGAAAACAATTAAGTGATCTGAGTCTCCGTTGAAGGGGCGGGGATTTCGCCCCCCCATGGCGCCGGGCCTGCTCGAGTCCGATCCACCACTGAGGAGTTGCCCAATAAGAAACCAGAATGTCATCAAAAGACGTATTTTTTTCTCAATAGACGCAGGTGATGTTAAAGCCTATTGGCAGTCACGAGGCAGACTACAAAACTGCAGGGCATCAAGGCCACTGTGGCCTTACGGCAGATACTTTTTTCCAAGGGCACAAGACCAAATTGAGAGGGCAGGAGGGCCGTGGCCCTCGTGAAATTGCTGCCCTGATTGGATTTATTGCTACACCCAAACACTTGACACTCTGGCATCTTTAGGGTTGTTTACAACAGTTTAGAAGCGATATACAGCCGCTTGGTCTGAGCTTCAGTAAGTCGTGTGGCGAGTACGTGACGTCACAATCTCGGATTCTCTGATGTAATCTGTACTCAGAGCGTGACATCTGAACCTCGGAGAGAGGGAGGGTTTTGGATAGCTTTAGAGTCGGGGTTCTGTAATGAAGTCACAGATCGCCTCAGTATAGATTTAATTTCCGGTAACTATTAACATTTAGGAACATTATATTTAGCCTAACATGCGTGCAAGAATATTTTAGCACTTCACTTTTAATCTTGACATATTATGTTAAATTTACACAATTTGAGAGTTAATAAATATGCAATTTATACAGGTGTTCCTAATAAAGTGATCAGCGAGTGAGTATATTAAATTCCAAAGGACAAAGAGATAAATGTGCCTTGTAGTGAGTCTCCTCGGGGCTTCCTCAGATTAACTCCCCAAATGCCGATCCTGTCAGGTGAGAATCCCACCAACGTGTTAGAACTAAATGACTGACGTGTTTATGAATGTGTTGTCTGTTCCCCAATATGGAAATGCAGGAACACCAGAGTCTTCATCACACACACAGATGTTCATCACAACCTGGGGAAAAAAAAAAAAAATTAATTCAGTCTTCTATAAGATTTGAGTTCGAATATTTAGCTCCAACAAACGAGAACTTCCACAAGATCTAACAGGAAAGTGAGCAGATGTTTCCCATCACATCACTGCTCTTATCCAATCACAGGCTTTGGAGCTTTTTAAACAGTAACTAACACTGCGGTGGGTTTGATCTCTTGTTCTACATGTAGATTTAAGTGCAGACTTTAAGAAGAAGCCGAGGTGAATTTTACAGGAATGACAGAAGACACGGTGTGGAGGTGGAGAGCAGGAAGGAGTGTCAGAGTGAGTCAAGTGGCTCCTTAAATCACATTTGTGGCAGTGTGGCATTAAAGATGATCATTTTACTGAGTTTTGAGGAGAGTTGAGAAGAAAGTGTGCTGCTGATCAGAAACAGGGAAAAGCCGAGATCATCTTATTCAGACAAAAGCAGCAGGATGAAGTCAGAGACAGCAGGGTGTCACAAGGAGACGAGGTGTTTATTTACAATCACTCTCATGCACTCAGACGGGACATTTTGGAGACTCTGACTGACTCCATCTTCTGCTTTCAGATGAATTTTAAATCAATTTTACTGAACAACAAACAGCATTAAAGACAACTGGGAGGAAAAAGTCAGATTAAATAGAATAGAGCAGGGGTTCTCAACCTTTTCTACTTTAAGGCCCACCTATTCATACTTGTAACGAGTCGGAGCCCATTAAAAAATATCCCCAATTATTTTGGCTCATCTATTCTATTAGAATCTAATAATCTATTGTAAAGTGTATTAATGGGATGCGATATCACTCCCTGTTACAGACTGGAGCACTCAGACGGGACATTTTGGAGACTCTGACTGACTCCATCTTCTGCTTTCAGATGAATTTTAAATCAATTTTACTGAACAACAAACAGCCTTAACGACAACTGTGAGGAAAAAGTCGGATTTTTTTTTTCTACTTTAAGACCCACCTATTCATACTTGTAACGAGTCGGGGCCCATTAAAAAAGATCCCCAATTATTTTGGCTCATCTATACAATAGATTATTAGATTCTGATAGAAAAGTGTATTAATAGGATGCGATATCACTCCCTGTTACAGATTGGAGACCAGGAATTAAATAAATACAATAAAAACAAACTGTTTTTAATTGTAGGTATTGTATTTAAAACTGTATGAATGTGCCAGAAGTGAACATAAAACCATGCAGGACATTCTCAGTCATGAGAATGAGCTAATTTTAACCCTAATTTATCCCCAATGATCAAGCCTGTGGCAACGGTGGCAAGAAAATAACTCCCTCAGACAACACGAAGAAGAAACCTTGAGAGGAACCCGACTCAAAAGGAAACCCATCCTCATCTGGGTGATAACAGATAGCATGATTATAAATAACTCGCTTCTATAACTGTGTCCTACAGAGTCACAAAGTATAACTGTGTAACCAGGCAATTCATTATAGATTTAACATGAAGTCAGTTTTGTTGAAGTTATAAACTGTTCATGATAACTGCAGTCCTAAAGTTAGCAAGTCAGCTGTAGTCTTCAGGCATAAATGTATTACTGTAAGTGTCCAGAGCGTCTTCCAAGTGGGTTTATTATTATTTTTTGAACAAAAGCAGAACAGAAAGCAGAGTATTTAATCAGCGTTATAAACATGGCTAGAAACAAATGTGACAGTGATGATGACAATACTTTGCAAAGTCTCTGTGAAAACAGTGTCCATATCTGCGTGTGCTGATTGCGCACAAATCAGTGTCAGGTGTTTCCCATAACGACTGGGTCCCAAATGCGCGCGCGGCCGCTCGAGCTGTGTCAGACTCAAGCGCGCAAAGGCACGACAGTCAAGTGTTCACCTGCTGTGTGACCACAACTTTTAGCTCATGTGTACATCACCATGCATTGCCACCAAAATGCCTCATTTTCATCGATAACCCACTGCAAAGCATCGCGAGCTGTAGTGCGACTGTAGCTTAATGAGGCGGATGTGACGTCGGATGCAAGCCAGTAATTTTACCTTACTATGAGAAAAAAATGTAACTTCAACTTGGGGGGGGGGGGGGGGGGGGGGGGGGGGGGGAGCAGCAGGCTACTAGATGGTGCTTCGCAGCCCACTAATGGGCCGCAGTGGTTGAGAAACAGTGGAAGAGAGTGAAAATTTCTAAAACTGCTTTCATTTCATGGCCTGGTCATGTGATATTTACTGAAATTAAAGAAAAATGATAATGATCTTAAAATTCTTCTCCCCCCCAACATTTGCCTCAAAAGGTTATCACTTACCCGAGTGTCTGTAGTTTGTAACGTTGATCATCCTTAAGAGCAGAGAGCAGCTTCTCTCCTGAGTCTCTGATTGTATTCCCAGACAGATTCAGTTCTCTCAGGTGTGAGGGGTTTGATCTCAGAGCTGAAGCGAGAGCAGCACAGCCTTCATCTGAGACACCACAACCACACAACCTGCAGAGACACAATGACACACACTTCACTGCCTCAGTTTATGAACATCAACATTTGTTTTGTGTCTTTAAATTAGGTGTGTGTGTGTGTGTGTGTGTGTGTGTGTGTGTGTGTGTGTGTGTGTGTGTGTGTGAGAGAGATGGGAATACATGATTAGTGTAGGATGGAAATGATTTTCATTGGTTTTGTAAACAGACTTTCTTTGTAATTTATAACAGTTTGATTGTTCAGTGTTGTTTCTGACAGTGGACACATGAACAGAGACTTTAGTGAGTTCTAGAGATTTCTGCAGCTGTTCTGCTCTCCTCTGCTTTCTCTTTCACCTCCTTCAGTATTACATGCCGGGCTCTCAGTGTGATTTTTGCAGGATGCCTCAATCTTAGGCAGAGGAGCAACAGCACTGAATCTGCTCTCTCTCTCTCTCTCTCTCTCTGTGTGCGTCCATGGATTTGGCCTTTTTTTTTTTGCCATTTTGTGCAGTTCACTAGTTAGAATCATAAATTTCAGAAATTAATGCAA
This sequence comes from Neoarius graeffei, assembly GCF_027579695.1. Lineage (NCBI taxonomy): Eukaryota > Metazoa > Chordata > Actinopteri > Siluriformes > Ariidae > Neoarius > Neoarius graeffei. The sequence goes on along the minus strand of NC_083590.1, from coordinate 17,917,211 downwards.
ATAATCAAACAACTTTATACTTTCAATTTATTTGCAATATTTACAAATTATTCCACCACTGCAGGCTCCGATATGTTCAAGTTTGAGATGTCAATCATGTTCTTTCCTGATTTACTGACTGGCAGTTGGTTACAAGGTTCCGCCCCTTTGAGAGATCTACCAATCCTAATAAGGAGAAGCCGTGCATCCAGGTGGGACAAACGAAAAACGCGTTATCCAGTAAAACGCCGAGATTTTTTTGATTCACTAAAATAATGTCTGCAATGTCTCTCTCACACACGGTTCACATTTATTTTTTTCCCTTTTCATATACTACCTCAATTCCTCATGCCATCAGACTTCTCAACTCTGAGGAACTGGTCTGATTCTCACGGACTGTTGAACACACCACTCACACTACACTCTTTACACAGTCAACAATAATGCACTATTGCTTTACAATGTCTCTCACACACAAGGTTTACATTTATTTATTCCCTTCTCATAGACGACCTCATTATGCACACTCAACTCCGCACTTCATGTTGTGTAGTTTATTGTCTGCAGTGTTGCACTCTTGCACTTTGTTGTATTTGTAGATTTGTAATCCTGTGATTTTTAAAAAAAATTTATTGGATTTCATCTACTCACTTTACACGATACAATAATAAAAACAAGAGACAGAGACATACAATAAAAAACTAACAAAACTTAAATATGCGCGTAGATGAGGGGCGAACTAACGGACTCGAGGTCCCATAAGTTAAGCCCCATTTACAAAACACAAAGAAAAAATAACCCCACATTATATTACACTACAAAAAATACAACAAAACAGCGCAACTCACGCGCAGCAGTTCATTCTGTGTTGATCTGCAGTATGGGCAAACGGTTTTCCAGGAGCATACGCGCTGGGGGTCAAAAACAGATTTTAATTTTTCAAGATAGTGAATTCTAACATGGTCTTTAAAAAGAAAGTAGCTTCCCGATTGTCTAATTGGGAGAGGGAGATTATTCCAAATTGGTACAATTCTGTTAAAATAGGAGTCTCTAAACAGTGAGGTGCGAAAACGCATAGGCTTGAGATTTAAATTTGTAGATGCACTTCTTGTTCGGATGCTTGATAAGAGAAAATGGTTATTATTATGAAAGCTCACTAGCTTGTTTAGACATTTAAAGAAAAAACAAAGATCTCTATATTCTAACCAGTAAGAAATTGGCAGCATATTCAGCTTGAGAAAGCGCGTTTTATAATCCGGCCTTAATTGATGGTGGGGATGGCACCCCAGGATGAAGCGGGTTGCGCGCCTCCGGACGCTCTCCAGTAACTTAAGATCAGTAATAGATGACTGGGGCGCCCAGACTTCGCTAGCATAGCCAAGATTACTACGCACAAAACACAGGTAAAGCAGTTTCTTGCAGTTAGCCCCTATGAAGCTATTACAATGACGACGCAAAAAACTGCGCTTGCGATTAGCCTTTGCGACAATGATGGAAATGTGCAAGCTCCAAGTAAGCTTGCACGAGATTGTGACCCCAAGATCCTTCTGGGAAGGCACAACTGACAAGACGTGACCTCCCAGGGTATAGGGACTGGCCGCAATAGACGGAATGTTACTTTTGCGTTTTCTTGAAATTCTGAGACATTCGCACTAATTGATTAATTGACATTAAATGAGAGCTCCCAGAGCTCAGTCCATTTAAACATAGAACACAGGTCATGCTGCAACAATTCACAGTCGTTAGCCGTCCTTACAACCCTGTAGCACTTGGCATCATCAGCGTAGAGAGCCATTTTGGTGTTGGTGCTTATCACTTCAGAGAGATCGTTTATATAAAGAAGAAACAAGAACGGTGCTAGCAGGCTGCCTTGAGGAACCCCAGAGGTAACTCTCGCCCATGGTGAAAAAGCCCCGTCCAAGAGAACACGCTGAGTTCTGCAACCAAGGTAGTCCGCAAACCAGCTATGTAGAGAGCCCGTAATACCAAACAGGGAAAGTTTGTGAAGAAGGCGACCGTAAGGGACTGAGTCGAAGGCTTTACTGAAATCGAGATAGAGCAGATCGATTTCCTGTCCAGCATCCAGCACCGTCCCTAATTCGTGCAAGACCCCAAGAAGCTGTGTTACACAAGATCTTCCTTCAGTAAAACCATGTTGCAGCAACGATAGCAGATCAATAAGCTCTGGGACCAATTTGCATAAAACACAGTGTTCACAGAGCTTACTAATGATGGACAAAAGGGAGATCTGCCTATAGTTCGAAATGTCTGCTTTGTCACCTTTTTTGTATAGAGGACAGATGTTAGCACTCTTCCACTTGCAAGGTAACCTTGCAGAACTTAGTGACTGGTTGAAAAGCACACAAAGTGAAGGCATGAGCTCACAAGCACACTCCTTTAAGATCTTGGGATGGATATTGTCTGGTCCAGGAGTCTTAAATGGATCAAGGCGATTAAGTGCTGACAGTACGTCTTCCTCACATAGAATAATGGACTCCAAACGTAAATCCGTAAAAGGCGTTGAAGGCAGATTGTTGGGGATAGAAAAATCGTCATTAAACACGGACAAGAAGTAATTATTGAAAGCATTTGCCTTCTCTTTAGCTTCGGTGAATGAAGACCCATTCAGGTTGACTGTTTCCGGTATCGAAGAACTTTTAGATAGACGACTGAAGTAGCTCCAAAAACGCTTAGGCTGAGAAAAGCACGAGTCCGAGATATCTTTGATGTAAGATGCACGCTTAGCCTGTACTAGATATTTAAGGTCTTTGCGTAACGAGTGAAATTTATCCCACAGGCTCGAGCTGTCCTTGTGAATGGCCTTTTTCCTTGCGGTATTCTTTTTGTGGAGCGCGTGAAGTACTTCGTCGAACCAGGGCGGCATAACAAACTTCCTTATTTTCCGATTTGGAATGAAACGTTCAACCTGACTCAAAAGAGCAGACTTCCAAGAAAGCCAGTTTTCTTCGATTGACTGATCCGGCGAGATAGCACTTGTCAGAGGATTATTAAACAAGTGATTTCTCAAACCTTCAAAGTCAGCTTTTTGAAGATTGAACGATTGCTGGCTGATGTTATTGTTTTTATTCGGAACTCTTGAAGTGAAATGCAAATCAAAGGTTACTGCTTTGTGATCCGACTTCAAAGCGACACCCTCTCCGCCAGTCACATCGATGCTGGAGACACCTTCAACAATAGTGGTCAACAATAGATCCAGAATATTGTTTTCGCGTGTCGGAGATTCAATTAGCTGGAACACATTCTGGTCTACGAGTTGTTCACAGAATGAAAATAAGGTTGAATTCGAAGAGTCACAAAAACCAGAACCTTCGATCCAAGTCACTTCAGGGAGGTTAAAATCGCCAACAAAAACCAACCTGTCATAACTGACAGAGTTCAAGATGTTAATAAAATCATGAAGCCAGGCGACGGAAGCGCTTCGGGGTCTGTAAAAAAACGCTAACAGAACCTTTCCACAGTTATTAGTGATTATCTCTATAGCCAAATGCTCAATGACCGAGCAGTCACACAAGTTTACTTGTATACAGCGCAAAGAACTGCGACAAGCAATCAGTACTCCCCCTCCTTCCAAATCCAAACACCGCAAACTGTCCCTGTCGCATCAATATAAATCATAGCCCCATGGCAAAACTTCAGAGTCCGAAATGTTATTATTTAACCAAGTCTCTGAGACAAATACCATGTCAAAGTTGTTAGCGTAGACCATGTCTTGAAAAGGGCGCAGTTTGTTGCCGGACTTGATGCTGTGAGCAGTTTGGTAAAAACAGCAAAGAGAGGGAAACTTGTGATTTGAGTCATCAGATGAAAGAGTGACATCTCGGCTCGACCGAGCGCGAGCCATAGAGCCTGCACACACTCGAGCAGCCCGTCGCTCAAGGATGACATGATGTGTAATGTAGCACCATGGTCCTGGAGAAACGTTCTTGTGTTTTAATTGTGTACTGTACCAACTGTATATGGTTGAAATGACAAATAAAAAAGCCTTGACTGTGATATTGAACGACACCAAGACTGATGAATAAAAGAGACACTTTGGGAAACGTTTCATTGCTGCATTTTAATGAAATGTGAGGGGAAGCCGGGCTTCCAGTGTCGTCTTAAAGCAAATCATCACTGACAGAGATGGACTGGAAGATTATTTACGATTTTAAAGTGCATATCACGGGTAAATTCAGGAGCAACATCAATGCAATTCTCCTATTTTATATTATACTTTGGTCAAATATCTGTCACATTTTGCATTTTGTGCAATTTTTTTTACCTTGCGCAATACCAGAAAAATTCAGTTGAAATCAAGCCATTTGAGGCGAATTGGTCCGCCTCTGAAAAAACTTGGCATTTGGATTTCCCGGCAAACATTGATTTTCGTGACGTCGCGTGCGGGACGCCTCCCTCTGAATCCTACGTCAGCGCTGGTTTGTTTATGAGAAAACGACCTGGTGGTTTTCTGCAAATTTCTTCAATGTTATCACGTAATTATTAAAATGGTTAACAGATGTATCGTAGGAGGGTGTAGCAACACCAATCATGATGGGATTAGTACTCATCGTTTCCCAAAAGACCGGACAATGAGAGAGAAATGGGAGCGCTTGGTCTACACAGGCTGTGCACTGAAACCGTGCAAAGCTCGCGCAGCCTGTTGGCGCTTCCGCAGGTGACGTCACGAATCTGGCTCCAGACTCCCTTGGGATTTTTCCAGACGCGTTTTGTTATTTTATTTTTTGTTGCTGTAGACAGATGGCCTTGTGCAAAATTACCCTTCTGGATGAGCGTGTAAAGGGACATACTTTCATAAAAAAAAAATTGGTCCAGAATATGCACTTTAACATGTATTATTATTATTACTACTAAAATAACGTATTTGAAAAATTCAACATCAACTAAAGGATTGTTGCCATGGCTTTCAGGTTACTGGAAGTTCTTTTCTGCTCCTATTTTCTGCATCAGTTCTGTGGCATTAACGTCTCATTTTAGTTTTTAAACTCTATATTCCTGAGATCATTTCCACCATGTCACTGCTGCTTTAAACCCTGCAGCTCACACAGAGGGCAGTTAGTTTGTGTCTCAGGTGCAGTTTGTGTGATTAGTTACAGTGTTGTAGTAAATTTCACAGTGATTTCAGACACATTGCAGTCGGATCAAGTCCCGTTTTGTGCTGCAGCTTCTCACATACGTCCATCTGACCCAAAGACTCTGTGACAAATCATCAGTGTGCAGTGAAAAGAAACAATCTTCCTCCTCAGGACATTGATGATGAACCTAAAACCTCTGCTTCAGTCTCACTATTAGAGAATGTGTCTTACTGAGGAGCAGGTCATGTGACTCTCAGAGAGATGATCTTACCCCAGTGTCTCCAGTTTACAGTGAGGATTCTCCAGTACAGCACAGAGACGCTTCACTCCTGAGTCTCCCAGATTATTATAGGACAGATCCAGTTCTCTCAGGTGTGAGGGGTTTGATCTCAGAGCTGAACTCAGAGCAGCACAGCCTTCATCTGAGACACCACAACCCCACAACCTGCAGAGACACAATGACACACACTTCATCAACAGATTTTCATCTTGGTGTAATAGTGGTTGTGAAGATGATGTCTCTCATGTTGGACTGTCTCTATTCTCTTCACCAATCACAAGCTATTATTAATAATGACTCAAACATTACCACTGTTACTGACATTAAGTTTACTCGAGGTGCAAATGATTCAGCAAAAAGTCAATAATTTAAAGGTTTAATGATCACATATTTAATTGTTAAAGATATTTTAATTATTTCTTGAAAGTAAAAGTGATTCTGAGGAGAAATGATCACTTCATGACTAATATATTTGTTCTGCATGTTTTACTTTTACAGAAAATTTTAACTGATAAACAACACTGTATACAACTATTAACTGCTGCTTTAGTGAGTTATTGTGACTCTCAGAGAGATGATCTTACTCCAGTTTCTCCACTTTACAGTGAGGATTCTCCAGTACAGCACAGAGACGCTTCACTCCTGAGTCTCCCAGATTATTAAAGGACAGATCCAGTTCTCTCAGGTGTGAGGGGTTTGATCTCAGAGCTGAACTCAGAGCAGCACAGCCTTCATCTGAGACACCACAACCACACAACCTGCAGAGACACAATGACACACACTTCATCAACAGATTTTCATCTTGGTTTAATTCTTACTTTAATGATGAGGAGTGTAAAATTAATTTTATTATTCAGAATGTCATGATTTAATATCACCTGTTTATTCTCATTAACAGTGTAATTAATAATGATAATACTGAGTGTTATATTTAGTTTCCAGGGATGAGAATGAAAAATATTAAAAAAGTCTGAAAAAAAGCCGGGGGTTTGGGGGTCGCAGGCACCCAGCGGGGCCCAGGGGCAGAGACCCGGGAGCTAATGATTTTTGGCTATTTTTTTTTTTTTACCCCAAAACCATTAAATTTTATCAGCAAAAAGTTGCAGTTTATTTGGAAATAAATTCCCCTTCTTGGTGGACGACCAGGTGAAAATGATTAATAGGGTACACGAGACTTGTTTTTAATCAATTCACATTTGATGATTTCAAAAAATCAATGCACCTTTTAATATATACAAGAGCTCTACAGTATTATATTTCTGCATTTTTGCTATTCATGTCTTTGTTAACATGTGGATATCAATGTAAATGAATGAATATATAATTTTTTAAATATACAACCCTGATTCCAAAAAAGTTGGGACAAAGTACAAATTGTAAATAAAAACAGAATAATTTACAAATCTCAAAAACTGATATTGTATTCACAATAGAACACAGGCAACATATCAAATGTCGAAAGTGAGACATTTTGAAATTTCATGCCTAATATTGGCTCATTTGAAATTTCATGACAGCAACACATCTCAAAAAAGTTGGGACAGGGGCAATAAGAGGCTGGAAAAGTTAAAGGTACAAAAAAGGAACAGCTGGAGGACCAAATTGCAACTCATTAGGTCAATTGGCAATAGGTCATTAACATGGCTGGGTATAAAAAGAGCATCTTGGAGTGGCAGCGGCTCTCAGAAGTAAAGATGGGAAGAGGATCACCAATCCCCCTAATTCTGCGCCGACAAATAGTGGAGCAATATCAGAAAGGAGTTCGACAGTGTAAAATTGCAAAGAGTTTGAACATATCATCATCTACAGTGCATAATATCATCAAAAGATTCAGAGAATCTGGAAGAATCTCTGTGCGTAAGGGTCAAGGCCGGAAAACCGTACTGGGTGCCCGTGATCTTCGGGCCCTTAGATGGCACTGCATCACATACAGGCATGCTTCTGTATTGGAAATCACAAAATGGGCTCAGGAATATTTCCAGAGAACATTATCTGTGAACACAATTCACCGTGCCATCCGCCGTTGCCAGCTAAAACTCTATAGTTCAAAGAAGAAGTCGTATCTAAACATGATCCAGAAGCGCAGACGTCTTCTCTGGGCCAAGGCTCATTTAAAATGGACTGTGGCAAAGTGGAAAACTGTTCTGTGGTCAGACGAATCAAAATTTGAAGTTCTTTATGGAAATCAGGGACGCCGTGTCATTCGGACTAAAGAGGAGAAGGACGACCCAAGTTGTTATCAGCGCTCAGTTCAGAAGCCTGCATCTCTGATGGTATGGGGTTGCATTAGTGCGTGTGGCATGGGCAGCTTACGCATCTGGAAAGACACCATCAATGCTGAAAGGTATATCCAGGTTCTAGAGCAACATATGCTCCCATCCAGACGACGTCTCTTTCAGGGAAGACCTTGCATTGTCCAACATGACAATGCCAAACCACATACTGCATCAATTACAGCATCATGGCTGCGTAGAAGAAGGGTTCGGGTACAGAACTGGCCAGCCTGCAGTCCAGATCTTTCACCCACAGAAAACATTTGGCGCATCATAAAACGGAAGATACGACAAAAAAGACCTAAGACAGTTGAGCAACTAGAATCCTACATTAGACAAGAATGGGTTAACATTCCTATCCCTAAACTTGAGCAACTTGTCTCCTCAGTCCCCAGACGTTTACAGACTGTTGTAAAGAGAAAAGGGGATGTCTCACAGTGGTAAACATGGCCTTGTCCCAACTTTTTTGAGATGTGTTGTTGTCATGAAATTTAAAATCACCTAATTTTTCTCTTTAAATGATACATTTTCTCAGTTTAAACATTTGATATGTCATCTATGTTCTATTCTGAATAAAATATGGAATTTTGAAACTTCCACATCATTGCATTCCGTTTTTATTTACAATTTGTACTTTGTCCCAACTTTTTTGGAATCGAGGTTGTCTAAAATTCCTTACCAAATGGAGACTGGGCTGCTTTCTCTGAAGTTCTTTTCATCATAGTGATAAGGTTACAATACTTTTCACAATACAATATTATTCACATGATCAGCTACTGATATCAGAGGCTTTCAAGGGCAAATACAGCCCCAATTACATACCATATAACGGCGCCCAAATTACGGGCTTGTCAAAAGGCCCAAAATAGAACATACGAAAATCGCCCAAATTAGAAGAAAAAATCCTGTTTCATAAGGGTGGAGAACCCAAAATATTTTTAAATTATTGTTAAATGTCATTTTTTGGCATATATATTTCAATTTGTTGTTCAGTCGCTTCATAACATGAAGTGAACATGAAATGCGTCTAGCGATTACCGTAAACCGTGTCTGAGTCTCTGACGTCTGAATGTCGTAAAATATACTTCCTTTGTTTATGTTGTGAAATTCTCAACGATTCATAACACGTGGCTGTCGGTTTGTGATACTGTTGATAGTGCTCGGTTCGCATGAAATGTCAGCCACTGTGAGAGCTGCCTCAGACTCCGGAATAACAGCGAGAGAGGAACACGGGGTAATTAACATGACTGTTCATAGTAACTTGTAGCCAGAGTCATAACACAGCAGGAGCTAACAGTAGAAGCACGGCGCGTGCTGGTTACTGTATATTGTTCTTCCGGGTGGGAAATGATCAGTGTTAGCTTGTGAATTACATGTATTCATTGTTCTTTGAAAATATATGTACCTTTTTGAAACTTTTCTCTCTTTTGGAGAAACATTTATTTTGATACACATTAGAAAATCTTCAGAATTATGGGACATTTGTTTAAATTGGCTATAAATTATTTTGCAAGAAACAGACTGTTGCCAAAAATTCTGATAAAATTTTAATGTACACATGTATATCATAACTTTGAAAATAAGTTATGATACTACAAACTATTTTATGTGGTTATATTATATATTGATATCTGGTTTTATTTTAATTGATATATTGTTGAATTGACATATTCTAGCTTTTTTGATATGTATCAATAGCTTAATTTAGACAGATACATATATGTCATTTTTGATATTTTGATTGTTCTAGATCATTATTCAGGGATGAGAATGGAAAATATTTAAAAAGTCTGAAAAAAACAGGGGGGCGGGGCCCAGGGGTTCTAATGATTTTTGGCTATTTTTTATTTTTTATTTTTTTACCCCAAAACCATTAATTTTATCAGCAAAAAGTTGCAATGTATTTGGAAATAAATTCCCCTTCTTGGTGGACAACCAGGTGAAAATGATTAATATGGTACAAGAGACTTGTTTTTAATCAATTCACATTTGATGATTTCAAAAAATCAATGCACCTTTTAATATAAACGAGCTCTACAGTATTATATTTCTGCATTTTTGCTATTCATGTCTTTGAATACTCTAATCCTTTAAAATGAAGTGCAAACCAGAAAAAAGTTCTGTCATATAATTCTCTTCAGCTTTCTTCTGATGTTATCATGGTAGCAGGAGGTCTTGCATATTAAGCAGGCAACATTCAACATCACTTATCACTTCCCTTTCAACTGTTGTGTGTACTAACTAGGTTTTATCTGGACAGGATGTTGTGTAATGTAATACATATACCATATGGTCAATTTGAAGATCGAGATGGTGATTCTGAATTAAAGAACAGGCATGTACAATGGGCATTACATATTGGAATTTTTTTTAAATCAAAAACTAAGTTCATCTCGGCATAAAAAATTTGGGCAGACGCTCCCACGCGGCACATGCCAGCAATGTACATCTCATCTCATTATCTCTAGCCGCTTTATCCTTCTACAGGGTCGCAGGCAAGCTGGAGCCTATCCCAGCTGACTACGGGCGAAAGGCGGGGTACACCCTGGACAAGTCGCCAGGTCATCACAGGGCTGACACACAGACACAGACAACCATTCACACTCACATTCACACCTACGGTCAATTTAGGGTCACCGGTTAACCTAACCTGCATGTCTTTGGACTGTGGGGGAAACCGGAGCACCCGGAGGAAACCCACGCGGACACGGGGAGAACATGCAAACTCCACACAGAAAGGCCCTCGCTGGCCACGGGGCTCGAACCCAGGACCTTCTTGCTGTGAGGCGACAGCGCTAACCACTACACCACCGTGCCGCCCGCAATGTACATTATAAATAATATAATGAATCATTGAACAGGCAAAATAATTTTCGACCTACCTTTGTGTTTTTTGGTATATATGTGAAGTTCGATAGTCCTTGCCCCTCTACTAGCGGAGTTTATCATGTCAGAACACAATGAGCAAAGTAGTTTTCCTGGGACGTCTATTTTCCGTATGAGATCACCGAGCTTCGTTGCGACAGTCTGCTTGTTGAACTCAACATTCAGTGTTCTTTCTAACCAAGCCCATCGAAAACAGTTCTTTATTCCTGCACCTTTATCAATCTCCCTCGCTCGATCCTCTTCTTTCTTATCTAGGACTTTTGCCATTGTCGATATGCTAAAATATCCCGCCTGAATACATGTCTTTCCGATGTTACCAATGCGTATCGTCAAACAGTGTGTACGGTCAGTGAACGGTGATTGCAAGCCACGCGTGGAGAGCATGCGTACTTGTGTTTATACACTGCACGCGATGGGATTCCCCGAAAATTCTACCGCAAATAAGTTGAACATTGTTGTGAATGTTAATTACGACATGTCGAAAGACTCGAGTGTGTTAACCCGGAGCCCACCAAGAATCAAGACGTTATAAGGTGACCACAGATCATTAACCATACACCCCCCCCCCCCCCCCCCGCAAAGTTCTCAACAGATTTACATCGATCTCAAAAACGATCATTTTGGTCTGAAAAAGTCGGAAATCCGCCAATTGGTGGAAAATTCTCATCCCTGAGTTTCTCTCCTCTGTTGTGTGTGATATTAAACCATCAGCAGCTGAAGCTGAACAGAGAACAGCAGAGAGACCATGAACTTTAATCAGAGAGAGAGAGAGAATCTCAGATGGTTCTCTACTAGACTTATAGTGCACTACACAGGGGCAATAAACTTGTTTCTCCAGAGTCTACAGAGTGCATTTATAGAACACTATAGATTTATATTATTGTAGAATCAGAGAAGTAAACAATGATTATTCCATATAAATCCTACAAACATTCAGCCACTCGTTCTTGAGACAGCGTGCGAACAAGAATTTCAGAAAAAATGGACAGAAAACCTGAAAACATACCGGTTTCACCTCTCAGTGTCGGAGGAATAAAAATGTCAGTGTAATTTATGATGTTCGTTTGTCTAATTACTTTTTATCCCTCAAAAAGAGGAACCACATATAAACAGTGCTGTAATTTCAACACCAGTCGCCCAATCTGGATGCAAGTTTCATCAAAATAAAGCTGAAGCTCTGCACTTTGAGCTCATCTTCATTATTTAATTTCATCAATATACTGTGGGAAAAAAATTATTTAGATTCATATCTAAATCAGGGCTGGATTTAGGGGGGTCCTGGGTTGGGATATGCCCCGCCCTAAAACTGTCCTTGCACTGCATCAAGACTTTTTTAGGATCACATTATCTAGTAAATCAATTCCATCTCATGTCAAACCTAAAACCTGAAGGCCAAAATACGGCTCACTGCCTCGTTTCATTCGGCCCGTGTGAACTTTAAAAAATAACACTGAAACTACTTTTCACACAAACCCTGATAATTTTATGTAACAAGAAATAAATAGCTTAAAAAATGACTTTAGATCTTCTGTCCTCTACATCTCAGAAACTAATGCAGATACAAGTCCGGAATTTTTCACTATTTATCGGGAACAGTGACATTATTCAACAAGTTTGAAGCAAATCTGAGATTACCAGTTGGAAACTTTTTTTTTTTTTTAAATCTGGTGATTATGCATTTTAATTAATTTCTAAAAGAAAAAATACATTTCAGACACACTGCAGTCAGATCTAGTCATTTTTTGTGCTGCAGCTTCTCACATACGTCCATCTGACCCAAAGACTCTGTGACAAATCATCAGTGTGCAGTGAAAAGAAACAATCTTCCTCCTCAGGACATTGATGATGAACCTAAAACCTCTGCTTCAGTCTCACTATTAGAGAATGTGTCTTACTGAGGAGCAGGTCATGTGACTCTCAGAGAGATGATCTTACCTCAGTGTCTCCAGTTTACAGTGAGGATTCTCCAGTACAGCACAGAGACGCTTCACTCCTGAGTCTCCCAGATTATTATCAGACAGATCCAGTTGTCTCAGGTGTGAGGGGTTTGATCTCAGAGCTGAACTCAGAGCAGCACAGCCTTCATCTGAGACACCACAACCACACAACCTGCAGAGACACAATGACACACACTTCATCAACAGATTTTCATCTTGGTGTAATAGTGGTTGTGAAGATGATGTCTCTCATGTTGGACTGTCTCTATTCTCTTTGTAGCGCCCCGTTAGCTAACCTGCTATGCTTACGAGTGCGCTCCCCGAATCCATGTGCGGAGATCTCTCTCTCTCTCTCTCTCTCGTTAACCAATGCAATAGTTAAGTAATTTTGTTGAATGTGCCTTTACTTACTCAAGGTGACTACTCATAAACTTAGCTACTTTAAACAATACTGTGGGAATAGCACTCCTAGGTAAACATAATAAATGCTGTCTTTATATCTATTGTGTAATGGTGTCTTCTAATATCCTGATGGCGGTCCCTACTATTATCACCTAGAAGGAGTTTTAAACCTTTAAGGGACATGTACCATTTACCCTTTAAACTATGTATACAGTATAATACCATGCATGAATAGGTCAAATAAACTGCACATATGCACCAAGCATAAATTTTAACTATTTACTTAAAGTAGTTGGAAATATATACATCCAGCTCATAGGCTGCAACACAAATGAAATGGTTGTCTCTTAAATTCAGTTCAGTTAGTTGTAAACGGTAAATAAACTCAAATGTATCCACTACCAATAGCAAACAAAAACTTTACTAAACCTTCTATTACTGCCGGCAGTTTACCTTAAGATAACCATGACATGAAACAAAATAAAATGGGTACCCGACAAAAAAGTAGATGTCAGTTAGAGAACGATGCAGGCCTGTAACGTAGCTTGTGGGCGGAGAGGCCTTAACCAAAATGGCCGCTTCACGCCGTTGCACATAGACAAACAAAAAAAAAAAGCTCATCCATGCAGCCGTTTTGCCGCCGTCTGCTTTGTGGTAGCCTCGCAATGCTGGAGAGGGTAAATGGACTCGTTGCCCCTGAAAACAATGACCCGCCTCCGGTCGGAATCCTCAGTCTGGTCGCTGCCGTAGAGCCGAGCTGGCCGCACTTTCCAGTCCGCCTGAACGCGCGTGAGCTCCGTTCAGAATTAAACACTCACGATGTTCTACGCGGGAAGCTCTTGTCCCAAAGTTCCGCCAACTTGCATGCAAACACTACTATGTCCGCATCGAATCAACGTTTATGACTCACAGTCCGGTTGTCACTAAACAGTTACAATGTAAATACAGAAATTAGTGTTTGACTAACTCTTTTATTCACTCCTATCACCACCCAACTCTCTGCTTCTCTCTCCTGCTGCTCCTCCCGCCTCTCTCCTGCTGCTCCTCCCGCCTCTCTCCTCCTCCTCCTCCTCCGACCCCCTACTCTGATTGGCCCATACGCCAGGTAAGTAATTTTTTAACAAACTTAATTCTTTTCACATACACACATTGTTTTCACAGTTTTAACACATTGACATTCCCATTTTAAACACAGGTCAAGTAAATAAAATAAAAATCAGAAATTAATAATCCCAAAAATCCCAAAGGGCGACATCTTCACCAATCACAAGCTATTATTAATAATGACTCAAACATTCCCACTGTTACTGACATTAAGTTTACTCGAGGTGCAAATGATTCAGCAAAGTCAATAATTTAAAGGTTTAATGATCACATATTTAATTGTTAAAGATATTTTAATTATTTCTTTAAAGTAAAAGTGATTCTGAGGAGAAATTATCACTTCATGACTAATATATTTGTTCTGCATGTTTTACTTTTACAGAAAATTTTAATTGATAAACAACACTGTATACAACTATTAACTGCTGCTTTAGTGAGTTATTGTGACTCTCAGAGAGATGATCTTACCACAGTGTCTCCACTTTACAGGGAGGATTCTCCAGTACAGCACAGAGACGCTTCACTCCTGAGTCTTCTAGTTTATTCCGAGACAGATCCAGTGTCTTCACAGTCAGATGCAGTTCTCTCAGACTGGAGGTTTCTGAGTTGAGCACTGAGACCAGAGCTTTAGCACTTCTCCCTTTAATTGCATCACAACTGATCCTGAAGGAAATAAAATAATACATAATAAACTCACACAAATGATCAAACAGGTCCTCAAATCTTTCACGGCACCATTTCATTTTCATAAATGACAAAAGTACAAACTCCGAGTCGACAACACACTGAAATGCTGTAACAGTAATTCACAGTTCGAGCTGTTCGGATTTGAGTTTTCTGCTGCGCACGACATCACTGACACATGGGATAAACACGCAACATCAAATCTGATCACCAAATCGGGAAATAAGAGTCTGATCTCAAATATTTATAAGAGGAGAAAGGAAAAGAGTTTCAAAAGTCAGGTTTAGATGAAGCAGGCAGAGATCAAGGCAGAGTCATATTTATCTGAACAGATCAGACATTTGATTTGTTCTCTAATTAGTGAGCGACTGAAATGATCACAGCCCAGTGCTGAAGGAGTTTTATGGAGATACTCATGATGAGCTCGTTGGCCAACAGTGTGGTTTTTGTGTGTGTGTGTGTGTGTGTGTGTGTGTGTGTGTGTGTGTTCCCAGGTGCTCCTTATTTGTTCCTGGTGCCAGTGATTTACAGACTGGACATGTTCTTCCCCTTACACTCTGTGCATTGTCTCTCGCTGTCTGACTAAGCAAGTAAGTAAGTAAATAAGTAAAAAAGCGCTACAGCACGGAGAAGAACAAAAGCTGTGAGAAGGTCAAAGGAACAAAAAAGTTAAAATTTATGAAGATATCAGGATATTAGAAAAACAACAACAAAACAAAAATGGGGTGCACCTCTGTACAAAAAGAATAGTAAAACTGGGATTGGCAACTATAGACCAGTCTCCATCCTCTCTGTGGTGTCAAAGGTTCTGGAGACAGACAGTTATAACCAGTTATATGACCATCTCCAACAAAAGAGTTTGTTATGAATATCAATCTGGTTTTCGACCATCTTTCTCTTCTGATACCCGTCTCATCCACTTGACCGATTAGATTCGGAAGCAGATGGACTCAGGAAATTACACTGGAATGGTGTTATTGGATTTGCAAAAGGCCTTCGACATTGTCGATCATGAGATCTTACTGATGAAACTGCAAGCTATTGGTCTAAATGGTGCATTTATTAAGTCATTTCAGTCATATTTGACAGGCCGGTCTCAGATAGTTAATGGTGTTCATTCTCCTCCTAGACATGTCCGTGGGGTTCCGCAGAGTTCAAATTTGGGGCCCCTGCTTTTCTAAGATGATCATTTTACTGAGTTTTGAGGAGACTTGAGAAGAAAGTGTGCTGCTGATCAGAAACAGGGAAAAGCCGAGATCATCTTATTCAGACAAAAGCAGCAGGATGAAGTCAGAGACAGCAGGGTGTCACAAGGAGACGAGGTGTTCATTTACAATCACTCTCATGCACTCAGACGGGACATTTTGGAGACTCTGACTGACTCCATCTTCTGCTTTCAGATGAATTTTAAATCAATTTTACTGAACAACAAACAGCCTTAACGACAACTGTGAGGAAAAAGTCGGATTTTTTTTTCTACTTTAAGACCCACCTATTCATACTTGTAACGAGTCGGGGCCCATTAAAAAAGATCCCCAATTATTTTGGCTCATCTATACAATAGATTATTAGATTCTGATAGAAAAGTGTATTAATAGGATGCGATATCACTCCCTGTTACAGATTGGAGACCAGGAATTAAATAAATACAATAAAAACAAACTGTTTTTAATTGTAGGTATTGTATTTAAAACTGTATGAATGTGCCAGAAGTGAACATAAAACCATGCAGGACATTCTCAGTCAAAAGGGATTAATGATCCAAAAGTGGAGTCTGGTCTTTTAACACAAGAACTTATTGCCATGTTTGCATACAACAAACAAACAAGGTTATTAAGACCGAGAAGTACACTCAAAAGAAGTGGATATAGAACCCACTCAATGGGATAGACCCTTACACGCTAACAAAGAAGGATTTTTCCTACGAGTTGGAAAATTATCCATCCGTTGAGTTCCCCGACATCTCAAACTACCTGGTGCTGCAGACATCGTTCTACACGCACACACAGATGAGAACCTGGAAGAGCATGGACGTGTACAACTTTTTATATGCGGCGGAGTTAAAGATCTGGGGATCAGGACACTACAAGATAGACGGCAGTAGACGGATCTAAGTGCAGGAAGAATGCATTATTTATTAGCAGGCGTGATATTTAAGCCAAGTTTATCTGTATTGCGCTTTTAACAGTCGACACTGTCGCAAAGCAGCTTTACAGAGAATTAAAGACTTTAAACATGAGCTAATTTTAACCCGAATTTATCCCCAATGATCAAGCCTGTGGCGACGGTGGCAAGAAAATAACTCCCTCAGACGACACGAAGAAGAAACCTTGAGAGGAACCCGACTCAAAAGGGAACCCATCCTCATCTGGGTGATAACGGATAGCATGATTATAAATAACTCGCTTCTATAACTGTGTCCTACAGAGTCACAAAGTATAACTGTGTAACCAGGAAATTCATTATAGATTTAACATGAAGTCGGTTGTGTTGAAGTTATAAACAGGGACGCAGGAACTAGGGGTGCTGAGGGTGCTGCAGCACCCCCCTCCTGGACAACAGACGCAACTACAACATTGGCGTTGTAAATTCAGGCATACGTTTTTCTTTTATTCTAAAATAAAAACAAAATGAAAAAACATTTTTTCTTCTAATTTTTACATGCTTATAAGTAGTTTTAAATGTAATTTAAAAATTTGGTTTGAGTTGAGTGATAAACGTTTAGACCTCAACCAGACCGGAAAGAACAGTGGCGTAGAACAGTGCACTGGTGGCGGGAGAGTTCGTTTAGCTAGTGGTGTGTGTCAATGTAGCAGCAATGAGCCAGAAAAGGATTTCTGATTTCTTTAAAGATGGAGGGGGCCAAAAAGCCAAAGAGAAAAAGTCTTATGACGGAGGGCACGAGGAAGTTCAGGAGGAGGACGAGAGGCCTTCATCATCAGGGCAGGCTTCCCACTCCAGCACTGGCTGTAGCACTGCCACTGACCAGCAGCTAACTGGCTGTAGTGAAAGCACCAGTAGGGCTACCACCTCCCCTGGTTTTGCTGCTTGATTAATTATTTTTCTAGTTTCCTCTATGTTATCAGGCTATTCTATTTCAGAATAGTAGACCTAATTGGTTCTGTGTATTTCTTTTTTTCATTATTACTTTGCTGTAGTTCATTGAATGGACGCAAGAGGAGAATCAGCACGGCTGCCTCCGCTGCGTGTGTGAGAGCGGGAGAACACGAACGTGAGTGTGGACTATGAACGATGTCAAAATGCGGCCGTAAATAATTAATAGGCTACTAGATGGTGAATTAATAGGCCCTCTCTTCTTTTAGAATGGTTAATCTTATTAAGGTTATGGTTATCTTGTTTTTGTCACCTAAAAATGTACGCCTACGAGTACGACCTATCATAGTTTGGATGTTTGATACCAGGGACAGCTATGCGGCGCGCTCTGGCTGAGAACGCACTTTGTATTTTTCATCTTTTGTCTAAAAAAATAAATGCACTTATTATTGAATACATGTGAGTGTCTCAGTAAATGTAAGATTATAGCTCTGGCCTGGCTTTTAGTAGCCTACTGTAAGAAATAATACTGAGAATATAGCCTTTGGGCTATATTTGGTGCATCATCCGATGACATAGCCTACAGCACCCTGCACTTCAGATGAGTTCCTGCGTCCCTGGTTATAAACTGTTCATGATAACTGCAGTCCTAAAGTTAGCAAGTCAGCTGTAGTCTTCAGGCATAAATGTATTACTGTAAGTGTCCAGAGCGTCTTCCAAGTGGGTTTATTATTATTTTTTTGAACAAAAGCAAAACAGAAAGCAGAGTATTTAAACAGCGTTATGAACATGGCTAGAAACAAATGTGACAGTGATGATGACAATACTTTGCGAAGTCTCTGTGAAAACAGTGTCCGTATCTGCGTGTGCTGATTGCGCTCAAATCAGTGTCAGGTGTTTCCCATAACGACTGGGTCCCAAATGCGCGCACAACATACTCCGTGAGCGCACGTGGCCACTCGAGTTGTGTCAGACTCAAGCGCGCAAAGGCACAACAATCAAGTGTTCACCTGCTGTGTGACCACAACTTTTAGCTCATGTGTACATCACCATGCATTGCCACCAAAATGCCTCATTTTCATCAATAACCCACTGCAAAGCATCGCGAGCTGTAGTGCGACTGTAGCTTAATGAGGCGGATGTGACGTCGGATGCAACCCAGTAATTTTACCTTACTATGAGAAAAAAATTAACTTCAACTTCGCGGGGGGGACGACTAGCAGGCTACTAGATGGTGCTTCACAGCCCACTAATGGGCCGCAGTGGTTGAGAAACAGTGGAAGAGAGTGAAAATTTCTAAAACTGCTTTCAAAGCTGCTCGCTGAATAAGGAAGTAAAAGTTCACTAGTTAGAATCACAAATAAATTTCAGAAATTAATGCAAATAATCAAACAACTTTATACTTTCAATTTATTTGCAATATTTACAAATTATTCCACCACTGCAGGCTCCGATATGCTCAAGTTTGAGACGTCAATCATGTTCTTTCCCGATTTACTGACTGGCAGTTGGTTACAAGGTTCCGCCCCTTTGAGAGATCTACCGATCCTAATAAGGAGAAGCCGTGCGTCCAGGTGGGACAAACGAAAAACGCGTTATCCAGTAAAACGCCGAGATTTTTTTGATTCACTAAAATAATGTCTGCAATGTCTCTCTCACACACGGTTCACATTTATTTTTTTCCCTTTTCATATACTACCTCAATTCCTCATGCCATCAGACTTCTCAACTCTGAGGAACTGGTCTGATTCTCACGGACTGTTGAACACACCACTCACACTACACTCTTTACACAGTCAACAATAATGCACTATTGCTTTACAATGTC
This sequence comes from Neoarius graeffei, assembly GCF_027579695.1. Lineage (NCBI taxonomy): Eukaryota > Metazoa > Chordata > Actinopteri > Siluriformes > Ariidae > Neoarius > Neoarius graeffei. Next base: position 17,897,691 of record NC_083590.1, on the reverse strand, counting down.
TCTCACACACAAGGTTTACATTTATTTATTCCCTTCTCATAGATGACCTCATTATGCACACTCAACTCCGCACTTTATGTTGTTTGTGTAGTTTATTGTCTGCAGTGTTGCACTCTTGCACTTTGTTGTATTTGTAGATTTGTAGTCCTGTGATTTTTAAAAAAAATTTATTGGATTTCATCTACTCACTTTACACGATACAATAATAAAAACAAGAGACAGAGACATACAATAAAAAACTAACAAAACTTAAATATGCGCGTAGATGAGGGGCGAACTAACGGACTCGAGGTCCCATAAGTTAAGCCCCATTTACAAAACACAAAGAAAAAATAACCCCACATTATATTACACTACAAAAAATACAACAAAACAGCGCAACTCACGCGCAGCAGTTCATTCTATGTGTTGATCTGCAGTATGGGCAAACGGTTTTCCAGGAGCATACGCGCTGGGGGTCAAAAACAGATTTTAATTTTTCAAGATAGTGAATTCTAACATGGTCTTTAAAAAGAAAGTAGCTTCCCGATTGTCTAATTGGGAGAGGGAGATTATTCCAAAATGGTACAATTCTGTTAAAATAGGAGTCTCTAAACAGTGAGGTGCGAAAACGCATAGGCTTGAGATTTAAATTTGTAGATGCACTTCTTGTTCGGACGCTTGATAAGAGAAAATGGTTATTATTATGAAAGCTCACTAGCTTGTTTAGACATTTAAAGAAAAAACAAAGATCTCTATATTCTAACCAGTAAGAAATTGGCAGCATATTCAGCTTGAGAAAGCGCGTTTTATAATCCGGCCTTAATTGATGGTGGGGATGGCACCCCAGGATGAAGCGGGTTGCGCGCCTCCGGACGCTCTCCAGTAACTTAAGATCAGTAATAGATGACTGGGGCGCCCAGACTTCGCTAGCATAGCCAAGATTACTACGCACAAAACACAGGTAAAGCAGTTTCTTGCAGTTAGCCCCTATGAAGCTATTACAATGACGACGCAAAAAACTGCGCTTGCGATTAGCCTTTGCGACAATGATGGAAATGTGCAAGCTCCAAGTAAGCTTGCACGAGATTGTGACCCCAAGATCCTTCTGGGAAGGCACAACTGACAAGACGTGACCTCCCAGGGTATAGGGACTGGCCGCAATAGACGGAATGTTACTTTTGCGTTTTCTTGAAATTCTGAGACATTCGCACTAATTGATTAATTGACATTAAATGAGAGCTCCCAGAGCTCAGTCCATTTAAACATAGAACACAGGTCATGCTGCAACAATTCACAGTCGTTAGCCGTCCTTACAACCCTGTAGCACTTGGCATCATCAGCGTAGAGAGCCATTTTGGTGATGGTGCTTATCACTTCAGAGAGATCGTTTATATAAAGAAGAAACAAGAACGGTGCTAGCAGGCTGCCTTGAGGAACCCCAGAGGTAACTCTCGCCCATGGTGAAAAAGCCCCGTCCAAGAGAACACGCTGAGTTCTGCAACCAAGGTAGTCCGCAAACCAGCTATGTAGAGAGCCCGTAATACCAAACAGGGAAAGTTTGTGAAGAAGGCGACCGTAAGGGACTGAGTCGAAGGCTTTACTGAAATCGAGATAGAGCAGATCGATTTCCTGTCCAGCATCCAGCACCGTCCCTAATTCGTGCAAGACCCCAAGAAGCTGTGTTACACAAGATCTTCCTTCAGTAAAACCATGTTGCAGCAACGATAGCAGATCAATAAGCTCTGGGACCAATTTGCATAAAACGCAGTGTTCACAGAGCTTACTAATGATGGACAAAAGGGAGATCTGCCTATAGTTCGAAATGTCTGCTTTGTCACCTTTTTTGTATAGAGGACAGATGTTAGCACTCTTCCACTTGCAAGGTAACCTTGCAGAACTTAGTGACTGGTTGAAAAGTACACAAAGTGAAGGCATGAGCTCACGAGCACACTCCTTTAAGATCTTGGGATGGATATTGTCTGGTCCAGGAGTCTTAAATGGATCAAGGCGATTAAGTGCTGACAGTACGTCTTCCTCAGATAGAATAATGGACTCCAAACGTAAATCCGTGAAAGGCGTTGAAGGCAGATTGTTGGGGATAGAAAAATCGTCATTAAACACGGACAAGAAGTAATTATTGAAAGGATTTGCCTTCTCTTTAGCTTCGGTGAATGAAGACCCATTCAGGTTGACTGTTTCCGGTATCGAAGAACTTTTAGATAGACGACTGAAGTAGCTCCAAAAACGCTTAGGCTGAGAAAAGCACGAGTCCGAGATATCTTTGATGTAAGATGCACGCTTAGCCCGTACTAGATATTTAAGGTCTTTGCGTAACGAGTGAAATTTATCCCACAGGCTCGAGCTGTCCTTGTGAATGGCCTTTTTCCCTGCGGTATTCTTTTTGTGGAGCGCGTGAAGTACTTCGTCGAACCAGGGCGGCATAACAAACTTCCTTATTTTCCGATTCGGAATGAAACGTTCAACCTGACTCAAAAGAGCAGACTTCCAAGAAAGCCAGTTTTCTTCGATTGACTGATCCGGCGAGATAGCACTTGTCAGAGGATTATTAAACAAGTGATTTCTCAAACCTTCAAAGTCAGCTTTTTGAAGATTGAACGATTGCTGGCTGATGTTATTGTTTTTATTCGGAACTCTTGAAGTGAAATGCAAATCAAAGGTTACTGCTCTGTGATCCGACTTCAAAGCGACACCCTCTCCGCCAGTCACATCGATGTTGGAGACACCTTCAACAATAGTGGTCAACAATAGATCCAGAATATTGTTTTCGCGTGTCGGAGATTCAATTAGCTGGAACACATTCTGGTCTACGAGTTGTTCACAGAATGAAAATAAGGTTGAATTTGAAGAGTCACAAAAACCAGAACCTTCGATCCAAGTCACTTCAGGGAGGTTAAAATCGCCAACAAAAACCAACCTGTCATAACTGACAGAGTTCAAGATGTTAATAAAATCATGAAGCCAGGCGACGGAAGCGCTTGGGGGTCTGTAAAAAACCGCTAACAGAACCTTTCCACAGTTATTAGTGATTATCTCTATAGCCAAATGCTCAATGACCGAGCAGTCGCACAACTTTACTTGTTTACAGCGCAAAGAACTGCGACAAGCAATCAGTACTCCCCCTCCTTCCAAATCCAAACACCGCAAACTGTCCCTGTCGCATCGATATAAATCATAGCCCCATGGCAAAACTTCAGAGTCCGAAATGTTATTATTTAACCAAGTCTCTGAGACAAATACCATGTCAAAGTTGTTAGCGTAGACCATGTCTTGAAAAGGGCGCAGTTTGTTGCCGGACTTGATGCTGCGAGCATTTTGGTAAAAACAGCGAAGAGAGGGAAACTTGTGATTTGAGTCATCAGATGAAAGAGTGAGATCTCGGCTCGACCGAGCGCTAGCCATAGAGCCTGCACACACTCGAGCAGCCCGTCGCTCAAGGATGACATGATGTGTAATGTAGCACCATGGTCCTGGAGAAACGTTATTGTGCTTTAACTGTGTACTGTACCAACTGTATATGGTTGAAATGACAAATAAAAAAGCCTTGACTGTGATATTGAACGACACCAAGACTGATGAATAAAAGAGACACTTTGGGAAACGTTTCATTGCTGCATTTTAATGAAATGTGAGGGGAAGCCGGGCTTCCAGTGTCGTCTTAAAGCAAATCACCACTGACAGAGATGGACTGGAAGATTATTTATGATTTTAAAGTGCATATCACGGGTAAATTCAGGAGCAACATCAATGCAATTCTCCTATTTTATATTAAACTTTGGTCAAATATCTGTCACATTTTGCATTTTGTGCAATTTTTTTACCTTGCGCAATACCAGAAAAATTCAGTTGAAATCAAGCCATTTGAGGCGAATTGGTCCGCCTCTGAAAAAACTTGGCATTTGGATTTCCCGGCAAACATTGATTTTCGTGACGTCGCGTGCGGGACGCCTCCCTCTGAATCCTACGTCAGCGCTGGTTTGTTTATGAGAAAACGACCTGGTGGTTTTCTGCAAATTTCTTCAATGTTATCACGTAATTATTAAAATGGTTAACAGATGTATTGTAGGAGGGTGTAGCAACACCAATCATGATGGGATTAGGACTCATCGTTTCCCAAAAGACCGGACAATGAGAGAGAAATGGGAGCGCTTGGTCTACACAGGCTGTGCACTGAAACCGTGCAAAACTCGCGCAGCCTGTTGGCGCTTCCGCAGGTGACGTCACGAATCTGGCTCCAGACTCCCTTGGGATTTTTCCAGACGCGTTTTGTTATTTTATTTTTTGTTGCTGTAGACAGATGGCCTTGTGCAAAATTACCCTTCTGGATGAGTGTGTAAAGGGACATACTTTCATAAAAAAAAATTGGTCCAGAATATGCACTTTAACATGTATTATTATTATTACTACTAAAATAACGTATTTGAAAAATTCAACATCAGCTAAAGGATTGTTGCCATGGCTTTCAGGTTACTGGAAGTTATTTTCTGCTCCTATTTTCTGCATCAGTTCTGTGGCATTAACGTCTCATTTTAGTTTTTAAACTCTATATTCCTGAGATCATTTCCACCATGTCACTGCTGCTTTAAACCCTGCAGCTCACACAGAGGGCAGTTAGTTTGTGTCTCAGGTGCAGTTTGTGTGATTAGTTACAGTGTTGTAGTAAATTTCACAGTGATTTCAGACACATTGCAGTCGGATCAAGTCCCGTTTTGTGCTGCAGCTTCTCACATACGTCCATCTGACCCAAAGACTCTGTGACAAATCATCAGTGTGCAGTGAAAAGAAACAATCTTCCTCCTCAGGACATTGATGATGAACCTAAAACCTCTGCTTCAGTCTCACTATTAGAGAATGTGTCTTACTGAGGAGCAGGTCATGTGACTCTCAGAGAGATGATCTTACCACAGTGTCTCCAGTTTACAGTGAGGATTCTCCAGTACAGCACAGAGACGCTTCACTCCTGAGTCTCCCAGATTATTATCAGACAGATCCAGTTCTCTCAGGTGTGAGGGGTTTGATCTCAGAGCTGAACTCAGAGCAGCACAGCCTTCATCTGAGACACCACAACCACACAACCTGCAGAGACACAATGACACACACTTCATCAACAGATTTTCATCTTGGTGTAATTCTTACTTTAAAGATGAGGAGTGTAAAATTAATTTTATTATTCAGAATGTCATGATTTAATATCACCTGTTTAGTCTCATTAACAGTGTAATTAATAATGATAATACTGAGTGTTATATTTAGTTTCCAGGGATGAGAATGAAAAATATTAAAAAAGTCTGAAAAAAGCCGGGGGTTTGGGGGTCGCAGGCACCCAGCGGGGCCCAGGGGCAGAGACCCGGGAGCTAATGATTTTTGGCTATTTTTTTTTTACCCCAAAACCATTAAATTTTATCAGCAAAAAGTTGCAGTTTATTTGGAAACAAATTCCCCTTCTTGGTGGACGACCAGGTGAAAATGATTAATAGGGTACACGAGACTTGTTTTTAATCAATTCACATTTGATGATTTCAAAAAATCAATGCACCTTTTAATATATACAAGAGCTCTACAGTATTATATTTCTGCATTTTTGCTATTCATGTCTTTGTTAACATGTGGCTATCAATGTAAATGAATGAATATATAATTTTTTAAATATACAACCCTGATTCCAAAAAAGTTGGGACAAAGTACAAATTGTAAATAAAAACAGAATGCAATAATTTACAAATCTCAAAAACTGATACTGTATTCACAATAGAACATAGACAACATATCAAATGTCGAAAGTGAGACATTTTGAAATTTCATGACAGCAACACATCTCAAAAAAGTTGGGACAGGGGCAATAAGAGGCTGGAAAAGTTAAAGGTACAAAAAAGGAACAGCTGGAGGACCAAATTGCAACTCATTAGGTCAATTGGCAATAGGTCATTAACATGACTGGGTATAAAAAGAGCATCTTGGAGTGGCAGCGGCTCTCAGAAGTAAAGATGGGAAGAGGATCACCAATCCCCCTAATTCTGCGCCAACAAATAGTGGAGCAATATCAGAAAGGAGTTCGACAGTGTAAAATTGCAAAGAGTTTGAACATATCATCATCTACAGTGCATAATATCATCAAAAGATTCAGAGAATCTGGAAGAATCTCTGTGCGTAAGGGTCAAGGCCGGAAAACCATACTGGGTGCCCGTGATCTTCGGGCCCTTAGACGGCACTGCATCACATACAGGCATGCTTCTGTATTGGAAATCACAAAATGGGCTCAGGAATATTTCCAGAGAACATTATCTGTGAATAGAATTCACCGTGCCATCCGCCGTTGCCAGCCAAAACTCTATAGTTCAAAGAAGTCGCATCTAAACATGATCCAGAAGCGCAGACATCTTCTCTGGGCCAAGGCTCATTTAAAATGGACTGTGTCAAAGTGGAAAACTGTTCTGTGGTGAGACGAATCAAAATTTGAAGTTCTTTATGGAAATAAGGGACGCCGTGTCATTCGGACTAAAGAGGAGAAGGACGACCCAAGTTGTTATCAGCGCTCAGTTCAGAAGCCGGCATCTCTGATGGTATGGGATTGCATTAGTGCGTGTGGCATGGGCAGCTTACACATCTGGAAAGACACCATCAATGCTGAAAGGTATATCCAGGTTCTAGAGCAACATATGCTCCCATCTAGACGACGTCTCTTTCAGGGAAGACCTTGCATTGTCCAACATGACAATGCCAAACCACATACTGCATCAATTACAGCATCATGGCTGCGTAGAAGAAGGGTTCGGGTACTGAACTGGCCAGCCTGCAGTCCAGATCTTTCACCCATAGAAAACATTTGGCGCATCATAAAACGGAAGATACGACAAAAAAGACCTAAGACAGTTGAGCAACTAGAATCCTACATTAGACAAGAATGGGTTAACATTCCTATCCCTAAACTTGAGCAACTTGTCTCCTCAGTCCCCAGACGTTTACAGACTGTTGTAAAGAGAAAAGGGGATGTCTCACAGTGGTAAACATGGCCTTGTCCCAACTTTTTTGAGATGTGTTGTTGTCATGAAATTTAAAATCACCTAATTTTTCTCTTTAAATGATACATTTTCTCAGTTTAAACATTTGATATGTCATCTATGTTCTATTCTGAATAAAATATGGAATTTTGAAACTTCCACATCATTGCATTCCGTTTTTATTTACAATTTGTACTTTGTCCCAACTTTTTTGGAATCGAGGTTGTCTAAAATTCCTTACCAAATGGAGACTGGGCTGCTTTCTCTGAAGTTCTTTTCATCATAGTGATAAGGTTACAATACTTTTCACAATACAATATTATTCACATGATCAGCTACTGATATCAGAGGCTTTCAAGGGCAAATACAGCCCCAATTACATACCATATAACGGCGCCCAAATTACGGGCTTGTCAAAAGGCCCAAAATGGAACATACGAAAATCGCCCAAATTAGAAGAAAAAAATCCTGTTTCATAAGGGTGGAGAACCCAAAATATTTTTTAATTATTGTTAAATGTCATTTTTTGGCATATATATTTCAATTTGTTGTTCAGTCGCTTCATAACATGAAGTGAACATGAAATGCGTCTAGCGATTACCGTAAACCGTGTCTGAGTCTCTGACGTCTGAATGTCGTAAAATATACTTCCTTTGTTTATGTTGTGAAATTCTCAACGATTCATAACACGTGGCTGTCGGTTTGTGATACTGTTGATAGTGCTCGGTTCGCATGAAATGCCAGCCACTGTGAGAGCTGCCTCAGACTCCGGAATAACAGCGAGAGAGGAACACGGGGTAATTAACATGACTGTTCATAGTAACTTGTAGCCAGAGTCATAACACAGCAGGAGCTAACAGTAGAAGCACGGCGCGTGCTGGTTACTGTATATTGTTCTTCCGGGTGGGAAATGATCAGTGTTAGCTTGTGAATTACATGTATTCATTGTTCTTTGAAAATATATGTACCTTTTTGAAACTTTTCTCTCATTCGGAGAAACATTTATTTTGATACACATTAGAAAATCTTCAGAATTATGGGACATTTGTTTAAATTGGCTATAAATTATTTTGCAAGAAACAGACTGTTGCCAAAAATTCTGATAAAATTTTAATGTACACATGTATATCATAACTTTGAAAATAAGTTATGATACTACAAATTATTTTATGTGGTTATATTATATATTGATATCTGGTTTTATTTTAATTGATATATTGTTGAATTGACATATTCTAGCTTTTTTGATATGTATCAATAGCTTAATTTAGACAGATACATATATGTCATTTTTGATATTTTGATTGTTCTAGATCATTATTCAGGGATGAGAATGGAAAATATTTAAAAAGTCTGAAAAAACCAGGGCGGCGGGGCCCAGGGGGGCGGGGCCCAGGGGTTCCAGGCGCTAATGATTTTTGGCTATTTTTTATTTTATTTTTTTTTACCCCAAAACCATTAATTTTATCAGCAAAAAGTTGCAATGTATTTGGAAATAAATTCCCCTTCTTGGTGGACAACCAGGTGAAAATGATTAATAGGGTACAAGAGACTTGTTTTTAATCAATTCACATTTGATGATTTCAAAAAATCAATGCACCTTTTAATATAAACGAGCTCTACAGTATTATATTTCTGCATTTTTGCTATTCATGTCTTTGAATACTCTAATCCTTTACAATGAAGTGCAAACCAGAAAAAAGTTCTGTCATATAATTCTCTTCAGCTTTCTTCTGATGTTATCATGGTAGCAGGAGGCCTTGCATATTAAGCAGGCAACATTCAACATCACTTATCACTTCCCTTTCAACTGTTGTGTGCACTAACTAGGTTTTATCTGGACAGGATGTTGTGTAATGTAATACATATACCATACGGTCAATTTGAAGATCGAGATGGTGATTCTGAATTAAAGAACAGGCATGTACAATGGGCATTACATATTGGAATTTTTTTTAAATCAAAAACTAAGTTCATCTCGGCCTAAAAAATTTGGGCAGACGCTCCCACGCGGCACATGCCAGCAATGTACATCTCATCTCATCTCATTATCTCTAGCCGCTTTATCCTTCTACAGGGTCGCAGGCAATCTGGAGCCTATCCCAGCTGACTACGGGCGAAAGGCGGGGTACACCCTGGACAAGTCGCCAGGTCATCACAGGGCTGACACATAGACACAGACAACCATTCACACTCACATTCACACCTACGGTCAATTTAGAGTCACCGGTTAACCTAACCTGCATGTCTTTGGACTGTGGGGGAAACCGGAGCACCCGGAGGAAACCCACGCGGACACGGGGAGAACATGCAAACTCCACACAGAAAGGCCCTCGCCGGCCACGGGGCTCGAACCCAGGACCTTCTTGCTGTGAGGCGACAGCGCTAACCACTACACCACCGTGCCGCCCGCAATGTACATTATAAATAATATAATGAATCATTGAACAGGCAAAATAATTTTCGACCTACCTTTGTGTTTTTTGGTGTATATGTGAAGTTCGATAGTCCTTGCCCCTCTACTAGCGGAGTTTATCATGTCAGAACACAATGAGCAAAGTACTTTTCCTGGGACGTCTATTTTCCGTATGTGATCACCGAGCTTCGTTGTGACAGTCTGCTTGTTGAACTCGACATTCAGTGTTCTTTCTAACCAAGCCCATCGAAAACAGTTCTTTATTCCTGCACCTTTATCAATCTCCCTCGCTCGATCCTCTTCTTTCTTATCTAGGACTTTTGCCATTGTCGATATGCTAAAATATCCCGCCTGAATACATGTCTTTCCGATGTTACCAATGCGTATCGTCAAACAGTGTGTACGGTCGGTGAACGGTGATTGCAAGCCACGCGTGGAGAGCATGCGTACTTGTGTTTATACACTGCACGCGATGGGATTCCCCGAAAATTCTACCGCAAATAAGTCGAACATTGTTGCAAAAGTGAATGTTAATTACGACATGTCGAAAGACTCGAGTGTGTTAACCCGGAGCCCACCAAGAATCAAGACGTTATAAGGTGACCACAGATCATTAACAATACCCCCCGCAAAGTTCTCAACGGATTTACATCGATCTCAAAAACGATCATTTTGGTCTGAAAAAGTCGGAAATCCGCCGATTGGTGGAAAATTCTCATCCCTGAGTTTCTCTCCTCTGTTGTGTGTGATATTAAACCATCAGCAGCTGAAGCTGAACAGAGAACAGCAGAGAGACCATGAACTTTAATCAGAGAGAGAGAGAGAGAGAGAGAGAGAGACTGAATCTCAGATGGTTCTCTACTAGACTTATAGTGCACTACACAGGGGCAATAAACTTGTTTCTCCAGAGTCTACAGAGTGCATTTATAGAACACTATAGATTTATATTATTGTAGAATCAGAGAAGTAAACAATGATTATTCCATATAAATCCTACAAACATTCAGCCACTCGTTCTTGAGACAGCATGCGAACAAGAATTTCAGAAAAAATGGACAGAAAACCCGAAAACATACCGGTTTCACCTCTCAGTGTCGGAGGAATAAAAATGTCAGTGTAATTTATGATGTTCGTTTGTCTAATTACTTTTTATCCCTCAAAAAGAGGGACCACATATAAGCAGTGCTGTAATTTCAACACCAGTCGCCCAATCTGGATGCAAGTTTCCTCAAAATAAAGCTGAAGGTCTGCACTTTGAGCTCACCTTCATTATTTAATTTCATCAACAATATACTGTGGGAAAAAAAATTATTTAGATTCATATCTAAATCAGGGCTGGATTTAGGGGGGTCCTGGGTTGGGATATGCCCCGCCCTAAAACTGTCCTTGCACTGCATCAAGACTTTTTTAGGATCACATTATCTAGTAAATCAATTCCATCTCGTGTCAAACCTAAAGCCTGAAGGCCAAAATACGGCTCACTGCCTCGTTTCATTCGGCCCGTGTGAACTTTAAAAAATAACACTGAAACTACTTTTCACACAAACCCTGATAATTTTATGTAACAAGAAATAAATAGCTTAAAAAATGACTTTGGATCTTCTGTCCTCTACATCTCAGAAACTAATGCAGATACAAGTCCGGAATTTTTCACTATTTATCGGGAACAGTGACATTATTCAACAAGTTTGAAGCAAATCTGAGATTACCAGTTGGAAACTTTTTTTTTTTTTTTAAATCTGGTGATTATGCATTTTAATTAATTTCTAAAAGAAAAAATACATTTCAGACACACTGCAGTCAGATCTAGTCATTTTTTGTGCTGCAGCTTCTCACATACGTCCATCTGACCCAAAGACTCTGTGACAAATCATCAGTGTGCAGTGAAAAGAAACAATCTTCCTCCTCAGGACATTGATGATGAACCTAAAACCTCTGCTTCAGTCTCACTATTAGAGAATGTGTCTTACTGAGGAGCAGGTCATGTGACGCTGAGAGAGATGATCTTACCCCAGTGTCTCCAGTTTACAGTGAGGATTCTCCAGTACAGCACAGAGACGCTTCACTCCTGAGTCTCCCAGATTATTATCAGACAGATCCAGTTGTCTCAGGTGTGAGGGGTTTGATCTCAGAGCTGAACTCAGAGCAGCACAGCCTTCATCTGAGACACCACAACCACACAACCTGCAGAGACACAATGACACACACTTCATCAACAGATTTTCATCTTGGTGTAATAGTGGTTGTGAAGATGATGTCTCTCATGTTGGACTGTCTCTATTCTCTTTGTAGCGCCCCGTTAGCTAACCTGCTATGCTTACGAGTGCGCTCCCCGAATCCATGTGCGGAGATCTCTCTCTCTCTCTCTCTCTCTCTCTCTCTAGTTAACCAATGCAATATTTAAGTAATTTTGTTGAATGTGCCTTTACTTACTCAAGGTGACTACTCATAAACTTAGCTACTTTAAACAATACTGTAGGAATAGCACTCCTAGGTAAACATAATAAATGTTGTCTTTATATCTATTGTGTAACGGTGTCTTCTAATATCCTGATGGCGGTCCCTACTATTATCACCTAGAAGGAGTTTTAAACCTTTTTTAAGGGACATGTACCATTTACCCTTTAAACTATGTATACAGTATAATACCATGCATGAATAGGTCAAATAAACTGCACATATGCACCAAGCATAAATTTTAACTATTTACTTAAAGTAGTTGGAAATATATACATCCAGCTCATAGGCTGCAACACAAATGAAATGGTTGTCTCTTAAATTCAGTTCAGTTAGTTGTAAACGGTAAATAAACTCAAATGTATCCACTACCAATAGCAAACAAAAACTTTACTAAACCTTCTATTACTGCCGGCAGTTTACCTTAAGATAACCATGACATGAAACAAAATAAAATGGGTACCCGACAAAAAAGCAGAAGTCAGTTAGAGAACGATGCAGGCCTGTAACGTAGCTTGTGGGCGGAGAGGCCTTAACCAAAATGGCCGCTTCACGCCGTTGCACATAAACAAAACAAACAAACAAAAAAAGCTCATCCATGCAGCCGTTTTGCCGCCGTCTGCTTTGTGGTAGCCTCGCAATGCTGGAGAGGGTAAATGGACTCGTTGCCCCTGAAAACGATGACCCGCCTCCGGTCGGAATCCTCAGTCTGGTCACTGCCGTAGAGCCGAGCTGGCCGCACTTTCCAGTCCGCCTGAACGCGCGTGAGCTCCGTTCAGAATTAAACACTCACGATGTTCTACGCGGGAAGCTCTTGTCCCAAAGTTCCGCCAACTTGCGTGCAAACACTACTATGTCCGCATCGAATCAACGTTTATGACTCACAGTCCGGTTGTCACTAAACAGTTACAATGTAACTACAGAAATTAGTGTTTGACTAACTCTTTTGTTCACTCCGATCACCACCCAACTCTCTGCTTCTCTCTCCTGCTGCTCCTCCCGCCTCTCTCCTCCTCCTCCTCCTCCGACCCCCTACTCTGATTGGCCCATACGCCAGGTAAGTAATTTTTTAACAAACTTAATTCTTTTCACATACACATATTGTTTTCACAGTTTTAACACATTGACATTCCCATTTTAAACACAGGTCAAGTAAATAAAATAAAAATCAGAAATTAATAATCCCAAAAATCCCAAAGGGCAACATCTTCACCAATCACAAGCTATTATTAATAATGACTCAAACATTCCCACTGTTACTGACATTAAGTTTACTCGAGGTGCAAATGATTCAGCAAAGTCAATAATTTAAAGGTTTAATGATCACATATTTAATTGTTAAAGATATTTTAATTATTTCTTTAAAGTAAAAGTGATTTTGAGGAGAAATGATCACTTCATGACTAATATATTTGTTCTGCATGTTTTACTTTTACAGAAAATTTTAATTGATAAACAACACTGTATACAACTATTAACTGCTGCTTTAGTGAGTTATTGTGACTCTCAGAGAGATGATCTTACCACAGTGTCTCCACTTTACAGTGAGGATTCTCCAGTACAGCACAGAGACGCTTCACTCCTGAGTCTTCTAGTTTATTCTGAGACAGATCCAGTGTCTCCACAGTCAGATGCAGTTCTCTCAGACTGGAGGTTTCTGAGTTGAGCACTGAGACCAGAGCTTCAGCACTACTCCCTTCAATTGCATCACAACTGATCCTGAAGGAAATAAAATAATACATAATAAACTCACAAAAATTATCAAACAGGTCCTCAAATCTTTCACGGCACCATTTCATTTTCATAAATGACAAAAGTACAAACTCCGAGTCGACAACACACTGAAATGCTGTAACAGTAATTCACAGTTCGAGCTGTTCGGATTTGAGTTGCCTGCTGCGCACGTCATCACTGACACATGGGATAAACACGCAACATCAAATCTGATCACCAAATCGGGAAATAAGAGTCTGATCTCAAATATTTATAAGAGGAGAAAGGAAAAGAGTTTCAAAAGTCAGGTTTAGATGAAGCAGGCAGAGATCAAGGCAGAGTCATATTTATCTGAACAGATCAGACATTTGATTTGTTCTCTAATTAGTGAGCGACTGAAATGATCACAGCCCAGTGCTGAAGGAGTTTTATGGAGCTACTCATGATGAGCTCGTTGGCCAACAGTGTGGTTTTTGTGTGTGTGTGTGTGTGTGTGTTCCCAGGTGCTCCTTATTTGTTCCTGGTGCCAGTGATTTACAGACTGGACATGTTCTTCCCCTTACACTCTGTGCGTTGTCTCTCCCTGTCTGACTAAGCAAGTAAGTAAGTAAATAAGTAAAAAAGCGCTACAGCATGGAGAAGAACAAAAGCTGTGAGAAGGTCAAAGGAACAAAAAAGTTAAAATTTATGAAGATATCAGGATATTAGAAAAACAACAACAAAACAAAAATGGGGTGCACCTCTGTACAAAAAGAATAGTAAAACTGGGATTGGCAACTATAGACCAGTCTCCATCCTCCCTGTGGTGTCAAAGGTTCTGGAGACAGACAGTTATAACCAGTTATATGACCATCTCCAACAAAAGAGTTTGTTATGAATATCAATCTGGTTTTCGACCATCTTTCTCTTCTGATACCCGTCTCATCCACTTGACCTGATTCGGAAGCAGATGGACTCAGGAAATTACACTGGAATGGTGTTATTGGATTTGCAAAAGGCCTTCGACATTGTCGATCATGAGATCTTACTGATGAAACTGCAAGCTATTGGTCTAAATGGTGCATTTATTAAGTCATTTCAGTCATATTTGACAGGCCGGTCTCAGATAGTTAATGGTGTTCATTCTCCTCCTAGACATATTGTCCGTGGGGTTCCGCAGAGTTCAAATTTGGGGCCCCTGCTTTTCTAAGATGATCATTTTACTGAGTTTTGAGGAGACTTGAGAAGAAAGTGTGCTGCTGATCAGAAACAGGGAAAAGCCGAGATCATCTTATTCAGACAAAAGCAGCAGGATGAAGTCAGAGACAGCAGGGTGTCACAAGGAGACGAGGTGTTCATTTACAATCACTCTCATGCACTCAGACGGGACATTTTGGAGACTCTGACTGACTCCATCTTCTGCTTTCAGATGAATTTTAAATCAATTTTACTGAACAACAAACAGCCTTAACGACAACTGTGAGGAAAAAGTCGGATTTTTTTTTCTACTTTAAGACCCACCTATTCATACTTGTAACGAGTCGGGGCCCATTAAAAAAGATCCCCAATTATTTTGGCTCATCTATACAATAGATTATTAGATTCTGATAGAAAAGTGTATTAATAGGATGCGATATCACTCCCTGTTACAGATTGGAGACCAGGAATTAAATAAATACAATAAAAACAAACTGTTTTTAATTGTAGGTATTGTATTTAAAACTGTATGAATGTGCCAGAAGTGAACATAAAACCATGCAGGACATTCTCAGTCAAAAGGGATTAATGATCCAAAAGTGGAGTCTGGTCTTTTAACACAAGAACTTATTGCCATGTTTGCATACAACAAACAAACAAGTTATTAAGACCGAGAAGTACACTCAAAAGAAGTGGATATAGAACCCACTCAATGGGATAGACCCTTACACGCTAACAAAGAAGGATTTTTCCTACGAGTTGGAAAATTATCCATCCGTTGAGTTCCCCGACATCTCAAACTACCTGGTGCTGCAGACATCGTTCTACACGCACACACAGATGAGAACCTGGAAGAGCATGGACGTGTACAACTTTTTATATGCGGCGGAGTTAAAGATCTGGGGATCAGGACACTACAAGATAGACGGCAGTAGACGGATCTAAGTGCAGGAAGAATGCATTATTTATTAGCAGGCGTGATATTTAAGCCAAGTTTATCTGTATTGCGCTTTTAACAGTCGACACTGTCGCAAAGCAGCTTTACAGAGAATTAAAGACTTTAAACATGAGCTAATTTTAACCCGAATTTATCCCCAATGATCAAGCCTGTGGCGACGGTGGCAAGAAAATAACTCCCTCAGACGACACGAAGAAGAAACCTTGAGAGGAACCCGACTCAAAAGGGAACCCATCCTCATCTGGGTGATAACGGATAGCATGATTATAAATAACTCGCTTCTATAACTGTGTCCTACAGAGTCACAAAGTATAACTGTGTAACCAGGAAATTCATTATAGATTTAACATGAAGTCGATTTTGTTGAAGTTATAAACAGGGACGCAGGAACTAGGGGTGCTGAGGGTGCTGCAGCACCCCCCTCCTGGACAACAGACGCAACTACAACATTGGCGTTGTAAATTCAGGCATACGTTTTTCTTTTATTCTAAAATAAAAACAAAATGAAAAAACATTTTTTCTTCTAATTTTTACATGCTTATAAGTAGTTTTAAATGTAATTTAAAAATTTGGTTTGAGGTGAGTGATAAACGTTTAGACCTCAACCAGACCGGAAAGAACAGTGGCGTAGAACAGTGCACTGGTGGCGGGAGAGTTCGTTTAGCTAGTGGTGTGTGTCAATGTAGCAGCAATGAGCCAGAAAAGGATTTCTGATTTCTTTAAAGATGGAGGGGGCCAAAAAGCCAAAGAGAAAAAGTCTTATGACGGAGGGCACGAGGAAGTTCAGGAGGAGGACGAGAGGCCTTCATCATCAGGGCAGGCTTCCCACTCCAGCACTGGCTGTAGCACTGCCACTGACCAGCAGCTAACTGGCTGTAGTGAAAGCACCAGTAGGGCTACCACCTCCCCTGGTTTTGCTGCTTGATTAATTATTTTTCTAGTTTCCTCTATGTTATCAGGCTATTCTATTTCAGAATAGTAGACCTAATTGGTTCTGTGTATTTCTTTTTTTCATTATTACTTTGCTGTAGTTCATTGAATGGACGCAAGAGGAGAATCAGCACGGCTGCCTCCGCTGCGTGTGTGAGAGCGGGAGAACACGAACGTGAGTGTGGACTATGAACGATGTCAAAATGCGGCCGTAAATAATTAATAGGCTACTAGATGGTGAATTAATAGGCCCTCTCTTCTTTTAGTATGGTTAATCTTATTAAGGTTATGGTTATCTTGTTTTTGTCACCTAAAAATGTACGCCTACGAGTACGACCTATCATAGTTTGGATGTTTGATACCAGGGACAGCTATGCGGCGCGCTCTGGCTGAGAACGCACTTTGTATTTTTCATCTTTTGTCTAAAAAAATAAATGCACTTATTATTGAATACATGTGAGTGTCTCAGTAAATGTAAGATTATAGCTCTGGCCTGGCTTTTAGTAGCCTACTGTAAGAAATAATACTGAGAATATAGCCTTTGGGCTATATTTGGTGCATCATCCGATGACATAGCCTACAGCACCCTGCACTTCAGATGAGTTCCTGCGTCCCTGGTTATAAACTGTTCATGATAACTGCAGTCCTAAAGTTAGCAAGTCAGCTGTAGTCTTCAGGCATAAATGTATTACTGTAAGTGTCCAGAGCGTCTTCCAAGTGGGTTTATTATTATTTTTTTGAACAAAAGCAAAACAGAAAGCAGAGTATTTAAACAGCGTTATGAACATGGCTAGAAACAAATGTGACAGTGATGATGACAATACTTTGCGAAGTCTCTGTGAAAACAGTGTCCGTATCTGCGTGTGCTGATTGCGCTCAAATCAGTGTCAGGTGTTTCCCATAACGACTGGGTCCCAAATGCGCGCACAACATACTCCGTGAGCGCACGTGGCCACTCGAGTTGTGTCAGACTCAAGCGCGCAAAGGCACAACAATCAAGTGTTCACCTGCTGTGTGACCACAACTTTTAGCTCATGTGTACATCACCATGCATTGCCACCAAAATGCCTCATTTTCATCAATAACCCACTGCAAAGCATCGCGAGCTGTAGTGCGACTGTAGCTTAATGAGGCGGATGTGACGTCGGATGCAACCCAGTAATTTTACCTTACTATGAGAAAAAAATTAACTTCAACTTGGCGGGGGGGACGACTAGCAGGCTACTAGATGGTGCTTCACAGCCCACTAATGGGCCGCAGTGGTTGAGAAACAGTGGAAGAGAGTGAAAATTTCTAAAACTGCTTTCAAAGCTGCTCGCTGAATAAGGAAGTAAAAGTTCACTAGTTAGAATCACAAATAAATTTCAGAAATTAATGCAAATAATCAAACAACTTTATACTTTCAATTTATTTGCAATATTTACAAATTATTCCACCACTGCAGGCTCCGATATGCTCAAGTTTGAGACGTCAATCATGTTCTTTCCCGATTTACTGACTGGCAGTTGGTTACAAGGTTCCGCCCCTTTGAGAGATCTACCGATCCTAATAAGGAGAAGCCGTGCATCCAGGTGGGACAAACGAAAAACGCGTTATCCAGTAAAACGCCGAGATTTTTTTGATTCACTAAAATAATGTCTGCAATGTGTCTCTCTCACACACGGTTCACATTTATTTTTTTCCCTTTTCATATACTACCTCAATTCCTCATGCCATCAGACTTCTCAACTCTGAGGAACTGGTCTGATTCTCACGGACTGTTGAACACACCACTCACACTACACTCTTTACACAGTCAACAATAATGCACTATTGCTTTACAATGTCTCTCACACACAAGGTTTACATTTATTTATTCCCTTCTCATAGATGACCTCATTATGCACACTCAACTCCGCACTTTATGTTGTTTGTGTAGTTTATTGTCTGCAGTGTTGCACTCTTGCACTTTGTTGTATTTGTAGATTTGTAATCCTGTGATTTTTAAAAAAAATTTATTGGATTTCATCTACTCACTTTACACGATACAATAATAAAAACAAGAGACAGACACATACAATAAAAAACTAACAAAACTTAAATATGCGCGTAGATGAGGGGCGAACTAACGGACTCGAGGTCCCATAAGTTAAGCCCCATTTACAAAACACAAAGAAAAAATAACCCCACATTATATTACACTACAAAAAATACAACAAAACAGCGCAACTCACGCGCAGCAGTTCATTCTATGTGTTGATCTGCAGTATGGGCAAACGGTTTTCCAGGAGCATACGCGCTGGGGGTCAAAAACAGATTTTAATTTTTCAAGATAGTGAATTCTAACATGGTCTTTAAAAAGAAAGTAGCTTCCCGATTGTCTAATTGGGAGAGGGAGATTATTCCAAATTGGTACAATTCTGTTAAAATAGGAGTCTCTAAACAGTGAGGTGCGAAAACGCATAGGCTTGAGATTTAAATTTGTAGATGCACTTCTTGTTCGGACGCTTGATAAGAGAAAATGGTTATTATTATGAAAGCTCACTAGCTTGTTTAGACATTTAAAGAAAAAACAAAGATCTCTATATTCTAACCAGTAAGAAATTGGCAGCATATTCAGCTTGAGAAAGCGCGTTTTATAATCCGGCCTTAATTGATGGTGGGGATGGCACCCCAGGATGAAGCGGGTTGCGCGCCTCCGGACGCTCTCCAGTAACTTAAGATCAGTAATAGATGACTGGGGCGCCCAGACTTCGCTAGCATAGCCAAGATTACTACGCACAAAACACAGGTAAAGCAGTTTCTTGCAGTTAGCCCCTATGAAGCTATTACAATGACGACGCAAAAAACTGCGCTTGCGATTAGCCTTTGCGACAATGATGGAAATGTGCAAGCTCCAAGTAAGCTTGCACGAGATTGTGACCCCAAGATCCTTCTGGGAAGGCACAACTGACAAGACGTGACCTCCCAGGGTATAGGGACTGGCCGCAATAGACGGAATGTTACTTTTGCGTTTTCTTGAAATTCTGAGACATTCGCACTAATTGATTAATTGACATTAAATGAGAGCTCCCAGAGCTCAGTCCATTTAAACATAGAACACAGGTCATGCTGCAACAATTCACAGTCGTTAGCCGTCCTTACAACCCTGTAGCACTTGGCATCATCAGCGTAGAGAGCCATTTTGGTGATGGTGCTTATCACTTCAGAGAGATCGTTTATATAAAGAAGAAACAAGAACGGTGCTAGCAGGCTGCCTTGAGGAACCCCAGAGGTAACTCTCGCCCATGGTGAAAAAGCCCCGTCCAAGAGAACACGCTGAGTTCTGCAACCAAGGTAGTCCGCAAACCAGCTATGTAGAGAGCCCGTAATACCAAACAGGGAAAGTTTGTGAAGAAGGCGACCGTAAGGGACTGAGTCGAAGGCTTTACTGAAATCTAGATAGAGCAGATCGATTTCCTGTCCAGCATCCAGCACCGTCCCTAATTCGTGCAAGACCCCAAGAAGCTGTGTTACACAAGATCTTCCTTCAGTAAAACCATGTTGCAGCAACGATAGCAGATCAATAAGCTCTGGGACCAATTTGCATAAAACACAGTGTTCACAGAGCTTACTAATGATGGACAAAAGGGAGATCTGCCTATAGTTCGAAATGTCTGCTTTGTCACCTTTTTTGTATAGAGGACAGATGTTAGCACTCTTCCACTTGCAAGGTAACCTTGCAGAACTTAGTGACTGGTTGAAAAGCACACAAAGTGAAGGCATGAGCTCACGAGCACACTCCTTTAAGATCTTGGGATGGATATTGTCTGGTCCAGGAGTCTTAAATGGATCAAGGCGATTAAGTGCTGACAGTACGTCTTCCTCAGATAGAATAATGGACTCCAAACGTAAATCCGTGAAAGGCGTTGAAGGCAGATTGTTGGGGATAGAAAAATCGTCATTAAACACGGACAAGAAGTAATTATTGAAAGGATTTGCCTTCTCTTTAGCTTCGGTGAATGAAGACCCATTCAGGTTGACTGTTTCCGGTATCGAAGAACTTTTAGATAGACGACTGAAGTAGCTCCAAAAACGCTTAGGCTGAGAAAAGCACGAGTCCGAGATATCTTTGATGTAAGATGCACGCTTAGCCCGTACTAGATATTTAAGGTCTTTGCGTAACGAGTGAAATTTATCCCACAGGCTCGAGCTGTCCTTGTGAATGGCCTTTTTCCCTGCGGTATTCTTTTTGTGGAGCGCGTGAAGTACTTCGTCGAACCAGGGCGGCATAACAAACTTCCTTATTTTCCGATTCGGAATGAAACGTTCAACCTGACTCAAAAGAGCAGACTTCCAAGAAAGCCAGTTTTCTTCGATTGACTGATCCGGCGAGATAGCACTTGTCAGAGGATTATTAAACAAGTGATTTCTCAAACCTTCAAAGTCAGCTTTTTGAAGATTGAACGATTGCTGGCTGATGTTATTGTTTTTATTCGGAACTCTTGAAGTGAAATGCAAATCAAAGGTTACTGCTCTGTGATCCGACTTCAAAGCGACACCCTCTCCGCCAGTCACATCGATGCTGGAGACACCTTCAACAATAGTGGTCAACAATAGATCCAGAATATTGTTTTCGCGTGTCGGAGATTCAATTAGCTGGAACACATTCTGGTCTACGAGTTGTTCACAGAATGAAAATAAGGTTGAATTTGAAGAGTCACAAAAACCAGAACCTTCGATCCAAGTCACTTCAGGGAGGTTAAAATCGCCAACAAAAACCAACCTGTCATAACTGACAGAGTTCAAGATGTTAATAAAATCATGAAGCCAGGCGACGGAAGCGCTTGGGGGTCTGTAAAAAAACGCTAACAGAACCTTTCCACAGTTATTAGTGATTATCTCTATAGCCAAATGCTCAATGACCGAGCAGTCGCACAACTTTACTTGTTTACAGCGCAAAGAACTGCGACAAGCAATCAGTACTCCCCCTCCTTCCAAATCCAAACACCGCAAACTGTCCCTGTCGCATCGATATAAATCATAGCCCCATGGCAAAACTTCAGAGTCCGAAATGTTATTATTTAACCAAGTCTCTGAGACAAATACCATGTCAAAGTTGTTAGCGTAGACCATGTCTTGAAAAGGGCGCAGTTTGTTGCCGGACTTGATGCTGCGAGCATTTTGGTAAAAACAGCGAAGAGAGGGAAACTTGTGATTTGAGTCATCAGATGAAAGAGTGAGATCTCGGCTCGACCGAGCGCTAGCCATAGAGCCTGCACACACTCGAGCAGCCCGTCGCTCAAGGATGACATGATGTGTAATGTAGCACCATGGTCCTGGAGAAACGTTATTGTGCTTTAACTGTGTACTGTACCAACTGTATATGGTTGAAATGACAAATAAAAAAGCCTTGACTGTGATATTGAACGACACCAAGACTGATGAATAAAAGAGACACTTTGGGAAACGTTTCATTGCTGCATTTTAATGAAATGTGAGGGGAAGCCGGGCTTCCAGTGTCGTCTTAAAGCAAATCACCACTGACAGAGATGGACTGGAAGATTATTTATGATTTTAAAGTGCATATCACGGGTAAATTCAGGAGCAACATCAATGCAATTCTCCTATTTTATATTAAACTTTGGTCAAATATCTGTCACATTTTGCATTTTGTGCAATTTTTTTACCTTGCGCAATACCAGAAAAATTCAGTTGAAATCAAGCCATTTGAGGCGAATTGGTCCGCCTCTGAAAAAACTTGGCATTTGGATTTCCCGGCAAACATTGATTTTCGTGACGTCGCGTGCGGGACGCCTCCCTCTGAATCCTACGTCAGCGCTGGTTTGTTTATGAGAAAACGACCTGGTGGTTTTCTGCAAATTTCTTCAATGTTATCACGTAATTATTAAAATGGTTAACAGATGTATTGTAGGAGGGTGTAGCAACACCAATCATGATGGGATTAGGACTCATCGTTTCCCAAAAGACCGGACAATGAGAGAGAAATGGGAGCGCTTGGTCTACACAGGCTGTGCACTGAAACCGTGCAAAACTCGCGCAGCCTGTTGGCGCTTCCGCAGGTGACGTCACGAATCTGGCTCCAGACTCCCTTGGGATTTTTCCAGACGCGTTTTGTTATTTTATTTTTTGTTGCTGTAGACAGATGGCCTTGTGCAAAATTACCCTTCTGGATGAGTGTGTAAAGGGACATACTTTCATAAAAAAAAATTGGTCCAGAATATGCACTTTAACATGTATTATTATTATTACTACTAAAATAACGTATTTGAAAAATTCAACATCAGCTAAAGGATTGTTGCCATGGCTTTCAGGTTACTGGAAGTTATTTTCTGCTCCTATTTTCTGCATCAGTTCTGTGGCATTAACGTCTCATTTTAGTTTTTAAACTCTATATTCCTGAGATCATTTCCACCATGTCACTGCTGCTTTAAACCCTGCAGCTCACACAGAGGGCAGTTAGTTTGTGTCTCAGGTGCAGTTTGTGTGATTAGTTACAGTGTTGTAGTAAATTTCACAGTGATTTCAGACACATTGCAGTCGGATCAAGTCCCGTTTTGTGCTGCAGCTTCTCACATACGTCCATCTGACCCAAAGACTCTGTGACAAATCATCAGTGTGCAGTGAAAAGAAACAATCTTCCTCCTCAGGACATTGATGATGAACCTAAAACCTCTGCTTCAGTCTCACTATTAGAGAATGTGTCTTACTGAGGAGCAGGTCATGTGACTCTCAGAGAGATGATCTTACCACAGTGTCTCCAGTTTACAGTGAGGATTCTCCAGTACAGCACAGAGACGCTTCACTCCTGAGTCTCCCAGATTATTATCAGACAGATCCAGTTCTCTCAGGTGTGAGGGGTTTGATCTCAGAGCTGAACTCAGAGCAGCACAGCCTTCATCTGAGACACCACAACCACACAACCTGCAGAGACACAATGACACACACTTCATCAACAGATTTTCATCTTGGTGTAATTCTTACTTTAAAGATGAGGAGTGTAAAATTAATTTTATTATTCAGAATGTCATGATTTAATATCACCTGTTTAGTCTCATTAACAGTGTAATTAATAATGATAATACTGAGTGTTATATTTAGTTTCCAGGGATGAGAATGAAAAATATTAAAAAAGTCTGAAAAAAGCCGGGGGTTTGGGGGTCGCAGGCACCCAGCGGGGCCCAGGGGCAGAGACCCGGGAGCTAATGATTTTTGGCTATTTTTTTTTTACCCCAAAACCATTAAATTTTATCAGCAAAAAGTTGCAGTTTATTTGGAAACAAATTCCCCTTCTTGGTGGACGACCAGGTGAAAATGATTAATAGGGTACACGAGACTTGTTTTTAATCAATTCACATTTGATGATTTCAAAAAATCAATGCACCTTTTAATATATACAAGAGCTCTACAGTATTATATTTCTGCATTTTTGCTATTCATGTCTTTGTTAACATGTGGCTATCAATGTAAATGAATGAATATATAATTTTTTAAATATACAACCCTGATTCCAAAAAAGTTGGGACAAAGTACAAATTGTAAATAAAAACAGAATGCAATAATTTACAAATCTCAAAAACTGATACTGTATTCACAATAGAACATAGACAACATATCAAATGTCGAAAGTGAGACATTTTGAAATTTCATGACAGCAACACATCTCAAAAAAGTTGGGACAGGGGCAATAAGAGGCTGGAAAAGTTAAAGGTACAAAAAAGGAACAGCTGGAGGACCAAATTGCAACTCATTAGGTCAATTGGCAATAGGTCATTAACATGACTGGGTATAAAAAGAGCATCTTGGAGTGGCAGCGGCTCTCAGAAGTAAAGATGGGAAGAGGATCACCAATCCCCCTAATTCTGCGCCAACAAATAGTGGAGCAATATCAGAAAGGAGTTCGACAGTGTAAAATTGCAAAGAGTTTGAACATATCATCATCTACAGTGCATAATATCATCAAAAGATTCAGAGAATCTGGAAGAATCTCTGTGCGTAAGGGTCAAGGCCGGAAAACCATACTGGGTGCCCGTGATCTTCGGGCCCTTAGACGGCACTGCATCACATACAGGCATGCTTCTGTATTGGAAATCACAAAATGGGCTCAGGAATATTTCCAGAGAACATTATCTGTGAATAGAATTCACCGTGCCATCCGCCGTTGCCAGCCAAAACTCTATAGTTCAAAGAAGTCGCATCTAAACATGATCCAGAAGCGCAGACATCTTCTCTGGGCCAAGGCTCATTTAAAATGGACTGTGTCAAAGTGGAAAACTGTTCTGTGGTGAGACGAATCAAAATTTGAAGTTCTTTATGGAAATAAGGGACGCCGTGTCATTCGGACTAAAGAGGAGAAGGACGACCCAAGTTGTTATCAGCGCTCAGTTCAGAAGCCGGCATCTCTGATGGTATGGGATTGCATTAGTGCGTGTGGCATGGGCAGCTTACACATCTGGAAAGACACCATCAATGCTGAAAGGTATATCCAGGTTCTAGAGCAACATATGCTCCCATCTAGACGACGTCTCTTTCAGGGAAGACCTTGCATTGTCCAACATGACAATGCCAAACCACATACTGCATCAATTACAGCATCATGGCTGCGTAGAAGAAGGGTTCGGGTACTGAACTGGCCAGCCTGCAGTCCAGATCTTTCACCCATAGAAAACATTTGGCGCATCATAAAACGGAAGATACGACAAAAAAGACCTAAGACAGTTGAGCAACTAGAATCCTACATTAGACAAGAATGGGTTAACATTCCTATCCCTAAACTTGAGCAACTTGTCTCCTCAGTCCCCAGACGTTTACAGACTGTTGTAAAGAGAAAAGGGGATGTCTCACAGTGGTAAACATGGCCTTGTCCCAACTTTTTTGAGATGTGTTGTTGTCATGAAATTTAAAATCACCTAATTTTTCTCTTTAAATGATACATTTTCTCAGTTTAAACATTTGATATGTCATCTATGTTCTATTCTGAATAAAATATGGAATTTTGAAACTTCCACATCATTGCATTCCGTTTTTATTTACAATTTGTACTTTGTCCCAACTTTTTTGGAATCGAGGTTGTCTAAAATTCCTTACCAAATGGAGACTGGGCTGCTTTCTCTGAAGTTCTTTTCATCATAGTGATAAGGTTACAATACTTTTCACAATACAATATTATTCACATGATCAGCTACTGATATCAGAGGCTTTCAAGGGCAAATACAGCCCCAATTACATACCATATAACGGCGCCCAAATTACGGGCTTGTCAAAAGGCCCAAAATGGAACATACGAAAATCGCCCAAATTAGAAGAAAAAAATCCTGTTTCATAAGGGTGGAGAACCCAAAATATTTTTTAATTATTGTTAAATGTCATTTTTTGGCATATATATTTCAATTTGTTGTTCAGTCGCTTCATAACATGAAGTGAACATGAAATGCGTCTAGCGATTACCGTAAACCGTGTCTGAGTCTCTGACGTCTGAATGTCGTAAAATATACTTCCTTTGTTTATGTTGTGAAATTCTCAACGATTCATAACACGTGGCTGTCGGTTTGTGATACTGTTGATAGTGCTCAGTTCGCATGAAATGCCAGCCACTGTGAGAGCTGCCTCAGACTCCGGAATAACAGCGAGAGAGGAACACGGGGTAATTAACATGACTGTTCATAGTAACTTGTAGCCAGATTCATAACACAGCAGGAGCTAACAGTAGAAGCACGGCGCGTGCTGGTTACTGTATATTGTTCTTCCGGGTGGGAAATGATCAGTGTTAGCTTGTGAATTACATGTATTCATTGTTCTTTGAAAATATATGTACCTTTTTGAAACTTTTCTCTCATTCGGAGAAACATTTATTTTGATACACATTAGAAAATCTTCAGAATTATGGGACATTTGTTTAAATTGGCTATAAATTATTTTGCAAGAAACAGACTGTTGCCAAAAATTCTGATAAAATTTTAATGTACACATGTATATCATAACTTTGAAAATAAGTTATGATACTACAAATTATTTTATGTGGTTATATTATATATTGATATCTGGTTTTATTTTAATTGATATATTGTTGAATTGACATATTCTAGCTTTTTTGATATGTATCAATAGCTTAATTTAGACAGATACATATATGTCATTTTTGATATTTTGATTGTTCTAGATCATTATTCAGGGATGAGAATGGAAAATATTTAAAAAGTCTGAAAAAACCAGGGCGGCGGGGCCCAGGGGGGCGGGGCCCAGGGGTTCCAGGCGCTAATGATTTTTGGCTATTTTTTATTTTATTTTTTTTACCCCAAAACCATTAATTTTATCAGCAAAAAGTTGCAATGTATTTGGAAATAAATTCCCCTTCTTGGTGGACAACCAGGTGAAAATGATTAATAGGGTACAAGAGACTTGTTTTTAATCAATTCACATTTGATGATTTCAAAAAATCAATGCACCTTTTAATATAAACGAGCTCTACAGTATTATATTTCTGCATTTTTGCTATTCATGTCTTTGAATACTCTAATCCTTTACAATGAAGTGCAAACCAGAAAAAAGTTCTGTCATATAATTCTCTTCAGCTTTCTTCTGATGTTATCATGGTAGCAGGAGGCCTTGCATATTAAGCAGGCAACATTCAACATCACTTATCACTTCCCTTTCAACTGTTGTGTGCACTAACTAGGTTTTATCTGGACAGGATGTTGTGTAATGTAATACATATACCATACGGTCAATTTGAAGATCGAGATGGTGATTCTGAATTAAAGAACAGGCATGTACAATGGGCATTACATATTGGAATTTTTTTTAAATCAAAAACTAAGTTCATCTCGGCCTAAAAAATTTGGGCAGACGCTCCCACGCGGCACATGCCAGCAATGTACATCTCATCTCATCTCATTATCTCTAGCCGCTTTATCCTTCTACAGGGTCGCAGGCAATCTGGAGCCTATCCCAGCTGACTACGGGCGAAAGGCGGGGTACACCCTGGACAAGTCGCCAGGTCATCACAGGGCTGACACATAGACACAGACAACCATTCACACTCACATTCACACCTACGGTCAATTTAGAGTCACCGGTTAACCTAACCTGCATGTCTTTGGACTGTGGGGGAAACCGGAGCACCCGGAGGAAACCCACGCGGACACGGGGAGAACATGCAAACTCCACACAGAAAGGCCCTCGCCGGCCACGGGGCTCGAACCCAGGACCTTCTTGCTGTGAGGCGACAGCGCTAACCACTACACCACCGTGCCGCCCGCAATGTACATTATAAATAATATAATGAATCATTGAACAGGCAAAATAATTTTCGACCTACCTTTGTGTTTTTTGGTGTATATGTGAAGTTCGATAGTCCTTGCCCCTCTACTAGCGTAGTTTATCATGTCAGAACACAATGAGCAAAGTACTTTTCCTGGGACGTCTATTTTCCGTATGTGATCACCGAGCTTCGTTGTGACAGTCTGCTTGTTGAACTCGACATTCAGTGTTCTTTCTAACCAAGCCCATCGAAAACAGTTCTTTATTCCTGCACCTTTATCAATCTCCCTCGCTCGATCCTCTTCTTTCTTATCTAGGACTTTTGCCATTGTCGATATGCTAAAATATCCCGCCTGAATACATGTCTTTCCGATGTTACCAATGCGTATCGTCAAACAGTGTGTACGGTCGGTGAACGGTGATTGCAAGCCACGCGTGGAGAGCATGCGTACTTGTGTTTATACACTGCACGCGATGGGATTCCCCGAAAATTCTACCGCAAATAAGTCGAACATTGTTGCAAAAGTGAATGTTAATTACGACATGTCGAAAGACTCGAGTGTGTTAACCCGGAGCCCACCAAGAATCAAGACGTTATAAGGTGACCACAGATCATTAACAATACCCCCCGCAAAGTTCTCAACGGATTTACATCGATCTCAAAAACGATCATTTTGGTCTGAAAAAGTCGGAAATCCGCCGATTGGTGGAAAATTCTCATCCCTGAGTTTCTCTCCTCTGTTGTGTGTGATATTAAACCATCAGCAGCTGAAGCTGAACAGAGAACAGCAGAGAGACCATGAACTTTAATCAGAGAGAGAGAGAGAGAGAGAGAGAGAGAGAGAGACTGAATCTCAGATGGTTCTCTACTAGACTTATAGTGCACTACACAGGGGCAATAAACTTGTTTCTCCAGAGTCTACAGAGTGCATTTATAGAACACTATAGATTTATATTTTTGTAGAATCAGAGAAGTAAACAATGATTATTCCATATAAATCCTACAAACATTCAGCCACTCGTTCTTGAGACAGCATGCGAACAAGAATTTCAGAAAAAATGGACAGAAAACCCGAAAACATACCGGTTTCACCTCTCAGTGTCGGAGGAATAAAAATGTCAGTGTAATTTATGATGTTCGTTTGTCTAATTACTTTTTATCCCTCAAAAAGAGGGACCACATATAAGCAGTGCTGTAATTTCAACACCAGTCGCCCAATCTGGATGCAAGTTTCCTCAAAATAAAGCTGAAGGTCTGCACTTTGAGCTCACCTTCATTATTTAATTTCATCAACAATATACTGTGGGAAAAAAAATTATTTAGATTCATATCTAAATCAGGGCTGGATTTAGGGGGGTCCTGGGTTGGGATATGCCCCGCCCTAAAACTGTCCTTGCACTGCATCAAGACTTTTTTAGGATCACATTATCTAGTAAATCAATTCCATCTCGTGTCAAACCTAAAGCCTGAAGGCCAAAATACGGCTCACTGCCTCGTTTCATTCGGCCCGTGTGAACTTTAAAAAATAACACTGAAACTACTTTTCACACAAACCCTGATAATTTTATGTAACAAGAAATAAATAGCTTAAAAAATGACTTTGGATCTTCTGTCCTCTACATCTCAGAAACTAATGCAGATACAAGTCCGGAATTTTTCACTATTTATCGGGAACAGTGACATTATTCAACAAGTTTGAAGCAAATCTGAGATTACCAGTTGGAAACTTTTTTTTTTTTTAAATCTGGTGATTATGCATTTTAATTAATTTCTAAAAGAAAAAATACATTTCAGACACACTGCAGTCAGATCTAGTCATTTTTTGTGCTGCAGCTTCTCACATACGTCCATCTGACCCAAAGACTCTGTGACAAATCATCAGTGTGCAGTGAAAAGAAACAATCTTCCTCCTCAGGACATTGATGATGAACCTAAAACCTCTGCTTCAGTCTCACTATTAGAGAATGTGTCTTACTGAGGAGCAGGTCATGTGACGCTGAGAGAGATGATCTTACCCCAGTGTCTCCAGTTTACAGTGAGGATTCTCCAGTACAGCACAGAGACGCTTCACTCCTGAGTCTCCCAGATTATTATCAGACAGATCCAGTTGTCTCAGGTGTGAGGGGTTTGATCTCAGAGCTGAACTCAGAGCAGCACAGCCTTCATCTGAGACACCACACTCACACAACCTGCAGAGACACAATGACACACACTTCATCAACAGATTTTCATCTTGGTGTAATAGTGGTTGTGAAGATGATGTCTCTCATGTTGGACTGTCTCTATTCTCTTTGTAGCGCCCCGTTAGCTAACCTGCTATGCTTACGAGTGCGCTCCCCGAATCCATGTGCGGAGATCTCTCTCTCTCTCTCTCTCTCTCTCTCTCTCTAGTTAACCAATGCAATATTTAAGTAATTTTGTTGAATGTGCCTTTACTTACTCAAGGTGACTACTCATAAACTTAGCTACTTTAAACAATACTGTAGGAATAGCACTCCTAGGTAAACATAATAAATGTTGTCTTTATATCTATTGTGTAACGGTGTCTTCTAATATCCTGATGGCGGTCCCTACTATTATCACCTAGAAGGAGTTTTAAACCTTTTTTAAGGGACATGTACCATTTACCCTTTAAACTATGTATACAGTATAATACCATGCATGAATAGGTCAAATAAACTGCACATATGCACCAAGCATAAATTTTAACTATTTACTTAAAGTAGTTGGAAATATATACATCCAGCTCATAGGCTGCAACACAAATGAAATGGTTGTCTCTTAAATTCAGTTCAGTTAGTTGTAAACGGTAAATAAACTCAAATGTATCCACTACCAATAGCAAACAAAAACTTTACTAAACCTTCTATTACTGCCGGCAGTTTACCTTAAGATAACCATGACATGAAACAAAATAAAATGGGTACCCGACAAAAAAGCAGAAGTCAGTTAGAGAACGATGCAGGCCTGTAACGTAGCTTGTGGGCGGAGAGGCCTTAACCAAAATGGCCGCTTCACGCCGTTGCACATAAACAAAACAAACAAACAAAAAAAGCTCATCCATGCAGCCGTTTTGCCGCCGTCTGCTTTGTGGTAGCCTCGCAATGCTGGAGAGGGTAAATGGACTCGTTGCCCCTGAAAACGATGACCCGCCTCCGGTCGGAATCCTCAGTCTGGTCACTGCCGTAGAGCCGAGCTGGCCGCACTTTCCAGTCCGCCTGAACGCGCGTGAGCTCCGTTCAGAATTAAACACTCACGATGTTCTACGCGGGAAGCTCTTGTCCCAAAGTTCCGCCAACTTGCGTGCAAACACTACTATGTCCGCATCGAATCAACGTTTATGACTCACAGTCCGGTTGTCACTAAACAGTTACAATGTAACTACAGAAATTAGTGTTTGACTAACTCTTTTGTTCACTCCGATCACCACCCAACTCTCTGCTTCTCTCTCCTGCTGCTCCTCCCGCCTCTCTCCTCCTCCTCCTCCTCCGACCCCCTACTCTGATTGGCCCATACGCCAGGTAAGTAATTTTTTAACAAACTTAATTCTTTTCACATACACACATTGTTTTCACAGTTTTAACACATTGACATTCCCATTTTAAACACAGGTCAAGTAAATAAAATAAAAATCAGAAATTAATAATCCCAAAAATCCCAAAGGGCGACATCTTCACCAATCACAAGCTATTATTAATAATGACTCAAACATTCCCACTGTTACTGACATTAAGTTTACTCGAGGTGCAAATGATTCAGCAAAGTCAATAATTTAAAGGTTTAATGATCACATATTTAATTGTTAAAGATATTTTAATTATTTCTTTAAAGTAAAAGTGATTCTGAGGAGAAATGATCACTTCATGACTAATATATTTGTTCTGCATGTTTTACTTTTACAGAAAATTTTAATTGATAAACAACACTGTATACAACTATTAACTGCTGCTTTAGTGAGTTATTGTGACTCTCAGAGAGATGATCTTACCACAGTGTCTCCACTTTACAGTGAGGATTCTCCAGTACAGCACAGAGACGCTTCACTCCTGAGTCTTCTAGTTTATTCTGAGACAGATCCAGTGTCTCCACAGTCAGATGCAGTTCTCTCAGACTGGAGGTTTCTGAGTTGAGCACTGAGACCAGAGCTTCAGCACTACTCCCTTCAATTGCATCACAACTGATCCTGAAGGAAATAAAATAATACATAATAAACTCACAAAAATTATCAAACAGGTCCTCAAATCTTTCACGGCACCATTTCATTTTCATAAATGACAAAAGTACAAACTCCGAGTCGACAACACACTGAAATGCTGTAACAGTAATTCACAGTTCGAGCTGTTCGGATTTGAGTTGCCTGCTGCGCACGTCATCACTGACACATGGGATAAACACGCAACATCAAATCTGATCACCAAATCGGGAAATAAGAGTCTGATCTCAAATATTTATAAGAGGAGAAAGGAAAAGAGTTTCAAAAGTCAGGTTTAGATGAAGCAGGCAGAGATCAAGGCAGAGTCATATTTATCTGAACAGATCAGACATTTGATTTGTTCTCTAATTAGTGAGCGACTGAAATGATCACAGCCCAGTGCTGAAGGAGTTTTATGGAGCTACTCATGATGAGCTCGTTGGCCAACAGTGTGGTTTTTGTGTGTGTGTGTGTGTGTGTGTGTGTTCCCAGGTGCTCCTTATTTGTTCCTGGTGCCAGTGATTTACAGACTGGACATGTTCTTCCCCTTACACTCTGTGCGTTGTCTCTCCCTGCCTGACTAAGCAAGTAAGTAAGTAAATAAGTAAAAAAGCGCTACAGCATGGAGAAGAACAAAAGCTGTGAGAAGGTCAAAGGAACAAAAAAGTTAAAATTTATGAAGATATCAGGATATTAGAAAAACAACAACAAAACAAAAATGGGGTGCACCTCTGTACAAAAAGAATAGTAAAACTGGGATTGGCAACTATAGACCAGTCTCCATCCTCCCTGTGGTGTCAAAGGTTCTGGAGACAGACAGTTATAACCAGTTATATGACCATCTCCAACAAAAGAGTTTGTTATGAATATCAATCTGGTTTTCGACCATCTTTCTCTTCTGATACCCGTCTCATCCACTTGACCTGATTCGGAAGCAGATGGACTCAGGAAATTACACTGGAATGGTGTTATTGGATTTGCAAAAGGCCTTCGACATTGTCGATCATGAGATCTTACTGATGAAACTGCAAGCTATTGGTCTAAATGGTGCATTTATTAAGTCGTTTCAGTCATATTTGACAGGCCGGTCTCAGATAGTTAATGGTGTTCATTCTACTCCTAGACATATTGTCCGTGGGGTTCCGCAGAGTTCAAATTTGGGGCCCCTGCTTTTCTAAGATGATCATTTTACTGAGTTTTGAGGAGACTTGAGAAGAAAGTGTGCTGCTGATCAGAAACAGGGAAAAGCCGAGATCATCTTATTCAGACAAAAGCAGCAGGATGAAGTCAGAGACAGCAGGGTGT
Organism: Neoarius graeffei; assembly: GCF_027579695.1. Classification (NCBI taxonomy): domain Eukaryota; kingdom Metazoa; phylum Chordata; class Actinopteri; order Siluriformes; family Ariidae; genus Neoarius; species Neoarius graeffei. Next base: position 17,864,307 of record NC_083590.1, on the reverse strand, counting down.
CACAAGGAGACGAGGTGTTCATTTACAATCACTCTCATGCACTCAGACGGGACATTTTGGAGACTCTGACTGACTCCATCTTCTGCTTTCAGATGAATTTTAAATCAATTTTACTGAACAACAAACAGCCTTAACGACAACTGTGAGGAAAAAGTCGGATTTTTTTTTCTACTTTAAGACCCACCTATTCATACTTGTAACGAGTCGGGGCCCATTAAAAAAGATCCCCAATTATTTTGGCTCATCTATACAATAGATTATTAGATTCTGATAGAAAAGTGTATTAATAGGATGCGATATCACTCCCTGTTACAGATTGGAGACCAGGAATTAAATAAATACAATAAAAACAAACTGTTTTTAATTGTAGGTATTGTATTTAAAACTGTATGAATGTGCCAGAAGTGAACATAAAACCATGCAGGACATTCTCAGTCAAAAGGGATTAATGATCCAAAAGTGGAGTCTGGTCTTTTAACACAAGAACTTATTGCCATGTTTGCATACAACAAACAAACAAGTTATTAAGACCGAGAAGTACACTCAAAAGAAGTGGATATAGAACCCACTCAATGGGATAGACCCTTACACGCTAACAAAGAAGGATTTTTCCTACGAGTTGGAAAATTATCCATCCGTTGAGTTCCCCGACATCTCAAACTACCTGGTGCTGCAGACATCGTTCTACACGCACACACAGATGAGAACCTGGAAGAGCATGGACGTGTACAACTTTTTATATGCGGCGGAGTTAAAGATCTGGGGATCAGGACACTACAAGATAGACGGCAGTAGACGGATCTAAGTGCAGGAAGAATGCATTATTTATTAGCAGGCGTGATATTTAAGCCAAGTTTATCTGTATTGCGCTTTTAACAGTCGACACTGTCGCAAAGCAGCTTTACAGAGAATTAAAGACTTTAAACATGAGCTAATTTTAACCCGAATTTATCCCCAATGATCAAGCCTGTGGCGACGGTGGCAAGAAAATAACTCCCTCAGACGACACGAAGAAGAAACCTTGAGAGGAACCCGACTCAAAAGGGAACCCATCCTCATCTGGGTGATAACGGATAGCATGATTATAAATAACTCGCTTCTATAACTGTGTCCTACAGAGTCACAAAGTATAACTGTGTAACCAGGAAATTCATTATAGATTTAACATGAAGTCGATTTTGTTGAAGTTATAAACAGGGACGCAGGAACTAGGGGTGCTGAGGGTGCTGCAGCACCCCCCTCCTGGACAACAGACGCAACTACAACATTGGCGTTGTAAATTCAGGCATACGTTTTTCTTTTATTCTAAAATAAAAACAAAATGAAAAAACATTTTTTCTTCTAATTTTTACATGCTTATAAGTAGTTTTAAATGTAATTTAAAAATTTGGTTTGAGTTGAGTGATAAACGTTTAGACCTCAACCAGACCGGAAAGAACAGTGGCGTAGAACAGTGCACTGGTGGCGGGAGAGTTCGTTTAGCTAGTGGTGTGTGTCAATGTAGCAGCAATGAGCCAGAAAAGGATTTCTGATTTCTTTAAAGATGGAGGGGGCCAAAAAGCCAAAGAGAAAAAGTCTTATGACGGAGGGCACGAGGAAGTTCAGGAGGAGGACGAGAGGCCTTCATCATCAGGGCAGGCTTCCCACTCCAGCACTGGCTGTAGCACTGCCACTGACCAGCAGCTAACTGGCTGTAGTGAAAGCACCAGTAGGGCTACCACCTCCCCTGGTTTTGCTGCTTGATTAATTATTTTTCTAGTTTCCTCTATGTTATCAGGCTATTCTATTTCAGAATAGTAGACCTAATTGGTTCTGTGTATTTCTTTTTTTCATTATTACTTTGCTGTAGTTCATTGAATGGACGCAAGAGGAGAATCAGCACGGCTGCCTCCGCTGCGTGTGTGAGAGCGGGAGAACACGAACGTGAGTGTGGACTATGAACGATGTCAAAATGCGGCCGTAAATAATTAATAGGCTACTAGATGGTGAATTAATAGGCCCTCTCTTCTTTTAGTATGGTTAATCTTATTAAGGTTATGGTTATCTTGTTTTTGTCACCTAAAAATGTACGCCTACGAGTACGACCTATCATAGTTTGGATGTTTGATACCAGGGACAGCTATGCGGCGCGCTCTGGCTGAGAACGCACTTTGTATTTTTCATCTTTTGTCTAAAAAAATAAATGCACTTATTATTGAATACATGTGAGTGTCTCAGTAAATGTAAGATTATAGCTCTGGCCTGGCTTTTAGTAGCCTACTGTAAGAAATAATACTGAGAATATAGCCTTTGGGCTATATTTGGTGCATCATCCGATGACATAGCCTACAGCACCCTGCACTTCAGATGAGTTCCTGCGTCCCTGGTTATAAACTGTTCATGATAACTGCAGTCCTAAAGTTAGCAAGTCAGCTGTAGTCTTCAGGCATAAATGTATTACTGTAAGTGTCCAGAGCGTCTTCCAAGTGGGTTTATTATTATTTTTTTGAACAAAAGCAAAACAGAAAGCAGAGTATTTAAACAGCGTTATGAACATGGCTAGAAACAAATGTGACAGTGATGATGACAATACTTTGCGAAGTCTCTGTGAAAACAGTGTCCGTATCTGCGTGTGCTGATTGCGCTCAAATCAGTGTCAGGTGTTTCCCATAACGACTGGGTCCCAAATGCGCGCACAACATACTCCGTGAGCGCACGTGGCCACTCGAGTTGTGTCAGACTCAAGCGCGCAAAGGCACAACAATCAAGTGTTCACCTGCTGTGTGACCACAACTTTTAGCTCATGTGTACATCACCATGCATTGCCACCAAAATGCCTCATTTTCATCAATAACCCACTGCAAAGCATCGCGAGCTGTAGTGCGACTGTAGCTTAATGAGGCGGATGTGACGTCGGATGCAACCCAGTAATTTTACCTTACTATGAGAAAAAAATTAACTTCAACTTGGCGGGGGGGACGACTAGCAGGCTACTAGATGGTGCTTCACAGCCCACTAATGGGCCGCAGTGGTTGAGAAACAGTGGAAGAGAGTGAAAATTTCTAAAACTGCTTTCAAAGCTGCTCGCTGAATAAGGAAGTAAAAGTTCACTAGTTAGAATCACAAATAAATTTCAGAAATTAATGCAAATAATCAAACAACTTTATACTTTCAATTTATTTGCAATATTTACAAATTATTCCACCACTGCAGGCTCCGATATGCTCAAGTTTGAGACGTCAATCATGTTCTTTCCCGATTTACTGACTGGCAGTTGGTTACAAGGTTCCGCCCCTTTGAGAGATCTACCGATCCTAATAAGGAGAAGCCGTGCATCCAGGTGGGACAAACGAAAAACGCGTTATCCAGTAAAACGCCGAGATTTTTTTGATTCACTAAAATAATGTCTGCAATGTGTCTCTCTCACACACGGTTCACATTTATTTTTTTCCCTTTTCATATACTACCTCAATTCCTCATGCCATCAGACTTCTCAACTCTGAGGAACTGGTCTGATTCTCACGGACTGTTGAACACACCACTCACACTACACTCTTTACACAGTCAACAATAATGCACTATTGCTTTACAATGTCTCTCACACACAAGGTTTACATTTATTTATTCCCTTCTCATAGATGACCTCATTATGCACACTCAACTCCGCACTTTATGTTGTTTGTGTAGTTTATTGTCTGCAGTGTTGCACTCTTGCACTTTGTTGTATTTGTAGATTTGTAATCCTGTGATTTTTAAAAAAAATTTATTGGATTTCATCTACTCACTTTACACGATACAATAATAAAAACAAGAGACAGAGACATACAATAAAAAACTAACAAAACTTAAATATGCGCGTAGATGAGGGGCGAACTAACGGACTCGAGGTCCCATAAGTTAAGCCCCATTTACAAAACACAAAGAAAAAATAACCCCACATTATATTACACTACAAAAAATACAACAAAACAGCGCAACTCACGCGCAGCAGTTCATTCTATGTGTTGATCTGCAGTATGGGCAAACGGTTTTCCAGGAGCATACGCGCTGGGGGTCAAAAACAGATTTTAATTTTTCAAGATAGTGAATTCTAACATGGTCTTTAAAAAGAAAGTAGCTTCCCGATTGTCTAATTGGGAGAGGGAGATTATTCCAAATTGGTACAATTCTGTTAAAATAGGAGTCTCTAAACAGTGAGGTGCGAAAACGCATAGGCTTGAGATTTAAATTTGTAGATGCACTTCTTGTTCGGACGCTTGATAAGAGAAAATGGTTATTATTATGAAAGCTCACTAGCTTGTTTAGACATTTAAAGAAAAAACAAAGATCTCTATATTCTAACCAGTAAGAAATTGGCAGCATATTCAGCTTGAGAAAGCGCGTTTTATAATCCAGCCTTAATTGATGGTGGGGATGGCACCCCAGGATGAAGCGGGTTGCGCGCCTCCGGACGCTCTCCAGTAACTTAAGATCAGTAATAGATGACTGGGGCGCCCAGACTTCGCTAGCATAGCCAAGATTACTACGCACAAAACACAGGTAAAGCAGTTTCTTGCAGTTAGCCCCTATGAAGCTATTACAATGACGACGCAAAAAACTGCGCTTGCGATTAGCCTTTGCGACAATGATGGAAATGTGCAAGCTCCAAGTAAGCTTGCACGAGATTGTGACCCCAAGATCCTTCTGGGAAGGCACAACTGACAAGACGTGACCTCCCAGGGTATAGGGACTGGCCGCAATAGACGGAATGTTACTTTTGCGTTTTCTTGAAATTCTGAGACATTCGCACTTATCTACATTAAATGAGAGCTCCCAGAGCTCAGTCCATTTAAACATAGAACACAGGTCATGCTGCAACAATTCACAGTCGTTAGCCGTCCTTACAACCCTGTAGCACTTGGCATCATCAGCGTAGAGAGCCATTTTGGTGTTGGTGCTTATCACTTCAGAGAGATCGTTTATATAAAGAAGAAACAAGAACGGTGCTAGCAGGCTGCCTTGAGGAACCCCAGAGGTAACTCTCGCCCATGGTGAAAAAGCCCCGTCCAAGAGAACACGCTGAGTTCTGCAACCAAGGTAGTCCGCAAACCAGCTATGTAGAGAGCCCGTAATACCAAACAGGGAAAGTTTGTGAAGAACGCGACCGTAAGGGACTGAGTCGAAGGCTTTACTGAAATCGAGATAGAGCAGATCGATTTCCTGTCCAGCATCCAGCACCGTCCCTAATTCGTGCAAGACCCCAAGAAGCTGTGTTACACAAGATCTTCCTTCAGTAAAACCATGTTGCAGCAACGATAGCAGATCAATAAGCTCTGGGACCAATTTGCATAAAACGCAGTGTTCACAGAGCTTACTAATGATGGACAAAAGGGAGATCTGCCTATAGTTCGAAATGTCTGCTTTGTCACCTTTTTTGTATAGAGGACAGATGTTAGCACTCTTCCACTTGCAAGGTAACCTTGCAGAACTTAGTGACTGGTTGAAAAGTACACAAAGTGAAGGCATGAGCTCACAAGCACACTCCTTTAAGATCTTGGGATGGATATTGTCTGGTCCAGGAGTCTTAAATGGATCAAGGCGATTAAGTGCTGACAGTACGTCTTCCTCAGATAGAATAATGGACTCCAAACGTAAATCCGTGAAAGGCGTTGAAGGCAGATTGTTGGGGATAGAAAAATCGTCATTAAACACGGACAAGAAGTAATTATTGAAAGGATTTGCCTTCTCTTTAGCTTCGGTGAATGAAGACCCATTCAGGTTGACTGTTTCCGGTATCGAAGAACTTTTAGATAGACGACTGAAGTAGCTCCAAAAACGCTTAGGCTGAGAAAAGCACGAGTCCGAGATATCTTTGATGTAAGATGCACGCTTAGCCCGTACTAGATATTTAAGGTCTTTGCGTAACGAGTGAAATTTATCCCACAGGCTCGAGCTGTCCTTGTGAATGGCCTTTTTCCTTGCGGTATTCTTTTTGTGGAGCGCGTGAAGTACTTCGTCGAACCAGGGCGGCATAACAAACTTCCTTATTTTCCGATTTGGAATGAAATGTTCAACCTGACTCAAAAGAGCAGACTTCCAAGAAAGCCAGTTTTCTTCGATTGACTGATCCGGCGAGATAGCACTTGTCAGAGGATTATTAAACAAGTGATTTCTCAAACCTTCAAAGTCAGCTTTTTGAAGATTGAACGATTGCTGGCTGATGTTATTGTTTTTATTCGGAACTCTTGAAGTGAAATGCAAATCAAAGGTTACTGCTCTGTGATCCGACTTCAAAGCAACACCCTCTCCGCCAGTCACATCGATGTTGGAAACACCTTCAACAATGGTGGTCAACAATAGATCCAGAATATTGTTTTCGCGTGTCGGAGATTCAATTAGCTGGAACACATTCTGGTCTACGAGTTGTTCACAGAATGAAAATAAGGTTGAATTCGAAGAGTCACAAAAACCAGAACCTTCGAGCCAAGTCACTTCGGGGAGGTTAAAATCGCCAACAAAAACCAACCTGTCATAACTGACAGAGTTCAAGATGTTAATAAAATCATGAAGCCAGGCGACGGAAGCGCTTGGGGGTCTGTAAAAAACCGCTAACAGAACCTTTCCACAGTTATTAGTGATTATCTCTATAGCCAAATGCTCAATGACCGAGCAGTCGCACAACTTTACTTGTTTACAGCGCAAAGAACTGCGACAAGCAATCAGTACTCCCCCTCCTTCCAAATCCAAACACTGCAAACTGTCCCTGTCGCATCGATATAAATCATAGCCCCATGGCAAAACTTCAGAGTCCGAAATGTTATTATTTAACCAAGTCTCTGAGACAAATACCATGTCAAAGTTGTTAGCGTAGACCATGTCTTGAAAAGGGCGCAGTTTGTTGCCAGACTTGATGCTGCGAGCATTTTGGTAAAAACAGCGAAGAGAGGGAAACTTGTGATTTGAGTCATCAGATGAAAGAGTGAGATCTCGGCTCGACCGAGCGCTAGCCATAGAGCCTGCACACACTCGAGCAGCCCGTCGCTCAAGGATGACATGATGTGTAATGTAGAACCATGGTCCTGGAGAAACCTTGAGTTTTAACTGTGTACTGTACAAACTGTATATGGTTGAAATGACAAATAAAAAAGCCTTGACTGTGATATTGAACGACACCAAGACTGATGAATAAAAGAGACACTTTGGGAAACGTTTCATTGCTGCATTTTAATGGAATGTGAGGGGAAGCCGGGCTTCCAGTGTCGTCTTAAAGCAAGTCACCACTGACAGAGATGGACTGGAAGATTATTTACGATTTTAAAGTGCATATCACGGGTAAATTCAGGAGCAAGATCAATGCAATTCTCCTATTTTATATTAAACTTTGGTCAAATATCTGTCACATTTTGCGCAATTTTTTTACCTTGCGCAATACCAGAAAAATTCAGTTGAAATCAAGCCATTTGAGGCGAATTGGTCCGCCTCTGAAAAAACTTGGCATTTGGATTTCCCGGCAAACATTGATTTTCGTGACGTCGCGTGCGGGACGCCTCCCTCTGAATCCTACGTCAGCGTTGGTTTGTTTATGAGAAAACGACCTGGTGGTTTTCTGCAAATTTCTTCAATGTTATCACGTAATTATTAAAATGGTTAACAGATGTATCGTAGGAGGGTGTAGCAACACCAATCATGATGGGATTAGGACTCATCGTTTCCCAAAAGACCGGACAATGAGAGAGAAATGGGAGCGCTTGGTCTACACAGGCTGTGCACTGAAACCGTGCAAAGCTCGCGCAGCCTGCTGGCGCATCCGCAGGTGACGTCACGAATCTGGCTCCAGACTCCCTTGGGATTTTTCCAGACGTGTTTTGTTATTTTATTTTTTGTTGCTGTAGACAGATGGCCTTGTGCAAAATTACCCTTCTGGATGAGTGTGTAAAGGGACATACTTTCATAAAAAAAAATTGGTCCAGAATATGCACTTTAACATGTATTATTATTATTACTACTAAAATAACGTATTTGAAAAATTCAACATCAGCTAAAGGATTGTTGCCATGGCTTTCAGGTTACTGGAAGTTATTTTCTGCTCCTATTTTCTGCATCAGTTCTGTGGCATTAACGTCTCATTTTAGTTTTTAAACTCTATATTCCTGAGATCATTTCCACCATGTCACTGCTGCTTTAAACCCTGCAGCTCACACAGAGGGCAGTTAGTTTGTGTCTCAGGTGCAGTTTGTGTGATTAGTTACAGTGTTGTAGTAAATTTCACAGTGATTTCAGACACATTGCAGTCGGATCAAGTCCCGTTTTGTGCTGCAGCTTCTCACATACGTCCATCTGACCCAAAGACTCTGTGACAAATCATCAGTGTGCAGTGAAAAGAAACAATCTTCCTCCTCAGGACATTGATGATGAACCTAAAACCTCTGCTTCAGTCTCACTATTAGAGAATGTGTCTTACTGAGGAGCAGGTCATGTGACTCTCAGAGAGATGATCTTACCCCAGTGTCTCCAGTTTACAGTGAGGATTCTCCAGTACAGCACAGAGACGCTTCACTCCTGAGTCTCCCAGATTATTATAGGACAGATCCAGTTCTCTCAGGTGTGAGGGGTTTGATCTCAGAGCTGAACTCAGAGCAGCACAGCCTTCATCTGAGACACCACAACCCCACAACCTGCAGAGACACAATGACACACACTTCATCAACAGATTTTCATCTTGGTGTAATAGTGGTTGTGAAGATGATGTCTCTCATGTTGGACTGTCTCTATTCTCTTCACCAATCACAAGCTATTATTAATAATGACTCAAACATTACCACTGTTACTGACATTAAGTTTACTCGAGGTGCAAATGATTCAGCAAAAAGTCAATAATTTAAAGGTTTAATGATCACATATTTAATTGTTAAAGATATTTTAATTATTTCTTGAAAGTAAAAGTGATTCTGAGGAGAAATGATCACTTCATGACTAATATATTTGTTCTGCATGTTTTACTTTTACAGAAAATTTTAACTGATAAACAACACTGTATACAACTATTAACTGCTGCTTTAGTGAGTTATTGTGACTCTCAGAGAGATGATCTTACTCCAGTTTCTCCACTTTACAGTGAGGATTCTCCAGTACAGCACAGAGACGCTTCACTCCTGAGTCTCCCAGATTATTAAAGGACAGATCCAGTTCTCTCAGGTGTGAGGGGTTTGATCTCAGAGCTGAACTCAGAGCAGCACAGCCTTCATCTGAGACACCACAACCACACAACCTGCAGAGACACAATGACACACACTTCATCAACAGATTTTCATCTTGGTTTAATTCTTACTTTAATGATGAGGAGTGTAAAATTAATTTTATTATTCAGAATGTCATGATTTAATATCACCTGTTTATTCTCATTAACAGTGTAATTAATAATGATAATACTGAGTGTTATATTTAGTTTCCAGGGATGAGAATGAAAAATATTAAAAAAGTCTGAAAAAAAGCCGGGGGTTTGGGGGTCGCAGGCACCCAGCGGGGCCCAGGGGCAGAGACCCGGGAGCTAATGATTTTTGGCTATTTTTTTTTTTTTACCCCAAAACCATTAAATTTTATCAGCAAAAAGTTGCAGTTTATTTGGAAATAAATTCCCCTTCTTGGTGGACGACCAGGTGAAAATGATTAATAGGGTACACGAGACTTGTTTTTAATCAATTCACATTTGATGATTTCAAAAAATCAATGCACCTTTTAATATATACAAGAGCTCTACAGTATTATATTTCTGCATTTTTGCTATTCATGTCTTTGTTAACATGTGGATATCAATGTAAATGAATGAATATATAATTTTTTAAATATACAACCCTGATTCCAAAAAAGTTGGGACAAAGTACAAATTGTAAATAAAAACAGAATAATTTACAAATCTCAAAAACTGATATTGTATTCACAATAGAACACAGGCAACATATCAAATGTCGAAAGTGAGACATTTTGAAATTTCATGCCTAATATTGGCTCATTTGAAATTTCATGACAGCAACACATCTCAAAAAAGTTGGGACAGGGGCAATAAGAGGCTGGAAAAGTTAAAGGTACAAAAAAGGAACAGCTGGAGGACCAAATTGCAACTCATTAGGTCAATTGGCAATAGGTCATTAACATGGCTGGGTATAAAAAGAGCATCTTGGAGTGGCAGCGGCTCTCAGAAGTAAAGATGGGAAGAGGATCACCAATCCCCCTAATTCTGCGCCGACAAATAGTGGAGCAATATCAGAAAGGAGTTCGACAGTGTAAAATTGCAAAGAGTTTGAACATATCATCATCTACAGTGCATAATATCATCAAAAGATTCAGAGAATCTGGAAGAATCTCTGTGCGTAAGGGTCAAGGCCGGAAAACCGTACTGGGTGCCCGTGATCTTCGGGCCCTTAGATGGCACTGCATCACATACAGGCATGCTTCTGTATTGGAAATCACAAAATGGGCTCAGGAATATTTCCAGAGAACATTATCTGTGAACACAATTCACCGTGCCATCCGCCGTTGCCAGCTAAAACTCTATAGTTCAAAGAAGAAGTCGTATCTAAACATGATCCAGAAGCGCAGACGTCTTCTCTGGGCCAAGGCTCATTTAAAATGGACTGTGGCAAAGTGGAAAACTGTTCTGTGGTCAGACGAATCAAAATTTGAAGTTCTTTATGGAAATCAGGGACGCCGTGTCATTCGGACTAAAGAGGAGAAGGACGACCCAAGTTGTTATCAGCGCTCAGTTCAGAAGCCTGCATCTCTGATGGTATGGGGTTGCATTAGTGCGTGTGGCATGGGCAGCTTACGCATCTGGAAAGACACCATCAATGCTGAAAGGTATATCCAGGTTCTAGAGCAACATATGCTCCCATCCAGACGACGTCTCTTTCAGGGAAGACCTTGCATTGTCCAACATGACAATGCCAAACCACATACTGCATCAATTACAGCATCATGGCTGCGTAGAAGAAGGGTTCGGGTACAGAACTGGCCAGCCTGCAGTCCAGATCTTTCACCCACAGAAAACATTTGGCGCATCATAAAACGGAAGATACGACAAAAAAGACCTAAGACAGTTGAGCAACTAGAATCCTACATTAGACAAGAATGGGTTAACATTCCTATCCCTAAACTTGAGCAACTTGTCTCCTCAGTCCCCAGACGTTTACAGACTGTTGTAAAGAGAAAAGGGGATGTCTCACAGTGGTAAACATGGCCTTGTCCCAACTTTTTTGAGATGTGTTGTTGTCATGAAATTTAAAATCACCTAATTTTTCTCTTTAAATGATACATTTTCTCAGTTTAAACATTTGATATGTCATCTATGTTCTATTCTGAATAAAATATGGAATTTTGAAACTTCCACATCATTGCATTCCGTTTTTATTTACAATTTGTACTTTGTCCCAACTTTTTTGGAATCGAGGTTGTCTAAAATTCCTTACCAAATGGAGACTGGGCTGCTTTCTCTGAAGTTCTTTTCATCATAGTGATAAGGTTACAATACTTTTCACAATACAATATTATTCACATGATCAGCTACTGATATCAGAGGCTTTCAAGGGCAAATACAGCCCCAATTACATACCATATAACGGCGCCCAAATTACGGGCTTGTCAAAAGGCCCAAAATAGAACATACGAAAATCGCCCAAATTAGAAGAAAAAATCCTGTTTCATAAGGGTGGAGAACCCAAAATATTTTTAAATTATTGTTAAATGTCATTTTTTGGCATATATATTTCAATTTGTTGTTCAGTCGCTTCATAACATGAAGTGAACATGAAATGCGTCTAGCGATTACCGTAAACCGTGTCTGAGTCTCTGACGTCTGAATGTCGTAAAATATACTTCCTTTGTTTATGTTGTGAAATTCTCAACGATTCATAACACGTGGCTGTCGGTTTGTGATACTGTTGATAGTGCTCGGTTCGCATGAAATGTCAGCCACTGTGAGAGCTGCCTCAGACTCCGGAATAACAGCGAGAGAGGAACACGGGGTAATTAACATGACTGTTCATAGTAACTTGTAGCCAGATTCATAACACAGCAGGAGCTAACAGTAGAAGCACGGCGCGTGCTGGTTACTGTATATTGTTCTTCCGGGTGGGAAATGATCAGTGTTAGCTTGTGAATTACATGTATTCATTGTTCTTTGAAAATATATGTACCTTTTTGAAACTTTTCTCTCTTTTGGAGAAACATTTATTTTGATACACATTAGAAAATCTTCAGAATTATGGGACATTTGTTTAAATTGGCTATAAATTATTTTGCAAGAAACAGACTGTTGCCAAAAATTCTGATAAAATTTTAATGTACACATGTATATCATAACTTTGAAAATAAGTTATGATACTACAAACTATTTTATGTGGTTATATTATATATTGATATCTGGTTTTATTTTAATTGATATATTGTTGAATTGACATATTCTAGCTTTTTTGATATGTATCAATAGCTTAATTTAGACAGATACATATATGTCATTTTTGATATTTTGATTGTTCTAGATCATTATTCAGGGATGAGAATGGAAAATATTTAAAAAGTCTGAAAAAAACAGGGGGGCGGGGCCCAGGGGTTCTAATGATTTTTGGCTATTTTTTATTTTTTATTTTTTTACCCCAAAACCATTAATTTTATCAGCAAAAAGTTGCAATGTATTTGGAAATAAATTCCCCTTCTTGGTGGACAACCAGGTGAAAATGATTAATATGGTACAAGAGACTTGTTTTTAATCAATTCACATTTGATGATTTCAAAAAATCAATGCACCTTTTAATATAAACGAGCTCTACAGTATTATATTTCTGCATTTTTGCTATTCATGTCTTTGAATACTCTAATCCTTTAAAATGAAGTGCAAACCAGAAAAAAGTTCTGTCATATAATTCTCTTCAGCTTTCTTCTGATGTTATCATGGTAGCAGGAGGTCTTGCATATTAAGCAGGCAACATTCAACATCACTTATCACTTCCCTTTCAACTGTTGTGTGTACTAACTAGGTTTTATCTGGACAGGATGTTGTGTAATGTAATACATATACCATATGGTCAATTTGAAGATCGAGATGGTGATTCTGAATTAAAGAACAGGCATGTACAATGGGCATTACATATTGGAATTTTTTTTAAATCAAAAACTAAGTTCATCTCGGCATAAAAAATTTGGGCAGACGCTCCCACGCGGCACATGCCAGCAATGTACATCTCATCTCATTATCTCTAGCCGCTTTATCCTTCTACAGGGTCGCAGGCAAGCTGGAGCCTATCCCAGCTGACTACGGGCGAAAGGCGGGGTACACCCTGGACAAGTCGCCAGGTCATCACAGGGCTGACACACAGACACAGACAACCATTCACACTCACATTCACACCTACGGTCAATTTAGGGTCACCGGTTAACCTAACCTGCATGTCTTTGGACTGTGGGGGAAACCGGAGCACCCGGAGGAAACCCACGCGGACACGGGGAGAACATGCAAACTCCACACAGAAAGGCCCTCGCTGGCCACGGGGCTCGAACCCAGGACCTTCTTGCTGTGAGGCGACAGCGCTAACCACTACACCACCGTGCCGCCCGCAATGTACATTATAAATAATATAATGAATCATTGAACAGGCAAAATAATTTTCGACCTACCTTTGTGTTTTTTGGTATATATGTGAAGTTCGATAGTCCTTGCCCCTCTACTAGCGGAGTTTATCATGTCAGAACACAATGAGCAAAGTAGTTTTCCTGGGACGTCTATTTTCCGTATGAGATCACCGAGCTTCGTTGCGACAGTCTGCTTGTTGAACTCAACATTCAGTGTTCTTTCTAACCAAGCCCATCGAAAACAGTTCTTTATTCCTGCACCTTTATCAATCTCCCTCGCTCGATCCTCTTCTTTCTTATCTAGGACTTTTGCCATTGTCGATATGCTAAAATATCCCGCCTGAATACATGTCTTTCCGATGTTACCAATGCGTATCGTCAAACAGTGTGTACGGTCAGTGAACGGTGATTGCAAGCCACGCGTGGAGAGCATGCGTACTTGTGTTTATACACTGCACGCGATGGGATTCCCCGAAAATTCTACCGCAAATAAGTTGAACATTGTTGTGAATGTTAATTACGACATGTCGAAAGACTCGAGTGTGTTAACCCGGAGCCCACCAAGAATCAAGACGTTATAAGGTGACCACAGATCATTAACCATACACCCCCCCCCCCCCCCCCCCCCCCCCGCAAAGTTCTCAACAGATTTACATCGATCTCAAAAACGATCATTTTGGTCTGAAAAAGTCGGAAATCCGCCAATTGGTGGAAAATTCTCATCCCTGAGTTTCTCTCCTCTGTTGTGTGTGATATTAAACCATCAGCAGCTGAAGCTGAACAGAGAACAGCAGAGAGACCATGAACTTTAATCAGAGAGAGAGAGAGAATCTCAGATGGTTCTCTACTAGACTTATAGTGCACTACACAGGGGCAATAAACTTGTTTCTCCAGAGTCTACAGAGTGCATTTATAGAACACTATAGATTTATATTATTGTAGAATCAGAGAAGTAAACAATGATTATTCCATATAAATCCTACAAACATTCAGCCACTCGTTCTTGAGACAGCGTGCGAACAAGAATTTCAGAAAAAATGGACAGAAAACCTGAAAACATACCGGTTTCACCTCTCAGTGTCGGAGGAATAAAAATGTCAGTGTAATTTATGATGTTCGTTTGTCTAATTACTTTTTATCCCTCAAAAAGAGGAACCACATATAAACAGTGCTGTAATTTCAACACCAGTCGCCCAATCTGGATGCAAGTTTCATCAAAATAAAGCTGAAGCTCTGCACTTTGAGCTCATCTTCATTATTTAATTTCATCAATATACTGTGGGAAAAAAATTATTTAGATTCATATCTAAATCAGGGCTGGATTTAGGGGGGTCCTGGGTTGGGATATGCCCCGCCCTAAAACTGTCCCTGCACTGCATCAAGACTTTTTTAGGATCACATTATCTAGTAAATCAATTCCATCTCATGTCAAACCTAAAACCTGAAGGCCAAAATACGGCTCACTGCCTCGTTTCATTCGGCCCGTGTGAACTTTAAAAAATAACACTGAAACTACTTTTCACACAAACCCTGATAATTTTATGTAACAAGAAATAAATAGCTTAAAAAATGACTTTAGATCTTCTGTCCTCTACATCTCAGAAACTAATGCAGATACAAGTCCGGAATTTTTCACTATTTATCGGGAACAGTGACATTATTCAACAAGTTTGAAGCAAATCTGAGATTACCAGTTGGAAACTTTTTTTTTTTTTTAAATCTGGTGATTATGCATTTTAATTAATTTCTAAAAGAAAAAATACATTTCAGACACACTGCAGTCAGATCTAGTCATTTTTTGTGCTGCAGCTTCTCACATACGTCCATCTGACCCAAAGACTCTGTGACAAATCATCAGTGTGCAGTGAAAAGAAACAATCTTCCTCCTCAGGACATTGATGATGAACCTAAAACCTCTGCTTCAGTCTCACTATTAGAGAATGTGTCTTACTGAGGAGCAGGTCATGTGACTCTCAGAGAGATGATCTTACCTCAGTGTCTCCAGTTTACAGTGAGGATTCTCCAGTACAGCACAGAGACGCTTCACTCCTGAGTCTCCCAGATTATTATCAGACAGATCCAGTTGTCTCAGGTGTGAGGGGTTTGATCTCAGAGCTGAACTCAGAGCAGCACAGCCTTCATCTGAGACACCACAACCACACAACCTGCAGAGACACAATGACACACACTTCATCAACAGATTTTCATCTTGGTGTAATAGTGGTTGTGAAGATGATGTCTCTCATGTTGGACTGTCTCTATTCTCTTTGTAGCGCCCCGTTAGCTAACCTGCTATGCTTACGAGTGCGCTCCCCGAATCCATGTGCGGAGATCTCTCTCTCTCTCTCTCTCTCGTTAACCAATGCAATAGTTAAGTAATTTTGTTGAATGTGCCTTTACTTACTCAAGGTGACTACTCATAAACTTAGCTACTTTAAACAATACTGTGGGAATAGCACTCCTAGGTAAACATAATAAATGCTGTCTTTATATCTATTGTGTAATGGTGTCTTCTAATATCCTGATGGCGGTCCCTACTATTATCACCTAGAAGGAGTTTTAAACCTTTAAGGGACATGTACCATTTACCCTTTAAACTATGTATACAGTATAATACCATGCATGAATAGGTCAAATAAACTGCACATATGCACCAAGCATAAATTTTAACTATTTACTTAAAGTAGTTGGAAATATATACATCCAGCTCATAGGCTGCAACACAAATGAAATGGTTGTCTCTTAAATTCAGTTCAGTTAGTTGTAAACGGTAAATAAACTCAAATGTATCCACTACCAATAGCAAACAAAAACTTTACTAAACCTTCTATTACTGCCGGCAGTTTACCTTAAGATAACCATGACATGAAACAAAATAAAATGGGTACCCGACAAAAAAGTAGATGTCAGTTAGAGAACGATGCAGGCCTGTAACGTAGCTTGTGGGCGGAGAGGCCTTAACCAAAATGGCCGCTTCACGCCGTTGCACATAGACAAACAAAAAAAAAAAGCTCATCCATGCAGCCGTTTTGCCGCCGTCTGCTTTGTGGTAGCCTCGCAATGCTGGAGAGGGTAAATGGACTCGTTGCCCCTGAAAACAATGACCCGCCTCCGGTCGGAATCCTCAGTCTGGTCGCTGCCGTAGAGCCGAGCTGGCCGCACTTTCCAGTCCGCCTGAACGCGCGTGAGCTCCGTTCAGAATTAAACACTCACGATGTTCTACGCGGGAAGCTCTTGTCCCAAAGTTCCGCCAACTTGCATGCAAACACTACTATGTCCGCATCGAATCAACGTTTATGACTCACAGTCCGGTTGTCACTAAACAGTTACAATGTAAATACAGAAATTAGTGTTTGACTAACTCTTTTATTCACTCCTATCACCACCCAACTCTCTGCTTCTCTCTCCTGCTGCTCCTCCCGCCTCTCTCCTGCTGCTCCTCCCGCCTCTCTCCTCCTCCTCCTCCTCCGACCCCCTACTCTGATTGGCCCATACGCCAGGTAAGTAATTTTTTAACAAACTTAATTCTTTTCACATACACACATTGTTTTCACAGTTTTAACACATTGACATTCCCATTTTAAACACAGGTCAAGTAAATAAAATAAAAATCAGAAATTAATAATCCCAAAAATCCCAAAGGGCGACATCTTCACCAATCACAAGCTATTATTAATAATGACTCAAACATTCCCACTGTTACTGACATTAAGTTTACTCGAGGTGCAAATGATTCAGCAAAGTCAATAATTTAAAGGTTTAATGATCACATATTTAATTGTTAAAGATATTTTAATTATTTCTTTAAAGTAAAAGTGATTCTGAGGAGAAATTATCACTTCATGACTAATATATTTGTTCTGCATGTTTTACTTTTACAGAAAATTTTAATTGATAAACAACACTGTATACAACTATTAACTGCTGCTTTAGTGAGTTATTGTGACTCTCAGAGAGATGATCTTACCACAGTGTCTCCACTTTACAGGGAGGATTCTCCAGTACAGCACAGAGACGCTTCACTCCTGAGTCTTCTAGTTTATTCCGAGACAGATCCAGTGTCTTCACAGTCAGATGCAGTTCTCTCAGACTGGAGGTTTCTGAGTTGAGCACTGAGACCAGAGCTTTAGCACTTCTCCCTTTAATTGCATCACAACTGATCCTGAAGGAAATAAAATAATACATAATAAACTCACACAAATGATCAAACAGGTCCTCAAATCTTTCACGGCACCATTTCATTTTCATAAATGACAAAAGTACAAACTCCGAGTCGACAACACACTGAAATGCTGTAACAGTAATTCACAGTTCGAGCTGTTCGGATTTGAGTTTTCTGCTGCGCACGACATCACTGACACATGGGATAAACACGCAACATCAAATCTGATCACCAAATCGGGAAATAAGAGTCTGATCTCAAATATTTATAAGAGGAGAAAGGAAAAGAGTTTCAAAAGTCAGGTTTAGATGAAGCAGGCAGAGATCAAGGCAGAGTCATATTTATCTGAACAGATCAGACATTTGATTTGTTCTCTAATTAGTGAGCGACTGAAATGATCACAGCCCAGTGCTGAAGGAGTTTTATGGAGATACTCATGATGAGCTCGTTGGCCAACAGTGTGGTTTTTGTGTGTGTGTGTGTGTGTGTGTGTGTGTGTGTGTGTGTGTTCCCAGGTGCTCCTTATTTGTTCCTGGTGCCAGTGATTTACAGACTGGACATGTTCTTCCCCTTACACTCTGTGCATTGTCTCTCGCTGTCTGACTAAGCAAGTAAGTAAGTAAATAAGTAAAAAAGCGCTACAGCACGGAGAAGAACAAAAGCTGTGAGAAGGTCAAAGGAACAAAAAAGTTAAAATTTATGAAGATATCAGGATATTAGAAAAACAACAACAAAACAAAAATGGGGTGCACCTCTGTACAAAAAGAATAGTAAAACTGGGATTGGCAACTATAGACCAGTCTCCATCCTCTCTGTGGTGTCAAAGGTTCTGGAGACAGACAGTTATAACCAGTTATATGACCATCTCCAACAAAAGAGTTTGTTATGAATATCAATCTGGTTTTCGACCATCTTTCTCTTCTGATACCCGTCTCATCCACTTGACCGATTAGATTCGGAAGCAGATGGACTCAGGAAATTACACTGGAATGGTGTTATTGGATTTGCAAAAGGCCTTCGACATTGTCGATCATGAGATCTTACTGATGAAACTGCAAGCTATTGGTCTAAATGGTGCATTTATTAAGTCATTTCAGTCATATTTGACAGGCCGGTCTCAGATAGTTAATGGTGTTCATTCTCCTCCTAGACATGTCCGTGGGGTTCCGCAGAGTTCAAATTTGGGGCCCCTGCTTTTCTAAGATGATCATTTTACTGAGTTTTGAGGAGACTTGAGAAGAAAGTGTGCTGCTGATCAGAAACAGGGAAAAGCCGAGATCATCTTATTCAGACAAAAGCAGCAGGATGAAGTCAGAGACAGCAGGGTGTCACAAGGAGACGAGGTGTTCATTTACAATCACTCTCATGCACTCAGACGGGACATTTTGGAGACTCTGACTGACTCCATCTTCTGCTTTCAGATGAATTTTAAATCAATTTTACTGAACAACAAACAGCCTTAACGACAACTGTGAGGAAAAAGTCGGATTTTTTTTTCTACTTTAAGACCCACCTATTCATACTTGTAACGAGTCGGGGCCCATTAAAAAAGATCCCCAATTATTTTGGCTCATCTATACAATAGATTATTAGATTCTGATAGAAAAGTGTATTAATAGGATGCGATATCACTCCCTGTTACAGATTGGAGACCAGGAATTAAATAAATACAATAAAAACAAACTGTTTTTAATTGTAGGTATTGTATTTAAAACTGTATGAATGTGCCAGAAGTGAACATAAAACCATGCAGGACATTCTCAGTCAAAAGGGATTAATGATCCAAAAGTGGAGTCTGGTCTTTTAACACAAGAACTTATTGCCATGTTTGCATACAACAAACAAACAAGTTATTAAGACCGAGA
Organism: Neoarius graeffei; assembly: GCF_027579695.1. Taxonomy (NCBI): domain Eukaryota; kingdom Metazoa; phylum Chordata; class Actinopteri; order Siluriformes; family Ariidae; genus Neoarius; species Neoarius graeffei. The sequence continues at coordinate 17,844,702 of NC_083590.1, read as the reverse complement.
AGTACACTCAAAAGAAGTGGATATAGAACCCACTCAATGGGATAGACCCTTACACGCTAACAAAGAAGGATTTTTCCTACGAGTTGGAAAATTATCCATCCGTTGAGTTCCCCGACATCTCAAACTACCTGGTGCTGCAGACATCGTTCTACACGCACACACAGATGAGAACCTGGAAGAGCATGGACGTGTACAACTTTTTATATGCGGCGGAGTTAAAGATCTGGGGATCAGGACACTACAAGATAGACGGCAGTAGACGGATCTAAGTGCAGGAAGAATGCATTATTTATTAGCAGGCGTGATATTTAAGCCAAGTTTATCTGTATTGCGCTTTTAACAGTCGACACTGTCGCAAAGCAGCTTTACAGAGAATTAAAGACTTTAAACATGAGCTAATTTTAACCCGAATTTATCCCCAATGATCAAGCCTGTGGCGACGGTGGCAAGAAAATAACTCCCTCAGACGACACGAAGAAGAAACCTTGAGAGGAACCCGACTCAAAAGGGAACCCATCCTCATCTGGGTGATAACGGATAGCATGATTATAAATAACTCGCTTCTATAACTGTGTCCTACAGAGTCACAAAGTATAACTGTGTAACCAGGAAATTCATTATAGATTTAACATGAAGTCGATTTTGTTGAAGTTATAAACAGGGACGCAGGAACTAGGGGTGCTGAGGGTGCTGCAGCACCCCCCTCCTGGACAACAGACGCAACTACAACATTGGCGTTGTAAATTCAGGCATACGTTTTTCTTTTATTCTAAAATAAAAACAAAATGAAAAAACATTTTTTCTTCTAATTTTTACATGCTTATAAGTAGTTTTAAATGTAATTTAAAAATTTGGTTTGAGTTGAGTGATAAACGTTTAGACCTCAACCAGACCGGAAAGAACAGTGGCGTAGAACAGTGCACTGGTGGCGGGAGAGTTCGTTTAGCTAGTGGTGTGTGTCAATGTAGCAGCAATGAGCCAGAAAAGGATTTCTGATTTCTTTAAAGATGGAGGGGGCCAAAAAGCCAAAGAGAAAAAGTCTTATGACGGAGGGCACGAGGAAGTTCAGGAGGAGGACGAGAGGCCTTCATCATCAGGGCAGGCTTCCCACTCCAGCACTGGCTGTAGCACTGCCACTGACCAGCAGCTAACTGGCTGTAGTGAAAGCACCAGTAGGGCTACCACCTCCCCTGGTTTTGCTGCTTGATTAATTATTTTTCTAGTTTCCTCTATGTTATCAGGCTATTCTATTTCAGAATAGTAGACCTAATTGGTTCTGTGTATTTCTTTTTTTCATTATTACTTTGCTGTAGTTCATTGAATGGACGCAAGAGGAGAATCAGCACGGCTGCCTCCGCTGCGTGTGTGAGAGCGGGAGAACACGAACGTGAGTGTGGACTATGAACGATGTCAAAATGCGGCCGTAAATAATTAATAGGCTACTAGATGGTGAATTAATAGGCCCTCTCTTCTTTTAGTATGGTTAATCTTATTAAGGTTATGGTTATCTTGTTTTTGTCACCTAAAAATGTACGCCTACGAGTACGACCTATCATAGTTTGGATGTTTGATACCAGGGACAGCTATGCGGCGCGCTCTGGCTGAGAACGCACTTTGTATTTTTCATCTTTTGTCTAAAAAAATAAATGCACTTATTATTGAATACATGTGAGTGTCTCAGTAAATGTAAGATTATAGCTCTGGCCTGGCTTTTAGTAGCCTACTGTAAGAAATAATACTGAGAATATAGCCTTTGGGCTATATTTGGTGCATCATCCGATGACATAGCCTACAGCACCCTGCACTTCAGATGAGTTCCTGCGTCCCTGGTTATAAACTGTTCATGATAACTGCAGTCCTAAAGTTAGCAAGTCAGCTGTAGTCTTCAGGCATAAATGTATTACTGTAAGTGTCCAGAGCGTCTTCCAAGTGGGTTTATTATTATTTTTTTGAACAAAAGCAAAACAGAAAGCAGAGTATTTAAACAGCGTTATGAACATGGCTAGAAACAAATGTGACAGTGATGATGACAATACTTTGCGAAGTCTCTGTGAAAACAGTGTCCGTATCTGCGTGTGCTGATTGCGCTCAAATCAGTGTCAGGTGTTTCCCATAACGACTGGGTCCCAAATGCGCGCACAACATACTCCGTGAGCGCACGTGGCCACTCGAGTTGTGTCAGACTCAAGCGCGCAAAGGCACAACAATCAAGTGTTCACCTGCTGTGTGACCACAACTTTTAGCTCATGTGTACATCACCATGCATTGCCACCAAAATGCCTCATTTTCATCAATAACCCACTGCAAAGCATCGCGAGCTGTAGTGCGACTGTAGCTTAATGAGGCGGATGTGACGTCGGATGCAACCCAGTAATTTTACCTTACTATGAGAAAAAAATTAACTTCAACTTGGCGGGGGGGACGACTAGCAGGCTACTAGATGGTGCTTCACAGCCCACTAATGGGCCGCAGTGGTTGAGAAACAGTGGAAGAGAGTGAAAATTTCTAAAACTGCTTTCAAAGCTGCTCGCTGAATAAGGAAGTAAAAGTTCACTAGTTAGAATCACAAATAAATTTCAGAAATTAATGCAAATAATCAAACAACTTTATACTTTCAATTTATTTGCAATATTTACAAATTATTCCACCACTGCAGGCTCCGATATGCTCAAGTTTGAGACGTCAATCATGTTCTTTCCCGATTTACTGACTGGCAGTTGGTTACAAGGTTCCGCCCCTTTGAGAGATCTACCGATCCTAATAAGGAGAAGCCGTGCATCCAGGTGGGACAAACGAAAAACGCGTTATCCAGTAAAACGCCGAGATTTTTTTGATTCACTAAAATAATGTCTGCAATGTGTCTCTCTCACACACGGTTCACATTTATTTTTTTCCCTTTTCATATACTACCTCAATTCCTCATGCCATCAGACTTCTCAACTCTGAGGAACTGGTCTGATTCTCACGGACTGTTGAACACACCACTCACACTACACTCTTTACACAGTCAACAATAATGCACTATTGCTTTACAATGTCTCTCACACACAAGGTTTACATTTATTTATTCCCTTCTCATAGATGACCTCATTATGCACACTCAACTCCGCACTTTATGTTGTTTGTGTAGTTTATTGTCTGCAGTGTTGCACTCTTGCACTTTGTTGTATTTGTAGATTTGTAGTCCTGTGATTTTTAAAAAAAATTTATTGGATTTCATCTACTCACTTTACACGATACAATAATAAAAACAAGAGACAGAGACATACAATAAAAAACTAACAAAACTTAAATATGCGCGTAGATGAGGGGCGAACTAACGGACTCGAGGTCCCATAAGTTAAGCCCCATTTACAAAACACAAAGAAAAAATAACCCCACATTATATTACACTACAAAAAATACAACAAAACAGCGCAACTCACGCGCAGCAGTTCATTCTATGTGTTGATCTGCAGTATGGGCAAACGGTTTTCCAGGAGCATACGCGCTGGGGGTCAAAAACAGATTTTAATTTTTCAAGATAGTGAATTCTAACATGGTCTTTAAAAAGAAAGTAGCTTCCCGATTGTCTAATTGGGAGAGGGAGATTATTCCAAATTGGTACAATTCTGTTAAAATAGGAGTCTCTAAACAGTGAGGTGCGAAAACGCATAGGCTTGAGATTTAAATTTGTAGATGCACTTCTTGTTCGGACGCTTGATAAGAGAAAATGGTTATTATTATGAAAGCTCACTAGCTTGTTTAGACATTTAAAGAAAAAACAAAGATCTCTATATTCTAACCAGTAAGAAATTGGCAGCATATTCAGCTTGAGAAAGCGCGTTTTATAATCCAGCCTTAATTGATGGTGGGGATGGCACCCCAGGATGAAGCGGGTTGCGCGCCTCCGGACGCTCTCCAGTAACTTAAGATCAGTAATAGATGACTGGGGCGCCCAGACTTCGCTAGCATAGCCAAGATTACTACGCACAAAACACAGGTAAAGCAGTTTCTTGCAGTTAGCCCCTATGAAGCTATTACAATGACGACGCAAAAAACTGCGCTTGCGATTAGCCTTTGCGACAATGATGGAAATGTGCAAGCTCCAAGTAAGCTTGCACGAGATTGTGACCCCAAGATCCTTCTGGGAAGGCACAACTGACAAGACGTGACCTCCCAGGGTATAGGGACTGGCCGCAATAGACGGAATGTTACTTTTGCGTTTTCTTGAAATTCTGAGACATTCGCACTTATCTACATTAAATGAGAGCTCCCAGAGCTCAGTCCATTTAAACATAGAACACAGGTCATGCTGCAACAATTCACAGTCGTTAGCCGTCCTTACAACCCTGTAGCACTTGGCATCATCAGCGTAGAGAGCCATTTTGGTGTTGGTGCTTATCACTTCAGAGAGATCGTTTATATAAAGAAGAAACAAGAACGGTGCTAGCAGGCTGCCTTGAGGAACCCCAGAGGTAACTCTCGCCCATGGTGAAAAAGCCCCGTCCAAGAGAACACGCTGAGTTCTGCAACCAAGGTAGTCCGCAAACCAGCTATGTAGAGAGCCCGTAATACCAAACAGGGAAAGTTTGTGAAGAACGCGACCGTAAGGGACTGAGTCGAAGGCTTTACTGAAATCGAGATAGAGCAGATCGATTTCCTGTCCAGCATCCAGCACCGTCCCTAATTCGTGCAAGACCCCAAGAAGCTGTGTTACACAAGATCTTCCTTCAGTAAAACCATGTTGCAGCAACGATAGCAGATCAATAAGCTCTGGGACCAATTTGCATAAAACGCAGTGTTCACAGAGCTTACTAATGATGGACAAAAGGGAGATCTGCCTATAGTTCGAAATGTCTGCTTTGTCACCTTTTTTGTATAGAGGACAGATGTTAGCACTCTTCCACTTGCAAGGTAACCTTGCAGAACTTAGTGACTGGTTGAAAAGTACACAAAGTGAAGGCATGAGCTCACAAGCACACTCCTTTAAGATCTTGGGATGGATATTGTCTGGTCCAGGAGTCTTAAATGGATCAAGGCGATTAAGTGCTGACAGTACGTCTTCCTCAGATAGAATAATGGACTCCAAACGTAAATCCGTGAAAGGCGTTGAAGGCAGATTGTTGGGGATAGAAAAATCGTCATTAAACACGGACAAGAAGTAATTATTGAAAGGATTTGCCTTCTCTTTAGCTTCGGTGAATGAAGACCCATTCAGGTTGACTGTTTCCGGTATCGAAGAACTTTTAGATAGACGACTGAAGTAGCTCCAAAAACGCTTAGGCTGAGAAAAGCACGAGTCCGAGATATCTTTGATGTAAGATGCACGCTTAGCCCGTACTAGATATTTAAGGTCTTTGCGTAACGAGTGAAATTTATCCCACAGGCTCGAGCTGTCCTTGTGAATGGCCTTTTTCCTTGCGGTATTCTTTTTGTGGAGCGCGTGAAGTACTTCGTCGAACCAGGGCGGCATAACAAACTTCCTTATTTTCCGATTTGGAATGAAATGTTCAACCTGACTCAAAAGAGCAGACTTCCAAGAAAGCCAGTTTTCTTCGATTGACTGATCCGGCGAGATAGCACTTGTCAGAGGATTATTAAACAAGTGATTTCTCAAACCTTCAAAGTCAGCTTTTTGAAGATTGAACGATTGCTGGCTGATGTTATTGTTTTTATTCGGAACTCTTGAAGTGAAATGCAAATCAAAGGTTACTGCTCTGTGATCCGACTTCAAAGCAACACCCTCTCCGCCAGTCACATCGATGTTGGAAACACCTTCAACAATGGTGGTCAACAATAGATCCAGAATATTGTTTTCGCGTGTCGGAGATTCAATTAGCTGGAACACATTCTGGTCTACGAGTTGTTCACAGAATGAAAATAAGGTTGAATTCGAAGAGTCACAAAAACCAGAACCTTCGAGCCAAGTCACTTCGGGGAGGTTAAAATCGCCAACAAAAACCAACCTGTCATAACTGACAGAGTTCAAGATGTTAATAAAATCATGAAGCCAGGCGACGGAAGCGCTTGGGGGTCTGTAAAAAACCGCTAACAGAACCTTTCCACAGTTATTAGTGATTATCTCTATAGCCAAATGCTCAATGACCGAGCAGTCGCACAACTTTACTTGTTTACAGCGCAAAGAACTGCGACAAGCAATCAGTACTCCCCCTCCTTCCAAATCCAAACACTGCAAACTGTCCCTGTCGCATCGATATAAATCATAGCCCCATGGCAAAACTTCAGAGTCCGAAATGTTATTATTTAACCAAGTCTCTGAGACAAATACCATGTCAAAGTTGTTAGCGTAGACCATGTCTTGAAAAGGGCGCAGTTTGTTGCCAGACTTGATGCTGCGAGCATTTTGGTAAAAACAGCGAAGAGAGGGAAACTTGTGATTTGAGTCATCAGATGAAAGAGTGAGATCTCGGCTCGACCGAGCGCTAGCCATAGAGCCTGCACACACTCGAGCAGCCCGTCGCTCAAGGATGACATGATGTGTAATGTAGAACCATGGTCCTGGAGAAACCTTGAGTTTTAACTGTGTACTGTACAAACTGTATATGGTTGAAATGACAAATAAAAAAGCCTTGACTGTGATATTGAACGACACCAAGACTGATGAATAAAAGAGACACTTTGGGAAACGTTTCATTGCTGCATTTTAATGGAATGTGAGGGGAAGCCGGGCTTCCAGTGTCGTCTTAAAGCAAGTCACCACTGACAGAGATGGACTGGAAGATTATTTACGATTTTAAAGTGCATATCACGGGTAAATTCAGGAGCAAGATCAATGCAATTCTCCTATTTTATATTAAACTTTGGTCAAATATCTGTCACATTTTGCGCAATTTTTTTACCTTGCGCAATACCAGAAAAATTCAGTTGAAATCAAGCCATTTGAGGCGAATTGGTCCGCCTCTGAAAAAACTTGGCATTTGGATTTCCCGGCAAACATTGATTTTCGTGACGTCGCGTGCGGGACGCCTCCCTCTGAATCCTACGTCAGCGTTGGTTTGTTTATGAGAAAACGACCTGGTGGTTTTCTGCAAATTTCTTCAATGTTATCACGTAATTATTAAAATGGTTAACAGATGTATCGTAGGAGGGTGTAGCAACACCAATCATGATGGGATTAGGACTCATCGTTTCCCAAAAGACCGGACAATGAGAGAGAAATGGGAGCGCTTGGTCTACACAGGCTGTGCACTGAAACCGTGCAAAGCTCGCGCAGCCTGCTGGCGCATCCGCAGGTGACGTCACGAATCTGGCTCCAGACTCCCTTGGGATTTTTCCAGACGTGTTTTGTTATTTTATTTTTTGTTGCTGTAGACAGATGGCCTTGTGCAAAATTACCCTTCTGGATGAGTGTGTAAAGGGACATACTTTCATAAAAAAAAATTGGTCCAGAATATGCACTTTAACATGTATTATTATTATTACTACTAAAATAACGTATTTGAAAAATTCAACATCAGCTAAAGGATTGTTGCCATGGCTTTCAGGTTACTGGAAGTTATTTTCTGCTCCTATTTTCTGCATCAGTTCTGTGGCATTAACGTCTCATTTTAGTTTTTAAACTCTATATTCCTGAGATCATTTCCACCATGTCACTGCTGCTTTAAACCCTGCAGCTCACACAGAGGGCAGTTAGTTTGTGTCTCAGGTGCAGTTTGTGTGATTAGTTACAGTGTTGTAGTAAATTTCACAGTGATTTCAGACACATTGCAGTCGGATCAAGTCCCGTTTTGTGCTGCAGCTTCTCACATACGTCCATCTGACCCAAAGACTCTGTGACAAATCATTAGTGTGCAGTGAAAAGAAACAATCTTCCTCCTCAGGACATTGATGATGAACCTAAAACCTCTGCTTCAGTCTCACTATTAGAGAATGTGTCTTACTGAGGAGCAGGTCATGTGACTCTCAGAGAGATGATCTTACCCCAGTGTCTCCAGTTTACAGTGAGGATTCTCCAGTACAGCACAGAGACGCTTCACTCCTGAGTCTCCCAGATTATTATCAGACAGATCCAGTTGTCTCAGGTGTGAGGGGTTTGATCTCAGAGCTGAACTCAGAGCAGCACAGCCTTCATCTGAGACACCACAACCACACAACCTGCAGAGACACAATGACACACACTTCATCAACAGATTTTCATCTTGGTGTAATAGTGGTTGTGAAGATGATGTCTCTCATGTTGGACTGTCTCTATTCTCTTCACCAATCACAAGCTATTATTAATAATGACTCAAACATTCCCACTGTTACTGACATTAAGTTTACTCGAGGTGCAAATGATTCAGTAAAAAGTCAATAATTTAAAGGTTTAATGATCACATATTTAATTGTTAGACATTTTAATTATTTCTTGAAAGTAAAAGTGATTTTGAGGAGAAATGATCACTTCATGACTAATATATTTGTTCTGCATGTTTTACTTTTACAGAAAATTTTAACTGATAAACAACACTGTATACAACTATTAACTGCTGCTTTAGTGAGTTATTGTGACTCTCAGAGAGATGATCTTACCACAGTGTCTCCACTTTACAGTGAGGATTCTCCAGTACAGCACAGAGACGCTTCACTCCTGAGTCTCCCAGATCATTATCAGACAGATCCAGGAGTCTCAGGTGTGAGGGGTTTGATCTCAGAGCTGAACTCAGAGCAGCACAGCCTTCATCTGAGACACCACAACCACACAACCTGCAGAGACACAATGACACACACTTCATCAACAGATTTTCATCTTGGTTTAATTCTTACTTTAAAGATGAGGAGTGTAAAATTAATTTTATTATTCAGAATGTCATGATTTAATATCACCTGTTTATTCTCATAAACAGTGTAATTAATAATGATAATACTGAGTGTTATATTTAGTTTCCAGGGATGAGAATGAAAAATATTTAAAAAGTCTGAAAAAAGCCGGGGGTTTGGGGGTCGCAGGCACCCAGCGGGGCCCAGGGGCAGAGACCCGGGAGCTAATGATTTTTGGCTATTTTTTTTTTTTTACCCCAAAACCATTAAATTTTATCAGCAAAAAGTTGCAGTTTATTTGGAAATAAATTCCCCTTCTTGGTGGACGACCAGGTGAAAATGATTAATAGGGTACACGAGACTTGTTTTTAATCAATTCACATTTGATGATTTCAAAAAATCAATGCACCTTTTAATATATACAAGAGCTCTACAGTATTATATTTCTGCATTTTTGCTATTCATGTCTTTGTTAACATGTGGATATCAATGTAAATGAATGAATATATAATTTTTTAAATATACAACCCTGATTCCAAAAAAGTTGGGACAAAGTACAAATTGTAAATAAAAACAGAATAATTTACAAATCTCAAAAACTGATATTGTATTCACAATAGAACACAGACAACATATCAAATGTCGAAAGTGAGACATTTTGAAATTTCATGCCTAATATTGGCTCATTTGAAATTTCATGACAGCAACACATCTCAAAAAAGTTGGGACAGGGGCAATAAGAGGCTGGAAAAGTTAAAGGTACAAAAAAGGAACAGCTGGAGGACCAAATTGCAACTCATTAGGTCAATTGGCAATAGGTCATTAACATGACTGGGTATAAAAAGAGCATCTTGGAGTGGCAGCGGCTCTCAGAAGTAAAGATGGGAAGAGGATCACCAATCCCCCTAATTCTGCGCCGACAAATAGTGGAGCAATATCAGAAAGGAGTTCGACAGTGTAAAATTGCAAAGAGTTTGAACATATCATCATCTACAGTGCATAATATCATCAAAAGATTCAGAGAATCTGGAAGAATCTCTGTGCGTAAGGGTCAAGGCCGGAAAACCATACTGGGTGCCCATGATCTTCGGGCCCTTAGACGGCACTGCATCACATACAGGCATGCTTCTGTATTGGAAATCACAAAATGGGCTCAGGAATATTTCCAGAGAACATTATCTGTGAACACAATTCACCGTGCCATCCGCCGTTGCCAGCCAAAACTCTATAGTTCAAAGAAGTCGCATCTAAACATGATCCAGAAGCGCAGACATCTTCTCTGGGCCAAGGCTCATTTAAAATGGACTGTGTCAAAGTGGAAAACTGTTCTGTGGTCAGACGAATCAAAATTTGAAGTTCTTTATGGAAATAAGGGACGCCGTGTCATTCGGACTAAAGAGGAGAAGGACGACCCAAGTTGTTATCAGCGCTCAGTTCAGAAGCCGGCATCTCTGATGGTATGGGATTGCATTAGTGCGTGTGGCATGGGCAGCTTACACATCTGGAAAGACACCATCAATGCTGAAAGGTATATCCAGGTTCTAGAGCAACATATGCTCCCATCCAGACGACGTCTCTTTCAGGGAAGACCTTGCATTGTCCAACATGACAATGCCAAACCACATACTGCATCAATTACAGCATCATGGCTGCGTAGAAGAAGGGTTCGGGTACTGAACTGGCCAGCCTGCAGTCCAGATCTTTCACCCATAGAAAACATTTGGCGCATCATAAAACGGAAGATACGACAAAAAAGACCTAAGACAGTTGAGCAACTAGAATCCTACATTAGACAAGAATGGGTTAACATTCCTATCCCTAAACTTGAGCAACTTGTCTCCTCAGTCCCCAGACGTTTACAGACTGTTGTAAAGAGAAAAGGGGATGTCTCACAGTGGTAAACATGGCCTTGTCCCAACTTTTTTGAGATGTGTTGTTGTCATGAAATTTAAAATCACCTAATTTTTCTCTTTAAATGATACATTTTCTCAGTTTAAACATTTGATATGTCATCTATGTTCTATTCTGAATAAAATATGGAATTTTGAAACTTCCACATCATTGCATTCCGTTTTTATTTACAATTTGTACTTTGTCCCAACTTTTTTGGAATCGAGGTTGTCTAAAATTCCTTACCAAATGGAGACTGGGCTGCTTTCTCTGAAGTTCTTTTCATCATAGTGATAAGGTTACAATACTTTTCACAATACAATATTATTCACATGATCAGCTACTGATATCAGAGGCTTTCAAGGGCAAATACAGCCCCAATTACATACCATATAACGGCGCCCAAATTACGGGCTTGTCAAAAGGCCCAAAATAGAACATACGAAAATCGCCCAAATTAGAAGAAAAAATCCTGTTTCATAAGGGTGGAGAACCCAAAATATTTTTAAATTATTGTTAAATGTCATTTTTTGGCATATATATTTCAATTTGTTGTTCAGTCGCTTCATAACATGAAGTGAACATGAAATGCGTCTAGCGATTACCGTAAACCGTGTCTGAGTCTCTGACGTCTGAATGTCGTAAAATATACTTCCTTTGTTTATGTTGTGAAATTCTCAACGATTCATAACACGTGGCTGTCGGTTTGTGATACTGTTGATAGTGCTCGGTTCGCATGAAATGTCAGCCACTGTGAGAGCTGCCTCAGACTCCGGAATAACAGCGAGAGAGGAACACGGGGTAATTAACATGACTGTTCATAGTAACTTGTAGCCAGATTCATAACACAGCAGGAGCTAACAGTAGAAGCACGGCGCGTGCTGGTTACTGTATATTGTTCTTCCGGGTGGGAAATGATCAGTGTTAGCTTGTGAATTACATGTATTCATTGTTCTTTGAAAATATATGTACCTTTTTGAAACTTTTCTCTCTTTTGGAGAAACATTTATTTTGATACACATTAGAAAATCTTCAGAATTATGGGACATTTGTTTAAATTGGCTATAAATTATTTTGCAAGAAACAGACTGTTGCCAAAAATTCTGATAAAATTTTAATGTACACATGTATATCATAACTTTGAAAATAAGTTATGATACTACAAACTATTTTATGTGGTTATATTATATATTGATATCTGGTTTTATTTTAATTGATATATTGTTGAATTGACATATTCTAGCTTTTTTGATATGTATCAATAGCTTAATTTAGACAGATACATATATGTCATTTTTGATATTTTGATTGTTCTAGATCATTATTCAGGGATGAGAATGGAAAATATTTAAAAAGTCTGAAAAAACCAGGGCGGCAGGGCCCAGGGGTTCCAGGCGCTAATGATTTTTGGCTATTTTATTTTTTTTTTACCCCAAAACCATTAATTTTATCAGCAAAAAGTTGCAATGTATTTGGAAATAAATTCCCCTTCTTGGTGGACAACCAGGTGAAAATGATTAATAGGGTACAAGAGACTTGTTTTTAATCAATTCACATTTGATGATTTCAAAAAATCAATGCACCTTTTAATATAAACGAGCTCTAGAGTATTATATTTCTGCATTTTTGCTATTCATGTCTTTGAATACTCTAATCCTTTACAATGAAGTGCAAACCAGAAAAAAGTTCGATCATATAATTCTCTTCAGCTTTCTTCTGATGTTATCATGGTAGCAGGAGGTCTTGCATATTAAGCAGGCAACATTCAACATCACTTATCACTTCCCTTTCAACTGTTGTGTGCACTAACTAGGTTTTATCTGGACAGGATGTTGTGTAATGTAATACATATACCATACGGTCAATTTGAAGATCGAGATGGTGATTTTGAGTTAAAGAACAGACGTACAATGGGCATTACAAATTGGAAAAATTTTTTTAAATCAAAAACTATAAGTTCATCTCGGCCTAAAAAAATGTGGGCAGACGCTCCCGCGCGGCACATGCCAGCAATTCCCCCCCCATGAAATGAGCAATAAGTAGGAGAGTTATACACGGTATCATACCTAAAATTTTATCAGAAATATAGATATGATACTATGATTCTCCCCAACATGCTACATTAGACAAGCTAACCTCATTTATAAAAGATACACACTTATATATGACGTGTATTTGATATACATGATGTATATTCATACATTGTTACTTTACGGAAATCTTCAATAAGTTTGGTCTTTTCATGACAGCCTGTTGTTGACCTAAATATAATGCACATGAAATGACACTCCTCACCTCAACATGTCCTTTACAATCATTTAAGCCACCATGGGCAATGCTGAAATCACTGCTGCAAACAGTACATCGCGCGAAACTGTCATTATTTTCTACCCTTATTAGACAGGGAGATTCTTTTGTGTAATCTGAGGTGAAGTGGGGTTTGTACTTTGGTTTTTTGGGGCGCGCGCTCTCTATCTGCTATGCCGGTCCTGTTGGCTGCACTGACTCAACTAAAAACTTCAGTCCTCGAGAAAAGGGATAAAAGCCCACCCACACTGAAAGCTGATTGGCTTATTTTGCTGAGTAACCCAATCAGGACGCTCTTTGTCTGGCATGCGCTACATGAACAGGCACACAGGCAGTGTTGCCACATTGGGTGGTTTTAAGTGCATTTTGGTGGGTTTTGAACATATTTTGGGATGGAAAACGTCAGCAATATCTGGCAACACTGCACACAGTCTCCCTCGCGCGCGCACATTCGAAGATGCGTGATGCAGACCTTAATGTTGCGCGCGCACGCTCTTGCTCGCTTCTATCAATATGCAGGAGACTCCCGGAAGTTCCGGGAGACTTGGGATGTCTGCGTAATAAGGTGACCACAGATCGTTAATCATCCCCTCCCCCCTGAAAATTTCTCAACGGATTTACATCGATCTCAAAAACGATCATTTTGGTCTGAAAAAGTCGGAAATCCGCCGATCGGCGGAAAATTCTCATCCCTGATTATTGTTTCACTGTTTGAGATTTTAAAGTTTTCTGCTGCCCATACTCTTGTGCAAATAGATGGATATCACATATTGTTTCCCATTTTTCATGCATATAAAAAAATTCATGAACTATTTTTATCTTTTTTATTTATTCAGAATGTTGGAGAAAACTTTTGACTTTTTAGATACAGCACTACTTTATACTTGCACATGATTATGTAATTTCTATTATTTTTATTGCTCGATATATTTATAATTGGTTAAAAAAAATTACTAAAAATGATACGTCAAAAATTTTCGGCACGCTATGCGCGAAAATAGTAAAAAATTTTTAGGCTCGCTACGCTCACCATGGTGCCCAAATTAAAAACCTGTCTTTGCCCCTGGCTTTACAGTGGAAGTGTGGCCATCTGTGCTTTTCACCAGTGGTTGATGTATATGAGATGCACCGCTACTATCACTAGTCTGAAGTGATGCTGGTAACTGGTAGTTTGTCCTCAGAAGTTTCAGTTTGTCGAAAATGATATCAGTCTTGTATGAAATTTATGTTCTTTGCTGATATACTCTAATCCTTTAAAATGAAGTGCAAACCAGAAAAAAGTTCTGTCATATAATTCTCTTCAGCTTTCTTCTGATGTTATCATGGTAGCAGGAGGCCTTGCATATTAAGCAGGCAACATTCAACATCACTTATCACGTCCCTTTCAACTGTTGTGTGTACTAACTAGGTTTTATCTGGACAGGATGTTGTGTAATGTAATACATATACCATATGGTCAATTTGAAGATCGAGATGGTGATTCTGAATTAAAGAACAGGCATGTACAATGGGCATTACATATTGGAATTTTTTTTAAATCAAAAACTAAGTTCATCTCGGCCTAAAAAATTTGGGCAGACGCTCCCACGCGGCACATGCCAGCAATGTACATCTCATCTCATCTCATTATCTCTAGCCGCTTTATCCTTCTACAGGGTCGCAGGCAAGCTGGAGCCTATCCCAGCTGACTACGGGCGAAAGGCGGGGTACACCCTGGACAAGTCGCCAGGTCATCACAGGGCTGACACATAGACACAGACAACCATTCACACTCACATTCACACCTACGGTCAATTTAGAGTCACCGGTTAACCTAACCTGCATGTCTTTGGACTGTGGGGGAAACCGGAGCACCCGGAGGAAACCCACGCGGACACGGGGAGAACATGCAAACTCCGCACAGAAAGGCCCTCGCCGGCCCCGGGGCTCGAACCCAGGACCTTCTTGCTGTGAGGCGACAGCGCTAACCACTACACCACCGTGCCGCCCGCAATGTACATTATAAATAATATAATGAATCATTGAACAGGCAAAATAATTTTCGACCTACCTTTGTGTTTTTTGGTGTATATGTGAAGTTCGATAGTCCTTGCCCCTCTACTAGCGGAGTTTATCATGTCAGAACACAATGAGCAAAGTACTTTTCCTGGGACGTCTATTTTCCGTATGAGATCACCGAGCTTCGTTGTGACAGTCTGCTTGTTGAACTCGACATTCAGTGTTCTTTCTAACCAAGCCCATCGAAAACAGTTCTTTATTCCTGCACCTTTATCAATCTCCCTCGCTCGATCCTCTTCTTTCTTATCTAGGACTTTTGCCATTGTCGATATGCTAAAATATCCCGCCTGAATACGTGTCTTTCCGATGTTACCAATGCGTATCGTCAAACAGTGTGTACGGTCAGTGAATGGTGATTGCAAGCCACGCGTGGAGAGCATGCGTACTTGTGTTTATACACTGCACGCGATGGGATTTCCCGAAAATTCTACCGCAAATAAGTCGAACATTGTTGCAAAAGTGAATGTTAATTACGACATGTCGAAAGACTCGAGTGTGTTAACCCGGAGCCCACCAAGAATCAAGACGTTATAAGGTGACCACAGATCATTAACAATACCCCCCCGCAAAGTTCTCAACGGATTTACATCGATCTCAAAAACGATCATTTTGGTCTGAAAAAGTCGGAAATCCGCCGATTGGTGGAAAATTCTCATCCCTGAGTTTCTCTCCTCTGTTGTGTGTGATATTAAACCATCAGCAGCTGAAGCTGAACAGAGAACAGCAGAGAGACCATGAACTTTAATCAGAGAGAGAGAGAGAGAGAGAGAGAGAGAGAGACTGAATCTCAGATGGTTCTCTACTAGACTTATAGTGTGCACTACACAGGGGCAATAAACTTGTTTCTCCAGAGTCTACAGAGTGCATTTATAAAACACTATAGATTTATATTATTGTAGAATCAGAGAAGTAAACAATGATTATTCCATATAAATCTTACAAACATTCAGCCACTCGTTCTTGAGACAGCGTGCGAACAAGAATTTCAGAAAAAATGGACAGAAAACCCGAAAACATACCGGTTTCACCTCTCAGTGTCGGAGGAATAAAAATGTCAGTGTAATTTATGATGTTCGTTTGTCTAATTACTTTTTATCCCTCAAAAAGAGGGACCACATATAAAGAGTGCTGTAATTTCAACACCAGTCGCCCAATCTGGATGCAAATTTCATCAAAATAAAGCTGAAGCTCTGCACTTTGAGCTCATCTTCATTATTTAATTTCATCAACAATATACTGTGGGAAAAAAAATTATTTAGATTCGTATCTAAATCAGGGCTGGATTTAGGGGGGTCCTGGGTTGGGATATGCCCCGCCCTAAAACTGTCCCTGCACTGCATCAAGACTTTTTTAGGATCACATTATCTAGTAAATCAATTCCATCTCGTGTCAAACCTAAAGCCTGAAGGCCAAAATACGGCTCACTGCCTCGTTTCATTCGGCCCGTGTGAACTTTAAAAAATAACACTGAAACTACTTTTCACACAAACCCTGATAATTTTATGTAACAAGAAATAAATAGCTTAAAAAATGACTTTGGATCTTCTGTCCTCTACATCTCAGAAACTAATGCAGATACAAGTCCGGAATTTTTCACTATTTATCGGGAACAGTGACATTATTCAACAAGTTTGAAGCAAATCTGAGATTACCAGTTGGAAACTTTTTTTTTTTAAATCTGGTGATTATGCATTTTAATTAATTTCTAAAAGAAAAAATACATTTCAGACACATTGCAGTCAGATCTAGTCATTTTTTGTGCTGCAGCTTCTCACATACGTCCATCTGACCCAAAGACTCTGTGACAAATCATCAGTGTGCAGTGAAAAGAAACAATCTTCCTCCTCAGGACATTGATGATGAACCTAAAACCTCTGCTTCAGTCTCACTATTAGAGAATGTGTCTTACTGAGGAGCAGGTCATGTGACTCTCAGAGAGATGATCTTACCCCAGTATCTCCAGTTTACAGTGAGGATTCTCCAGTACAGCACAGAGACGCTTCACTCCTGAGTCTCCCAGATTATTATCAGACAGATCCAGGAGTCTCAGGTGTGAGGGGTTTGATCTCAGAGCTGAACTCAGAGCAGCACAGCCTTCATCTGAGACACCACAACCCCGCAACCTGCAGAGACACAATGACACACACTTCATCAACAGATTTTCATCTTGGTGTAATAGTGGTTGTGAAGATGATGTCTCTCATGTTGGACTGTCTCTATTCTCTTTGTAGCGCCCCGTTAGCTAACCTGCTATGCTTACGAGTGCGCTCCCCGAATCCATGTGCGGAGAGATCTCTCTCTCTCTCTCTCTCTCTCTCTCTCTAGTTAACCAATGCAATATTTAAGTAATTTTGTTGAATGTGCCTTTACTTACTCAAGGTGACTACTCGTAAACTTGGCTACTTTAAACAATACTGTAGGAATAGCACTCCTAGGTAAACATAATAAATGTTGTCTTTATATCTATTGTGTAACGGTGTCTTCTAATATCCTGATGGCGGTCCCTACTATTATCACCTAGAAGGAGTTTTAAACCTTTTTTAAGGGACATGTACCATTTACCCTTTAAACTATGTATACAGTATAATACCATGCATGAATAGGTCAAATAAACTGCACATATGCACCAAGCATAAATTTTAACTATTTACTTAAAGTAGTTGGAAATATATACATCCAGCTCATAGGCTGCAACACAAATGAAATGGTTGTCTCTTAAATTCAGTTCAGTTAGTTGTAAATGGTAAATAAACTCAAATGTATCCACTACCAATAGCAAACAAAAACTTTACTAAACCTTCTATTACTGCCGGCAGTTTACCTTAAGATAACCATGACATGAAACAAAATAAAATGGGTACCCGACAAAAAAGCAGAAGTCAGTTAGAGAACGATGCAGGCCTGTAACGTAGCTTGTGGGCGGAGAGGCCTTAACCAAAATGGCCGCTTCACGCCGTTGCACATAAACAAACAAACAAACAAAAAAAGCTCATCCATGCAGCCGTTTTGCCGCCGTCTGCTTTGTGGTAGCCTCGCAATGCTGGAGAGGGTAAATGGACTCGTTGCCCCTGAAAACGATGACCCGCCTCCGGTCGGAATCCTCAGTCTGGTCACTGCCGTAGAGCCGAGCTGGCCGCACGTCTCCAATCCGCCTGAACGCGCGCGAGCTCCGTTCAGAATTAAACACTCACGATGTTCTACGCGGGAAGCTCTTGTCCCAAAGTTCCGCCAACTTGCGTGCAAACACTACTATGTCCGCATCGAATTAACGTTTATGACTCACAGTCCGGTTGTCACTAAACAGTTACAATGTAAATACAGAAATTAGTGTTTGACTAACTCTTTTATTCACTCCTATCACCACCCAACTCTCTGCTTCTCTCTCCTGCTGCTCCTCCCGCCTCTCTCCTGCTGCTCCTCCCGCCTCTCTCCTCCTCCTCCGACCCCCTACTCTGATTGGCCCATACGCCAGGTAAGTAATTTTTTAACAAACTTAATTCTTTTCACATACACACATTGTTTTCACAGTTTTAACACATTGACATTCCCATTTTAAACACAGGTCAAGTAAATAAAATAAAAATCAGAAATTAATAATCCCAAAAATCCCAAAGGGCAACATCTTCACCAATCACAAGCTATTATTAATAATGACTCAAACATTCCCACTGTTACTGACATTAAGTTTACTCGAGGTGCAAATGATTCAGCAAAGTCAATAATTTAAAGGTTTAATGATCACATATTTAATTGTTAAAGATATTTTAATTATTTCTTTAAAGTAAAAGTGATTTTGAGGAGAAATGATCACTTCATGACTAATATATTTGTTCTGCATGTTTTACTTTTACAGAAAATTTTAATTGATAAACAACACTGTATACAACTATTAACTGCTGCTTTAGTGAGTTATTGTGACTCTCAGAGAGATGATCTTACCACAGTGTCTCCACTTTACAGTGAGGATTCTCCAGTACAGCACAGAGACGCTTCACTCCTGAGTCTTCTAGTTTATTCTGAGACAGATCCAGTGTCTCCACAGTCAGATGCAGTTCTCTCAGACTGGAGGTTTCTGAGTTGAGCACTGAGACCAGAGCTTCAGCACTACTCCCTTCAATTGCATCACAACTGATCCTGAAGGAAATAAAATAATACATAATAAACTCACAAAAATTATCAAACAGGTCCTCAAATCTTTCACGGCACCATTTCATTTTCATAAATGACAAAAGTACAAACTCCGAGTCGACAACACACTGAAATGCTGTAACAGTAATTCACAGTTCGAGCTGTTCGGATTTGAGTTTTCTGCTGCGCACGTCATCACTGACACATGGGATAAACACGCAACATCAAATCTGATCACCAAATCGGGAAATAAGAGTCTGATCTCAAATATTTATGAGGAGAAAGGAAAAGAGTTTCAAAAGTCAGGTTTAGATGAAGCAGGCAGAGATCAAGGCAGAGTCATATTTATCTGAACAGATCAGACATTTGATTTGTTCTCTAATTAGTGAGCGACTGAAATGATCACAGCCCAGTGCTGAAGGAGTTTTATGGAGATACTCATGATGAGCTCGTTGGCCAACAGTGTGGTTTTTGTGTGTGTGTGTGTGTGTGTGTGTGTGTGTGTGTTCCCAGGTGCTTCTTATTTGTTCCTGGTGCCAGTGATTTACAGACTGGACATGTTCTTCCCCTTACACTCTGTGCGTTGTCTCTCCCTGCCTGACTAAGCAAGTAAGTAAGTAAATAAGTAAAAAAGCGCTACAGCATGGAGAAGAACAAAAGCTGTGAGAAGGTCAAAGGAACAAAAAAGTTAAAATTTATGAAGATATCAGGATATTAGAAAAACAACAACAAAACAAAAATGGGGTGCACCTCTGTACAAAAAGAATAGTAAAACTGGGATTGGCAACTATAGACCAGTCTCCATCCTCCCTGTGGTGTCAAAGGTTCTGGAGACAGACAGTTATAACCAGTTATATGACCATCTCCAACAAAAGAGTTTGTTATGAATATCAATCTGGTTTTCGACCATCTTTCTCTTCTGATACCCGTCTCATCCACTTGACCTGATTCGGAAGCAGATGGACTCAGGAAATTACACTGGAATGGTGTTATTGGATTTGCAAAAGGCCTTCGACATTGTCGATCATGAGATCTTACTGATGAAACTGCAAGCTATTGGTCTAAATGGTGCATTTATTAAGTCATTTCAGTCATATTTGACAGGCCGGTCTCAGATAGTTAATGGTGTTCATTCTCCTCCTAGACATATTGTCCGTGGGGTTCCGCAGAGTTCAAATTTGGGGCCCCAGCTTTTCTAAGATGATCATTTTACTGAGTTTTGAGGAGACTTGAGAAGAAAGTGTGCTGCTGATCAGAAACAGGGAAAAGCCGAGATCATCTTATTCAGACAAAAGCAGCAGGATGAAGTCAGAGACAGCAGGGTGTCACAAGGAGACGAGGTGTTCATTTACAATCACTCTCATGCACTCAGACGGCACATTTTGGAGACTCTGACTGACTCCATCTTCTGCTTTCAGATGAATTTTAAATCAATTTTACTGAACAACAAACAGCCTTAACGACAACTGTGAGGAAAAAGTCGGATTTTTTTTCTACTTTAAGACCCACCTATTCATACTTGTAACGAGTCGGGGCCCATTAAAAAAGATCCCCAATTATTTTGGCTCATCTATACAATAGATTATTAGATTCTGATAGAAAAGTGTATTAATAGGATGCGATATCACTCCCTGTTACAGATTGGAGACCAGGAATTAAATAAATGCAATAAAAGCAAACTGTTTTTAATTGTAGGTATTGTATTTAAAACTGTATGAATGTGCCAGAAGTGAACATAAAACCATGCAGGACATTCTCAGTCAAAAGGGATTAATGATCCAAAAGTGGAGTCTGGTCTTTTAACACAAGAACTTATTGCCATGTTTGCATACAACAAACAAACAAGTTATTAAGACCGAGAAGTACACTCAAAAGAAGTGGATATAGAACCCACTCAATGGGATAGACCCTTACACGCTAACAAAGAAGGATTTTTCCTACGAGTTGGAAAATTATCCATCCGTTGAGTTCCCCGACATCTCAAACTACCTGGTGCTGCAGACATCGTTCTACACGCACACACAGATGAGAACCTGGAAGAGCATGGACGTGTACAACTTTTTATATGCGGCGGAGTTAAAGATCTGGGGATCAGGACACTACAAGATAGACGGCAGTAGACGGATCTAAGTGCAGGAAGAATGCATTATTTATTAGCAGGCGTGATATTTAAGCCAAGTTTATCTGTATTGCGCTTTTAACAGTCGACACTGTCGCAAAGCAGCTTTACAGAGAATTAAAGACTTTAAACATGAGCTAATTTTAACCCGAATTTATCCCCAATGATCAAGCCTGTGGCGACGGTGGCAAGAAAATAACTCCCTCAGACGACACGAAGAAGAAACCTTGAGAGGAACCCGACTCAAAAGGGAACCCATCCTCATCTGGGTGATAACGGATAGCATGATTATAAATAACTCGCTTCTATAACTGTGTCCTACAGAGTCACAAAGTATAACTGTGTAACCAGGAAATTCATTATAGATTTAACATGAAGTCGATTTTGTTGAAGTTATAAACAGGGACGCAGGAACTAGGGGTGCTGAGGGTGCTGCAGCACCCCCCTCCTGGACAACAGACGCAACTACAACATTGGCGTTGTAAATTCAGGCATACGTTTTTCTTTTATTCTAAAATAAAAACAAAATGAAAAAACATTTTTTCTTCTAATTTTTACATGCTTATAAGTAGTTTTAAATGTAATTTAAAAATTTGGTTTGAGTTGAGTGATAAACGTTTAGACCTCAACCAGACCGGAAAGAACAGTGGCGTAGAACAGTGCACTGGTGGCGGGAGAGTTCGTTTAGCTAGTGGTGTGTGTCAATGTAGCAGCAATGAGCCAGAAAAGGATTTCTGATTTCTTTAAAGATGGAGGGGGCCAAAAAGCCAAAGAGAAAAAGTCTTATGACGGAGGGCACGAGGAAGTTCAGGAGGAGGACGAGAGGCCTTCATCATCAGGGCAGGCTTCCCACTCCAGCACTGGCTGTAGCACTGCCACTGACCAGCAGCTAACTGGCTGTAGTGAAAGCACCAGTAGGGCTACCACCTCCCCTGGTTTTGCTGCTTGATTAATTATTTTTCTAGTTTCCTCTATGTTATCAGGCTATTCTATTTCAGAATAGTAGACCTAATTGGTTCTGTGTATTTCTTTTTTTCATTATTACTTTGCTGTAGTTCATTGAATGGACGCAAGAGGAGAATCAGCACGGCTGCCTCCGCTGCGTGTGTGAGAGCGGGAGAACACGAACGTGAGTGTGGACTATGAACGATGTCAAAATGCGGCCGTAAATAATTAATAGGCTACTAGATGGTGAATTAATAGGCCCTCTCTTCTTTTAGTATGGTTAATCTTATTAAGGTTATGGTTATCTTGTTTTTGTCACCTAAAAATGTACGCCTACGAGTACGACCTATCATAGTTTGGATGTTTGATACCAGGGACAGCTATGCGGCGCGCTCTGGCTGAGAACGCACTTTGTATTTTTCATCTTTTGTCTAAAAAAATAAATGCACTTATTATTGAATACATGTGAGTGTCTCAGTAAATGTAAGATTATAGCTCTGGCCTGGCTTTTAGTAGCCTACTGTAAGAAATAATACTGAGAATATAGCCTTTGGGCTATATTTGGTGCATCATCCGATGACATAGCCTACAGCACCCTGCACTTCAGATGAGTTCCTGCGTCCCTGGTTATAAACTGTTCATGATAACTGCAGTCCTAAAGTTAGCAAGTCAGCTGTAGTCTTCAGGCATAAATGTATTACTGTAAGTGTCCAGAGCGTCTTCCAAGTGGGTTTATTATTATTTTTTTGAACAAAAGCAAAACAGAAAGCAGAGTATTTAAACAGCGTTATGAACATGGCTAGAAACAAATGTGACAGTGATGATGACAATACTTTGCGAAGTCTCTGTGAAAACAGTGTCCGTATCTGCGTGTGCTGATTGCGCTCAAATCAGTGTCAGGTGTTTCCCATAACGACTGGGTCCCAAATGCGCGCACAACATACTCCGTGAGCGCACGTGGCCACTCGAGTTGTGTCAGACTCAAGCGCGCAAAGGCACAACAATCAAGTGTTCACCTGCTGTGTGACCACAACTTTTAGCTCATGTGTACATCACCATGCATTGCCACCAAAATGCCTCATTTTCATCAATAACCCACTGCAAAGCATCGCGAGCTGTAGTGCGACTGTAGCTTAATGAGGCGGATGTGACGTCGGATGCAACCCAGTAATTTTACCTTACTATGAGAAAAAAATTAACTTCAACTTGGCGGGGGGGACGACTAGCAGGCTACTAGATGGTGCTTCACAGCCCACTAATGGGCCGCAGTGGTTGAGAAACAGTGGAAGAGAGTGAAAATTTCTAAAACTGCTTTCAAAGCTGCTCGCTGAATAAGGAAGTAAAAGTTCACTAGTTAGAATCACAAATAAATTTCAGAAATTAATGCAAATAATCAAACAACTTTATACTTTCAATTTATTTGCAATATTTACAAATTATTCCACCACTGCAGGCTCCGATATGCTCAAGTTTGAGACGTCAATCATGTTCTTTCCCGATTTACTGACTGGCAGTTGGTTACAAGGTTCCGCCCCTTTGAGAGATCTACCGATCCTAATAAGGAGAAGCCGTGCGTCCAGGTGGGACAAACGAAAAACGCGTTATCCAGTAAAACGCCGAGATTTTTTTGATTCACTAAAATAATGTCTGCAATGTCTCTCTCACACACGGTTCACATTTATTTTTTTCCCTTTTCATATACTACCTCAATTCCTCATGCCATCAGACTTCTCAACTCTGAGGAACTGGTCTGATTCTCACGGACTGTTGAACACACCACTCACACTACACTCTTTACACAGTCAACAATAATGCACTATTGCTTTACAATGTCTCTCACACACAAGGTTTACATTTATTTATTCCCTTCTCATAGATGACCTCATTATGCACACTCAACTCCGCACTTTATGTTGTTTGTGTAGTTTATTGTCTGCAGTGTTGCACTCTTGCACTTTGTTGTATTTGTAGATTTGTAGTCCTGTGATTTTTAAAAAAAATTTATTGGATTTCATCTACTCACTTTACACGATACAATAATAAAAACAAGAGACAGAGACATACAATAAAAAACTAACAAAACTTAAATATGCGCGTAGATGAGGGGCGAACTAACGGACTCGAGGTCCCATAAGTTAAGCCCCATTTACAAAACACAAAGAAAAAATAACCCCACATTATATTACACTACAAAAAATACAACAAAACAGCGCAACTCACGCGCAGCAGTTCATTCTATGTGTTGATCTGCAGTATGGGCAAACGGTTTTCCAGGAGCATACGCGCTGGGGGTCAAAAACAGATTTTAATTTTTCAAGATAGTGAATTCTAACATGGTCTTTAAAAAGAAAGTAGCTTCCCGATTGTCTAATTGGGAGAGGGAGATTATTCCAAATTGGTACAATTCTGTTAAAATAGGAGTCTCTAAACAGTGAGGTGCGAAAACGCATAGGCTTGAGATTTAAATTTGTAGATGCACTTCTTGTTCGGACGCTTGATAAGAGAAAATGGTTATTATTATGAAAGCTCACTAGCTTGTTTAGACATTTAAAGAAAAAACAAAGATCTCTATATTCTAACCAGTAAGAAATTGGCAGCATATTCAGCTTGAGAAAGCGCGTTTTATAATCCAGCCTTAATTGATGGTGGGGATGGCACCCCAGGATGAAGCGGGTTGCGCGCCTCCGGACGCTCTCCAGTAACTTAAGATCAGTAATAGATGACTGGGGCGCCCAGACTTTGCTAGCATAGCCAAGATTACTACGCACAAAACACAGGTAAAGCAGTTTCTTGCAGTTAGCCCCTATGAAGCTATTACAATGACGACGCAAAAAACTGCGCTTGCGATTAGCCTTTGCGACAATGATGGAAATGTGCAAGCTCCAAGTAAGCTTGCACGAGATTGTGACCCCAAGATCCTTCTGGGAAGGCACAACTGACAAGACGTGACCTCCCAGGGTATAGGGACTGGCCGCAATAGACGGAATGTTACTTTTGCGTTTTCTTGAAATTCTGAGACATTCGCACTTATCTACATTAAATGAGAGCTCCCAGAGCTCAGTCCATTTAAACATAGAACACAGGTCATGCTGCAACAATTCACAGTCGTTAGCCGTCCTTACAACCCTGTAGCACTTGGCATCATCAGCGTAGAGAGCCATTTTGGTGTTGGTGCTTATCACTTCAGAGAGATCGTTTATATAAAGAAGAAACAAGAACGGTGCTAGCAGGCTGCCTTGAGGAACCCCAGAGGTAACTCTCGCCCATGGTGAAAAAGCCCCGTCCAAGAGAACACGCTGAGTTCTGCAACCAAGGTAGTCCACAAACCAGCTATGTAGAGAGCCCGTA
The DNA here is from genome assembly GCF_027579695.1 of Neoarius graeffei. Lineage (NCBI taxonomy): Eukaryota > Metazoa > Chordata > Actinopteri > Siluriformes > Ariidae > Neoarius > Neoarius graeffei. The sequence continues at coordinate 17,819,165 of NC_083590.1, read as the reverse complement.
ATACCAAACAGGGAAAGTTTGTGAAGAAGGCGACCGTAAGGGACTGAGTCGAAGGCTTTACTGAAATCGAGATAGAGCAGATCGATTTCCTGTCCAGCATCCAGCACCGTCCCTAATTCGTGCAAGACCCCAAGAAGCTGTGTTACACAAGATCTTCCTTCAGTAAAACCATGTTGCAGCAACGATAGCAGATCAATAAGCTCTGGGACCAATTTGCATAAAACGCAGTGTTCACAGAGCTTACTAATGATGGACAAAAGGGAGATCTGCCTATAGTTCGAAATGTCTGCTTTGTCACCTTTTTTGTATAGAGGACAGATGTTAGCACTCTTCCACTCGCAAGGTAACCTTGCAGAACTTAGTGACTGGTTGAAAAGCACACAAAGTGAAGGCATGAGCTCACGAGCACACTCCTTTAAGATCTTGGGATGGATATTGTCTGGTCCAGGAGTCTTAAATGGATCAAGGCGATTAAGTGCTGACAGTACGTCTTCCTCAGATAGAATAATGGACTCCAAACGTAAATCCGTGAAAGGCGTTGAAGGCAGATTGTTGGGGACAGAAAAATCGTCATTAAACACGGACAAGAAGTAATTATTGAAAGGATTTGCCTTCTCTTTAGCTTCGGTGAATGAAGACCCATTCAGGTTGACTGTTTCCGGTATCGAAGAACTTTTAGATAGACGACTGAAGTAGCTCCAAAAACGCTTAGGCTGAGAAAAGCACGAGTCCGAGATATCTTTGATGTAAGATGCACGCTTAGCCCGTACTAGATATTTAAGGTCTTTGCGTAACGAGTGAAATTTATCCCACAGGCTCGAGCTGTCCTTGTGAATGGCCTTTTTCCCTGCGGTATTCTTTTTGTGGAGCGCGTGAAGTACTTCGTCGAACCAGGGCGGCATAACAAACTTCCTTATTTTCCGATTCGGAATGAAACGTTCAACCTGACTCAAAAGAGCAGACTTCCAAGAAAGCCAGTTTTCTTCGATTGACTGATCCGGCGAGATAGCACTTGTCAGAGGATTATTAAACAAGTGATTTCTCAAACCTTCAAAGTCAGCTTTTTGAAGATTGAACGATTGCTGGCTGATGTTATTGTTTTTATTCGGAACTCTTGAAGTGAAATGCAAATCAAAGGTTACTGCTCTGTGATCCGACTTCAAAGCGACACCCTCTCCGCCAGTCACATCGATGCTGGAGACACCTTCAACAATAGTGGTCAACAATAGATCCAGAATATTGTTTTCGCGTGTCGGAGATTCAATTAGCTGGAACACATTCTGGTCTACGAGTTGTTCACAGAATGAAAATAAGGTTGAATTTGAAGAGTCACAAAAACCAGAACCTTCGATCCAAGTCACTTCAGGGAGGTTAAAATCGCCAACAAAAACCAACCTGTCATAACTGACAGAGTTCAAGATGTTAATAAAATCATGAAGCCAGGCGACGGAAGCGCTTGGGGGTCTGTAAAAAACCGCTAACAGAACCTTTCCACAGTTATTAGTGATTATCTCTATAGCCAAATGCTCAATGACCGAGCAGTCGCACAAGTTTACTTGTTTACAGCGCAAAGAACTGCGACAAGCAATCAGTACTCCCCCTCCTTCCAAATCCAAACACCGCAAACTGTCCCTGTCGCATCGATATAAATCATTGCCCCATGGCAAAACTTCAGAGTCCGAAATGTTATTATTTAACCAAGTCTCTGAGACAAATACCATGTCAAAGTTGTTAGCGTAGACCATGTCTTGAAAAGGGCGCAGTTTGTTGCCGGACTTGATGCTGCGAGCATTTTGGTAAAAACAGCGAAGAGAGGGAAACTTGTGATTTGAGTCATCAGATGAAAGAGTGAGATCTCGGCTCGACCGAGCGCGAGCCATAGAGCCTGCACACACTCGAGCAGCCCGTCGCTCAAGGATGACATGATGTGTAATGTAGCACCATGGTCCTGGAGAAACGTTCTTGTGTTTTAACTGTGTACTGTACCAACTGTATATGGTTGAAATGACAAATAAAAAAGCCTTGACTGTGATATTGAACGACACCAAGACTGATGAATAAAAGAGACACTTTGGGAAACGTTTCATTGCTGCATTTTAATGAAATGTGAGGGGAAGCCGGGCTTCCAGTGTCGTCTTAAAGCAAATCACCACTGACAGAGATGGACTGGAAGATTATTTACGATTTTAAAGTGCATATCACGGGTAAATTCAGGAGCAACATCAATGCAATTCTCCTATTTTATATTAAACTTTGGTCAAATATCTGTCACATTTTGCATTTTGTGCAATTTTTTTACCTTGCGCAATACCAGAAAAATTCAGTTGAAATCAAGCCATTTGAGGCGAATTGGTCCGCCTCTGAAAAAACTTGGCATTTGGATTTCCCGGCAAACATTGATTTTCGTGACGTCGCGTGCGGGACACCTCCCTCTGAATCCTACGTCAGCGCTGGTTTGTTTATGAGAAAACGACCTGGTGGTTTTCTGCAAATTTCTTCAATGTTATCACGTAATTATTAAAATGGTTAACAGATGTATTGTAGGAGGGTGTAGCAACACCAATCATGATGGGATTAGGACTCATCGTTTCCCAAAAGACCGGACAATGAGAGAGAAATGGGAGCGCTTGGTCTACACAGGCTGTGCACTGAAACCGTGCAAAACTCGCGCAGCCTGTTGGCGCTTCCGCAGGTGACGTCACGAATCTGGCTCCAGACTCCCTTGGGATTTTTCCAGACGCGTTTTGTTATTTTATTTTTTGTTGCTGTAGACAGATGGCCTTGTGCAAAATTACCCTTCTGGATGAGTGTGTAAAGGGACATACTTTCATAAAAAAAAATTGGTCCAGAATATGCACTTTAACATGTATTATTATTATTACTACTAAAATAACGTATTTGAAAAATTCAACATCAGCTAAAGGATTGTTGCCATGGCTTTCAGGTTACTGGAAGTTATTTTCTGCTCCTATTTTCTGCATCAGTTCTGTGGCATTAACGTCTCATTTTAGTTTTAAACTCTATATTCCTGAGATCATTTCCACCATGTCACTGCTGCTTTAAACCCTGCAGCTCACACAGAGGGCAGTTAGTTTGTGTCTCAGGTGCAGTTTGTGTGATTAGTTACAGTGTTGTAGTAAATTTCACAGTGATTTCAGACACATTGCAGTCGGATCAAGTCCCGTTTTGTGCTGCAGCTTCTCACATACGTCCATCTGACCCAAAGACTCTGTGACAAATCATCAGTGTGCAGTGAAAAGAAACAATCTTCCTCCTCAGGACATTGATGATGAACCTAAAACCTCTGCTTCAGTCTCACTATTAGAGAATGTGTCTTACTGAGGAGCAGGTCATGTGACTCTCAGAGAGATGATCTTACCACAGTGTCTCCAGTTTACAGTGAGGATTCTCCAGTACAGCACAGAGACGCTTCACTCCTGAGTCTCCCAGATTATTATCAGTCAGATCCAGGAGTCTCAGGTGTGAGGGGTTTGATCTCAGAGCTGAACTCAGAGCAGCACAGCCTTCATCTGAGACACCACAATCACACAACCTGCAGAGACACAATGACACACACTTCATCAACAGATTTTCATCTTGGTGTAATTCTTACTTTAAAGATGAGGAGTGTAAAATTAATTTTATTATTCAGAATGTCATGATTTAATATCACCTGTTTATTCTCATTAACAGTGTAATTAATAATGATAATACTGTGTTATATTTAGTTTCCAGGGATGAGAATGAAAAATATTAAAAAAGTCTGAAAAAAGCCGGGGGTTTGGGGGTCGCAGGCACCCAGCGGGGCCCAGGGGCAGAGACCCGGGAGCTAATGATTTTTGGCTATTTTTTTTTTACCCCAAAACCATTAAATTTTATCAGCAAAAAGTTGCAGTTTATTTGGAAACAAATTCCCCTTCTTGGTGGACGACCAGGTGAAAATGATTAATAGGGTACACGAGACTTGTTTTTAATCAATTCACATTTGATGATTTCAAAAAATCAATGCACCTTTTAATATATACAAGAGCTCTACAGTATTATATTTCTGCATTTTTGCTATTCATGTCTTTGTTAACATGTGGATATCAATGTAAATGAATGAATATATAATTTTTTAAATATACAACCCTGATTCCAAAAAAGTTGGGACAAAGTACAAATTGTAAATAAAAACAGAATGCAATAATTTACAAATCTCAAAAACTGATACTGTATTCACAATAGAACATAGACAACATATCAAATGTCGAAAGTGAGACATTTTGAAATTTCATGACAGCAACACATCTCAAAAAAGTTGGGACAGGGGCAATAAGAGGCTGGAAAAGTTAAAGGTACAAAAAAGGAACAGCTGGAGGACCAAATTGCAACTCATTAGGTCAATTGGCAATAGGTCATTAACATGACTGGGTATAAAAAGAGCATCTTGGAGTGGCAGCGGCTCTCAGAAGTAAAGATGGGAAGAGGATCACCAATCCCCCTAATTCTGCGCCAACAAATAGTGGAGCAATATCAGAAAGGAGTTGGACAGTGTAAAATTGCAAAGAGTTTGAACATATCATCATCTACAGTGCATATCATCATCAAAAGATTCAGAGAATCTGGAAGAATCTCTGTGCGTAAGGGTCAAGGCCGGAAAACCATACTGGGTGCCCGTGATCTTCGGGCCCTTAGACGGCACTGCATCACATACAGGCATGCTTCTGTATTGGAAATCACAAAATGGGCTCAGGAATATTTCCAGAGAACATTATCTGTGAATAGAATTCACCGTGCCATCCGCCGTTGCCAGCCAAAACTCTATAGTTCAAAGAAGTCGCATCTAAACATGATCCAGAAGCGCAGACATCTTCTCTGGGCCAAGGCTCATTTAAAATGGACTGTGTCAAAGTGGAAAACTGTTCTGTGGTCAGACGAATCAAAATTTGAAGTTCTTTATGGAAATAAGGGACGCCGTGTCATTCGGACTAAAGAGGAGAAGGACGACCCAAGTTGTTATCAGCGCTCAGTTCAGAAGCCGGCATCTCTGATGGTATGGGGTTGCATTAGTGCGTGTGGCATGGGCAGCTTACACATCTGGAAAGACACCATCAATGCTGAAAGGTATATCCAGGATCTAGAGCAACATATGCTCCCATCCAGACGACATCTCTTTCAGGGAAGACCTTGCATTGTCCAACATGACAATGCCAAACCACATACTGCATCAATTACAGCATCATGGCTGCGTAGAAGAAGGGTCCGGGTACTGAACTGGCCAGCCTGCAGTCCAGATCTTTCACCCATAGAAAACATTTGGCGCATCATAAAACGGAAGATACGACAAAAAAGACCTAAGACAGTTGAGCAACTAGAATCCTACATTAGACAAGAATGGGTTAACATTCCTATCCCTAAACTTGAGCAACTTGTCTCCTCAGTCCCCAGACGTTTACAGACTGTTGTAAAGAGAAAAGGGGATGTCTCACAGTGGTAAACATGGCCTTGTCCCAACTTTTTTGAGATGTGTTGTTGTCATGAAATTTAAAATCACCTAATTTTTCTCTTTAAATGATACATTTTCTCAGTTTAAACATTTGATATGTCATCTATGTTCTATTCTGAATAAAATATGGAATTTTGAAACTTCCACATCATTGCATTCCGTTTTTATTTACAATTTGTACTTTGTCCCAACTTTTTTGGAATCGAGGTTGTCTAAAATTCCTTACCAAATGGAGACTGGGCTGCTTTCTCTGAAGTTCTTTTCATCATAGTGATAAGGTTACAATACTTTTCACAATACAATATTATTCACATGATCAGCTACTGATATCAGAGGCTTTCAAGGGCAAATACAGCCCCAATTACATACCATATAACGGCGCCCAAATTACGGGCTTGTCAAAAGGCCCAAAATGGAACATACGAAAATCGCCCAAATTAGAAGAAAAAAAATCCTGTTTCATAAGGGTGGAGAACCCAAAATATTTTTTAATTATTGTTAAATGTCATTTTTTGGCATATATATTTCAATTTGTTGTTCAGTCGCTTCATAACATGAAGTGAACATGAAATGCGTCTAGCGATTACCGTAAACCGTGTCTGAGTCTCTGACGTCTGAATGTCGTAAAATATACTTCCTTTGTTTATGTTGTGAAATTCTCAACGATTCATAACACGTGGCTGTCGGTTTGTGATACTGTTGATAGTGCTCGGTTTGCATGAAATGTCAGCCACTGTGAGAGCTGCCTCAGACTCCGGAATAACAGCGAGAGAGGAACACGGGGTAATTAACATGACTGTTCATAGTAACTTGTAGCCAGATTCATAACACAGCAGGAGCTAACAGTAGAAGCACGGCGCGTGCTGGTTACTGTATATTGTTCTTCCGGGTGGGAAATGATCAGTGTTAGCTTGTGAATTACATGTATTCATTGTTCTTTGAAAATATATGTACCTTTTTGAAACTTTTCTCTCTTTCGGAGAAACATTTATTTTGATACACATTAGAAAATCTTCAGAATTATGGGACATTTGTTTAAATTGGCTATAAATTATTTTGCAAGAAACAGACTGTTGCCAAAAATTCTGATAAAATTTTAATGTACACATGTATATCATAACTTTGAAAATAAGTTATGATACTACAAATTATTTTATGTGGTTATATTATATATTGATATCTGGTTTTATTTTAATTGATATATTGTTGAATTGACATATTCTAGCTTTTTTGATATGTATCAATAGCTTAATTTAGACAGATACATATATGTCATTTTTGATATTTTGATTGTTCTAGATCATTATTCAGGGATGAGAATGGAAAATATTTAAAAAGTCTGAAAAAACCAGGGCGGCGGGGCCCAGGGCGGCGGGGCCCAGGGGTTCCAGGCGCTAATGATTTTTGGCTATTTTTTATTTTATTTTTTTTACCCCAAAACCATTAATTTTATCAGCAAAAAGTTGCAATGTATTTGGAAATAAATTCCCCTTCTTGGTGGACAACCAGGTGAAAATGATTGATAGGGTACAAGAGACTTGTTTTTAATCAATTCACATTTGATGATTTCAAAAAATCAATGCACCTTTTAATATAAACGAGCTCTACAGTATTATATTTCTGCATTTTTGCTATTCATGTCTTTGAATACTCTAATCCTTTAAAATGAAGTGCAAACCAGAAAAAAGTTCGATCATATAATTCTCTTCAGCTTTCTTCTGATGTTATCATGGTAGCAGGAGGTCTTGCATATTAAGCAGGCAACATTCAACATCACTTATCACTTCCCTTTCAACTGTTGTGTGCACTAACTAGGTTTTATCTGGACAGGATGTTGTGTAATGTAATACATATACCATACGGTCAATTTGAAGATCGAGATGGTGATTCTGAATTAAAGAACAGGCATGTACAATGGGCATTACATACTGGAATTTTTTTTAAATCAAAAACTAAGTTCATCTCGGCCTAAAAAATTTGGGCAGACGCTCTCACGCGGCACATGCCAGCAATGTACATCTCATCTCATCTCATTATCTCTAGCCGCTTTATCCTTCTACAGGGTCGCAGGCAAGCTGGAGCCTATCCCAGCTGACTACGGGCGAAAGGCGGGGTACACCCTGGACAAGTCGCCAGGTCATCACAGGGCTGACACATAGACACAGACAACCATTCACACTCACATTCACACCTACGGTCAATTTAGAGTCACCGGTTAACCTAACCTGCATGTCTTTGGACTGTGGGGGAAACCGGAGCACCCGGAGGAAACCCACGCGGACACGGGGAGAACATGCAAACTCCACACAGAAAGGCCCTCGCCGGCCACGGGGCTCGAACCCAGGACCTTCTTGCTGTGAGGCGACAGCGCTAACCACTACACCACCGTGCCGCCCGCAATGTACATTATAAATAATATAATGAATCATTGAACAGGCAAAATAATTTTCGACCTACCTTTGTGTTTTTTGGTATATATGTGAAGTTCGATAGTCCTTGCCCCTCTACTAGCGTAGTTTATCATGTCAGAACACAATGAGCAAAGTACTTTTCCTGGGACGTCTATTTTCCGTATGAGATCACCGAGCTTCGTTGTGACAGTCTGCTTGTCGATCTCGACATTCAGTGTTCTTTCTAACCAAGCCCATCGAAAACAGTTCTTTATTCCTGCACCTTTATCAATCTCCCTCGCTCGATCCTCTTCTTTCTTATCTAGGACTTTTGCCATTGTCGATATGCTAAAATATCCCGCCTGAATACGTGTCTTTCCGATGTTACCAATGCGTATCGTCAAACAGTGTGTACGGTCGGTGAACGGTGATTGCAAGCCACGCGTGGAGAGCATGCGTACTTGTGTTTATACACTGCACGCGATGGGATTCCCCGAAAATTCTACCGCAAATAAGTTGAACATTGTTGCAAAAGTGAATGTTAATTACGACATGTCGAAAGACTCGAGTGTGTTAACCCGGAGCCCACCAAGAATCAAGACGTTATAAGGTGACCACAGATCATTAACAATACCCCCCCGCAAAGTTCTCAACGGATTTACATCGATCTCAAAAACGATCATTTTGGTCTGAAAAAGTCGGAAATCCGCCGATTGGTGGAAAAATCTTATCCCTGAGTTTCTCTCCTCTGTTGTGTGTGATATTAAACCATCAGCAGCTGAAGCTGAACAGAGAACAGCAGAGAGACCATGAACTTTAATCAGAGAGAGAGAGAGAGAGAGAGAGAGAGAGAGAGACTGAATCTCAGATGGTTCTCTACTAGACTTATAGTGCACTACACAGGGGCAATAAACTTGTTTCTCCAGAGTCTACAGAGTGCATTTATAGAACACTATAGATTTATATTTTTGTAGAATCAGAGAAGTAAACAATGATTATTCCATATAAATCCTACAAACATTCAGCCACTCGTTCCTGAGACAGCGTGCGAACAAGAATTTCAGAAAAAATGGACAGAAAACCCGAAAACATACCGGTTTCACCTCTCAGTGTCGGAGGAATAAAAATGTCAGTGTAATTTATGATGTTCGTTTGTCTAATTACTTTTTATCCCTCAAAAAGAGGGACCACATATAAGCAGTGCTGTAATTTCAACACCAGTCGCCCAATCTGGATGCAAGTTTCCTCAAAATAAAGCTGAAGGTCTGCACTTTGAGCTCACCTTCATTATTTAATTTCATCAACAATATACTGTGGGAAAAAAAATTATTTAGATTCATATCTAAATCAGGGCTGGATTTAGGGGGGTCCTGGGTTGGGATATGCCCCGCCCTAAAACTGTCCCTGCACTGCATCAAGACTTTTTTAGGATCACATTATCTAGTAAATCAATTCCATCTCGTGTCAAACCTAAAGCCTGAAGGCCAAAATACGGCTCACTGCCTCGTTTCATTCGGCCCGTGTGAACTTTAAAAAATAACACTGAAACTACTTTTCACACAAACCCTGATAATTTTATGTAACAAGAAATAAATAGCTTAAAAAATGACTTTGGATCTTCTGTCCTCTACATCTCAGAAACTAATGCAGATACAAGTCCGGAATTTTTCACTATTTATCAGGAACAGTGACATTATTCAACAAGTTTGAAGCAAATCTGAGATTACCAGTTGGAAACTTTTTTTTTTTTTTTTTAAATCTGGTGATTATGCATTTTAATTAATTTCTAAAAGAAAAAATACATTTCAGACACACTGCAGTCAGATCTAGTCATTTTTTGTGCTGCAGCTTCTCACATACGTCCATCTGACCCAAAGACTCTGTGACAAATCATCAGTGTGCAGTGAAAAGAAACAATCTTCCTCCTCAGGACATTGATGATGAACCTAAAACCTCTGCTTCAGTCTCACTATTAGAGAATGTGTCTTACTGAGGAGCAGGTCATGTGACTCTCAGAGAGATGATCTTACCCCAGTGTCTCCAGTTTACAGTGAGGATTCTCCAGTACAGCACAGAGACGCTTCACTCCTGAGTCTCCCAGATTATTACAGGACAGATCCAGTTGTCTCAGGTGTGAGGGGTTTGATCTCAGAGCTGAACTCAGAGCAGCACAGCCTTCATCTGAGACACCACAACCCCGCAACCTGCAGAGACACAATGACACACACTTCATCAACAGATTTTCATCTTGGTGTAATAGTGGTTGTGAAGATGATGTCTCTCATGTTGGACTGTCTCTATTCTCTTTGTAGCGCCCCGTTAGCTAACCTGCTATGCTTACGAGTGCGCTCCCCGAATCCATGTGCGGAGAGATCTCTCTCTCTCTCTCTCTCTCTCTAGTTAACCAATGCAATAGTTAAGTAATTTTGTTGAATGTGCCTTTACTTACTCAAGGTGACTACTCGTAAACTTAGCTACTTTAAACAATACTGTAGGAATAGCACTCCTAGGTAAACATAATAAATGTTGTCTTTATATCTATTGTGTAACGGTGTCTTCTAATATCCTGATGGCGGTCCCTACTATTATCACCTAGAAGGAGTTTTAAACCTTTTTTAAGGGACATGTACCATTTACCCTTTAAACTATGTATACAGTATAATACCATGCATGAATAGGTCAAATAAACTGCACATACGCACCAAGCATAAATTTTAACTATTTACTTAAAGTAGTTGGAAATATATACATCCAGCTCATAGGCTGCAACACAAATGAAATGGTTGTCTCTTAAATTCAGTTCAGTTAGTTGTAAATGGTAAATAAACTCAAATGTATCCACTACCAATAGCAAACAAAAACTTTACTAAACCTTCTATTACTGCCGGCAGTTTACCTTAAGATAACCATGACATGAAACAAAATAAAATGGGTACCCGACAAAAAAGCAGAAGTCAGTTAGAGAACGATGCAGGCCTGTAACGTAGCTTGTGGGCGGAGAGGCCTTAACCAAAATGGCCGCTTCACGCCGTTGCACATAAACAAAACAAACAAACAAAAAAAGCTCATCCATGCAGCCGTTTTGCCGCCGTCTGCTTTGTGGTAGCCTCGCAATGCTGGAGAGGGTAAATGGACTCGTTGCCCCTGAAAACGATGACCCGCCTCCGGTCGGAATCCTCAGTCTGGTCGCTGCCGTAGAGCCGAGCTGGCCGCACGTCTCCAGTCCGCCTGAACGCGCGCGAGCTCCGTTCAGAATTAAACACTCACGATGTTCTACGCGGGAAGCTCTTGTCCCAAAGTTCCGCCAACTTGCGTGCAAACACTACTATGTCCGCATCGAATCAACGTTTATGACTCACAGTCCGGTTGTCACTAAACAGTTACAATGTAACTACAGAAATTAGTGTTTGACTAACTCTTTTGTTCACTCCGATCACCACCCAACTCTCTGCTTCTCTCTCCTGCTGCTCCTCCCGCCTCTCTCCTGCTGCTCCTCCCGCCTCTCTCCTCCTCCTCCTCCTCCGACCCCCTACTCTGATTGGCCCATACGCCAGGTAAGTAATTTTTTAACAAACTTAATTCTTTTCACATACACACATTGTTTTCACAGTTTTAACACATTGACATTCCCATTTTAAACACAGGTCAAGTAAATAAAATAAAAATCAGAAATTAATAATCCCAAAAATCCCAAAGGGCGACATCTTCACCAATCACAAGCTATTATTAATAATGACTCAAACATTCCCACTGTTACTGACATTAAGTTTACTCGAGGTGCAAATGATTCAGCAAAGTCAATAATTTAAAGGTTTAATGATCACATATTTAATTGTTAAAGATATTTTAATTATTTCTTTAAAGTAAAAGTGATTCTGAGGAGAAATTATCACTTCATTACTAATATATTTGTTCTGCATGTTTTACTTTTACAGAAAATTTTAATTGATAAACAACACTGTATACAACTATTAACTGCTGCTTTAGTGAGTTATTGTGACTCTCAGAGAGATGATCTTACCACAGTGTCTCCACTTTACAGTGAGGATTCTCCAGTACAGCACAGAGACGCTTCACTCCTGAGTCTTCTAGTTTATTCCCAGTCAGATCCAGTGTCTCCACAGTCAGACGCAGTTCTCTCAGACTGGAGGTTTCTGAGTTGAGCACTGAGACCAGAGCTTCAGCGCTTCTCCCTTCAATTGCATCACAACTGATCCTGAAGGAAATAAAATAATACATAATAAACTCACACAAATGATCAAACAGGTCCTCAAATCTTTCACTGCACCATTTCATTTTCATAAATGACAAAAGTACAAACTCCGAGTCGACAACACACTGAAATGCTGTAACAGTAATTCACAGTTCGAGCTGTTCGGATTTGAGTTTTCTGCTGCGCACGACATCACTGACACATGGGATAAACACGCAACATCAAATCTGATCACCAAATCGGGAAATAAGAGTCTGATCTCAAATATTTATAAGAGGAGAAAGGAAAAGAGTTTCAAAAGTCAGGTTTAGATGAAGCAGGCAGAGATCAAGGCAGAGTCATATTTATCTGAACAGATCAGACATTTGATTTGTTCTCTAATTAGTGAGCGACTGAAATGATCACAGCCCAGTGCTGAAGGAGTTTTATGGAGATACTCATGATGAGCTCGTTGGCCAACAGTGTGGTTTTTGTGTGTGTGTGTGTGTGTGTGTGTGTGTGTGTGTGTGTGTGTGTGTGTGTGTGTGTTCCCAGGTGCTCCTTATTTGTTCCTGGTGCCAGTGATTTACAGACTGGACATGTTCTTCCCCTTACACTCTGTGCGTTGTCTCTCCCTGTCTGACTAAGCAAGTAAGTAAGTAAATAAGTAAAAAAGCGCTACAGCACGGAGAAGAACAAAAGCTGTGAGAAGGTCAAAGGAACAAAAAAGTTAAAATTTATGAAGATATCAGGATATTAGAAAAACAACAACAAAACAAAAACGGGGTGCACCTCTGTACAAAAAGAATAGTAAAACTGGGATTGGCAACTATAGACCAGTCTCCGTCCTCCCTGTGGTGTCAAAGGTTCTGGAGACAGACAGTTATAACCAGTTATATGACCATCTCCAACAAAAGAGTTTGTTATGAATATCAATCTGGTTTTCGACCATCTTTCTCTTCTGATACCCGTCTCATCCACTTGACCTGATTCGGAAGCAGATGGACTCAGGAAATTACACTGGAATGGTGTTATTGGATTTGCAAAAGGCCTTCGACATTGTCGATCACGAGATCTTACTGATGAAACTGCAAGCTATTGGTCTAAATGGTGCATTTATTAAGTCATTTCAGTCATATTTGACAGGCCGGTCTCAGATAGTTAATGGTGTTCATTCTCCTCCTAGACATATTGTCCGTGGGGTTCCGCAGAGTTCAAATTTGGGGCCCCAGCTTTTCTAAGATGATCATTTTACTGAGTTTTGAGGAGAGTTGAGAAGAAAGTGTGCTGCTGATCAGAAACAGGGAAAAGCCGAGATCATCTTATTCAGACAAAAGCAGCAGGATGAAGTCAGAGACAGCAGGGTGTCACAAGGAGACGAGGTGCTCATTTACAATCACTCTCATGCACTCAGACGGCACATTTTGGAGACTCTGACTGACTCCATCTTCTGCTTTCAGATGAATTTTAAATAAATATTACTGAACAACAAACAGCCTTAACGACAACTGTGAGGAAAAAGTCGGATTTTTTTTTCTACTTTAAGACCCACCTATTCATACTTGTAACGTGTCGGGGCCCATTAAAAAAGATCCCCAATTATTTTGGCTCATCTATACAATAGATTATTAGATTCTGATAGAAACGTGTATTAATAGGATGCGATATCACTCCCTGTTACAGATTGGAGACCAGGAATTAAATAAATACAATAAAAGCAAACTGTTTTTAATTGTAGGTATTGTATTTAAAACTGTATGAATGTGCCAGAAGTGAACATAAAACCATGCAGGACATTCTCAGTCAAAAGGGATTAATGATCCAAAAGTGGAGTCTGGTCTTTTCACACAAGAACTTATTGCCATGTTTGCATACAACAAACAAACAAGTTAATAAGACCGAGAAGTACACTCAAAAGAAGTGGATATAGAACCCACTCAATGGGATAGACCCTTACACGCTAACAAAGAAGGATTTTTCCTACGAGTTGGAAAATTATCCATCCGTTGAGTTCCCCGACATCTCAAACTACCTGGTACTGCAGACATCGTTCTACACGCACACACAGATGAGAACCTGGAAGAGCATGGACGTGTACAACTTTTTATATGCGGCGGAGTTAAAGATCTGGGGATCAGGACACTACAAGATAGACGGCAGTAGACGGATCTAAGTGCAGGAAGAATGCATTATTTATTAGCAGGCGTGATATTTAAGCCAAGTTTATCTGTATTGCGCTTTTAACAGTCGACACTGTCACAAAGCAGCTTTACAGAGAATTAAACATGAGCTAATTTTAACCCTAATTTATCCCTAATGATCAAGCCTGTGGCGACGGTGGCAAGAAAATAACTCCCTCAGACGACATGAAGAAGAAACCTTGAGAGGAACCCGACTCAAAAGGGAACCCATCCTCATCTGGGTGATAACGGATAGCATGATTATAAATAACTCGCTTCTATAACTGTGTCCTACAGAGTCACAAAGTATAACTGTGTAACCAGGCAATTCATTATAGATTTAACATGAAGTCGGTTTTGTTGAAGTTATAAACTGTTCATGATAACTGCAGTCCTAAAGTTAGCAAGTCAGCTGTAGTCTTCAGGCATAAATGTATTACTGTAAGTGTCCAGAGCGTCTTCCAAGTGGGTTTATTATTATTTTTTTGAACAAAAGCAAAACAGAAAGCAGAGTATTTAAACAGCGTTATAAACATGGCTAGAAACAAATGTGACAGTGATAATGACAATACTTTGCAAAGTCTCTGTGAAAACAGTGTCCGTATCTGCGTGTGCTGATTGCGCTCAAATCAGTGTCAGGTGTTTCCCATAACGACTGGGTCCCAAGTGCGCGCACAACACACTCCGTGAGCACACGTGGCCGCTCAAGCTGTGTCAGACTCAAGCGCGCAAAGGCACGACAGTCAAGTGTGCACCTGCTGTGTGACCACAACTTTTAGCTCATGTGTACATCACCATGCATTGCCACCAAAATGCCTCATTTTCATCAATAACCCACTGCAAAGCATCGCGAGCTGTAGTGCGATTGTAGCTTAATGAGGCGGATGTGACGTCGGATGCAACCCAGTAATTTTACCTTACTATGAGAAAAAAATTAACTTCAACTTCGCGGGGGGGACGACTAGCAGGCTACTAGATGGTGCTTCGCAGCCCACTAATGGGCCGCAGTGGTTGAGAAACAGTGGAAGAGAGTGAAAATTTCTAAAACTGCTTTCATTTCATGGCCTGGTCATGTGATATTTACTGAAATTAAAGAAAAATGATAATGATCTTAAAATTCTTCTCCCCCCCAACATTTGCCTCAAAAGGTTATCACTTACCTGACTGTCTGTAGTTTGTAACGTTCATCATCCTTAAGAGCAGAGAGCAGCTTCTCTCCTGAGTTTCTGATTGTATTCTCAGACAGATCCAGTTCTCTCAGGTGTGAGGGGTTTGATCTCAGAGCTGAAGCGAGAGCAGCACAGCCTTCATCTGAGACACCACACACCTGCAACCTGCAGAGACACAATGACACACACTTCACTGCCTCAGTTTATGAACATCAACATTTGTTTTGTGTCTTTAAATTAGAGGTGTGTGTGTGTGTGTGTGTGTGTGTGTGTGTGTGTGTGTGTGTGTGTGTGTGTGTGTGTGTGTGAGTGAGTGAGTGAGTGAGTGAGAGAGAGAGAGAGAGAGATGGGAATACATGATTAGTGTTGGATGGAAATGATTTTCATTGGTTTTGTAAACAGACTTTCTTTGTAATTTATAACAGTTTGATTGTTCAGTGTTGTTTCTGACAGTGGACACATGAACAGAGACTTTAGTGAGTTCTAGAGATTTCTGCAGCTGTTCTGCTCTCCTCTGCTTTCTCTTTCACCTCCTTCAGTATTACATGCCGGGCTCTCAGTGTGATTTTTGCAGGATGCCTCAATCTTAGGCAGAGGACCAACAGCACTGAATCTGCTCTGTGTGCGTCCATGGATTTGGCCTTTTTTTTTTTTTTGCCATTTTGTGCAATGGAAGTAGCTAAGCTGCTCGCTGAATAAGGAAGTGACAGTTCACTAGTTAGAATCATAAATAAATTTCAGAAATTAATGCAAATAATCAACTTTATACTTTCAATTTATTTGCAATATTTACAAATTATTCCACCACTGCAGGCTCCGATATGTTCAAGTTTGAGACGTCAATCATGTTCTTTCCTGATTTACTGACTGGCAGTTGGTTACAAGGTTCCGCCCCTTTGAGAGATCTACCAAACCTAATAAGGAGAAGCCGTGCGTCCAGGTGGGACAAACGAAAAACACGTTATCCAGTAAAACGCCGAGATTTTTTTGATTCACTAAAATAATGTCTGCAATGCCTCTCTCACACACGGTTCACATTTATTTTTTTCCCTTTTCATATACTACCTCAATTCCTCATGCCATCAGACTTCTCAACTCTGAGGAACTGGTCTGATTCTCACGGACTGTTGAACACACCACTCACACTACACTCTTTACACAGTCAACAATAATGCACTATTGCTTTACAATGTCTCTCACACACAAGGTTTACATTTATTTATTCCCTTCTCATAGACGACCTCATTATGCACACTCAACTCCGCACTTTATGTTGTATTTGTAGATTTGTCGTCCTGTGATGTGTAATGTAGCACCATGGTCCTGGAGAAACGTTCTTGTGTTTTAACTGTGTACTGTACCAACTGTATATGGTTGAAATGACAAATAAAAAAGCCTTGACTGTGATATTGAACGACACCAAGACTGATGAATAAAAGAGACACTTTGGGAAACGTTTCATTGCTGCATTTTAATGGAATGTGAGGGGAAGCCGGGCTTCCAGTGTCGTCTTAAAGCAAATCACCACTGACAGAGATGGACTGGAAGATTATTTACGATTTTAAAGTGCATATCACGGGTAAATTCAGGAGCAAGATCAATGCAATTCTCCTATTTTATATTAAACTTTGGTCAAATATCTGTCACATTTTGCATTCTCTGCAATTTTTTTACCTTGCGCAATACCAGAAAAATTCAGTTGAAATCAAGCCATTTGAGGCGAATTGGTCCGCCTCTGAAAAAACTTGGCATTTGGATTTCCCGACAAACATTGATTTTCGTGACGTCGCGTGCGGGACGCCTCCCTCTGAATCCTACGTCAGCGCTGGTTTGTTTATGAGAAAACGACCTGGTGGTTTTCTGCAAATTTCTTCAATGTTATCGTGTAATTATTAAAATGGTTAACAGATGTATCGTAGGAGGGTGTAGCAACACCAATCATGATGGGATTAGTACTCATCGTTTCCCAAAAGACCGGACAATGAGAGAGAAATGGGAGCGCTTGGTCTACACAGGCTGTGCACTGAAACCGTGCAAAGCTCTCGCAGCCTGTTGGCGCTTCCGCAGGTGACGTCACGAATCTGGCTCCAGACTCCCTTGGGATTTTTCCAGACGCGTTTTGTTATTTTATTTTTTGTTGCTGTAGACAGATGGCCTTGTGCAAAATTACCCTTCTGGATGAGTGTGTAAAGGGACATACTTTCATATATTAAAAAAAAAACTAAATTGGTCCAGGATATGCACTTTAACATGTATTATTATTATTATTATTACTACTAAAATAACGTATTTGAAAAATTCAACATCAACTAAAGGATTGTTGCCATGGCTTTCAGGTTATTGGAAGTTATTTTCTGCTCCTATTTAATTTAAAAGTCAAATTTTTTTATGGATTTAATTTTTCTATTGCATCAGTTCTATGGCATTAACGTCTCATTTTAGTTTTTAAACTCTATATTCCTGAGATCATTTCCACCATGTCGCTGCTGCTTTAAACCCTGCAGCTCACACAGAGGGCAGTTAGTTTGTGTCTCAGGTGCAGTTTGTGTGATTAGTTACAGTGTTGTAGTAAATTTCACAGTGATTTCAGACACACTGCAGTCGGATCAAGTCCCATTTTGTGCTGCAGCTTCTCACATACGTCCATCTGACCCAAAGACTCTGTGACAAATCATCAGTGTGCAGTGAAAAGAAACAATCTTCCTCCTCAGGACATTGATGATGAACCTAAAACCTCTGCTTCAGTCTCACTATTAGAGAATGTGTCTTACTGAGGAGCAGGTCATGTGACTCTCAGAGAGATGATCTTACCCCAGTGTCTCCAGTTTACAGTGAGGATTCTCCAGTACAGCACAGAGACGCTTCACTCCTGAGTCTCCCAGATTATTAAAGGACAGATCCAGTTGTCTCAGGTGTGAGGGGTTTGATCTCAGAGCTGAACTCAGAGCAGCACAGCCTTCATCTGAGACACCACAACCACACAACCTGCAGAGACACAATGACACACACTTCATCAACAGATTTTCATCTTGGTGTAATAGTGGTTGTGAAGATGATGTCTCTCATGTTGGACTGTCTCTATTCTCTTCACCAATCACAAGCTATTATTAATAATGACTCAAACATTCCCACTGTTACTGACATTAAGTTTACTCGAGGTGCAAATGATTCAGCAAAGTCAATAATTTAAAGGTTTAATGATCACATATTTAATTGTTAAAGATATTTTAATTATTTCTTTAAAGTAAAAGTGATTTTGAGGAGAAATGATCACTTCATGACTAATATATTTGTTCTGCATGTTTTACTTTTACAGAAAATTTTAATTGATAAACACTGTATACAACTATTAACTGCTGCTTTAGTGAGTTATTGTGACTCTCAGAGAGATGATCTTACCATAGTGTCTCCACTTTACAGTGAGGATTCTCCAGTAGAGCACAGAGACGCTTCACTCCTGAGTCTTCTAGTTTATTCCCAGTCAGATCCAGTGTCTCCACAGTCAGATGCAGTTCTCTCAGACTGGAGGTTTCTGAGTTGAGCACTGAGACCAGAGCTTCAGCGCTTCTCCCTTTAATTGCATCACAACTGATCCTGAAGGAAATAAAATAATATATAATAAACTCACACAAATGATCAAACAGGTCCTCAAATCTTTCACTGCACCATTTCATTTTCATAAATGACAAAAGTACAAACTCCGAGTCGACAACACACTGAAATGCTGTAACAGTAATTCACAGTTCGAGCTGTTCGGATTTGAGTTTTCTGCTGCGCACGACATCACTGACACATGGGATAAACACGCAACATCAAATCTGATCACCAAATCGGGAAATAAGAGTCTGATCTCAAATATTTATAAGAGGAGAAAGGAAAAGAGTTTCAAAAGTCAGGTTTAGATGAAGCAGGCAGAGTTCAAGGCAGAGTCATATTTATCTGAACAGATCAGACATTTGATTTGTTCTCTAATTAGTGAGCGACTGAAATGATCACAGCCCAGTGCTGAAGGAGTTTTATGGAGATACTCATGATGAGCTCGTTGGCCAACAGTGTGGTTTTTTGTGTGTGTGTGTGTGTGTGTGTGTGTGTTCCCAGGTGCTCCTTATTTGTTCCTGGTGCCAGTGATTTACAGACTGGACATGTTCTTCCCCTTACACTCTGTGCGTTGTCTCTCCCTGTCTGAGTGAGTGAGTGAGTGAGTGAGTGAGTGAGTGAGTAAGTAAGTAAGTAAGTAAATAAAAAAGTGCTACAGCATGGAGAACAAAAAAAGCTGTGAGAAGGTCAAAGGAACAAAAAAGTTAAAATTTATGAAGATGTCAGGATCTTAGAAAAACAACAACAAAACAAAAATGGGGTGCACCTCTGTACAAAAAGAATAGTAAAACTGGGATTGGCAACTATAGACCAGTCTCCATCCTCTCTGTGGTGTCAAAGGTTCTGGAGAGAGACAGTTATAACCAGTTATATGACCATCTCCAACAAAAGAGTTTGTTATGAATATCAATCTGGTTTTCGACCATCTTTCTCTTCTGATACCCGTCTCATCCACTTGACCGATTAGATTCGGAAGCAGATGGACTCAGGAAATTACACTGGAATGGTGTTATTGGATTTGCAAAAGGCCTTCGACATTGTCGATCATGAGATCTTACTGATGAAACTGCAAGCTATTGGTCTGAATGGTGCATTTATTAAGTCGTTTCAGTCATATTTGACAGGCCGGTCTCAGATAGTTAACGGTGTTCATTCTACTCCTAGACATATTGTCTTTGGGGTTCCGCAGAGTTCAAATTTGGGGCCCCTGCTTTTCTTGATCTATGTTAATGACATGCAGAGAGCGGTGTCTTGTAAGCTTTGGTTGTATGCTGACAATTCAGCTTTATTGGTTTCAGGCAGATCAGTGGAGTACATTGAAAATCAGTTAGTGGGAATTTGGAAAAGATTAATCAGTGGTTGGTTCTCAATAAACTTCCATTGCATCTTGGCAAAACTGGATCGATTTTGTTTGGCACCAAGAGAAAAATTAGTAAAAAGGTCTCAACTAAACATTTCATGTAACGGAGCTGAAATAGACTCCGTCAACTACTTGGGGTGTGCCGTGGACCAAACTCTTAATGGAGAAATTACAGGCAAGAAAATTGTACAGCTTGCAAATTCTCACCTAAAATTCCTCTACAGACAAGCACGCTTTCTCAGTCAAAGTGCACAGCACACTTTAGCTTCAGCTTTAGTGAAGCGTCACTTTGACTATACCTCCTGCTCCTGGTTTTTTGGCTTGACCAGGAAATCAAAACACAGCCTTCAGATTTCTCAAAATAAGCTGATACGCTTCATCCTTGGCTTGGATCCACAAGCACACCTCTCTGTATCTGACTTTAGAAAGGTTGGGCGGTTACCTGTTGAGCAAAGGGTATGGTATTCTGGTGTAACTCATCTGTTTAAAGTCCTGCAGGTCTTTCAATTACATGAAACCTGCGACAGATAACGTCGTAGGCGTCCAAATTAAAAAGACGCCCAAATTAAGGTCAAGCACCCGAAATGTGCTACCAAAAGTAAAACAACAAAATGTTGATTAAATAAACTTGGCCTCATAAAAACCAATTCTTGACTTTCTTCTTTAAAAACACCGAAATTAGCGAGAATTATCATGTACTTCTCGTAATTGACATGAAATCCACACCATTCCCATGTTGTTCCGGGTTCGTCGAACTAGCTGGAGGCCTCGCGCAGAGCACGAATTCTCCATCAACGGCGATTAGCACGTCATGATTTTGTGGAAGAGTGAAACTCGCGTACCAATGACCAGAGTGGGATTTCCACATTAGGTACATCAGGTAAAAGACTGAATAAAAGAGCTATTCAGGACACAACTGTGTATTTAAGACACAGCTTGCATCTTAAATACACACAGTTGTGTAAGTGTGGGTGGAATCAGTGACTTGGCGCTTGGTCCTCTTGTTGATGATGGCCTTAGACACTGGCCTTTCATTTAAACTAAGTTCTTTTACGTGACTACAGACTGTGAACTGCACGGCCAATTCTTGTGATGTGACTGAAAAACCTTTTGTGTCGCAGGTCTGCTACAGGTTCGTCTCTTTGACGGCAACAGTGCAGAACTTGCTTTTTCATTCCCAGGCTCCTCTCCTCCAGGCTCTCCTCAGGTCCCAACACACCTTTTAAATACTAACTGTATTCTAATTATTTTTGTCATGTACATCAAGAGGGATTAATGCTGTAGACATTTTGCAATAAAGGTAAAAACAACATTCATAGATTTCTTTATTTATTCGTAAAAGCAGCAGCAGGTTTAAACACAGAGCGCTGGGAAAACAGCACTTTGCGTGTGCAGAAAAGCCCAAATTACCCTGTATCACAACGGAAAAAGCCCAGATTCAGAAATACAGGGTGTAGCCCAAATTACGTAACTGAAAGGCCTGTCCTGAATGACCCTTCACCTTCATACTTGCAGCATGACATAACCAGAGCGACAGATATCCAAACTCCTTACACTAGGTTTAGTCGATACTCTCTGGCAATACCCAAGTCTGGCAGCCATGGTCAAAAAACTTGTGTGTTCAATGCCATTAAGTCGTGGAATGATCAGCCAACCAGCATCCGGTCAGTCCAGTCTCTCTCTAGTTTTAAGCACAAAGTAAGGAGGTGTTTATTTAACTGCCTTATAACAGCGCAGAGTGGGCGGTTTTAAATTATTCTGGTCAGTTTAATTTAACAGGTCTGCGGTTTGCCTTTTGCATGTTCCACGATAAGTTTCTTGATGTGATCCTTTTGTGGTGCTCAACTACACGGTGCTACTCTTGGGTGCATTATAATACTCTTGTATCTTGCCTTTTATATCCATGTTTAGCTGGAAATTTATGGGGGTTTTTGTGCCGTTAAAGTTTTTTTATTCTATTTGATGCCATGTGTACAAATTTAGTATTGATAACACACTTAAATCCAGGAGTAAAACAATCAACATAGCGCCATCTTGAACCTTTTCCCAGGACCACAATGGAAATAAGTGTTTTACACTTTGTGCACTTGATTTAGTTTCATGTATTTAATTCAATTGTACATTAGTATACTTGCATGTAATCTTTACCTTAATCTATCCATCTATAAAATAAAAAAATTAACACGTAATAAATTTATATTATTTCTGTTTTCTCCACTTGAATAAAATCTTTCATCAGTTCAGAATAACAGGAAAGGTTTTTTTTTTTGGAATTTGCAAACTCCAGATGGTTTTATAGGCCCAGTGTCTGCATAATTACATTTCAGCTACAACACAAATTTAATGTGGAGAGATGTGAAGGAAAAGATTTTCCACAACGACACTCAGTGAAGGTTTTACACAGGGGGAAAGAAAAACCCCACACCTCAATGTTTATTGGACACTGGAGCCTGCAATAGTGGTGTAATTTGCAGGGCTTTCCCCAAAGCACGGATACGTGGCGCTCCACTGCGCTGTGTGACGTCAGCGCTGCGCTGTCACTTGCACACAAAAAATCAACACTATAAACTGAACAATGCAGAGTCCTTTCTGCACCTAAATACCTCCTATTCCCCTCTGAGAATGAGTAATAACTATAGAAATAAAAAGATACTGTAATATATAAGTCCAGACTATCCTGGTACTCAACCCAGAAATGAAAGCGTTTCACTGCGTGCACTGACTGCCATTCACAACCATACATAAAACCACGTTCTAGGTGCTGGTTGTTAGCTGCCACTGTCGCGTGATTAGACCTGGACTCCCTATATTGTTTAATATTATGCATTTTTTGTTGTGCAATAAAATTAAATATTTCTCCGAATTGACTGTTTCCAGTGTTTTCATTTCAAATCTAATTTTGCCCTTTAAATTTGGCCCCTTGCTATTTGACAAGGTAAAAAACAGCCAATTTAATAAATGTTGAAATGTTGAATTGTGCCTAAATCAGCCTGAGATGGCCCCAGAACGCACCATTTGAAATCTCTAATTTCAAAATTTCCCGGGGGAGCATGCCCCCCGACCCCCCTTACAGGCTGGGCTCCACATCAGTAGCATCGCTCTGATATTTCTTCTGGAGAAATCCCTGATTTATAAATACTGCAAATAAACTATCCGCAGAAAGTTGTGTTTGATTATTTGCATTCATTTTTGGAAATGTGTTGTTTGTAAGTCTAGTTAGCTGTCTGCCGTTTCCATCTTTAATTTCAAGTCTGCAGTTAAATTTTGTCTTTTTAATCAACTCGTACACCAGGAAAATAACACTCATTTATTTTTAGTTTTATTCTTTGTAGAATTTTTTTTATAGTAATGTATCCATGATAGTTATCTGATTCCTAGGACCACACTGGAAATAAGTGTTTTCACTTTCGTGTGTTACCCTGGTTCTTTATGTCATTCATATATGTTTTTCATTATTTACAGAATAAATCAAATTAAATCTGAACTGAGAAATCTGACCAAGACGCTCAGGCAGAAATATTTTAGCGAGTTAGGCCCGTTCGGGCACAGCTATGGTCGGCTTCTTTAAGCACAAAAATGATTTTCGAGCGAGTATGTTACAAAAAACAAGATGTATTAACCAGCATCCGCGCCTCCCCTGTGATCGCCGTTTTGTTTTTTTCTTCCCGATGTGTAACGGTGATTCTGATTGGCTCGCTTCACGCGCATTTGTGCTCTTCATCACTATGAGTGATCGCTGGTGCCCTCTATGGTTTCCCGGGTTAACTTCAGGACGTACACACACACACACACACAGTGTGTAACATTCAGTGAATGTAAAGACATGTTTTTGGGTCTGAAATAATAAACCACACCCTCTACAGTAAATATATCATTTCCATAGTGAATTATCCCAGAGATAAATATCTCTTATACTGATTTATGTTTCAGGTTTTCAGGGCTCGTCTTGTCCTTCTGTTACAGAAATGTTTTTAAAAATAAATGTTTTTTTAAAAACATGTACTTGTGTGTAAATAACTCAATTATACCCCGAGAAAACATACCAGTATTGCCTTGAACCGTGTACTTGAAAACTTGCCAAAATACCGCAAAAGTTGAGGGCAAAAGGACATTTTTTGTGTCAAAAGTTAACATTGAGGCCTGCTTGTATTGCAGTAACATTTGACCAGGAGGATCTTTACTTTCACTCGAGTAATGGAGTTGTGGATTTTGTCCCAAAGTGCAGATTTGTCAAAGTGCTTTCAGTTTCTCTCTTTCTAACAGTGGAACAGTAGAACAGTTCTATTCAGCTTTACTTACATTGCTTTTCTGGATGCTGCAATCACAGGTATCATCCTCACAAGAACCCAGTCTGGTATCTTCCCTGTACTGGTATATTTACTCAGGTCAAGCTCCTCCAGCTCCTGTGCTGAAGTCAGTAACGCAAACGCCAGAGCAGACCACTGTGAAGGAGAGAGTTCACTTTGTTCTCCAGATTTCAGATAGTGTTGGATTTCCTCCACTAGAGAATCGTCACCCAGTTCATTCAGACAGTGGAACAGATTGATGGATTTTTCTGCAGGAAGATCTCCACTAATCATCTTCTTAATGTACTGAACTGTTTCCTCTTTGCTCTGGGAGCTACTTCCTGTCTGTGTTACTAAGGCATGTAAGAGTTTCTGATTGGACTCCAGTGAGAGACCCAGAAGAAAGCGGAGGAACAGATCCAGATGTCCAGTCTGACTTTTTAAGGTCTGATCTATAGCACTTTTGTGTACATCTGAATTTGTTTTGGATCGACTCGGAACAAGAACATTTCTCTTTTCCTTCATGAACGTCAGATGCACATACAGAGCTGCGAGATGCTCCTGAACGCTCAGATGAACAAAGCAGTACACTTTACTCTGGTGAAGCACAACCTCCTCTCTGAAGATCTGCGTACACACACCTGAGTACACTGCTGCTTCTGTCACATCAATGCCACACTCTCTCAGGTCTTCCTCATAGAAGATCAGGTTGCCTTTCTCCAGCTGCTGAAAAGCCAGTTTTCCCAGTTTGAGAAGCATTTCTTCATCACTCTCCTGCTTCTTTGAGTACTTTCCTCTGATGATGTTTGTCTGAATGATGAGGAAGTGTGTGTACATTTGAGTCAGAGTCTTGGGGATCTCTCCACTCTCTGCTTCACCCAACATTCTCTCGAGAACAGCGGCTGAAATCCAGCAGAAGACTGGGATGTGGCACATGATATAGAGGCTTCCTAGTGATTTCAGGTGTGTGATGATGTTCTCAGCCAGGCTCTGATCACTGACCCTCTTCCTGAAGTACTCCTCCTTCTGGGGGTCATTGAACCCTCGTACCTCTGTGACTCGGTGGACGTACTCAGAGGGGATTTGATCAGCTGCTGCTGGTCGGGAGGTGACCCAGATGAGAGCAGAGGGAAGCAGATTCCCTTTGATCAGGTTTATCAGCAGCACATGCACTGATGCTGATTCAGTTATATCACACACTCTCACTGTGTTCTGGAAATCCAGAGGGAAACGACACTCGTCCAATCCATCAAAAATGAACAGAACCTTTTCCAACCTGGACATTTCTGTTTCTTTAGTTTCCTTAAAACAGACATGACGGAGCTCCATCAGACTCAGTTTTTGGTCCTTCATCAGATTCAGCTCTCTGAAAGGAAGTGGAAATATGAGGTGGACGTCCTGATTTGCTTTCCCTTCAGCCCAGTCCACAATGAACTTCTGCACAGAGACTGTTTTTCCGATACCAGCCACTCCCTTCGTCACTACAGTTCTGATGGGTTTGTCTTCTTCAGATAAGGGCTTAAAGATGTCGTTGCATTTGATTGGTGTTTCCTTTGTTGTTTTTCTCCTGGACGCTGCCTCGATCCGTCTCACCTCATGTTCTTTATTGACGTCTCCACTGTCTCCCTCTGTGATGTAGAGCTCTGTGTAGATCTCATTCAGGAGCACTCGGTTTTCCTGCTTTATTATCACTCCATTTAAACACTGAAACTTCTTCATCAGATTTAATCTGAACTTTTTCTGGACTTCATTTCCAGCAGCAGATTTTGGGGCGTGTCTGTGTGACAGGGTGAAATAGGAAGACATGGTGAGACATGGGCTCCAATTATTACAGTTTAAGATCACATTGTTTCTGACTGGTTTCCACAGAGAGTTCTTTATGATGTTCTCACTGTGCGTTTGTTTTATTCTCCTGTATGTTTTCTATAATCTAATCAGTCTCTATGAAATAACAGCAGAGAGGTTTATAATGCCAGTGCGTCAGTGTCACAGTCATGGTGTTGGGTTTGATCTTACCCTCGATCTGTGATCTTTTTTCTTCTGCCTCCTGCCGTCTGTAAAACACTGGGAACAAAAATTGTTGCTGTTAAAGACAATAACTTTCATCACTTTAATCCTACAATCTAAACTTCAGCCCTAATTTTACTACAATAATTCTTTATGAGCGCATTAACATTTAGAGAGCACATGCTGAATACAACACGACAAAAATATTGTGGAACTGGAGAAAAAATATATATCTGCCCTGGTTCTAATTTGAGTTTTTCTAGATTTTCCTTCCTATATGGTCATTAGGGATGGAACAGAATATCACTCCATCATGCAGAATGAACAGATAATGTGTTTTAAATGGATACTAAAGCAGATGTGTATTTTTCAGAAAGCCAGCCAGAAATGTTCAGAGGTATAAAACCTGTAACTGGATCCAGAATTATACTCCACCCTGGATGATCCACCAGTCCATCATTTTAGGGGCAATTTAGTGACCAGTCGACCTACTGACATGTTTTTGGGAGGTGGGAGTTCAGGTTGAGGAAAATGCTGATTTTCATTATTATTAATAAATACTGTAATATCAGTGATGTGATTTATGGTCAATAGTCACTGTGTTCATATAAAGGGTCTCTATTTTCTATTATACCGACTAGTGGCCTAGTGGTAGTGTGTCCGCCTCTCGATCGGGAGATTGGGAGTTCTATTCACGGTCAGGTCATACCAAAGACCATCATAAAAATGGTACCTACTACCATCTGGCAAGGCACGCTGCAATACAGATGTGCATGGGGAGTTAAACTCTCGTGGTTACCAGAGGACTAGCCCCCCACTGTAACCCTAGCTATGTAATAGACGAGAGGCCGAGGGCTATGGAAACGGAGATCGGCGCCGCCCGATGCGCCACCATACGGAGTTGGGCCTGGTTAGTACTTGAGTGGGAGACTGCCTAGGAATACCAGGTACTGTAAGACGTGGGAAGGACTTTGACTTTCTATTATATTTTACAGAAACACTCAGACACATCGCGTTTCATGGAGACACGGCCAAGTAACAGTGATCTCTATGGGGCCGGGATTTTAATACAAAACAAACAATGTTGTTACCTTGCACTTATTATTAAATTTTAGAATCAGTGTTGAATACTTGTTTGTTTTCTTAAATTGTCTTGCGTAATTTTTACTTCCTATTAGAACATGTAAGTTTATTGTTATTATTATTAGTAGAGCAGCGGCTACAATTATCGACACCTTAACAATCTTCTGGCCATTGCAAAAGTAGAAAAGACTTTCAATACGCAAGTTGTGCATGAATCGGTGTTGTAGTCGAGTCACTAAACCTCGAGTCTGAGTCCAGTCTCGAGTCCCCAGTGCTCAAGTCCAAGTCTCATCTCATCTCATTATCTCTAGCCGCTTTATCCTTCTACAGGGTCGCAGGCAAGCTGGAGCCTATCCCAGCTGACTACAGGCGAAAGGCAGGGTACACCCTGGACAAGTCACCAGGTCATCACAGGGCTGACACATAGACACAGACAACCATTCACACTCACACTCACACCTACGCTCAATTTAGAGTCACCAGTTAACCTAACCTGCATGTCTTTGGACTGTGGGGGAAACCGGAGCACCCGGAGGAAACCCACGCGGACATGGGGAGAACATGCAAACTCCACACAGAAAGGCCCTTGCCGGGTACGGGGCTCGAACCCAGGACCTTCTTGCTGTGAGGCCAGGGCTCGAAATTAACTTTTTTTCTTTGTGTCCCCCAGTGGTCCCGAATTCTGTGTTGTATTGTCCCGAATGGAAGCAATAGTGTCCCCATTTTTTTCCTCTCTGAAATAACCAGTGGTTAATATTATCATATGAAGTTACTATTATATTTGTAACTATACGATTTTGAACCCTCTATATCATTTTTACAATAAGTCACAAAACACAAGTGACACATGTCCAATACATCATCTACTTCAAAATTACAGTTATTGCATTTTCAGTTTATTAAACTTTGGTGATCTCACTGTATGAATAGATACCCGTTTATTTAAAAGGGGCCAACTAGCTCATTCAGAAAATGTTTCAACTCACTACATCTGCAGTACACTTTAGCTGAAAATAAGACCCCTTTTATGTTTGTTTCATCTACTTATACCTTGAATATCTGTTGGCATATATAAGGCCAACTTATAATTTTCACCATTACCGTTATCCATTTTTATGTAATATACCTGTTGCCCCATTCAGAGATGTTTTGAAAGCCATCAGCCATACCATCAATGGATGAAATGCACACCCATGTTGCAAGCAGTACAATAGAAGGTTTGACCCAAAAAACGAAATATTTTAATCCAGTCTACAGTGTAAAATAAAGGAAAAACGCCATCCAATCATATCGAGGTACCACCTCAAAATGATTGGATACTGACACGTCAATCAGACTGAAGCCCGCGACTAGCCCGGCCCTTCTGTGTGTGTGTGTGAGAGAGCGAGCAGAGTGTCACACAGAGCGCAGGATTCTCTCAGTGCGCTCCTTCCAAACAACGGGGATTTACACGAAAACGGAAGGAGATATTCACAAAATTCTTTCACAGTGAGTGCCACAAGGCTCTCCTGAACACACGGATGTAATTTTTTTGTCTGTAGTGTAAAAAATGAGGTCACTAGAGCGAGTTAAAAACGAGTGACTTTTCTGCCACGTTTATAATGGGAGTCTATGGGGCTGCGCGGCTGTGCTCTCGTTACTTTCAGGCTTCTCATTCAAAAACAGTAAATCCTATCGCTCAGGTAGACACATTGTGTGAATCAGGACAAGTGTGGCTACTACTTTTGAGAAAATTATGTGTGTGGAGTGAAAATTGGGGCTGAAAACACAGTTTAAATGAGAAAGTTTGAGCTATTTTTCCAAGCTCTCTACACTCTAACTTAACGAGCTGCACTGGTGTGTAACGCAATAGACACCCATTATAAAGCCGGACTTTCTCAGGCTTTATAAGGGGGAGGGGGGTGGAGACGCGGGGGTGGGAGTGTTTCTTTTCAAAATATGGCTTGCGGGAACCGTTATTCCAAAATCTTGTACTGCACCTTTAATGTAGAACTTTTTTTCTAGATCTATTTTTTTTCCATTGTCCCGGGATTGTCCCAGATATGATAATTTTGTGTCCCGATGACATTTTTTATGGTCCCCGGGACATCGGGACACCGTTAGTTTCGAGCGCTGTGTGAGGCGACAGCGCTAACCACTACACCACCGTGCCACCTCAAGTCCAAGTCATTCAAGAAAATTTAGAGTCCGAGTCGAGTCCAACACTCCAACTGTACCAAGACGGTGGCTGTTTAGTGCCATTAACATTAATTCGTTCCTGAACATGCCGTATGAACAGGTGAATGTGCGTTCTCGGTCATGGCGTGTGAAGTATTCTGTCAGAGATGGTTGGGAGATGGATGTAAGTGCAGAAGGTGTGTTTATTAATACAAGTGAAGACGGGTAAACAGTCCGGGGTGGATTTCCCGAAAGCCTCTTAAAGCCAAAGGTGTCTTTAATTACTGCCTAAGATCCATCATCAAGCTAACATGGTTTTCCTGAACAGCATCAGAGCCAGAGTAGTCCTTTAGTTTGCTCGGAGTTTACGAGAGACCCGGACCACTCGTTCAAAACAAAGAGCGACTCGCTCACAGCCGAATAAACAGAATACACATGCACCTCTGAGGGACTCTCACAGTCAACGGGGGAAACCGGTGTTGAATCTGCTGCCGGTGTTCAATTATTTTTCTTGTACACTGCATGTAAATTGAGTTAACTATTAAATAAATATATGAAAAACATTCTGAATATATTTCAATATGGTCTGGAATCACACATGGATATCGTAATGTCACACTGATACTGGCACATTTTAATCAGACTTAACTCCGTAAGGCGAGCGATTATCTAATTTAGTGTCATAAATGAGAAATTTCTGCACCTCTAACATTGTGTGTGTGAGAGTGAAAGAGCTTTTGATCTCTGTGTACCTAAGGAGGTTGAATTAATTAATATATATATATATATATATATATATATATATATATATATATATATGAGACACACACACAAAATATACAAAATACTTCGCAAAGTAAGTGTGTTTTCACAGTTATAAGTGTGCTGATTGCGCCTTAATCATGTGCAGGTACGAGTCGTTTGTGGCGCACGCGAGAGTCTATCTGATGCACATGGCAAGGCGTGCAGGTGTGACACACTTGCACAAAATTAGTATAAAAATTAATGTAGATATAAATATCTTGTGCCAAATTATTATGGCATATTATAAAAAAATTAAGAAAATCCATCCAAGTCCTCGTTTACAATTTACGAGTCCAAATGCAGTTAATGCACGAGTCCGAGTCATCAGCACTCAAGTCGAGTCACGAGTCCTTAAAATTAAGGCACAAGTCGGACTCGAGTATTACAAGCCTGGCATGAAGAATTACTCCAACATCCACTGGAAAAAAATAGTGCATTAGATCACGTGACACCATTCCACAATTATCAACACCTTTGTCCACAGTTATCGACATCGTTCCACAATTATCGACATCCAGATGATTTTACGCACACACAAAAATGATTTCTATTTGATTTCTAAATTATTTCTTTCAAACAATGCTCTAATTTGTTGCAGTTAGATTCAGATTGGTGAACCTTTGGTATTTTCAAACAAGTGATTTTTTTTAGTGATATTTAAAATTTACATATAAAAGATATAAAATGTCTACTGATATTGTAAAGATCTACCACATATTACAACAAACTGTAAAAAAAAAAATCTGAATGGAATAGGAAAGTTTTTTTTTTTATATGCTAGGAATTTAATTCTGGTCTAATTCTGTTTACTGCAATAGGATTCCAAATACTCTATAGCAGCGGTTCCCAAACTTTTTTGGCCGCGCACCCCCTTCTATACCCCAACCAGGTTGACGCACCCCCAGTTCCCCAGTTTCAAAAAACACACGCTTTCTTATAAAGGCAGCATCTTTAATCGTGCTAAAATGATAAACATCGTTTGCCACACCTGCAGGAAACCACAAAAGTGAAAAAAAAAAAAAAAACCACACCTTACAGGTAGCACGTCGTGCTCGAATGAGAACATCGAATCACATTAACATATTATGCGCTCTCGTATTTGAATTAGATAGAATTTGATTGAAATGTAACAGTTTTAAAACGTTGCAACACGGTAAATGCGCAAATTCATTACAAAGGGAGATCACATCGAGGCATGTAGTCTACCAACCAGATATGGGGAAAATATATGATTTTCATCCGTGTTTAAAACACTAGCAACACAACCCTGTCATTACAAGGTTATGAAAATGAATTGAGAATGAATTTAGTTTGCAAAAAAGTTAACATATAATAACAGTAAAAATAGCAATGATAATCATGAACATATGCATTTTAAAGAGATACAACAATTAAGGAGCATATCAGGAACAGATAAAGAAGAGGATCCATCTGATTGTGAAGTGCAGTGCTGGCGGCTCAGTCTGCAGCGAGAGAGAGAGAGAGAGAGAGAGACAGACAGACAGACAGACAGACAGACGGTGGGTGGATTCCTCCCTATCTGTTGGGGTTTCTCCTCCTTCATCCCTGATTTGTGGTGGCGCATTTAGTTTTGCCGATTTCAACCAGTTGAGCATCGCGAATGAATGAATGAATGAATGAATGAATGAAGCCACAAACTACTGCAGAACCGTTACGGCGTAGAAGAGTTAAAAATCGCCATTACATTTTTTATCTTGCGCACCCCCTAGTGGCAGCTCGCGCGCACCACACTTTGGGAACCGCTGCTCTATAGCATTCCATTCTGTTCTCAATCAGAAAAATAAATAAAAAAATCACAGCACTTTTTTTTTTTTAAAGTACTTCATTGACTTCAACAATGTTACACAAAGATCGATCAGTAAAAACATGTCCATGATCTTTCCACCATGATAATGTCTGGGTTTTCCTGAAATTACTCATCGTGCTTTAAAAAAAAAAAATCCATCTCAAGTAACGAGCAGTGTCATCAGAAGACAAGCTCAAACGGCGAGGGAGGGTCATCTGGTTGATTAATTAACCAATAATAACTGATGTAACCGAATCTTACCTTTGAAAATTTGTCTTTTATTGGTAAAAAACTGTCGATAATTGTAGCCGCCGCTCTCGTAGTAATCATCAGATTTGGTTTTTTGCTTCTATTAGCATTTCCTGCTTTAGTATTGAAGACATGACCTTTATTAAAACATTTTGACCTTCATAAATATTTACACTCTTTACTCTGAAGCATTTACTGAAAGAACTGTCGTGTCACTAAAGACTAAGAAACTACTGTATAATATAAACTGTAGTAGTAGAACGATAGTTTCTTTCGTATATATTAATTAAAAATTAGTTGCTAATGACAGTGTAGCACAGCCTTTAACTGGAACTTTCACTATGAGAATTATGGGATGTTACCTGCGGACAGATGAGGGGTTTCCAGTGTTAAATCGCAAAGGAAGACGCATAGACGCATCACTCTTCATGGAGACACAGCTGGGTTCTGGTGGGTCTGATCTCTTCATCTGGAGTTCACTGTACAACATTACAGACAGTCGTTTATATACACCATTTACACTGGTTATTCATTAGTTTTAGTTGTTTTAATTATTTTGCTTGCCATCGCTATGACTTTTATTGTCACATCCAGATGCACTTTCTGCCTTATCCTGTATGTGACACTGTGAAACACTGAACTGTGCAGTTATTGATATTAATTACTCTAAAATGTTTAGTGAAAGTATTGTAGCAGCATTAGGACCTAATTAAAGTATCACAAACTGATAAATATCAAAATGCTGATGATGATCTGGGCTGGATAAAGGAATGTGGAACAACAGCTTTCACTCTGCAGTGACTAAGTATGAGAATTATGGGATGTTACCTGGGTAAAGATGAAGAGATTCTATTTTTAAATAGCAAAGGAAGATGCATAGACCCATCACTCTTCATGGAGACACAGCTGGGTTCTGGTGAGTCTGATCTCTTTCTCTGGAGTTTACTGTACAACATTATAGAGGAGGCATGAGACAAAATTTCTACTACTGTATAAACTGTGTAGTAGAACGATAGTTGTTATTGTATATATTAATTAAAAATTAGTTGCTAATGACAGTGTAGCACAGCCTTTAACTGGAACTTTCACTATGAGAATTATGGGATGTTACCTGGGGACAGATGAGGGGTTCCCAGTGTTAAACTGCAAAGGAAGACGCATAGACGCATCACTCTTCATGGAGACACAGCTGGGTTCTGGTGAGTCTGATCTCTTTCTCTTGAGTTCACTGTACAACATTATAGAGGAGGCATGAGACAGAATTTCATTTTCTAAAATATCACAATATAAAACACTGGGAGAGATTAATTTGCTGCTCATATCTCATCTCATTATCTCTAGCCGCTTTATCCTGTTCTACAGGGTCGCAGGCAAGCTGGAGCCTATCCCAGCTGACTACAGGTGAGAGGCGGGGTACACCCTGGACAAGTCGCCAGGTCATCACAGGGCTGACACATAGACACAGACAACCATTCACACTGCTGCTCATATCATGTACTGCAATATTTCTGTTTTAATATCCTTTATGAGCTCTACCTCTTCTTACACACTAGGTGGCAGCACCAGAGGTCATAGCCCACAGAGCACAGAGTTATAGAGTGGAAACCTAACTGTCTCAAAGCACGCTGACTGAACAGTCCAGAAAGTGAAGGTAATCAGAAGGAAGTGTTATGGCACATGGGGTCAAACTCCAGGCCCACAGCCTCGTTTCATTCGGCCCACATGAATTTGGAAACAAAACTGAAACAGCCTGTAGAACACGACTGCTTAAAGTGCACATCACGGGTAAATTCAGGAGCAAGATCAATGTAATTCTCCTATTTTATATTAAACTTTGGTCAAATATCTGTAACATTCTGCATTCTCTGCAATTTTTTTACCTTGCGCAATACCAGAAAAATTCAGTTGAAATCAAGCCATTTGAGGCGAATTGGTCCGCCTCTGAAAAAACTTGGCATTTGGATTTCCCGGCAAACACTGATTTTCATGACGTCGCGTGCGGGACGCCTCCCGCTGAATCCTACGTCAGCACTGGTTTGTTTATGAGAAAACGACCTGGTGGTTTTCTGCAAATTTCTTCAACGTTATCATGTAATTATTAAAATGGTTAACAGATGTATCGTAGGAGGGTGTAGCAACACCAATCATGATGGGATTAGTACTCATCGTTTTCCAAAAGACCGGACAATGAGAGAGAAATGGGAGCGCTTGGTCTACACAGGCTGTGCACTGAAACCGTGCAAAGCTCGCGCAGCCTGCTGGCGCTTCCGCAGGTGACGTCACGAATCTGGCTCCAGACTCCCTTGGGATTTTTCCAGACACATTTTGTTATTTTATTTTTTGTTGCTGTAGACAGATGGCCTTGTGCAAAATTACCCTTCTGGATGAGTGTGTAAAGGGATGTACTTTCATATAAAAAATGTAAAAAAAAAAAAAAAAAAATGAAATTGGTCCAGAACATGCACTAACATTTTCACACTACCCAGAATTCACAGCAGATCTGTAGTGGAGCCATCTGAAGGTAGTTACAGTAAACCGCTGTATATACATACGCGCACTCCAGTTTCTCTCACGGCTGGATTGACCACGGTCTGAAATGCAGGTTAAAATAAACGCCTGGATTTGACACAGGATCTGAGTTTAACACCCCGACTGTATTCATATCGCAGTGGTTTGATTTGCTGCCTTTACAAAACAAAATAAAATGTTTTGTGTCAACACCGTCTCGTCAGTCTGGTCCTGTGAAGCCTGGATTGGGATGTGATTCTTTTCGTGGCTTTAGTGTACAGTCTCATACGACTGCATTTTTAATTTTATAAGAACATTTTACTAACAATGAACAGAATCTGGCATTTTTTCAAGCGGTGCCTGATAATGTTAAATTAATTGTATAAATTTTAGTTAAGTTATTCTTCTCATATATATATGTATATAAAATGGCTTTTAGTGCCCGAGTCTGACTTGTGTCCCAATTTTAAGTACTCGTGACTCACTCTTTACTCTGAAGCATTTACTGAAAGAACGGTCGTGTCACTAAAGACCAAGAAACTACTGTATAAACTGTGTAGTAGAACGATAGTTATTGTATATATTAATTAAAAATTAGTTGCTAATGACAGTGTAGCACAGCCTTTAACTGGAACTTTCACTATGAGAATTATGGGATGTTACCTGTGGACAGATGAGGGGTTCCCAGTGTTAAACTGCAAAGGAAGACGCATAGACGCATCACTCTTCATGGAGACACAGCTGGGTTCTGGTGAGTCTGATCTCTTTCTCTGGAGTTTCCTGTACAACATTATAGAGGAGGCACGAGACAGAATTTAATTTTCTAAAATATCACAATATAAAACACTGGGAGAGATTAATCTGCTGCTCATATCATGTATTGCAATATTTCTGTTTAATATTCTTTATGAGCTCTACCTCTTCTTACACACTAGGTGGCAGCACCAGAGGTCGTAGCCCACAGAGCACAGAGTTATAGAGTGGAAACCTAACTGTCTCAAAGCACGCTGACTTAAAGTGTACCTGTAGTGAATTATAATCACTAGCCATTTCAAAAGATCTGTACGATACCAGTGGTTCCGTCATGTAAGGCAGCTGGGCCATAGAAGGTTCACGCTGCACGCGTGTAAAGAAAAGTGGACAAACGTAGCATGACTTGCTCTGGGCCATAGAACGGCGTTCACGTTGCACGCTGCACACTTCACGCGTGAAGCGAACATGCACACTTTTTTCTAGGCGTGAAGATGGAAATTCCAGTCAATGCATGCGGTCACCGCCGCGCCAGCCAATCAGAACGGGTCTAGGGAGATAACTCTATGCTTTCAGGGGAAAACTTCAGAAAAAAATATAATTGAATGGTATAATTGAAAAATAGTTCTTCATCGGGATTGTCAAGCAGATTATAGAATGTTCGGTGAAATTCACCACGGGTTTCTCTCAGAAGGAAGTGTTCTCGGCTCCAAATTCTGTTCCTTTTTCTCTTCCTCTGTCTCAGTAAAAGCAGAATGAGGCAATCGTCGTCATCCGAAGAGTCCATATTATTGGTTACTCGGTCAAAGTAGAACAGACGCAACACGTGAACATCCAAGCATGAAGTTTAATGGCCCAGGGTCCGGTTCTTCACGTGAACGTGTAGCGTGTAGCGTGCAGCATGCAGCGTGCAGCGTGAACCTTCTATGGCCCAGCTGCCTAACGCTCGTCGTAAACTCTTGTCAAGTACACGCGAGTTTGAAGTCACTGCTCCGACAGTCAGGCATGGTCAGTAACGTGTTGCCTCCTTCATGGGCTGTTCCAGCACCAGTAGTGACACATAGTTGTTGGTTTGTCCAATTGTCTGGGCTGCAGTGGACTGGTCACTGACCCCGTGTTGCAAACACCAGTCTAAGATAACACATTATCAGCCGATCTGCTCATAAGAAATAGAAGAAATATTTACACTCACTCGAGCTGATCTTTGGCTTGATTAGGTTTAAAAAAAAAAAAAAAAGCAACATTCAGTGTCGCAGTTCTCAAGATTGAACCGGATCGCTGCCCTGAATCAAAAAATTAATCATCCAAAGCGCATAAAATCCGCATGCCATCTCTCAACAAGTTTTACCTCCAAATAGCCCAAACTACAACCCAAATATATCCCTATAGACCCTTTTCAGTCACGTGACTTTCGTAAACGCGACCGCCATTTTGGACATGTAGTGGACTTCGGCTCGAATCAGTTTGAAAGCGAGAAAGGCGACAAACGAAAAACAAAAGAAAAAGGAGCGAGATGCAGAAAACACCTTCACTATCCAGCGACGTAGGGCATTTACAGGGCGAGCAGAGGGAGAGGTATTTGCAAAAATTGAGGTTAGCAGGCTTAGAGAACGACGTTTACCTGCTTCCACCAGGATTGTTCACTGACGTACGGAAGTACACGAAGCCCTCGTCTTTACCTGACTTCGGCCCACATGATCTGTGTACCTATGTCGTTAAAAACCCATCGCCATACACAGGTATTGATCTGAAAGCGTACAAGAGTTTGGATGCCTACAAATATTTTGTGTCAGGCTGGGTAACATGCCTACATCAGCGGGTCGTCCCTGGAGCCGGTGGTCGCCATCTTATTACAGCTAAGGTTTGTTCACATTTTCATTTACTTTCGGTCCTCAGGATAAACAAAATGTTATTAAATGTCATTGAAATAACTTCTTAGTCTGTTGAGACATGGCCCGTTATAAATTTGCTGTTACCAGGCAATGACCTATTAGGGTCGGTGTCTGTGTTGTAGCAGTGTACTAGCAGCTAGCTGTTAGCTAATGTCAACAACATAGTAGCTAGTATGTTACTGTAGCAATGTTTACGTTCAGTCATTTGAATGACTGTTAAAACCTTTCAGTCTCAAGTTTTTCCTTTACTGTATTTACTAGTTTACTGTAATTATGATCCGGCAGCTATTTACACCGGATCCAGTGTAAATAGCTGCCGGAGCCAACGTCCGAGGTTCCGGAGCGCGCTCCGGCTTGCTCTCCCTCAAATTAAGCCCTGTACAGGTAAATAGCTGCTGGAGCCAACGTCCGAGGTTCCGGAACCTCGGACGTTGGCTCCGGCAGCTATTTACACTGGATCCGGTGTAAATAGCTGCCGGATCATAATTACAGTAAACTAGTAAATACAGTAAAGGAAAAACTTGAGACTGAAAGGTTTTAACAGTCATTCAAATGACTGAACGTAAACATTGCTACAGTAACATACTAGCTACTATGTTGTTGACATTAGCTAGTCAACAATAGCTACTACAGAAGAACAAAGAGGTTACAATGGGTTATTTTAACCTATTTGGTTACACACTCGCCGCCACAGAATGTTAACAGCAATGTAATGCCTTTTCTGGCTAATTTTATTCGTCTTACCTCCAACAAAGTGGTCACTACACAAGCGTTGGTATGCCGAGGGCTGCCAATCTTTCCTGTTTATGGCCGCTATCCATCTTCTCCGTCGGGATCCGATAAAATTATAAACCTTGCCTTGTTTGTTGATGGTTACTACATCCAGGTGCACAACAATATAGTGGCATGATGGAAGTCTTGCTGAAAGTAAAAACTTTCTTTGCTGCCGTTCCTCAATGTTGGCTGTGGTAAACTACTGGTAGTACATGTCCAAAATGGCGGCCGCGTTTGTCGTGACGTCACGTGAAAAGGGTCTATAGAGATCTTGCATGTGACGTCACAGCCGATCCAGATTGTGACAGACGCCATCGTGTCGGTCAAACGCCATATTCCGTCTTCTACTTCTGGTTCTACTTCTGCTTTTACTTCTACCTTTTCTTCTGGAAAACCCTACTATATACAATTCTACTACAACGGCTGTGGCTACAAGCTCTCCCTACCTGTGCATGTTTTTTATGTTTTTTGTGTGTATTTTTGCGTGTTGTTCATCTGTACCGGACTTCAATATCCACTACAACCGTATGGACTTACTGGACATTGGTTTCCAGCAGAAAATGACGGTTTGTAGCGATTTCCATCGCATGCACAACATTCCGGACGAGAAAAAAAAAAACATTCTGGACGAGATAGCGAGACCAGCAGGCTCTCCGTGGATTGTTATTGGAAGCAAAGCGAAGGAGGCGGCGGCGGGAGCGGAAGCGAGGCTGCAGAGCCGGCCTGTTGACTAAGCTCAGAAAACAGCCACTCAAATCTCCACTGCCAAGCCTCTACCTCTCCAACGCCAGATCCATGTAAACAAGACGGACGATTTGGAATTACCTTATTCTATTCTATAATCGGCTGGTCAGTGCTATACTCAATACTTAAGTAACTTACCCATCCAATGAGGATTCTTATTTTCTTGTTTACAAGATGCCACATCTGAGTCGCTGACAAATCCTGAATTTCTGTAAAGATAACTGTCCAGAGATTTATAAGCACGCAGTGCTTCACCACTGAACAGCGAGGTAAAGTTAATGAGGTAATTATACACGTCCGGGTATTCCGCTGGCAGTTCAAAATCCGGTCGTGAAAACTCCGTCCGGTAAGCCATAAGGGTCACAAATCTGTAGATCGTTTATTTTAGACATATATCTAGTTATCTGTTCATTACAAAAATGAGCCGTGTAGTCCGTCGGTTGAAATTGATCCATTCTGTACACGAGTGCAGCAGTATTCAGCGGTGTTTTTGACCGATATGATGGCGGTTGTGTACTTACCGGTCACGTGACTGCAAGATCTCTATAGACAGATTTTATCCTGTTTACAGTGGGCGTTCCCACCATGAAAGAGAAACCAATTGAAACCGAAAGAGTGAAAGTGATTATCATGTCGTTACCATCCCTGTGTCTGAAATCGCTCACTCGTTCATTACTCCCTATATAGGGAATTACTATATGGAGGACTATATAGTGAGCTCATTGGAAAATGAAAAAACTCTTTCGGACACTATTCCGTTGCACAATTAAAACGTGCCAGATCAGTCGGCTGGTGGGTTTCAAAATAATAAATCCATGCATGTGGTTTTGTGATCAATCCATATGATACTGAGCGCATTTCCCACATTAATCAATACAAAAGTACCTGCAGCTTTCAGTTCTTGAAATCAAGGCTGAACACTTTCTTCTTTGCCGCTGACTTTTATTCAATCAAATTTGAGACTTTTAATTTGATTTTTTTCAGCGTGACTGCAATGGATGATGGGATATATTGCTTTGGTTAGTGACCATCGTTGTACACTACTTTCCGTGATGCATTGTGGGATACTTTGAGTGCACTATATAGGGTGTAAATAATCCTCACTAAGGTTTCAGACAGCACTACGAAATGGCGTCCTCACTATGTAGTGCCCTATATAGTGAGTAGTGAGCGATTTTGAACACAGGGCCTGTGAATAGTCTTATGAACATGGAATTGCACACTCTGGTGTGACTGAGGAAGGTGACAAGTTTTATGCTTCATCTAATTTAGGTGATTTAAAAACTATAATATTTTACAGTGGGCACAGAAGAAAGTGTAAAGTTTGTCAATATGTTTATCAGACTTGTATGATAAAAAACTCGTGAAGATATTTCTCTCAATAAATGACCTCCTCATTTTAACCTGTTGAGCTTCGCCAGCGAAGCTCTCGACCACAAAGTACAACCAAATCTACTTGCGCATAATGCCATGAAATAATAGATGTGTGCCATAAAGATCTATTACAAGTATTGATCTATATTTATTCAACGTGTCCTGAAGTTACTTGACTGGGAATCTCGACCCACAGAACACTGCTTGTTTACTCGCACTTGATAACCCGGAATCAACGACTGTATGCCACTTCCGGCTGGCAATGGCTGCTCCCCGTAGTTCTGCCTCAGTGGGTAATTCACAATAGAAAATGTCCACAAAAGTGCTTTTACAGTGTTTTTTTGACTGAATGTGCGCGTCTGTTGTCTATAAGTAGTGCATAAAGCACGATTAATGTTGAAAGCATGACCAGTACTGGTACACTTTAACAGTCCAGAAAGTGAAGCTCATCAGAAGGAAGTGTTATGGCACATGGGGTCAAACTCCAGGCAAACAGCCTCGTTTCATTCAGCTCACATGAATTTGGAAACAATAAAACTGAAACAGCCTGTAGAACACGACTGCTTAACATTTTCACACTACCCAGAATTCACAGCAGATCTGTAGTGGAGCCATCTGAAGGTAGTTACAGTAAACCGCTGTATATACATACAGTGGTGCTTGAAAGTTTGTGAACCCTTTAGAATTTTCTAGATTTCTGCATAAATATGACCTAAAACATCAGATTTTCACACAAGTCCTAAAAGTAGATAAAGAGAACCCAGTCAAACAAATGAGACAAAAATATTATACTTGGTCATTTATTTATTGAGGAAAATGATCCAATATTACATATCTGTGAGTGGCAAAAGTATGTGAACCTTTGCTTTCAGTATCTGGTGTGACCCCCTTGTGCAGCAATAACTGCAACTAAACATTTGCGGTAACTGTTGATCAGTCCTGCACACCGGCTTGGAGGAATTTTAGCCCATTCCTCCGTACAGAACAGCTTCAACTCTGGGATGTTGGTGGGTTTCCTCACATGAACTGCTCGCTTCAGGTCCTTCCACAACATTTTGATTGGATTAAGGTCAGGACTTTGACTTGGCCATTCCAAAACATTCACTTTATTCTTCTTTAACCATTCTTTGGTAGAACGACTTGTGTGCTTAGGGTCGTTGTCTTGCTGCATGACCCAATGTCTTTTGAGATTCAGTTCATGGACAGATGTCCTGACATTTTCCTTTAGAATTCACTGGTATAATTCAGAATTCATTGTTCCATCAATGATGGCAAGCCGTCCTGGCCCAGATGCAGCCAAACAGGCCCAAACCATGATACTACCACCACCATGCTTCACAGAAGGGATAAGGTTCTTATGCTGGAATACAGTGTTTTCCTTTCTCCAAACATAACACTTCTCATTTCAACCAAAAAGTTCTATTTTGGTCTCATCCGTCCACAAAACATTTTTCCAATAGCCTTCTGGCTTGTCCATGTGATCTTTAGCAAACTGCAGACGAGCAGCAATGTTCTTTTTGGAGAGCAGTGGCTTTCTCCTTGCAACCCTGCCA
Organism: Neoarius graeffei; assembly: GCF_027579695.1. Taxonomy (NCBI): domain Eukaryota; kingdom Metazoa; phylum Chordata; class Actinopteri; order Siluriformes; family Ariidae; genus Neoarius; species Neoarius graeffei. Next base: position 17,776,801 of record NC_083590.1, on the reverse strand, counting down.
TGCACACCATTCAGTACGTTTACATGCACGTCCAAATCGAGCTACTGTCGGTAATCGAGCAAAGGGTCCCAGCAGGGGTGCCAGAGAAATCCAATCCTACATGCACAAGTGAAATCGGGCTATTGTGCAAGGTGCATTGTGCACCCGAGCCACACGTGGCGCTACACGCCCCATCGTGTTGGTACACTTCCGGTTGTCGTCATGAAGAAGAGCTATAGTGTTGCCAGATACTGCTGACGTATTCCAGCCCAAAACGTTCAAATCCGCTAAAATGCACTTAAAACCCCCCAATCTGGCAACACTGGCAGTTCAGTGTTCGAGCGGTTCGGCTTGCTCTAACAGACTGTATGGCTACAAACTGTCCGGCGCAGACCACTGTTTTGTAAAACAACTTATTTTGCACAATAATATTTTTCTAAAGTCCATTTTTTGCTTACAAAAAATTTTTTTTTTTTTGCTTACAATTTAACTTATGTCTTAATAAACACACAAAAAGTTCAATTGTTTTGTTTTTATTGACATTCTTCAGATGTTGGACATATATTCGTGTGTATATACACACACACAAATACAATGACTTATGTACACAATTCACAGCTATGCAACAGCTGTACTTGGTGATACAGTAAGTGAGCTAAATTTTAACAGTGCAAACAATGCCACAAAAAGAAAAGATTCATGCCGTTGTCATGATTCGTTGTCATGCCGACCGAGGCTGTTGTGTTTCCCTTGTGGTCTCGTCACTTGTCACTTCCGGAAGGGGCAGTGCTGAAGTAAGTAGCTCGAATACGTAGCTCAATAGGGTTTACATGCACTAAGTAGCTCGGCGGAAATCGCATAAATCTAGGTCGTGTAGCTCGATTACGAGAAATCAAGTTCGGTTAAATTTCAGCCGAATTAAGGTGTATACATGGCATTTTGAACTTCGATTTCAGTCGAGCAACGGCAGAAATTCGATTCTCTCTATGTGCATGTAAACGCACTGATTGTTGTTCACTGTTCTCCTTATGGTGGACTCATAAATATTAACATTAGCCAATGTGAGAGAGGCCTTCAATTGCTTAGAAGTTACCCTGGGGTCCTTTGTCACCTCGCCGACTATTACACGCCTTGCTCTTGGAGTGATCTTTGTTGGCCGACCACTCCTGGGGAGGGTAACAATAGTCTTGAATTTCTTCCATTTGTACACAATCTGTCTGACTGTGGATTGGTGGAGTGCAAACTCCTTAGAGATGGTTTTGTAACCTTTTCCAGCCTGATGAGCATCAACAACACTTTTTCTGAGGTCCTCAGAAATCTCCTTTGTCCGTGCCATGATACACTTCCACAAACATGTGTTGTGAAGATCAGACTTTGATAGATTCCTGTTCTTTAAATAAAACAGGGCGCCCACTCACACCTGATTGTCATCCCATTGCTTGAAAACACCTGACTCTAATTTCACCTTCAAATTAACTGCTAATCCTAGAGGTTCACATACTTTTGCCACTCACAGATATGTAATATTGGATCATTTTCCTCAACAAATAAATGACCAAGTATAATATTTTTGTCTCATTTGTTTAACTGGGTTCTCTTTATCTACTTTTAGGACTTGTGTGAAAATCTGATGATGTTTTAGATCATATTTATCAAATCAAGTTTCAAATCAAGTTTATTTGTATAGCGCTTTTAACAATAAACATTGTCGCAAAGCAGCTTTACAGAATTTGAACGACTTAAAACATGAGCTAATTTTATCCCTAATCTATCCCCAATGAGCAAGCCTGTGGCGACGGTGGCAAGGAAAAATAAAATATTTATGCAGAAATATCGAAAATTCTAAAGGGTTCACAAACTTTCAAGCACCACTGTACGTGCACTCCAGTTTCTATCACGGCTGGATTGAACACGGTCTGAAATGCAGGTTAAAATAAACGCCTGGATTTGACACAGGATCTGAGTTTAACACCCCGACTGTATTGATATCGCAGTGGTTTGATTTGCTGCCTTTACAAAACAAAATAAAATGTTTTGTGTCAACACCGTCTCATCAGTCTGGTCCTGTGAAGCCTGGATTGGGATGTGATTCGTATCGTGGCTTCAGTGTACTCTCATATACAACTGCATTTTTAATTTTTTAAGAACATCATTTTACTAACAATGAACAGAATCTGGCATTTTGTCAAGTGGTGCCTGATAATGTTAAATTAATTGTATAAATTTTAGTTAAGTCATTCGTTATTCTTCTCTCTCTCTCTCTCTCATATATATATATATATATATATATATAGTGTTTTCCCCAGAAAAAAATTAAAGCCCTAAATTCTGGCATGATAATACACAGACAATTGAGTGCCAATGGTGTGAAAGCAAGTGCCAAAGGCGTGAAGCGAAACTAGGGGGGTGCGGGGGCATGCTCCCCCGGAAAATTTTTTGAAAATAGATGCTCTCAGGTGCATTTTCAGGGTCTCAGAGGTTTTAGATACATGATTATAGGATAGATTTTACCAGTGTTTCAATGATTTCTGACTTAAATAGTATTAATGCACACACATTTGAAATTTCACCTTAAAGTTCAACATGCAAGTTAAACTGTTTTGTTATAGATTACTGAGGTATATGATCGATTGAAAATCTACGGGGATCCCTTAATTACCTATGATCAAGTAGTGTTGTAACAAAAATGTGCATGAAAATATGAACAGTGATTTGCTCCATCTTATGCAATCCAAGGAAGAGAATCGATCATCATGACCTCCTGCTGATCACAAAGGGATCTGAACCTAAGACCTGCCAACTTAAAATAAGTTGCTGTATTACTATAACTGTAATGATATATATATATATATATATATATATATATATATAATTTTAAGTACTCATGACTCACTCTTTACTCTGAAACATTTACTGAAAGAACTGTAGTGTCACTAAAGACCAAGAAACTACTGTATAATATAAACTGTGTAGTAGAACGATAGTTTCTTTCGTATATATTAATTAAAAATTAGTTGCTAATGACAGTGTAGCACAGCCTTTAACTGGAACTTTCACTATGAGAATTATGGGATGTTACCTGGGGACAGATGAGGGGTTCCCAGTGTTAAACTGCAAAGGAAGACGCATAGACGCATCACTCTTCATGGAGACACAGCTGGGTTCTGGTGAGTCTGATCTCATCATCTGGAGTTCACTGTACAACATTACAGACAGTCCTTTATATACACCATTTACACTGGTTATTCATTAGTTTTAGTTGTTTTAATTATTTTGCTTGCCATCGCTATGACTTTTATTGCCACATCCAGATGCACTTTCTGCCTTATCCTGTATGTGACACTGTGAAACACTGAACTGTGCAGTTATTGATATTAATTACTCTAAAATGTTTAGTGAAAGTATTGTAGCAGCATTAGGACCTAATTAAAGTATCACAAACTGATAAATATCAAAATGCTGATGATGATCTGGGCTGGATAAAGGAATGTGGAACAACGGCTTTCACTCTGCAGTGACTAAGTATGAGAATTATGGGATGTTACCTGGGTAAAGATGAAGAGATTATATTTTTAAATAGCAAAGGAAGACGCATAGACCCATCACTCTTCATGGAGACACAGCTGGGTTCTGGTGAGTCTGGTCTCTTTCTCTTGAGTTTACTGTACAACATTATAGAGGAGGCATGAGACAGAATTTCATTTTCTAAAATATCACAATATAAAACACTGGGAGAGATTAATTTGCTGCTCATATGTACTGCAATAATTCTGTTTAATATCCTTTATGAGCTCTACCTCTTCTTACACACTAGGTGGCAGCACCAGAGGTCGCAGCCCACAGAGCACAGAGTTATAGAGTGGAAACCTAACTGTCTCAAAGCACGCTGACTGAACAGTCCAGAAAGAGAAGGTAATCAGAAGGAAGTGTTATGGCACATGGGGTCAAACTCCAGGCCCACAGCCTCGTTTCATTCGGCCCGCGTGAATTTGGAAACAATAAAACTGAAACAGCCTGTAGAACACGACTGCTTAACATTTTCACACTATCCAGAATTCACAGCAGATCTGTAGTGGAGCCATCTGAAGCCAAATCAAAATAAATGTTTTGTGTCAACACCGTCTCATCAGTCTGGTCCTGTGAAGCCTGTATTGGGACGTGAGCGTAATTTTACTTACAATGAACCGAATCTGACATTTTTTCAAGTGGTGACTGATAATGTTAAATTAATTGTACAAATTGTATTTAAGTTTTTCTTCTCACATATACATACATTATCTCTCTCTCTCTCTCTCTCTCTCTCTCTCTCTCAGGCTTGTAGTACTCGAGTCCGACTCGTGCCCTAATTTTAAGGACTCGTGCATTAACTGCATTAGTACTCGTCAGTTGGAGACTTGGATGTTTTCTTTATTTTTTTGTAACATGCCATAATAATTTGGCATAAGATATTTATTTCTACATTAGTTTTTATACTAATTTTGTGCAAAAGTGTCACACCTGTACGCCTTGGCGCATGCATCAGATAGACTCTCGTGCGTGCCACAAATGACTCGCACCTGCACAGGATTAAATGCCCAACCAGCACGCTGATATAAAAACTGTGAAAACACACTTACTTTACAAAGTACTGAGTGTGTGTTTGCGTGTGTCTCTCTCAACCTCCTTTGGCACACACAGATCAAAACCTCTCTCTTACGCACTCACTCCGTCTCTCTCACACACACACAGGAGGTGCAAAAATTTGTCTTATTTGACACTAAATTAGATAATCACTCGCCTTACGGAGTTAAATCTGATTAAAATGTGCCAGTATCAGTCAGTACGTTTACATGCACATCCAAATCGAGCTACTGTCGGTAATCGAGCTAAGGGTCCCAGCAGGGGTGCCAGAGAAATCCAATCCTACATGCACACAAGGAAATCGAGCTATTGTGTGAGGTACATTGTGCACCCGAGCCACAGGTGGCGCTACACGCCCCATCGTGTTGGTACACTTCTGGTTGTCGTCATGAAGAAGAGCTATTCAAGCGTATAAACAAAGGGACTACAGGCGGAAATTAGCATGTACTGCTATAACCTGGTACAGACATCTGTCCTTACCACAAGGATAATGTTTAATTTGTACACTGTCCCTTTTAAAAATAAAATAAACTCTAAGAAGAGTGTTTGTACGAACAGAAGTGTTCCTAATAAAGTGGGCAGCTAAGGTGAAGTGTCATGCCGACCGAGGCTGGTTTTTTTTTTTCCACTGAGGCTGTTGTTTCCCGCTTGTGGTCTCGTCACTCGTCACTTCCGGAAGGGGCAGTGCTGAAGTAAGTAGCTCGACTACGTAGCTCGATAGGGTTTACATGCACTAAGTAGCTCGGCAGAAATCGCATAATCTAGGTCGTGTAGCTCGATTACGAGAAATCAAGTTCGGTTCGATTTCAGCCGAGCTAAGGTGTTTACATGCCATTTAGAACTTCGATTTCAGTCGAGCAACGGCAGAAATTCAATTTTCTCTATGTGCATGTAAACGCACTGAGTGTGACATTACGATATCCATATGTGATTCCAGACCATATTGAAATATATTCAGAATGTTTTTCATATATTTATTTAATAGTTAACTCAATGTACATGCAGTGTACACTGAGTGCAGAATTATTAGGTAAGTGAGTATTTTGACCACAACATCCTTTTAATGCATGTTGTCCCACTCCAAGCTGTTTAGGCTTGAAAACCTACTACCAATTAAGTATATCAGGCGCTGTGCATCTGTGTAATGAGAGGGGGTGTGGTCTAATGACATCAACACCCTATATCAGGTGTGCATAATTATTAGGCAACCTCTTTTCCTCTGGCAAAATGGGTCAGAAGAGATCTGATAGACTTTGAAAAGTCTAAAATTGTGAGATGTCTTGCAAACGGATGCAGCACTCTTGAAATTGCGAAGATGTTGAAACGTGATCACCGAACAATCAAGCGTTTCATTGCAAATAGTCAACAGGGTCGAAAGAAGCATGTGGGGGAAAAAAGGCGCAAAATAACTGCACATGATCTGCGGAAAATCAAGCGTGAAGCTAACAAGCAGCCATTAGCATCCAGTTCTGCCATATTCCAGAGTTGCAACATTCCTGGAGTGTCAAAGAGTACAAGGTGTGCAATACTGAGGGACATGGCCAAGGTAAGGAAGGCTGAAAAACGACCACCACTGAGTAAGGCACACAAGATAAAACGTCAAGACTGGGCCAAGAAATATCTTAAGACTGATTTTTCTAAGGTGCTGTGGTCTGATGAGATGAGAGTGTCTCTTGATGGGCCAGATGGATGGGCCTGTGGCTGGATCAGTAATGGGCACAGAGCTCCACTCCGACTCAGACGCCAGCAAGGTGGAGGTGGAGTACTGCTATGGGCTGGTATCATCAAAGACGAGCTTGTTGGACCTTTTCGAGTTGAGGATGGACCCAAACTCAACTCCCAGACCTACTGCCAGTTCCTGGAAGAAACCTTCTTCAAGCAGTGGTATAGGAAAAAGTCAGCATCTTTCAAGAACATGATTTTCATGCAGGATAACGCTCCATCTCATGCGTCCAAATACTCCACTGCGTGGCTAGCCAGTAAAGGTCTGAAAGGTGAAAAAATAATGACATGGCCCCCTTGTTCACTTGACCTAAACCCCATAGAGAACCTGTGGTCCATTATAAAACGTGAGGTCTACAAAGAGGGAAAACAGTACACCTCTCTGAACAGCGCCTGGGAGGCCGTGGTTGCTGCTGCACACAATGTTGGTCGTGAACAGATAAAGAAATTGACAATCTATGGATGGAAGGCTTTTGAGTGTCCTCATGAAGAAGGGTGGCTATATTGGTCACTGATTTGTTTTTGTTTTGTGTTTGAATGTCAGATATGTTTATTTGCAAATCTGGAGTTGTCATATCAGTGTACCTGGTGAAAATAAATAAGTGAAATGGCTACATATTTGGTTTTTATTAAGTTGCCTAATAATTCTGCACAGTGAAAGTTACCTGAACACACACATATTCTCCTAAAATGGCCAAAACTAAAAACGCCCCACTCTAACTTCCATACATATTCAGCTTTGATATTTATGAGTCTTTTTGGTTGATTGAGAACATAGTTGTTGTTCAATAATAAAACTAATCCTCAAAAATACAACTTGCCTAATAATTCTGCACTCAGTGTATAAGAAAAATAATTGAACACCGGCAGCAGATTCAACACCGGTTTCCCCCGTTGACTGTGAGAGTCCCTCAGAGGCGCATGTGTATTCTGTTTATTCGGCTGTGAGCGAGTCGCTCTTTGTTTTGAACGAGTGGTCCGGGTCTCTCGTAAACTCTGAGCAAACTAAAGGACTACTTTGGCTCTGATGTTGTTCAGGAAAACCACATTAGCTTGATGATGGATCTTAGGCGGTAATTAAAAACACCTTTGGCTTTAAGAGGCTTTTGGGAAATCCACCCCGGACTGTTTACCCGTCTTCACTTGTATTAATAAGCACACCTTCTGCACTTACATCCATCTCCCAACCATCTCTGACAGAATACTTCACACGCCATGACCGAGAACGCACATTCACCTGTTCATACGGCATGTTCAGGAACGAATTAACGTTAATGGCGATAAACAGCCACCGTCTTGGTACAGTTGGAGTGTTGGACTCGGCTCGGATCAATAGTGGACTCGACTTGGACAAGATTGGCAGAAATATTTCAAATACAAACAGTTAAAGGTAGACAGCCTTTCAGATTTCTCCAATTTAGGTGATAAAAAGTATTTCCCTGACACCTAATTATTTTTCTTAGTGGACCGAAAGGAACGGAATTAAAATCGGAAGTCTATGATCTGATTACTTTTCCCCCTAAAAGAACAATGAATCAATTTAGATCCCTGTGGCCTGAAATTCTCCGCCATTTTTTCCTTGCATCACATCAAAATACTACGTCATAGATCACGTGGTGGGCTTTCTCCCGTTTGTGCAAGGCACTGTGGGATACAAATTTGAAACCAGAGAGAACAATGGAGGATGAGTGCGCGAATGAAATGTTGAAGACCGACTACAGTAACGAAGTGAGAAGAAAAGACGCTGTATTGCGAAGAAATGAAAACACAGGACCAAACTAATAAATATCGGCAGTCAGCGAGCACCTCGGTGTGATCAGCTGTTCATTTCGGGTCAAAGGTAAACCTGTAGATGGCAGTAATGCAACTCTGGATGCCAGCTGCTGTAAAACCCAAAAGGTGAAGAAGACAACGACGGCTTAGGTAAGAGTGGGCATGCGCACACAGACTTCCTCTGTCTGCCTGACTACGCAAAGTGAGCGATTTCAGGCACATTATTTGCTCGGGAAGCCCCTCAAATTAAATAACTTCCCAGCCACAGAACAGCTTGTATGTTTTAGGATCTTACATAAATAAACATACATCACAATGACCAAATTTCAGAGGGAACTAAACTTCACCAATTTTATGAAATCGAAAGGCCGTCTCACTTTAACGACTAAAATATTAGAACATGGTAACTTACTCTGTTGAGGGTCCGGTTGCATCATCTGTGTGGAGAGGATAGCTCTCCATTTTTTAATAATCATGTGTGGACACAGCTCATGGACACACTGCCGACTGCTGAAGACGCTGATATTTTGGATTACTCTTGAATTGAATGAATTTCACTCCTAAAAATCAGGAAATAAAAAAACATGCTGTTAAAATTGGAGAAAAAAAATATTTCCCATCAAATGAACTGCACATGTGAAAGGCTCCAAACTTAAGAAACAGGATTCACAGTAAGAGTAGTTTTAAAGACTGTGCATCATCATCATCATGCCCCTTTACATGCAGAAGGGGTGTGTGTGTGTGTGTGTGTCCATCCAGACAGGACATGAACAGTTCAGTAATCAAGGAGCGGGATTTCTGCTGGAAAGGAGGAGACACAGTTTGAAGTCCAAGCAGGTCAGCTGTGATGCCTTCACTAAAAAAGCTGAACCAGGTGGTGACTAAAATCATCTGTAGTTAATAGAAGGGCTACTTTAAGTCTAAAACTACTTTCTCTTTCCCAGCATTAAATGGGTTTTAGTTTGAATAAATTCTGATCCAGAAGTCAGTCAGTCTGAAGTCAGCTGCACTAAACAGAGATGATTTCTGTGAGCCTAAAGTAGGGGTGTGTTAGTCTGGCTAACGCGACTTCAGAGCTCTGCGAGCATTTGGTCTGGCAAAGATATTAAGCCCAACCGTTTCCCAAAGTGCGTGGTTGACCCGCCTCCCTGAAATGCCTCAGTTTGCTACTGGTCGAAGCCAGAAAAGGCTGTGACGAAGCTTAAACCAATCACATCACTCTTTCCTCTGACGTATGTGACACGACGGGGCTAACTGGTAGATTAAACTCTTACCGAAGCCGGTCGGGAGCAAGGTGAAAACATCCTTCCTTTCAATAAATACCTCCAGGGCTGCTCTTTGCGCCGTTTTCAATGAGAACTTCCCGTTGAATGCTTTCAATACAGCATCTACCGCTGTGTCAAAGGCTTGCCGCTGCTCCATGTTCGTAATGTTTCTAGTGAATGAAGCGCTTCCGGCATAGATTCTGTAAACAATCTATGGCTTCCGGTCGCAGTTCTACTACGTCACTGCCTTGAACACGCCTCTACCCAGGGCCGTTGGAGATGCTCAAAGTTGATTGGCTCCCGATTTTTCGGGAGCTTGGAAGAGCTGGAGATAGCTTGCCTTGCCAGACTAAGCTCGCAACAGGCCCTCGTGTTGCGTCACACTTAGGATGGGCGGGCCCAGGCTAGGGGTGTGTGATATGACTGTTTCAGACCGTGAACGATCCATGATCTGTTTTTACTGACAGATCACATGGACCGTGATGGTAAATGTATTTTGTCAGTTGTGCTGAAAACGTAGTGTGGGAAATAAAGCCGGACCGGCAGACATCGACCGGTAATTTTCGCATTTGCCCGTCTGTGTTTCAAAAGCATCAAACCGCATGGCCCATGAAAAATTGTAAAGATATGGGTCTAATCTATTTCTAATTTTCTCCCAAATGTTATACTGGGCAAACACAGTGTGTTGTAATACAGCCTGTAAAACAGGGGACCCTGCAGGTGCAGCTTTAAAAATTCATAACTCGGCCAACAATGGTCCGAGACCTGCCCAAATTTACAGGCACCTCCCTCTTCCCCGACACCTTTTGGACCAGCACAGGCACGGCCTGCTACGATCATGGATCGGCCCGTTATTTGGCCCCAAAACCCCCACGTGAACGCTGCTCGCTGAAAACAATCGTATGAGCCCTGGCTCAAGCCAGTTTTTAAAAATTCATAACTCAGCCACCAAAGGTCCTCGCCCCACCAAAATTTACATGCACCTCCCTCTCCTCGAGTGGCACACTACATAAGACAATAATAATGCACTAAGTATTCGCTGTTGTTTTTATTGCACGATGCAGATGAACTACTGTTTTAGGATTGACCGTATCTGATTGATCCAGTTGATTAAGAGTTCAGTTTACATGAAACTTTGCAGTTCAGTATTATCTTAAGTACCAAATTGCCAATGTGCGTTTTTTTTTATTTATAATAAGAATGACAGTTATATGCTTTGCAGGATGTAGATTCATAGTTTTTTTTCTTCTATTTTGTAAGTTCTATTCCAGCAGATTTTAGTCTGAATGCCAAATGGTAGGACCATGTCTAGTTTTGAGTTATTTTAAGTCATTGTTACAAAGTTACTTGGAATCTCGTACTCAAAATTTTAACTCTCATGTAAGAAGAGTTGTATTGTTAATTACTAAATTTATTATTATAAAACATAGTATTAAAAAATAGTCAGTCATTCTTGACATGTTTGAGTGTTATTATAATACCTATACATGAGGATCAGTAAGTTGTAACCAACTGGAACATCCTCGCCCCCCAAATACTTTTTTCTAGACATGGAACTGACCTGTGCGCGCTACTGTTTTCTTGGGTAGAATTTTAAGCATGTTTTTCTTGAATCTTCTGACATTTTCTTGTGAATTATATTCAATTTGTAGTATAATTAACAACTAATGTCAAGTATAATTTGGCCTCTGAAGATCATAAAAACGTGCCTGGAAATAGCTGAGAAGCCATCTCCAGATATCTAAAGCCCTTCAGCTTCCCAGCCGCATTGTTCTAGACCCTGGGCCCGTCCTTCAGACAGGCTGAAATTTGGACGGACAAACAACATTTCAGACTTGTCTGTCCGGTGACAGTCAGCTTAAAATTCCTTATTTCCCCATGACATGGCATCTTGTTTTATTGAGCCAGACTCTATTCACTCGTCCAGCTCACAGTCTTCCTGTAAGACACAGGAACAAAAACAATAGACTAGCAGTTCCTTGGTTTCCGTTGCCTCATTTTGTTTACTGACAACATGGCAATGAACACAGAGAAGCTCGAGCCTAAAAAACATTCCATATCAGTTAAATAGAAATGCTGGAATTTACACAACAGACATGTTGAAAACAGCTGTTTAAAAAAAATCTGCAAAAACAACAAAGCAGCCTAAAGACACTCTTTGAGAGAATACTGATCACTGATTAGGGATGTTAACCGATGACCATTTGATCGGTGGTTGACCGAATCAACATCAACCAGTTAATTTTTTTTTTGGTTGTCAGTTAAAAAAAAATCATTTTGAAGCTGCCAATTTTGGAGCGGAGAACCTGGAATTCTGTGTTGTAAACGCTTGGGGCATGCCATGCGGTGTAAGGACGACAGCTGACAAATCAGAAACACCCATTCAGTCATGTCCCGCCCTCCCGCTGCCACTCGGCAAAAGAAAAGTGTAGACACAGGCTTTTTAGCTTACAAATTACTATTCTGTTTTTTTTTTTTAATTATTATTAGAAGGCACATTGAATTTAGTCCTGCCTTGGCCAGTGCATTCTGAAAGTATGTTTCGGTCTGTAGCCAACAATGCATGTTAGTGCAGATCATATCTCTCCACACAAACTAAAGGCGCAGATGCCGACTTTTTCACGGCTGAATCGTGCAGATCCGATTTTTTTTTTGGGGGGGGGCGTTGGAGTGTCTGATTATAATTTCATCAGAGTAAGTTCTGTATTAAAATTACTAAATAAGCAAATGCCGTTACAGTCCATGAAACATAGGAAGTATGAGAAGAAAACAGTAAATCAGAAAGCTGCGCACATTTGCGCAGCTTCCGCGAAAACGTGTGCAGCTTTCTGATTTACTGTTTTCTTCTCATACTTCCTGTTTCATGGACTGTAACGGCATTTGCTCATTTAGTCATTTTAATACAGAATTTACTCTGATGAAATTGTAATCAGACACTCCAACACCCCCGCCAAAAAAAAAAAATCGGATCTGCACGATTCAGCCGTGAAAAAGGCGGCATCCACCAAAAGGCGCGCCGTTTGCATCCCTGTTTAAACTCATAGGTTAACCGACTTTAACCGGCTAATGAGGCTCGGTGGTCGGTCAAGATTTTTTTTAGTTTTCGCCATCCCCATCATTGATGCCAGGACACTGCAGCTGCAGTGAACCATTAAGCACCTTCTAATTCTAACCATTAAGCACCTTCTATGGTATTTATACACGCATGTGTAGGTCAGTGTGTGAATGGTTGATTTTTGTGGGGCGTTTGTGTTTTAATCATAATGTACAGCCTTTAATACATTTTATCATCATGGATACATTCAGGAAAATTACTGCAGATTATTTTCCCCCCAAACAAATAGAAAATATGTGTAACAGAGAAAAAAAAGTGTATATTACATGACAAAACAATTCTGGTTTCCACACGGACGGAGACAGCATGTGGGTCAGGGTCCACAAAAGTAAAGTAATTTCCTGTTGCCCAGAGGCTGTGAACCCTCATGTACCGTTCCAGATCAGCAATAATTTATTTAAAAAAAAAAAACCTCACACACACAATTGCACAGAATGAAAAATGAAACCAATCATGCAAATAATGGCTGGAACAGAGTTACACAGAAATATTACAAATTTACCATTTAGAAACAGATTGATACCAATCCATAGCTACAATGACAATGTATAAATCAATCTAATAATAAATTAAACAAGTCCTAGCTTACTTACAATTTACTGCATAATAAAACAGAATTATTCTAATACTCCATTTATTCCAAAACATTTTCATATGAATTAATATTTCCAAAACATGAAAAATTTGACAAATTGCGAAAAAAAAACTAAATAACATCAGGCAATATCTATCACGAGATCAAAGAAAATCAATAACACAATTCGGTAGTATAAAAAAAAAAAAGCCAATGTGTAGTAAAGAAAATTAGATATATTAGTGTGAGCACTGAGGAATAATCTGTGAATTAATGAACTCTATCAGGATTGATTCACGTGTGATGTGAATAGCCCCCAAGCATAACTACATCACTTGTTTATCGCAGTGCATTATGGGGGATAGCCGGGGTCAGTAGCTGGATAATATAGTGGATGTTAGATTAATTTTGCGTGAGAAGCAATTTTGCCATGCTCTGTCATGGAAGACAATGAAATTGGTGATTTAAAGAGGTGGATAACATGTCAAGGGTTTACAGCAGGAAAATCTGAATCCAAATCAAGCTCGATGAGAAGGTCAGACATAAGTAACAAAAATTCGTACAACTGAGAGATTGACAGAGTCAACCACACTGTACAACATCAAATCTCAGAACGTCTTTTCAAAACATTTATAAATAAGTGATTATTTAAATAAAACTTGATATCAGGAAACATTACAAAAGAAAACATGTTTGGAAACCTGCTGATCTGCAGTGTCATGTTCAGTATAAATGCATTTACTTCAATAAATGCCGCTGGTGAGGTACACTGAACATTACACACACCCGAAAGAGAACCCTTGATGGTTTGGGAGTTTTACTGGTCTGACAGGCTCGTTCGGCTGCCGAGTGTTTCGATATGTTGAGAGCCAAAGGCAGAAGAATGCTTTTTTGTTTTACAGGCTTTGGAATATCGCTAGTTTCAGACAACGAACAGTGTCGATTGTAATAATAATAATCTATAACCGAAAGCCATTCCGCAGACCATGGAAATATTGCTGGGTCACAGTTCATCTGTTACCTGTCCTCCTCGTGTCTCATGCCACATAGGGCATTCACAGAGCTCCTCCACCTCTCCCTGTTGGCCACCATGACTCGCCCCTCATCCCATGTACTCCAGCCCATCTCTCTTCTTTCCTGTTTCACAGTCCGTCTCCATGTTGTTTTTGGTCTTCCTTTTCCCTTCTGGTGCCCAGGTCATTGCCACATGACAATCATTGCCTCGGTCTTGCCTAAGGCTACATCCACACGACAACGGCAACGAGATGTTATTTAAAAATATATCGCGTCCAAATGGGCAACGATCAGTAAAATATCAGGTCCATATGGCACCGCAACGCTTGCTGAAAACGATGCAATACACATGCCACACCTCTGGGGGCGCTGTGAGACGGTCCCTTCGGAGACACCAGAACAATAGAAGAAGTAAGGACGCATGCACATAAACTATTATGCACGAGACTTCATATTAGCCACAAAGTCAGGAAAATTTGTTCGTAAAATTACATTATAATGACCAAATACAATGAAAAGTATTTTTCCAGTCTCACCTGTGAAAGGTAATTCCATGTGATCTCGTTTGGACGGCAAACCTGTTGGTACAGTTAAACGCAGCTAATCTTTATTCTCCGCTTTGACCTATCCAATATGGTGGCGAGGATGACGTATGATTCTACGCGGAAGGCGGCGTCTTTAATGGTCCGGAATAAATTGAATGCTACACGTTGATGGATTAATTTGCTCTTCTACGCCCTATTTGAGGAATGTATTGTAGGACTTAAACCAATATCTGAAGAGGTGAGATCGCTCCTTTTTTACCCTATTTTTGCTGGCAGGATTGACTCTGCCCTAAGGGCAGAGTCTCTCTCTCTCTCTCTCTCTCTCTCTCACTTTGCACCATTACACAATAAATATTCACAGTGAAAATATTTTGTAAGCGCGTTTCATGAACCAAGTTATAGGATTTGTCGACAACTCGCATCGAGTTCGTTACACTTCTACCCGGCGTGAAGCACTCACAGTCATGTGGTTGTGACGTCATCGTAAACAAATCCGTTCTACTCATCCAGACGACTTCACAACGGCAACGTTGCCAGATCTTTCCACTCTGGAACCCGTTCTCAAAAAGATTGCGTTTTGGGCACCCAAAACGCCGGTGCCGTGTGGACGCCAGGCCTAAACGATAAGCAATTGTATCGGAGTCACCTGAATCCATTGCCGTGTGGACAGGGCCTAAGAATATGACCAATCATCTTCCATCTGTGAAGTTTCACTTCTTAACTCAGTGGTTTCATGCTTGCTCTTTCTAATAACTCATCCGTACTTACGTGATCTTGCCAACGGATGCAGAGGATCCTTCTCAAACATCTGTTAAATACATTCACCGTCCTATTGTCTACTTTAGTCATCTTCCATGTTTCACATCCATACAGCAATATGGGCAACACGAGGGTCTTGTACAATCTTAGGGGTTTTTTTTTTAGATGTTGTTAGAGTTCTAAATTCTCTTTAGTCTGACAAACACCTCCCTTCCTTCTGAAAGTCAGTTTTTCAAATCTTTCATTCCACCTCCTTCTTTACAAACTTTAGCTCCTAGATATGTAAACTCCTCAACATCCTCAATATCCTTTCCATCAATTGTTATCTCTGCTTGACTCCTCGCATTTATTCTCAGCACTTTCATCTTTCCCAGATTGATTTCAAGTCCCACCTGTCTGGCTTCTTCATCCAATTTCCTCGTTTTCTCTTGAATAAATGTTCTTTAGTAGCAGAGAGCAGGACAATGTCATCATCAAAATCCAAGTCATCAAGCGTTGATGTAAAACTTCCACCTTATCCCATTCTCATCTTGACCAACAGTCCTTCCCAATACCCAGTCCGTTACAAATCAAGAACAAAAATCCTGACATATTGCAGCCTTGTTTAACTCCGGTCTTAATGCCAAACCACTAACCTGTATCTCCCCAATCTTCTACGATAAGGTGGCGATCCCATGGGGTCACAGTTTAAGTACACTTGTCCATTTCGATTCAGTTTGAAGGTTTTCGTTGTGGATTAAACTTACCCATTTCTTTCTTCTCGTTTCCTTGACTGGCTGCTGATAAAAGCTCAAATCAGGTGTTCTCTTTGTTGTGGAGACACAGTAAGGCACACAGCAATTCACTTTAGGCACTGGTAAAACCGATTAGGAGTGTATGGGGTGTCAAGGAGGGCTGGTGCCCACTGTAGGGGGGCTTGCCATATCTTTTTCAGTACAGCTCGTCCTGCATTGGTTCCCACTTGGCACGCAACTCCCACCTGTGGCTCCACGAAGCTGTAGCATATGCAGCGGCCAAACCCCGGTAACCGCTTTGGCAGGCAGGCTGAACCAGGTGAGGGAAGCCAGTCGGGTCTCAAACCCTCCGGTGAGTTTAACAGGGTATGCCTACCCAAGCATGTGAAGACTAGAGTCAGCAGAGTGAGCGGCAGAACGACACCACCTCCATCTCGAAGCGTGATCGCTTCAAACACCTCCAGAAGCAGGCCCAAGCAGCACTACGTAAAATGCAGGATGAGTTGTGGGAGAAGGCGGCAGATGAAGTCCAAAGATACACCGACACGCAGAACTCCAAAATGTTCTTCAGCACCATCAAGGAAGGTCTACGAACCTGCCAAGCCATGTACCACCCCACTCCTGTCGGCAGATGGCTCAACCTTGCTGAAGGAGAAAGGCAGCATCAGCTCGCGATGGAGAGAGCATTTCAGTAACCTGCTCAACAGGCCTTCCACTGTAGACTCCTCTGCCCTCGATCTGATCCCACGAAAACCCACTGTCCATGACCTCGACCTCCCCCCCCTACAATGGATGAAGTCTTGAAGGCGATCGGACAGACCAGCTCAGGGAAAGTGCCCGGGATGGATAGAATCCCAGCAGAGATCTTCAAATCGGCCGGTCCTGTGGCCCTAGAAGCCTTCCACTCACTCCTCACCAGCATCTGGGAAGAAGACGACCTGCCCAAAGACTTTAGGGATGCCACGGTCGTCTCCCTGTTCAAGAATAAGGGCAGCAAGACTGATTGCGGCAACTACCGGAGCATCTCCCTCCTCTCCATTGCTGGGAAGGTCCTGGCTCGGGTCATCCTCAACCACCTGATCACCAACATCTCAGAAGGAAACCTGCCCGAGACACAGTGTGGATTCCGCCCAAACCACAGCACCATAGACATGATATTCACCGTCCACCAGGTACAGGAGAAATGCCTCGAGCAGAATATGGACCTATATGCAGTTTTTATAGACCTGACGAAGGTCTTCGACACGGTGAACAGGGAGGCCCTCTGGATCATCCTGTACAAGCTCAGATGCCCAGACAAGTTTGTGAACCTCATACGCCAGTTGAGGTCATGACAACATGACCAGGCAGGTTCTCTCAGACAGAGGTGTATCGGAGCTGTTCGACATCAGCAATGGTGTCAAGCAGGGGTGCATGCTGGCCCCAGTCCTCTTCAACCTGTTTTTCGCCTGCGTACTCAGCCATGCCGTCAGGGCCCTGGACCTCGAGGTGTACTTGCGATACAGGTTCGACGGATCCATGTTCGACCTCCACCGACTGAGCGCCAAAACCAAAGACTGAAGATTGTCCTGGAAGCTCTGTTTGCTGATGACTGTGCCCTCATGGCCCACAAGGAGTCTGACCTCCAGCTTATCGTAAACAAGTTCGCAGAAGCCTCCTGTCTCTCACCATCAGCCTTGGCAAGATGGAGGTCCTGTTCCAACCAGCACCTGCCTCCACCTCCCCCATCTCCATTGAGGGAACCCAACTGAAGAGGGTGGAGGAGTTCAAGTATCCCGGCAGCACCATCAGCAGTGATGGCAGCCTGGACAAAAGAGATGAGTGCCAGGATCTGCAAGGCCACTTGGTCGCCTCCGTGCACGCGTCCTGAACCAGGACAGCATCGAGCTCTCCACCAAGCTCAAGGTATACAGGGCCGTGGTCCTCACCAGCCTCCTCTACGGATGCGAGTCGTGGACCCTGTATAGACAACACCTTAAGCAGCTAGAGCGCTTCCACATGCGCAGCCTCCGGTCCATTCTGAACATCCGCTGGGAGGACCGGGTTACAAACCTCGAAGTCCTTGACCGAGCCAAGTCCACCAGCATCGAAGCCATGATCTTGAAAAACCAACTCTGATGGGTAGGACATGTTGTTCAAATGGAAGATCATTGGCTACCCAAACAACTGCTGTTCGGAGAACTGTGCTCAGGCAAGCGAAACCAAGGCAGGCCACAAAAACGCTACAAAGACTGTGTAAAGGCCAACCTTGCACACACTGGAATCGCCCCAAAACAGCTAGAACAACAAGCGCTAGACAGATCAAACTGGTGCACATTAACACAGTGAGCCCAGCTCAACTTTGAAGAAAAAAAAGACAGGAAGACATCACTGACACGAGAACAAGAAGAAAGAAGGCCTCAATTACGGAGCCGAATGACCCTGGATAGTTCCCCTGCGCTCACTGTCCCCGCACCTGCTGCTCAAGGATTGGGCTGCTGAGCCACCTCCGAGCCCACAGCAGAAGTAGTCAACCATAAGAGGACAATATCATCGTCGGATCACCAAGAAGAAAACCCGTTAGGCAGAACAATGCAGTGTTTAACAAAGACAAAAGTAAACAATATGGCGGAGCTGACCCAGGGTATCACCCATATTCCATTGCGGTAAACAAGCAATGACGTACTCAGGGATCAGGGTTATTGTGAGACCAATAAATACTGCTAAAACATGACTGTGAGAATGATGTGAAAATGGAAAAGAACATGAGAAAATAATCCTGTTTCAACAACTGTCCTAAACAGAAAGGAAGAAGAAATATACAAAAGAGAAAGATAGATTGTATAAGACAGGGGTGGGGAACCTTTTTCCTACCAAGGGCCATTTCGAGTTTAACAACATCCTCTGGGGGCCAAACTAAATTTAACCCATAACCTCTGCTGAAAATTTTAAGATGCAGCCCGTTTATTTTAGCTTTTTTTTCATGCTATTCAAATAAAAAAGCAACTTTATTGGTGTAACTTTGTTTTATCCCTTTTTGGTCTTCCCATTTTCTTTTTAAATTTTATCCACCTTGTTTTAATGCTCTGTTTTTAGTCTTGTGTTTTTATTGATTTTATATGTACTGATGTAAAGCACTTTGAGCATTTTATGTAATGAAGATGCTACAATATAATATTATTTTACCAAATTATTATATCTGGCCAACCTAATGTGAAGGCTGGAACTGCTTCTCTCTGGCAAAGCATCTGATGTCAGATGGTACAGATGACGATGCTACTCGCAGCTGGTTTTCCAGGTTTGGGTCAGTAAGTCTTGAGCAGAACCGATTCTTTGCAAGGGTCAGTTCTGAGAAGAACTGCTCACAGCAGTAGGTTGTCCCAAACAGTGATGCAAACTTCAGTGCATGTCTCCTCAGAGTGGGAAAATCCTCAGGATGCACATACAGTTTGTAGAACTCAAGCAGAGGAAGGTTGTTGTACCTAGCTTTGAGCTCACTGTTGCTTTGCAGCTCAAACAAATCCTCACTTTTAGTAGTGCCATGCATGGCTTGCAAAGACAGCATTTCCTCCTGCGTATCAAACTCAGCTGTAATTCCACGCACAAAAATGGAGAGTTGGACGGTATTTGTGACGTCTGCTGTCTCGTCACAGGCTAATGAGAAAAACTGAAAATCCCTCACGGTATCCTTCAGTGTTTTCTCAATGTCTTGTGCCATGTCAGTAATCCAATCAGAGACGGTTCATCGAGACAAACTGACACTTTGGAAAAGTTTCACTTTGTCAGGTGTGAGCAGTTCCGAGGCACTCCTTCACAAACTCCCCTTCTGAATGTGGTTTCAGTTTCTTGGTGATTAGCTCACTGACCACAAAACTAGCCTGTGTAACATTTTCTTGGTTACCTTGAGGTCTTGTGAATATTGCTTGTTGGGCACCCAAACTCCGCCAAAGAGCATTAATTTTATCCACACGCACTTGTCCTTTCAGCTCGTCCAGCTTGGCGTGTTTGGTGCTGTAATAGGCTCATCTGGAGCGTCTTTTCATCACTGCAAAGGCGCACCCACAAACTAAACAAACTGGCTTACCTTTTAATCCAGTATCTCACTGGGTTACAACAACTTGCGACAAATTGCGAACGTCATTCGCGAGAGTTTCAAAAGTGTTTTGAAACATTCGCAGGGCTTCTCAATTTCCTCGCATGAGTCGCAAAGTGTCAGTCCTTCGTCGCTGAAGTTTTGAACATGTTCAAAAAATTTGTGGGACAAAATTTCTCTCAAAATAGCCGCAGATGCGACGCTGGTGTCGCAAAGCCGTCACTAACCCTTCTCAAGTCAGTTTCCGTGAGACAGGAAGTGGGAATTCAGCCAGTATCTCACTGGGCTGTGACAGTCTGCGACTAGTTGGAGACACAACAATTGCGGTAAAATATGCGAATATCAATTCAGTGTGATTCCAAGTGAAAATTGTCGCTAATTCGCATATTTTATCGCAATTGTTGGGTATCCAACTAGTCGCAGCCCAGTGACACACGGGTTTAACTTCTATGAAAAAAATAATTGTTTGTCCATTTTTCCTGAAAAGTGCGACATTCTGCATCTACCTTTCTCTTCTTCATACTCGCCCTGGTGCGTTTTGGTGAAATAGTTAAACAGTCTGTCTGCTAAATGACGTGACGAGACCGCGCATGATCACGATCTGCTCGTGTGGGGTTCAGGACCCTGACCCGGAAATACAACCACTCGCCTATTTGATGAACTGTGGTCTCATTTTTTTCTGATTTTTTTTTTTTTTTGTGAGTAATTATGAATCATCTTGCAGGCCGGATCAAACGGAGATACATGACTTTCCCCACCCCTGGTATAAGAGAAAGACTGAAATAATATCCGGAAAAATTATTATAGCAGTAAAAGAGCCGTTCAAAAAAATAAATAAAAATACCAGAGACTGAACTGGAAAAGGAAAAAACAATAAGAATTAAGGGAGGAGCTATCAAAGATATGTAAGGAATGTGGGTAAAGGTGAGAAAATAAGAGGTAATGAAAGGGAAAAAGTCAGGAGATACTTTTCTTGGGGTAAATTTGATCGGATACGAAAAGTTTAACACAAACCACGGCGGGTGTGGCAAAACGGCCACCTCACGAGCTCTCCGGCCATTTCACACAGAGAGCGGTGGGTTCAAATCGCAGGGTTTTACCCGCATACACAAAGTAGTTTCCTGTCGCTAAAGTGCAAACTAACCAAAAAACGTTCTACAGCTGAATCGCCCCGAACTCTGAGTGTTTAATAGATGAGAAACTGAAGAGAGAAACTCGAATATAGAACACACAGCCGATAAACAGCAGCTTTACAGGGAAGATGATTTCAGTTCCGCATTTTTACTGCTGTTTTTACACGAGCTCAGTCAAATACAACCACATTTCTCTCCAACACAGCACTCACTTTTACTCAGCACTCCATGCTGGGCTTCATTAATCTCACCGGTTCCGCCTGGAGTTGGAGTTTTTATTATTATTTTCTCCCAACAGCAACATAACGGTGTCTCAGCTGAAAGAGAAACACTTTCGTTTCCAGAGGACTGATTCACTCCGAGTGATGTGTCATTCAGGGAATGAATCGACTCTTTGATTTGGCTCTTTTAGATGACTTAGTGATGGTCAGATGAATCTTCAAATCACGTGTCGAGTCCTGGAGCGCGCGCCAAATGAATCCCCGCATCGAGGCATCAAGTTGCATAAAACCACGTGACCACTAACAAACGACGCCTCGCGGAACAAGAGTGACGCTATTGGTTCGCCTCGGTTTATTTTTTTTTAATCTTTATTGAAAATAACAGCAACAAAACACAAATACAGTCATTAATACACACAAAAACAACAAACCAAGAGTCAGGGGGAGTTTTCAAATAAAGACATTAAATAATGAGCACAAATGAAAAGGTTTAGCAGCTTTCTTGTTTCTTGCTCTTTTAGACGGATTTTAAACTGAAGAAAGCAAACAGTGAAAGTGAAATGTTTACTTGTTTAGGGACTCGCTTGACGTTTTATTGTTCTGAAGTTACACTGCAAGTCCAGTCCACTTTAATTACCAAGAAATAGAATAAAAGTGCTGTCAATAATAATAATAATAATAATAATAATAATAATAATCTCACATAAAAGCTGTTTGTGAAAAAGACAAAAGAAGGCAGCTGAGAAAGGTTTCACATTTTATCCTGATTATCACATTATTATTTTTTTTTTTTGCACAGCTACAAATGACCTCCCTGTATATAACAGGTGTATCTGATACAGAGTGGAGTATGGGGGGGGGGGGGGCGACCCTGTAGAAGGATAAAGCGGCTAGAGATAATGAAATGAGATAAAAAAAATTCTACAGTATTTAGACACCTGACGATGACACACACATGAAAGCAGGAAAAGCAAAAGCATTCGAGCTCTTTGAAATAAATACATGTTATTTACCAGCTGGGAGGTCTGTATCGTGAAATACCGTGACCGAGGTCTTGAAAGTAGTGAGCGAGGCCCTCTGGGCCAAGGTCGGTATTAAAGGTCGAGGTCACGGTATTTCACCAAACGGACTGACCTTAAGCTGGTAAATAATATATTTATTTTTTTCTTTACCAAATTCTAACAGAAAACGAGAGCGCCCGAAAGGGGAAACTGAGCCAAGCCGTCATTTTGAATCCTCATTCACGGCTGTAATGCAGATTGCTTCCTCCTCAGTATACAAGTGCACTTCCATGGCAGGAAAAAAAACTACATTTTGCCGCCTATGTAGTTCCCCATTTATACAAATAGGAGTCATTCAGGATTCAGCCATGTTTTTGCTCGACCAAAGTTATACAGTATTATGACCTTTATATTACATAAATAAAGCCATTTGGTGAAACTTTGAAGAAGAGATTGTACTGGTTTAAAGTTTTTACCTAATGTAATATTATGTATTAGGATAATATGGTCCAAAATGGGCCTCATTAACTAATTAGATCAAACTGTTAGCAAGTTAGAGGGTTTTAGCTTTCTCCCAAAATGTTTTCTTTTATTTCTTCTTCCTCAGGGCAGTAAAACTCGCTTTCGTTGTGAACACTGTCGTTATCGCTATCCGTGCTGTAAAATTAATGCCATTTTGAATCCTCATTCACGGCTGTAATGCAATTTTTTTTTAATTTTTTTATTTAACCCTTGTTTAACCAGGAAAGGTCCCATTGAGCCACAATGGCTCTTCTGCCAGGGAGACCTGGCCAAGAATAGCAGGCAGATATTAATACAAAGACAAGGACAAAAACAAGACACTAAATAAAACTAAAAAAAACAGAAATTAAAATAATAATAATAATAATGATAATAATAAAAAAACATGGGACGTACACCAAATACACAACTGACAATGCAGCCAGGAATAATTAAAAACAAAAGACAAGAGAAAACAAGACGCACATAGAAGGTAAAACAAAAACTGAACAGCAATAAAATGATAAGAAGTGAAAACATGGGCACCCTATTTAAAAGCAATGGCAGTGCTCTATAAAAGTTGATTGTAAAAGATTTTTAAAAACACTGACAGAGGGAAGTGTCTCTAGGTGAAGTGTACTCTGTAGTTCATTCCACATATATGGTGCATAGTATGAAAATGATGTCTTGCCAAGTTCAGTTCTTATTGAGGGTACAGTCAATTGTAACTTATTTGTTGACCTTGTACTGTATACACTTGTGTGAAAAGAAAGCAGAGTCGAAATGTATTGAGGTAAGTTACCCAGTAGCGCTTTTAAAATAAAAATAAGAAAGTGAAATTTCCTTCTAAGAGAAAGAGAAGACCATTGTACCATTTCATGCAACAAGCAATGATGAACTCTATTTCCAGTCCCTGTGATAAAACGCAAGGCAGAATTATATACAACATCCAGTTTTTTTAGCAGTACTAGTGAGGAATGCATATAAATGATATCACCATAAATCTAACACGGATAAGAAAGTACTCTCTACCAACCTTTTTCTTGCTTTGTAAGGAAAACACTTTCTTTGTCTAAAATAAAATCCTAATTTAGGCCTGAGTTTCTTTAAGAGGTTTTCAATATGTGTACTAAAAGACAATTTATCATCTAGCCATATTCCTAAGTATTTATAGGAAGAGACTTTTTCTAACTGCGTTCCATTTGTGGTAATAATAGAGCTATTACAGGGTGTGTGAGCGCGTGTGAAAATCATGAATTTAGTTTTTTTAGCATTTAGAACCAACCTAAGTCCCACAAGAGAATTTTGTATCTGGTTAAAAGCAGACTGTAAGTAGTTCACAGCTTCCTGTACTGATGATGCGGAAGTGTACACTACTGTGTCATCTGCATAGAGATGTACCTTTGTGGGACTTAGACCCCTACCCAGGTTATTTATATATATATATATATATATATATATATATATATATATATATATATATATATATATATAAAAAACAAAATGGGCCCCAGAATTGATCCTTGAGGCACACCCATTTTTAGCTCTAGAGAGGATGAGGTGCAGTTATCAATGATCACACGCTGCATTCTACCACTCAGATAGTTAGAGAACCAGTTAATAACAGAGGGGCTGAAACCTATATCTTTTAATCTTTGTAAAAGAAGGTCATGACAAACAGAATACAAAAATGGCTTCCTCCTCAGTATACAAGTGCACTTCCATGGCAGGAAAAAAAACAACAACTACATTTTGCCACCTATGTAGTCCCCTATTTATACAAAGAGGAGTCATTCAGGATTCAGCCATGTTTTTGCTCGGTGTTAGTAAATTACAGGTTTTAGCTTTCTCCCGAAATGTTTTCTTTTATTTCTTCTTCCTCAGGGTAGTAAAACTCGCTGTGAACACTGTCATTATCGCCATCCATGATGTAAAATTAATGCTATTCTCCTGAGAAATGCTGGCAAAAATTTATAAGATTTTTGATAATCTTATAAATAAATCTTATAAAAAAGATAAATGTTGACAAAAAAAAAAATCTACTACGTTTGTTGTTGTGAACGAGCGAGTCGCCAGAGGTCCATAACCGGGATCCATACCATAGGATACGGACCCGCTCGCCAGCCAATCAGAGCACAGGATTTGGACCGCGAAAGAAACAAAGGCCATTTATTTCAGTAAATGCTGCACACAGTTTGATGGTAGTGATGGTCAGATGAATCAGAGTCTTCGAATCATGTGTCGAGTCTTAGAGCGCGTGACAAATGAATCCCTGCTTTGAGGCGAGTATCAAGTTACATAAGATCACGCGGTCGATGACAAATGAGGCCTCGCCACTATTCTGTCCCTGTGTCTGAAATCACACCCTATTCACTATACAGGGCACTACATAGTGAGGATGCTATTTTGTAATGCTGTCTAAAACCTTAGTGAGGATTATTTACACCCTATATAGTGCACTCAAAGTATCCCACAATGCATCATGAAAAGGAGTGTACAACGATTGTAACTAACCAAAGCAATATATCCCATCATGCATTGCAGTCACGCTGAAAAAAAAAATCAAAGTTTCAAACTTGATTGAATAAAAGGCAGCGGCAAAGAAGAAATTATTCAGCCTTGATTTAAACAACTGAAAGCTGTAGGTACTTTGTGTTGATTAATGTGAGAAATACGCTCAGTATAATATCACAAAAACACACGCATGTATTTATTTTGAAAACTCACCAGCCAAATGATCTGGCACATTTTAATTGTGCAACAATAATGATGTGAATACCAGCATGACGGTCTAGTGTCCGAAAGAGTTTTTTCATTTTACCAGTGAGCTCATTATATAGTCCTCTATACAGTAATTCCCTATATAGGGAGTAGTGAACGATTTCAGACAGAGGGTGTGTAAAATATCTGGAGAAGTCATAGCCCAATTGCTGGGTTTCACGGGATGTCACATTCGCCTCATTAGTTGTTCAAAACTTTAGCTGGTGGTCGACCAAACTGTACAGAGAAGGTGCATTGCTCCATGAAAAATGCCTTACGCTTGCGTTGTTGTAGGTTGTTCGAATAGGTCAAACCATGAAACTGATAAAAGTTTCTTCAGGGTTCCCCATGAGCTAATAAAAAAAAAATTTTAAAAAGGTGAACAAACACAGGATTTCACAAAAAGATGTTGAGAAAGGTGGCTTTTGAACCTCTCAGTGAAATCGAAGGGAGCCGAGTCGAAGCATGCTCGCGTTTACAGTGATCACTTGGTGAAAGGTTTGTATTTCCCTCTCAGCTATGGCCTTAGTGTTTTCCAAGTACTTTTCTTGCTGTGTCATTATTTTGCGGTACTTTTTTTAGTCACAAAGCACTAAAGTCCCCAGCTGTTTCTTTATTTCCTCCTCACAAATTCCATATGCATGAAGGTCGTGACAAAGTTCTTCCCCAGCCGTACAGTTACAATGCGCCGTGATCACTTCTCCGACTTGTTTAACTAAGATCCAGGTCTTTAAAGGGGTTTCTGATGATCTTTGTGAATGATGTATCTGAGAGATAAGAGCCAACACAAATGAGAATCAAGTGAACTGCTGCTTGTTTGCACTTCAACTTGCAGCGCTTTGTTGTAAAGACGTGAACGAAAAGCTTAAAAAAATATTTACTCGGGCAAAAACAATACAGGATTCATTGGGCAGTGACTTGATCCCAAGGTCCTTTACCCAGCAATATACAAAAAAGTCAGAAGCCTCCATACTCTTCCACGCTTTCATGTGTTTTGCGGTGTAGAAGGACGTCTGCAACACTAGATAGTTCGAGATGTCGGGGAACTCGACTGAAGGGTAGTTTTTGAGATCGTATGACAAATCCTTCTTTCCCAGACTGTAGGGGTCGATTCCATTGCACATAGCAATCTTCTGAATAGATCTAAAGCCAGCAGTGGCTTCTAGATTATGAGCAGACTCTGATAAGTTATCACTAGCTGTTTGCACTACAGCAGCCGTTTAAACCACCAACAATTTCACTTCTGGTAAAACCGCTAAGAAAAGTCACGTGACTGAAACCCAGCAATACGACTGGCAAATGAGCTCTTCAGATATTTCACACGAGATCAGTGATTTCCTAAACCGCTAACACGCATGCGTGAACTTGAGAAGTAGTTTCCTGTTTGCTGTAAGTAACGCGAAAACTACCCCAAAAATCTTTCACAGCTGAATCTCCCCGAACTCTGAGTGTTTAATAGATGAGAAACTGAAGAGAGAAACTCGAATATAGAACACACAGCCGATAAGCAGCAGCTTTACAGGGAAGATGATTTCAGTTCCGCATTTTTACTGCTGTTTTTACACGAGCTCAGTCAAATACAACCACATTTCTCTCCAACACAGCACTCACTTTTACTCAGCACTCCATGCTGGGCTTCATTAATCTCACCGGTTCCGCCTGGAGTTGGAGTTTTTATTATTTTTCCAACACCAACAAAACGTCGTCTCAGCTGAAAGAGAAACTTTCACTTCAGAACTAATTCACTCCGAGTGATGTGTCGTTCAGGGAATGAATCGACTCTTTGATTCGGCTCTTTGAGATGAATTTTAAATTGAAAAAGTAAACAGTGAAATTGAAATGTTTACTCGTTCAGGGAGACTCTTGGCGTTTTATTGTTCTGAAGTTACACTGCAAGTCCAGTCCACTTTTAATCACCAAGAAATAGAATAAAAAGTGACAGCACAGTGGTGTAGTGGTGAGTACTGTCAACTCACAATAAGAAGGTTCTGGGTTCGAGCCCAGTGGCTCTTTTAGATAAATTTTCAATTTACTGTCATTAATAATAAATAAATAATAATAATTTCACATAAAAGCTGTTTGTGAAAAATAAAAAAAAAAGAAGGCAGTTGAGCGGCGGCACGGTGGTGTAGTGGTTAGCGCTGTCGCCTCACAGCAAGAAGGTCCTGGGTTCGAGCCCCGGGGCCGGCGAGGGCCTTTCTGTGCGGAGTTTGCATGTTCTCCCCGTGTCCGCGTGGGTTTCCTCCGGGTGCTCCGGTTTCCCCCACAGTCCAAAGACATGCAGGTTAGGTTAACTGGTGACTCTAAATTGACCGTAGGTGTGAATGTGAGTGTGAATGGTTGTCTGTGTCTATGTGTCAGCCCTGTGATGACCTGGCGACTTGTCCAGGGTGTACCCCGCCTTTCGCCCGTAGTCAGCTGGGATAGGCTCCAGCTTGCCTGCGACCCTGTAGAAGGATAAAGCGGCTAGAGATAATGTGATGTGTGATGTGATAGCAAAGAAAATACAGAAAACACACCACTCATCCTTTCCAAACAGTAACAGCAACCTGTTAAGTGTTTTAAATACAGATAGAAATTGAAATGTAATTGGAAGTCATATATCGAACCGTACAGTCTCAGAAATCCTCTATCCCAGCAATTAGTGACAGGAAGTAACCGATTACCCATAATCCTCAAACGCTCAGTGTGATGTATCTCAGGTGTACCTCACGTCCAGACACTGGATTCTCCTGTCTTTCTCTGAGAGCTGGTTCTTCAGAGCCTGAACCTCAGGAGAGACAAAGTTGGGCTTCTGCTGAGGGTCCAGAGTCTTTATCACCTGTCCATCCACCCACCCTTATTTTACCAAAGCCGTTTCTATAGTAACGATAGTGTGTTAGAACAAGCACTGTGATTTGCAGCTGCATCACTGTCAGAGCTGCTGTTATATAACCTTCAACTCATCAGAGAAAATACATTTCTGTGAACGTTTGCTCCTCGTGATTGCTTTGGACTGCAAGGTGGACAGCTGTCTGGTCTCCCAGGGTACTTTGCTTCTTCTCGCAGCTGACTGTGCAGCCCAGCACCAACTGCACCAGCCGACCCAGTTCTGTCGCATCCCCCATCTCCCCAATGAGAGAAACATCTGGAACATGTTCATCCACTACCTGCTGTCCCAGCACCTGGGGAGGGAATAAACACGTTTTAGAGAAGCATTTCTCTCATCTCTGTTGGATTTGTGTGTTGTGTCCAGGACGAGTCGCCTGTTATATTGATGAGGCTTGACAACAGACTTCATTTATAAACGTAACTTTACTGTTTGTCTACTCAACTCACAGCCATAACACAGAGTAGCATCCAAAACCCGCTTCTTGTTTTTCCGTAACACGTCACACACCTACGGGTACCTTTAAGGCTCACAAGCCTATTACATTACATCCCCTTTTTTATGCATTTTTAAGTTAACATGCATGAGAGTCTGTTCACTTTGTTGACTTAACCTGTGAAAATATATGTCTTAAACACTTTACCAACATTAAATGTACCCAAAAATTTTACACACTGAAAATGTTGCAAACTACTGTGAAAATAGCTTTCATATAGACAACCATGTACTTCAACATCTCTGAAACCATAACAAGTATAACAATACACATTCATTAACTTGTGCCTTTACTTAATCTACTCTCTGTATCTAACAGGTAGTCTCACTTGTCTACTGGATCTGGTTCGACAGGAGTGTTTCAGATTGTTCATTCAGTGTCTCTTTTTTGTTTGCAACGACAGTGTGCTCAGCTGAACCTGTGTGTTTTGCATGTCCATCATTTGTGTCACAGGGTTTCATCCCTGAGTCTGTGTTCAGGTTGAGGTCCTGTGCATCTGTGACATGAAAGGTTTACATCAGTTTTTCACAGATACTTTGTTTCTTCTGTACAGTCTCCCATCAGGTGTACAAACCACAAAAGATTGTGGTTGGTCATGTTTGTGCAAGACTACTGCTGGCTGCCAGGTCCCTCCTTTTTGCACCCTGACATTTTCTCCAGCCTGCAGGTCAGACAGTGTCTTGGTTTGTCTGTCAAAATATAGTTTTTGTTTCTCCTGCTTCTCTTACAGCTGGCTGTGTACTCGGACAGCACCCTCTGGAATAAGGAGTGAGGCTGAAGTTGGCAGTTTCCCTTTTAGCCGCCGTCCCATTAGTAGCGGGCTGGTGATAATCCTACTCCTTCCAGCGGTGTGTTGCGATACTCCAGTAGTGAAATGTAGGGGTCACCATTAACTTCTGATTTCTTTCAGCAGATTTTTAATCGACTGTCCTTTCTGCTTGACCGTTTGACTGAGCATGACCAGGACTGGATGTGTTGTGCTTGAATTCCCAATTTTCTGCAAAGTCTTTGAACTCAGCACTGGCATACTGAGGACCATTATCAGAGATGACATCATCAGGAATGCCATGCCTTGCAAACATTGATTTTAGTGGGACTATGACACTACTACTGGTGCTGTCTCAACTTTACTATTTCAGGGAACTTGGAGAAATAATCAACACAAAGCAGAAACTCAGATCCTTTGAAGTGAAAGAGATCAGTCCCTACTTTCTTCCACGGTCTGTTTGGTACAGGGTGTGAGAGTAGCGGCTCTCTTGGGTTGCTGTTACAGTTCTCATTACAAGTGGGACACTGTGACACCATCTCTTCAATGTGTGTAAACGTGTGGCCAATACAAAACACCTCTGGCTCTTTCTTTGCACTTCACAATTCCTAAGTGTGAGTCATGGATTTTGTTAAGCATATCTTGTCTCAGCTGATGTGGAACAATGAGCTTTGCTGCTTTGAACATCAGCCCAGATGTGTGTGTGATTTCATCTCTAAATGTCCAGTAGGGCTGAATTTCTTTTGGTACTGCACTTTTTTCATTCGGCCAACCTCTTAATGTAATGTCTTTCAGTAACTGCATTTCGGGGTCATCCGCTGTTGCTGCACTGAACTTGTACAGTTTTTCCTCCGACACGGGTAGATGATGTGTGGTCATGTTCACCTCTAATTCTTTCTCCAGCAGCTATTCATTCTTCTCATTGAGGAATGCTCGACTCAATGCATCTGCAATGTGCAGTTCCTTGCCTGGTCGATACGATAGGTGACTTTAAGGCTGTATCTTTGCAGCCTAAGCAGCATTCTCTGAAGTCTCATGGGAGCTTGGTGCAAGGGTTTTTTGAAAATACTCTCCAGCGGCTTGTGGTCATTCTCAACCGGAATGTTTTTTCCATACACATACTGATGGAATTTCTCACATCCATAGACAATGGCGAGTAGTTCTTTTTCAATTTGCGCATACCTGCGCTGACAATCAGTGAGAGCCCTCGACCCATAAACTACTGGTTGTCCATCCTGCAATATGACTGCACCGATGCCTTCTGAGCTGGCATCTACTGACAGTGTCGGTGGTTTGTTAACATCATAAAACTTCAGGGTTGGAGCATTGGTGACCAGCTGTTTAAGATGCTCAAAACTCCTCTTTTGTGTTTCTTCCTAGTGCCACTCCGGGTCACCTTCAAGCAGCTTTCTTAAAAGGTGCACTGATGTCTGACAGGTTTGGAATGAACTTTGCGAGGTATTGAATCATCCCCATGAACCTCAGCAGTTCCTGCTTATTCTGTGGGTCTGGGAGCTGTGTCACTGCTCTCACTTTTTCCTCATCTGGTCTCAGTCCACTGGCGCTGAGTGTGTGTCCGATGCATTTAATTTCTTTTGTCCTGATAAAGCACTTGTTTTTGTTCAGTTTCAGGTTATTCTCTTTTGCTCTCTCCAGCAACAACTTCAATCTGTGGTCGTGCAATGCCACAGAGTCTCCCCAGACAAGTAAGTCATCAATGATGTTCACAACTCCATCTAGCCCTTCAATCATCTGCGCACTAGCCCTCTGAAACACCTCTGGCACCGATGAGATCTCAAACGGTAAACGTAGGAATCTGTATCTTCCAATGGGGGTATTAAATGTGCAGAGCTTTGAGCTTTCATCATCAAGTTTTATCTGCCAAAAGCCCTCATTGGCGTCTAGTACTGAGAAGTACTTAGCGTTTGGCATATGGGTAACAACCTCCGGTAAACGTTTTTCATGGGGGGGTTCATGGGGATGATTCAATACCTCGCAAAGTTCATTCCAAACCTGTCAGACATCAGTGCACCTTTTAAGAAAGCTGCTTGAAGGTGACCCGGAGTTTACCGGAGGTTGTTACCCATATGCCAAACGCTGTGAGTAATGGGTAATGCTCCCGTTTAATTGCTTGGTTTAAGTCTTTTGGGTCCATACAGATACAAATTTTCTTGGGTGTGACCACTGTTACCATACTGTTAATCCACTCTGTTGGCTCCATCTGCCTGGTTATTACTCCCAATTTCTCCATGTGCTGTAGTTCCTCAATTACTCCATGTCTGAGTGCTACAGGAATCCTTCTGGGAGCGTGCATGACAGGTGTACCAGTGTGGTCAATCTGTATATGATGCTGACCAGGTAAGCAATCTAGTCCGGTGAAAAGATCCTCATAGTCTTTAAGGAGGTCATTTTCCTTTCCAACATCATGCATCCTCTTCACTAAGCCTAGTTTCACACATGTGGCTCCTCCCAGTATAGCCGGAACATCATCTTGTGTGATTCAAACTCAATGGCCGAATCCCATTTCACCCCTTGGACGTACCCCTTGGCCCTTCCCCTCCATTTTGCGCGTTCACGTGAAGGGGTAGGGGTATCCCAATCCCAGTTAACGCGGAGGGGTAGGGGAAGGGGTAGGGCTTCTGTACCCCTCCAAACGGAGATTTTCCTGGAGCTGACTCCGAACGAAGGGGTTTGAGTGATTTCCCACAATGCCATGCGGATTTCAGCGAGATTTCATGCGGATTTCAGAAAGATGGCGGTTCCCGCGGCGAAAGATTGTCATAAATGTATTTTCTCCATTATTTACGTGTTTTAAGTTGTTATCCAGAGGAAACACGCCGCTTGATTCGCTTTCGAGCTGAGAATGAGCAGCGATTTCTGAAATCCAAGCTGCTGCTAAAAAGCTTTGGGAGTGAGTATTGTTTTCGGTTGCTTGACTGTGTACGTTTTGTTCTGTTATTCTCGCTTTTATTGTTTACATGAGTGTTCTGACACCTCATTCGGTCGGATGTGGTGCACGAAGCGCCAAAGATATCCCATTCAGTGGTGTTAGTTATCACACCCTGCCAGCAGAGATTTCTGGTTCTGCGTCTCGCTCTGACTGTAGCGGCTGGTCGCAGCCAATGACGCATTTGGACGCGTTTTGCTAACGTAAACGCTGACGGAGGTACGCGATGACGTATGCGATCGTTGAAGGGCTATCCCAATATGTAGGGGTTGAATTTCAAGCCCTATCCCTTGTAGCTCAGTTTCAAGGGGAAGGGCCAAGGGGAAGGCGGAGGGGAAGGGGGAGGGGTAGAAATTAGAATTGGGATTGGGCCAATATTGTGCTTTTGGCCTTTGTATTGACATGTTAATGCTCTTTTGTCCAGTGGTGCTATCTTCTGGCCAAAGAAGGCAACAAGCTTACTATTACTAACACTGAGTTTTCCTCTGACATCCAGCGCATTTAAGGTTTTAACTGACATTGCATTGCAGTCTGCACCTGTGTCCAGTTTAAAAGTCACAACTTTGTTTATTTTCAGTCTTTCAGTCCATTTTTCTTCCTCGGTTTCTGTTTGTGCCGACTCCATCACTCTTTTGTGTTTCTCATGCTCCTTTCTGACTGTGCCAATAAATGTCATTTTCTTCCTCACTTTGCTCTGTTGCATGCACATTCTTTCTCTGTTGGTGCTGCCGACTCTGTGATCTGCACATCTTAGCGAAGTGATTTTTCTTGTTGCATGTTTTACATGTTTGGCCAATAGCCAGACATTTTTTAGTTCCATGCTTGAAACCACATCTGCTGCAACTTGACTCATTTTGTTCTGTGTTAGCTTTCACTTTATCTTTTTGTCTGACAGTCCATACTCTTAATTTCTACTTCTTCTGTCAGTGCCTTGACTTGGCTGGTTGTTATTTCACTTGCACGACATATCAATGGCTTTTTCTAGGGTCAGATCTGCTTCCCTTAACAGTCTCCCTCTCACTTGGTCGTCAATAATACCACAAACAATTCTGTCACATACCAGGGAGTCGTGCAACAGTCCAAATTCACAGTCCTTGGCCTTATTTTTTTAAATCCGTTACATACAAATCAATGGACTGACTGCTTCTGGGCTCATGTGAAGAACATGTGCCGTATGCAAGGTAAGTTTTTTCCTTGGCTCACAATAGTCCTGAAACAACTTCAGCATGTCTATTTTGTCTGTCTTTCTCGCTGTCCGCGAAGACAAACGTATTACATACTTTAAATCGCCTCCTCTCCCGCGACGTGAAGAAACGTTGCACACTGCACCTTCTCGGATTTCTCCGCGATGCCACTGGCAGTACAGAAGAGCTCAAAACGCTGACTCCAGTTCCCCCAATTTTTGGCAAGATTGCCTTAAACACAAACTCGTTGGTGGTTGAAACTGCGCCATACCGTCACTCTTCTTCCGCCTTTACTTCTGACACCACGTTATATTGATGAGGCTTGACAACTGACTTCATTTATAAACGTAACTTTACTGTTCGTCTACTCAACTCTCAGCCATAAACAGAGTAGCATTCAGAACCCGCTTCTTGTTTTCCCGTAACACACCTACGGGAACTTCTAAGGCTCACAAGCCTATTACATTACATCGCCATATTTACTTTTTGATGATTTTGACTGGTCTAACAAAGGTGTTTTTATGGGGATTATAAAACAGCAATAAAAGTCAGATATATTAAAAGGTGCAGTAGGAGATTTTGGAATAACGGTTCCACAAGCCATAGTTTGAAAAGAAACACTCCCGCCCTCACCATGCTCCGCCCCCCCGCGTCTCCACCCCTCCTCCCCCTTATAAAGCCTGAGAAAACGAGCCTTTATAACGGGTGTCTATTGCGTTACACACCAGTGGAGCTCGTTAAGTTAGAGTGTAGAGAGCTTGGAAAAATAGCTCAAACTTTCTCATTTAAACTATGTTTTCAGCCCCAATTTTCACTCCACACACACAATTTTCTCAAAAGTAGTAGCCACACTTGTCCTGATTCACACAATGTGCCTACCTACACGATAGGACTTGCAGTTTTTGAATGAGAAGCCTGAAAGTGAGGAGAGGACAGCCGCGCAGCCACATAGACTGCCATTATAAACTTGGCAGAAAAGTCACTTGTTTTTAACTCGCTCTAGTGACCTCATTTTTTAGACTACAGACAAAAAAATTACATCAGTGTGTTCAGGAGAGCCTTGTGGCACTCACTGTGAAATAATTTTGTGAATATCTCCTTCCGTTTTCGTGTAAATCCCCGTTGTTTGGAGGGAGCGCTCTGAGGGAAAACTGCCCTTTTTCTGTGCATTTCTGTCTCTCGCTGCTCAGCGCGCGGGTGGGGGAGGGGCTGCTCAGCGCGCGGGTGGGGGAGGGGCTGCTCGCGCTCTCACACAGGGCGGCCATCTTACCACAGACAAGGGGTATGAAGACTTATGCAAGCACAGCACAGCCCAGCACTCACATTATGATTTATAGGAAATCAAAATACTGACTAATTGACTTTAATTGTAGATGTTTATATCAGTATGTTTAGTTTTATTTTAACTGCACATTGGAGCCTAGTCAAATGAAATTTCAATCTTCTGTGCTAACATATATTGACTTTGACATGATAATCAGCTTTGAATGTTCTTTTTGTAAATGTAAAGATATCTTTTTATCCTTGGAAGTATAACCACATGTGATTAACTAAATGCTTTTTTTGTCACAAACTACCGTGAGTCGCTGTCACTGTTTTATACTATTACTTACTCGGGCAGTGCATTTGTTATTATGCTATGATGTGAGTGCATTAGGTTTTTGAGGTGGATGAAGTATTTCTGAAGTTTCAGAAGTGAGTAAGCTGTTTATTTAGCTTCCCCCTACGGCCCTATCACATGTAAAAATATTTTCACTAAAAATTGGAAATAAATTGTATGGTTATTTGTCCTAAGGCCGCAGTTATCCATAAGCTGGGTGCGATTTGCTGGGGGGGGGGGATCATCCCCCCCTCTGGTTTTTATCTCTGCTGAAAAAAAATCCTCGGGGACAACCCCGTCAATAAAACAAACAAACCAAAAAAAAAAGTTGACATGACAGGCATGTTGTGACAGTTTTCTATGGTCTACATTGCACTCACTTTCAAAATGACCCGAAGTGGCAGCTTTGATGTTCACGAACGTCCCCAGCAAATAGATACATTGTAGATAATAACAATATCCAGAGTGTGAACATGGATTTAGCGCCATGAATCACATCCTTATTGATGAGCGCAACAGAATGAATGTATCCACACTGACAGCCTTCTTTTCCTCGCTGTCAATGGGCCAGACGTGCGTTCCTTCCCTGCTGAGAAATTCGCAGAAATGTGGATTAAAGAAAGGCGAAACGCGGCAGATAGTGCACCGACGGGAAAGCAGAAAAGGCCACATGAACTGCGCCATCAGAGCAAACTGTTCATTTAGTATTCATGCATTTTAGTGATTTTCAAGTCACTGTCCATGTAATCCGGAGGGAGAGAAACATCACAGCAACGCGACAAGCAATGCGAACTTTGTTGTGTGTTAGTGTTCGTGTATTTAGTCAGAGAGATAGGAAGATGTGTTCGTTTTCATTTAGTGTTATTCATTTGATATCATCGGATGTTATTGAGCTGTTAGCCTATTGTTACCTTAATTTTGTGACGTTTCATGATTTAAAAAAAAAAAATCCCCCCTTCTGGTTTTTTGACAAATCGCACCCTGTCCATAAGTATGCAGTGTTAGGCTTCTCACAGCATAGGAATTTCAGCATGCATCCTGTCTTACAGTCTGTAGTATACTGAAATATTTTTGCCAAGCTATGCGTATTTTTTGAAAACATAAAATGATTATTCATCATTAATATCATAAATACATACTTCCGTTTGTTTTTTTTAATATAACAAACCTTTTGAATATTTGAATATTTTATATAACAAACGTTTGAATATCGATTGAAATTTGAGGAAGTTACGGTCATCTGAAAAGTACATATTGCTACCAACACAATGTAATGGGTAAGCCAGCTGTCGGAGGTAAGATGGCCGCCATGTGCGGACGTTCGACTTCGTTGACGGGCAACGGGGACGAGGCATCTAGTCTTCTATGTAAATCTATGCACACACACACAGAAGGGATGGGCTGCTCGCGGGCTTCAGTCTGATTGACGTGTCAGTATCTAATCATTTTGAGGTGGTTACCTCGATAGGATTTGATGGCGTTTTTCCTTTATTTTACACTGTAGACTGGATTAAAATATTTCATTTTTGGGTCAAACCTTCTATTGTACTGCTTGCAACATGGGTGTGAGGAGCTTTTCAAGCAATATGGTAAAAAATACTCCTGAAAAAAATCTTGTACTCCACCTTTAAGGCTCTGTTTTCACACAGCCTTGTGCATGACGTGTTTAACTGATGTGTGTGATTGAAGTGATTATCACACATACATGTTGCTCATTTGTTTGGGAATAGTCTGCTTATTTTCAGTAAAGGAATGAGCTGACAGATCCCAGTGATTAAAACCGTAACTGGAAATGAATCTTGTCTTTATGATGCCGCCACTGAGCTGCCAGAATTGATTTGACTTGACACAGAGGCTCCAAACAAGCTCAATGAAAAAGAGGGAGATCTCCCTCCACTCACCCCAGAAAATAGAGAGAATTTTAAGTACTTACCTTCTCTTTCTGTCACATCAGTCCTGTGTAATGGATTTAGAATTCTTACTGACTTCAATATTGGGTTTCCAAAGGGAAACTTCTTTAAAAACTTTTCCACAGCAGCAACATATGCAGCTCTTACACTCCTGTAAGAGAAAAAATTTCACCATTTAAGAGAAAAGCACATACTATTATAAGCACAAAAAAGTTCAATATTCCAAGCTAAAACTTACCTATAGAAACAGGTAATAATCGCAGGATCACAGTCCTCACTGATGGATTCCAAGTATCTGGAAGCTTGTATGCCAATGGTGAGATCATCAGATTTCTGCTGTTCTTCACACTTATAATCTACTTTTGATAGGTCATCAATATTCACAGCATCCACTTTCATGAAGTTCAGAACGTAAGCCTTCAAAAGACCCTCTGTTTCCTTCTCTAGCTCAAGTACACGACAGTCATGAGACTAAAAAGAGAGAAATTAATGATACCATTTTTATTCTAAGTTGAAGTGTAAAGAAGTATGGAGG
Organism: Neoarius graeffei; assembly: GCF_027579695.1. Classification (NCBI taxonomy): domain Eukaryota; kingdom Metazoa; phylum Chordata; class Actinopteri; order Siluriformes; family Ariidae; genus Neoarius; species Neoarius graeffei. The sequence continues at coordinate 17,738,706 of NC_083590.1, read as the reverse complement.
GAATGAAATATTATGTGATGATAATCTTTTACCCATAAAGGCAAAAATATACTTACCTGAAAGAGAATATTGAACTTATTCAACTTTGTGAGAGCATACTGGAGAAAGTAATACATGAGCTTCATCTCTTCACTTACATAGGCATCAGCACATCGTTTGACATGACCAGGCTTTTCCTTGTCATCACTGCTGTTAAAGTAAGCTTGTAATGCTGGCCACTGGGAGAGGGTTCTAGCAACACATCTTTCCATCGACAGCCATCTTTGACACATGTTTAAGAACCTCCTCCATGTCGACTCCTGTGAATATTTGGAACTCTTTATATTCCTCCCTTCTTCTGGAACTGGAAAAAAGGCAGCCTTTTAAAATAACTGATAATGGAGAGCAAAATTGAAAGACTTAAGCCTCAGTGATATTCTACTTTTTTACAAGAATTTGTATAACTTACCTTCCATGAAAATAATAGTAGGTCTGCAGTTGACTTGCTGAACTTTAGGGCTGCGGTTGTCGTGAACGGTTTTGCGCTCGGGTTTCCGTCGGTTGGGGTTTATAGCATCAACAAAGCTGACTTTATGTTAGGACTGTTAATGTTATAGTCATATTGTCTGTTGTTGCCCAAATGAGGATGGGTTCTCTTTGGAGTCTGGTTCCTCTCAAGGTTTCTTCCTCATGTCGTCTGAGGGAGTTTTTCCTTGCCACCGTCACCACAGGCGTGCTCATTGGGGATAGATTAGGGGAAAAATTAGCTCATGTTTTAAGTCGTTCAAATTCTATAAAGCTGCTTAGCGACAATGTTTATTGTTAAAAGTGCGATACAAATAAACTTCACTTGACTAGTAGGTATCAATGAGCAGATCTTCTACTGGTAGGTGGAGTGACTTTTTATGAGACTGTTGGCACAGAGGTTTTCAATATGGGAAACACAGCCGAGGTCAGGTACTTGGGAGCCTGTTGCTCGTCTTACACGGGAGAGTACAGAATTGTTCTTGCCCACCATGACACTTGCATTGTCAGATGAAAATCCTTTGACGCTTGACCAGGATATATTGTGATGTCTGTAAAATATACAGTAAATAATGTCCTTAGCACAGAAAAAAGAAGAAGAAGTAGTAGTAGTAGTAGTAGTAGTGGTAGGTAGGCCTATCATTAGATTGACTGACAGAATTTAAGGACTGGGATAAAAAGCTATCCTGTTACCTGTTAATAATTATTATATTATGGGAAAAACACTTACTGTAGTGCGTCTTGTAGAGTTGTGAACAAGTTTGGAGCAGTCGGTATATTGCACACTGGAATGCCTAGAAATCTGTTTTCAACTCTGAAGGTCCTTGTCAAGCAGTCGGACCATGATGGCACAAGGTTTATCATCTGACCCCTTGTTGGACTCCTCCATCATGATGGTGATCGGGCCCTCTTGAGCAGTTTCCACAATGTTTTCCATATAGTGAGGAGCAGGAGCCTTATTGATTGTAGCTGCGTTTTTTGTGTGTCCACACTGATATTTTTCTGCTATCCTGCTGTCTGGAAAAGCTGCCTTCACAAGCCGAGTTATATAGTCAGTATTCTGCCATTGTTAGTTGTTGTGAACTTGGCAGATAGCTAACAGAATTCTTCAATGAACACTGAGTCAGCAAAGAAAGAAAAGCACAACTTTATTCATCACACACTTGTGAAATTCCTCTCTGCATTTAACCCATCTGAAGCAGTGAACACACACATGCGAGCAATGAGCGCGCACACACATACCAGTGGGCAGCCATGCTAACAGCGCCCGGGGAGCAGTTGGGAGTTCAGTGCCTCGCTCAAGGGCACCTCAGCCCAAGGCCGTCCCATATTAACCTAACCGCATGCCTTTAAAGCCGGATGTGAGTGAGGAAAGGGGGAATGTTGTGCTCTTTATTGTTGTTGTGATGATTAACACTATTTCTCTTTTCTTTTTGAACCCAATCTCCCTTTATCACCTTCTCAAAGGTAAAACTGTATATCCGGTGATGAAGTGCACCGGCGCGGGTGGTGGACCCTCAAAACTGACATGAACATAAAACAAAACTTACGTGAAAATATATTTGTTTATTTGTTTTCATTTGGCTCTGCTGATTTTATATGTCATGTTTTAGATGTAGGATGATGAGGGCTACATTTTAGTTATTTAAAAAAGGATTTAATTAAAACTTATAACTTAATATGTAGCCTAGTGGACCATCAGAATTTTTTTTGTCGTGACGTTGACGTTCAGCTTTTCAGCGCGCGAAATTACAACAGGAAGCGAGTACGAGTCGACCGTCTGTAGAGAAGAGTAAGAGTTAGTTAGTTAGTTGATACTTAATAGTTACTATGTCTCAGAAGAGAACCGTGTGGATTTAAGTGGAATAATTGCGAGGAGTCATATGATCAAGACAGCGTTTTAAGGTAAGGCCATTTGGTTATTAATTTTGCCCGCTGTGTCGTGTTCACTTGAGCCTATTTGGTATGCCTTGAACAAGTGCAGGTGTTGCTAGCATCGTGCTTTGAAGTTGACTCAGATGTAACTACAGTCTTAAAAAACGTTCGTTTAAAACGGTGTGTCCATGCTCATCATGTTTTACTTTTACTTTTCTTAATGGAGAGTGTGAAATACCGCTGCATCACTTTTATGAGTGATTTTTGCAATAGAACACTAAGTTAGTGTCACTAACCCATAGTAGTAGGATGAGTGGGTTTGTGGATTTCGGTCTGTTGATTGAGAGAATCATGGTGTTTGTGTTGTTCCAGCGAGAGTGTTGTTCTGTTTCGTGTGTGTGTGTGTGCGTGCGACTAACTACTGTATTTGAAATGCACACTCGCTTGACTGGATCTGGGTATGTAAGGCTGTAATCGGGTGGAATCCGCGTCTCCTTCAGTTTATCTAGAGCAGATGTAAAACCTGCGACTGTTAAACCACAGCTATGCGCTTCTGCTTCTAAAATAACCTGTCCTTCGTAATCGTGTTAACTGAGAATTGTCATTGACAGACAGGCTTCAGATTCTTCCGTCATCACTCAAAAAAAAAAAAAAACAACGTCGTTTTTACGGATTAGGCCTACAAGTAGTAGGCAGTTTAACGAAATATTGCAATTGCAAGCTTAAAAGGATTTCGGACGCCTGATTGGTTAAAATGCAGGAAATTGCATCTAAGAAATACAAAATTTTATGGGGGAGGACCCCCAGACCCCCCTTCAAAAAAATGTCCCAGGTCACGTCACAGCACCCCCTGCCGACAATGTCTTCCCGCGCCGCTGATGAAGTGTCTTTGCTTGAGTTGAATGTGATGCTGTTATTGAGAGGGTTTGACTGGGACACTGTGAGAGTGAACACAGCTCAGTGTCTTTGTGTTGCACACGTGAATTAAGAAGAGTCCAAACTCAGTGTGGCTTTTGAATGTGTGTTTACTGATGCGCTTTTTGTCAACTCAAACTCTGCCAAATACAGATAGAATGCAATGAATGTGCCTAGCCGCATACTCCCCCTTGTGGCGTAACGGAGGAACAACCTCTCCCAACGCATTCCATCTCCGTTTAAAGCACAGGAGCACAGATCGCCCTGTGAGCCACAACTACATGGAAGAACACAACTGTCTCAGCATCATCAACAAACAACAAGGGAGTACATATATTCTGTAAATATATACTAAATAAAATATCTATATTCTAAATATAACTTGGAAATGTAATAAATATAGACTACAATTATATTTTATTGTATAGAATTAGTATATTTCAATGTTTTGTCTTACATGAAGGAATTGAGTAACATAATAGATCATAATAATGACTACAGCTACAGTTGTGTTGAGTGAGAAGGAGGAAGCAATGTGCTTGTGAAACTGGACAAAAGAGCCTGTGGGACTGATGTGTTTGTGGGACTGATAATTCTATGGGACTCACAAATACAGTGGTGCTTGAAAGTTTGTGAACCCTTTAGAATTTTCTATATTTCTGCATAAATATGACCTAAAACATCATCAGATTTTCACACGAGTCCTAAAAGTAGATAAAGAGAACCCAGTAAAACAAATGAAACAAAAATATTATACTTGGTCATTTATTTATTGAGGAAAATGATCCAATATTACATATCTGTGAGTGGCAAAAGTATGTGAACCTTTGTTTTTCAGTATCTGGTGTGACCCCTTTGTGCAGCAATAACTGCAACTAAACATTTCCAGTAAGTGTTGATCAGTCCTGCACACCGGCTTGGAGGAATTTTAGTCCATTCCTCCGTACAGAACAGCTTCAACTCTGGGATGTTGGTGGGTTTCCTCACATGAACTGCTCGCTTCAGGTCCTTCCACAACATTTCGATTGGATTAAGGTCAGGACTTTGACTTGGCCATTCCAAAATGTTAACTTTATTCTTCTTTAACCATTCTTTGGTATAACAACTTGTGTGCTTAGGGTCGTTGTCTTGCTGCTTGACCCACCGTCTTTTGAGATTCAGTTCATGGACAGATGTCCTGACATTTTCCTTTAGAATTCGCTGGTATTATTCAAAATTCATTGTTCCATCAATGATGGCAAGCCGTCCTGGCCCAGATGCAGCAAAACAGGCCCAAACCATGATACTACCACCACCATGCTTCACAGATGGGATAAGGTTCTTATGCTGGAATGCAGTTTTTTCCTTTCTCCAAACAAAACGCTTCTCATTTAAACCAAAAAGGTTCTATTTTGGTCTCATCCATCCGCAAAACATTTTTCCAATAGCCTTCTGGCTTGTCCACGTGATATTTAGCAAACTGCAGACAAGCAGCAATGTTCTTTTTGGAGAGCAGTGGCTTTCTCCTTGCCACCCTGCCATGCACACCATTGTTGTTCAGTGTTCTCCTGATGGTGGACTCGTGAACATTAACATTAGCCAATGTGAGAGAGGCCTTCAGTTGCTTAGAAGTTACCCTGGGGTCCTTTGTGACCACGCCGACTATTACATGCCTTGCTCTTAGAGTGATCTTTGTTGGTTAACCATTCCTGGGGAGGGTAACAACAGTCTTGAATTTCCTCCATTTGTGCACAATCTGTCTGACTGTGGATTGGTGGAGTCCAAACTCTTTCGAGATGGTTTTGTAACCTTTTCCAGCCTGATGAGCATCAGCAACATTATTTTTGAGATCCTCAGAAATCTCCTTTGTTCATGCCATGATACACTTCCACAAACATGTGTTGTGAAGATCAGACTTTGATAGATCCCTGTTCTTTAAATAAAACAGGGTGCCCACTCTCACCTGATTGTCATCCCATTGATTGAAAACACCGGACCCTAATTTCACCTTCAAATTAACTGCTAATCCTAGAGGTTCACATACTTTTGCCACTCACAGATATGTCATATTGAATCATTTTCCTCAATAAATAAATGACCAAGAATAATATTTTTGTCTCATTTGTTTAACTGTGTTCTCTTTATCTACTTTTAAGACTTGTGTGAAAATCTGATGATGTTTTAGGTCATATTTATGTAGAAATATAGACAATTCTAAAGGGTTCACAAACTTTGAAGCACCACTGTAACATCATGACTTTACTCTGCTCTAACATTACAAACTCTACAATAGATTTAAATACAGAAATGAGCAACAATCCCTGTGAAAAACACCCAGAAACAGATTGTGCTACAATAGTTATGTTTTTGTACAAACAAATGAGACCAAAGTGTCGTTTAAATACATCTCATTATCATCTCATCTCATTATCTCTAGCCGCTTTATCCTTCTACAGGGTCGCAGGCAAGCTGGAGCCTATCCCAGCTGACTACGGGCGAAAGGCGGGGTACACCCTGGACAAGTCGCCAGGTCATCACAGGGCTGACACATAGACACAGACAACCATTCACACTCACATTCACACCTACGGTCAATTTAGAGTCACCAGTTAACCTAACCTGCATGTCTTTGGACTGTGGGGGAAACCGGAGCACCCGGAGGAAACCCACGCGGACACGGGGAGAACATGCAAACTCCACACAGAAAGGCCCTTGCCGGCCCCGGGGGCTCGAACCCAGGACCTTCTTGCTGTGAGGCGACAGCGCTAACCACTACACCACCGTGCCGCCCCGTTTAAATACAGATTTATTATATTTAGTTGATCTTACATCCAGTTTTATAGTTGTAGAATAAAAAAAAAATGTCGGATTGTCAGTTTACACATTAAAATCAGAAAAATCAGAGTCCAGCTTGGCTGTAATGTACCAGGTTATTTCTGTCCAGAATGGGATGGTAAAGGGATATTGCCAGAACAGGTGCATTATTGTTTCCGAGTCCGTCTCACACAATGAACAGTCCACACAAATGTCTCTCTTAAACTTAAGCAGTGAATGCTTGGCAGGAGAGTATCTATGAATCAGTTTGAAATCTCCCTTACTTTGTTTGTAAGGAAGTATCTGTATGGGAGGTTCCACACACTGCTCCAGTTCAGGTCACCAACAAGACCAGTCCAGTACTGAACCACAGAGGGGATAGTGGTGATATCTGCCTGGAATAATGCACGAATATTGTAACTATTGTTCTTGGATGTGACAGAGAAGCATACATAACCCACTGAGGTCAATATGGGGTCCAGAGATGGTAGGCAAACCAATAGCGTCACTCTTGTTCTGCGAGGCGTCGTTTGTCATCGGTCACGTGGTTTAAGCACCTTGATAGCGGGGATTCATTTGGCACACGCTCTCAGACTCGACACATGATTCGAAAACTCTGATTCATCTGACACAAAACACACACTGCAGGTAGTGAGGAATGTGAGTCTGTCACTGAGGAGCTTGGGAGGACCAAGGTTATTGATCAGATCCAGAGAAGAGAACAAGCTGCGTGTGCAGTGATCCTGCAGAAATCTGAACAGTCCATGCAGCAGATCAGAAATATTAAATACACAAACTCTGTCAAAGGACCCGAACTACGGAGGCCGGGGTGGCTTTGTAGTGCCAGTCTCGGGCACGTGCACCAGCTCGTGCATGGATTGGAGTGGTTTCACCCAGTTAACATTATGTCTGTTGTAAAAAAAAAAAAAAAGTATGCATTTATTGTAATTGGGTATTTTGTTTATGCATGGAAGTTCATTTGTTTTTCACATGCAGAAAAAATATATATAATTAATTCAGGGATGTGCAATAGGTGCATCAGTCTCAACTGAAATGTCAAATGAGTCTCACATTGACAATAAAGATATGTGCAGTAAGAATGTGATAATTTTTTGTAAAATGATTTTAACAATGATTTAGCATTTTCTATCCATTTACTGGCCAGTTTCACTGTCAAAAAAGCCCAAAGTCTGTCAGCTTCATCCCCCTGGACCCCCACTGGGGCCCCGCCCCCTCCGCCACCTTTTATTTTTGAAACGTGGAGAACCCTGCCCAGTTTACATTTTAAAATTTATTGCTATTTTGTATGTTTGCCATTATACATTCAATTTCTTTGTTCTGCAAGCATTCGTGCTATGCTTTGATTTACCAAATCTTAATTGGGCTTTGTGGCATACGAACAGTAATTGCCATGAGACCCAGGAATGACTGTTGAATTTCTATTTCAGATGGACCATGGAGAGCTAACGATTGGCTGTTAGAAACTGCAAAATCTGTTTTTGGACGGGGGCCCGCTGGTCCCTCCACCAATACTCTAACCCAGTGGTTCTCAAACTTTTTTCACCAAGTACCACCTCAGAAAATACTTGGCTCTCCAAGTACCACCATAATGACCAACATTAAAATACAGTAGCATAGTAGGTCTAAGTATTCATTAAAAACAAGGCGGAGGTTTTATTTAACAAGTATATTTAATATTGTTGGCCACTGTAACATTACACACAGTACTTTGAACAGTAACACTGTTTAAATATAGGAAAATAAAACACTGTACTTAAATAATGAATCAAATAAATTGGCCAAATCTGCAACATCTGTAGTCTCATCAAGCTGTATGGTAAAATACCTACTGTTCTTAATGCGCTCAATCAGTGTCTTTTTAACATCGGCAGCCATGTCGTTTATTCTCCTTGAGTCACCAAACCGATCCGTTGGTTTCATGGACTCATTGCTCAGAACGTCCCCGAATACAACACACTGCGGCCTGGGCAGCTCCTCTGTCCCGCTCCAAATGAATCCCAGTTTTATGTATTGACACCTTGACACGGTGTCATTTGAAAGCGGCACCAAGTTTAACACTCTGGCAGCTTTCTCTCCACACATCATACGTGTCACCTCCACACAGCAAAAAAGGTTCAACATGAACAAAAAGGAGACGTTTACTTTGTAAATTCACCACAGTGCAAAGTAAACAAGGTGTAAAAACTTTCCCAGCTCCATCTCGCTTCCTGTGAAGGTGAATGATATCACATCAGGAGCTCCATGTGTTTGAGGAGTTTTATTGAGTTATTTTTTCTTGTTTCTGATACTAAGGCTACTGGTTGGTGGTGTTTTATTTGAAATGTGCTGAAAATATCTTTGAAGTGCCCAGGCAGTCGGATCGGTTTGGTGTGTGCGCGCTCTCACAGATAAATGTTCTCATCAGTGCTTTACTAGACCGCAATGCAATCAGCACAAAGAGTTTAGTTTTTGAATTCTGTAACCCAGTGATTCTCAAACTGTGGTACGCGGGCTCCATTCTAGTGGTACGCCAAAGAATCACTTAATTAAATATAAATAAAATTTAAAAAATAAAATAAAACGTGAAATACTATCCATAATATCCAAATGGATGAAAATATCTTATCAACCGATGACAAGAAAATGAAAGGAAATACAAATTAAGTTAATAATTTAAAAAAGTTTGCAAGTGCTTCTGGGTAGCCATATGTAGCGTACGTATGCAATGCATTCCCGCCGGTTCCGCTGACAGACGGTTATCCGCCATTGGTAGACTAGGCTGTGATGGGAAAAGGTGGAGGTGGCTTTGCTAATTATGATGAGTCGGACAAAATTACTGTCGTGGCTTAAATCCGCGAATGGGAGCGTGGATCAGGAGAGAGGGAGAACTGAAGAGGACGTGTGTGAGCCGAGCGCGGATGCTAACGACAGTGGCAAAACCAGCCCCAGAACTGCTAGCAAACGGCAGAAACCAGTGAGGAGGAAGGATGATGAAAAATACATAAAACTGGGATTCATTTGGAGCGGGACAGAGGAGCTGCCCAGGCTGCAGTGTGTTGTATTCGGGGACGTTCTGAGCAATGAGTCCATGAAACCATCGCATCTCAAACGGCATCTTACAACCAAACACAGCACTAAAGGACAAACCAATGGATTTTTTTTTTTACGAAAACATGATGAACTGAAGCAGTCCAAGTCCACCATTCTGTCCTATGGTACACCCGTAGCCAAAGCACAGGAAGCTTCATATCGTGCCAGCCTCTTGATCGCCAGAGCCGGTAAGCCACACACAATCGGGGAACTACTGTGTTTACCATTAGCCAGAGAGATGACACGTATGATGTGTGGAGAGAAAGCTGCCACAGAGTTAAACTTGGTGCCGCTTTCAAATGACACCGTGTCAAGGAGAATAAATGACATGGCTGCAAGGGCGTAACCATGGTATAAATATTGGGGGGGGGGGGGTCCAAATTTGAGCCCTTCCCAAAATATTTTTAAGTGCATTTCGTGCAGTTTTTATATGGGCCTATTGATAAAGATGTGCTTATCTAGAACATTGTTTTGATGAATACAATTACCAATGAACATGTTAACATTTATATCTTGTTTTTTTTTATTATTGTGTATCAGGCAAAACACAAAACAGAATGTGCAACTGCAAAACATGTAACGCAATACAACATACAAAAAACATGTAAAACATTGCATGAAAATCTGTCACACCAGAGCTAGTCACACACACACAAACAAACACACACACACACACACACATTTCAAACAAATGCAGAAATGCCAAATTGCTACAAAAAAATGGCTACCAAAGCAATAGAAAGGAGCATTACCCTGGTTAATAGGTCAAAACAACATAGAACTTTGTAGAAAATATATTGACTTTATCTAAATAAATGGCCCAAAAATATGGAGGCGTTCAAGAATAGAGGGCTACCGCATGACGTCACCGTACCGCGAGATTTTGTTAGGGCGCCATATTGGAAGACCTCAAGTATATACATACAAAACAAACTACGAGCGAGAGTGAAGTGACACGATGGCTGATAAGTCTGGTTATGTGAGTACATTACCAGCTGCAGAAAGGGCACGGTATGTGGAGAAACTGGCTGTGATTGATGGGTTTGACCCATATGATAAGGCTCGGGGCAAGGGAGAATGGAAACATAAGGAGGACCTGACACCAATTCTGCCATCTGTTTGCTACCCAGACATTGTAAACTATTTGTTGTTTACACCCAGTGCCTACACTGCTGATGACTTGAAGGCCTACAAAGGGCTACAGGCTTACAATTATGTTGTTAGTGGCTTGGTTCATGATATTACAGCTGTTGTTAAGAATAACCTACATATAGTTATGGCCAAGGTAATCTTGTTGATATTTATCTTTTAATAATATATCTTTTCAGTTGAAAAATTAATACTTTTTGCTACTATTAAGGTATCCATAATTTAGGTTAATTTATCCAAATTATACATATGTATTTATGATCTATGCCTACACAACAACTATGCTTTATTTATATAATAGGAGGGAGAGCAAGCCCCAAACCATCCTAAAATTATTATTATTATTATTAAATTGTAGAAGTCTGGGAGGCTTGCTCCTCATACAGTTATCAACTTGGGGCCAGTTTAGCATGTTTTAAATCTGAATTTCTTGCGTTTGCTTACCTCAAAGTGTCCGCAGATCATGCACAGACTTATCCATTATATCCACAGTTTTTTGCCAAGTCTCACACAGGTTTCTTTCAAGTCTACTTTTGGGCCAATAAATCATAAATAAAACAGCTCAGATTTGTTTGTTTAAGTCGTTTGCCACTCCACTTTATTCTCGTGGGTTCACATACCGCTGCCGTTATTTCCCCCTAATCACGAGTTTGTTGGTCTTCCAATATGGCGCAGGGTCTGTTTACTTCCGGTTTCGGGTGACGTCAGTGAAATCCCTCTATAATGACTGACCAAAATAATAATTTTATTTAATTTATTTACATTTAATTAAAGGACAGTATGCTCTTATTACTAGCCTACTGATGACATGCAGCCTATGATGAGGTTAAAAATAAAGTTGTTTTAAGGACTCGTAATACAATGCTCTTTACCAGTTCATCTTCAGAGCAGGTCTCTGTCTGTTCCCTTCCTCCATCATGCCTGTGACTCTCTGTGACAGACTCATCATGTCTGTGACTCGTCTGAAAAAAAGGCGAATGTCAGCCCGTTGGTCCTTCCAAGGGTGTAAAAACGGTGTTGATATTGGTGGGGACATAATTTGGCCAAGCGCCCCAGTGCGCCATGGTTGTCGCATGAAATGTGGCCTACACTGTACAAATGATTGGTTGTCCATTCCTTTGTGTTATTTTGATTTTTAGCACCAGGTACACTCAGTCTTAGACTTAGGCTAACATCTGCATGTATACGGGCAATACATTATCACACAGAGAAAGTGGATATTGAAGTTGCTGTGAATTTCGCTGTAGTGGATGACCTACCCAAAATACAACACCACAATCAATCAAAATTATGTGCTGCTGCTGCTTCATTTTCACACAACTTTTACTATTTTCACACATTTGAAACATCATGTGCTTCCTTTTGAGTTACTGCAATTTCAGAATCTGGAAGTAATGTAGGTATGGGTGGTAGAAGAGTTTTGGTAGTTGTAGTGCATTTTGCAAAAATGTTTATTCATTAAGTTGAAAGGGTTAAGTGACAATTGTTTCACATTTTTACATTTTATTGCAGAGGTTACATACATACGCATATACACATGCATATATACATATGTATATACATGCAAACAATGAGCAAGAAAAAAGTAAATATAAGTAAACATTTAGCATTACCTACAAGCATTTATTAGTGTGTGTGTGTGTGTGTGTGTGTGAGAGAGAGAGAGACAGACAGACAGACATAGAGAGAGAGAGATTGCAAACAGAAACTCCTTGCTGTTACAGGATCATATGACAAAAATGTCATATTATGTCTTCCTTACGTTTTCTTTTATTGCCCGACATCACTGCCTGTGTGCTGTTTTGCTGTAGCAGCGAGCTGGATGCTGATTTTACCGCTTGCTACTGCTTACAGCCAATGACAACAAAAAACCATAGCAACGTCAAGGCAACGGGAGGTGGGCCAATCAAAAACCATAGCAACGTCAAGGCAACGGGAGGCGGGCCAATCAAAGCTTCATAAAGCTTTTTTACCTGCTGTCCCCACCAATAGTCAGCCGTCTTTGAGAGGTCTGTTCACAACTGAAAATCAGCTGGAAGCGATACCGCGTTTGGTGTTTTTATTCAGCGTTTCCCGCATCGCGGCTTCTCCATTCAAAAATGGTCTGGACATTTTAAACTCAGCTGAGTATTGGACGCGTCCATACGCATTTTTACGCCCATGGGTCCTTCCTTTTCTTTGCGGCTACCGCCATTTGAATGTGTCCACCAGCAGCCTACCTGACAGTCCGACTGAGTGGATTTTCAAACCAACGAACCACATGGGCTGACCCAAGTGCACAATCATAGGGGGTGGTCGCAAAGGTTTTTTTTGTTTGTTTGTTTCTCTGTGCTTCCTAAATTGAAAGTAAATCGGACATAACAAGGATTCATTATATAGCCATGGTTCAGGATGGCATATTATTTGTCTCATATTGATTTAATACGCCAAATATTGGGGGGGCAGATTGGTACTTTCCCAATATTGGGGGGGACATGTCCCCCCCAGTGCCTATGGTCGTTACGCCCATGCATGGCTGACGATGTTAAAAAGACACTGATTGAGCGCATTAAGAACAGTAGATATTTTACCATACAGCTTGATGAGACTACAGATGTTGCAGATTTGGCCAATTTATTTGATTCATTATTTAAGTACAGTGTTTTATTTTCCTATATTTAAACAGTGTTACTGTTCAAAGTACTGTGCGTAATGTTACAGTGGCCAACAATATTAAATATACTTGTTAAATAAAACCTCTGCCTTGTTTTTAATGAATACTTAGACCTACTACGCTACTGTATTTTAATGTTGGTCATTATGGTGGTACTTGGAGAGCCAAGTATTTTCTGAGGTGGTACTTGGTGAAAAAAGTTTGAGAACCACTGCTGTAACCACTTGGTGGAAACTACTTGAATTTGTATGTTGTTTTTTTTTTGCACAAATGCAGATAAAAATATCGTGAATAATCACACAAAATCGTCAAGTTTAAAAACTGCACATTAATTAGTTCTCTTTTGGGAGGGAAAGTGAAACACAGCGATCCTGGTAGCGTTCCTCAGCCGAGTAGAGAGCCATACTACTGAAAATCCCATAGACCCGATTTAAAAAAAAAAAAACTCACGAAGTTATGACGTGGAACTTGTACACCCCAAAAATATGTTGTACATGTTGGGATTATCTACAGTGGTGCTTGAAAGTTTGTGAACCCTTTAGAATTTTCTATATTTCTGCATAAATATGACCTAAAACATCATCAGATTGTCACACAAGTCCTAAAAGTAGGTAAAGAGAACCCAGTTAAACAAATAAGACAAAAATATTATACTTGGTCATTTATTTATTGAGGAAAATGAGCCAATATTACATATCTGTGAGTGGCAAAAGTATGTGAACCTCTAGGATTAATAGTTAATTTGAAGGTGAAATTAGAGTCAGGTGATTTCAATCGATGGGATGACAATCAGGTGTGAGTGGGCACCCTGTTTTATTTAAAGAACAGGGATCTATCAAAGTATGATCTTCACAACACATGTTTGTGGAAGTGTATAACAGTACGAACAAAGGAGATTTCTGAGGACCTCAGAAACAGCATTGTTGATGCTCATCAGGCTGGAAAAGGTTACAAAACAATCTCTAAAGAGTTTGGACTCCACCAATCCACAGTCAGACAGATTGTGTACAAATGCAGGAAATTTAAGACCATTGTTACCCTGCCCAGGAGTGGTCAACCAACAAAGATCACTCCAAGAGCAAGGCGTGTAATAGTCGGCGAGGTCACAAAGGACCCCAGGGTAACTTCTAAGCATCTGAAGGCCTCTCTCACATTGGTTAATATTAATGTTCATGAGTCCACCATCAGGAGAACACTGAACAACAATGGTGTGCATGGCAGGCTTGCAAGGAGAAAGCCACTGCTCTCCAAAAAGAACGTTGCTGCTCATCTGCAGTTTGCTAAATATCACGTGGACAAGCCAGACAGCTATTGGAAAAATGTTTTGTGAAGGATGAGACCAAAATAGAACATTTTGGTTGAAATGAGAAGCCTCATGTTTGGAGAAAGGAAAAACACTGCATTCCAGCATAAGAACCATATCCCATCTGTGAAACATGGTGGTGGTAGTATCATGGTTTGGGCCTGTTTTGTTGCATCTGGGCCAGGACGGCTTGCCATCATTGATGGAACAATGAATTCTAAATTATACCAGCAAATTCTAAAGGAAAATGTCAGGACATCTGTCCATGAATTGAATCTCAAGAGAAGGTGGGTCATGCAGCAAGACAACTACCTTAAGCACACAAGTCGTTCAACCAAAGAACAATTAAACAAGAATACAGTTAATGTTTTGGAATGGCCAAGTCAAAGTCCTGACCTTAATCCAATCGAAATGTTGTGGAAGGACCTGAAGTGAGCAGTTCATGTGAGGAAACCCACCAACATCCCAGATTTGAAGCTGTTCTGTATTGAGGAATGGGCTAAAATTCCTCCAAGCCGGTGTGCAGGACTGATCAACAGTTACCGGAAACGTTTAGTTGCAGTTATTGCTGCACAAGGGGGTCACACCAGATACTGAAAGCAAAGGTTCACATACTTTTGCCACTCACAGATATGTAATATTGGATCATTTTCCTCAATAAATAAATGAGCAAGTATAATATTTTTGTCTCATTTGTTTAACTGGGTTCTCTTTATCTACTTTTAGGACTTGTGTGAAAATCTGATGATGTTTTAGGTCATTTTTATGCAGAAATATAGAAAATTCTAAAGGGTTCACAAACTTTCAAGCACCACTGTACTAACTGTGAAAGTATCAGGTGAAATTTCGCTGTCTTTTAAAAGATCAAAATTGCGCCTAACCTGTCAGAAACGGACTACAACCAAACTGTCTAGTCATCCCCACGAGGGATGCATTTCTTATTGGTCCAGAAATACTCCGCCAACCACGCTATACAAATTGGCATGTTGATGTAGGCTACTCGCCGGCCGCGACCTGCTACAGATTTGGAAAGGCGCTAGACTTGCGGTGACGTCACATACGCGACGTCGGGTCCGTATAGTCTTTGATCAGCTTATTAAAAAAACATTCAAAACAATTAAAATCGGTGGAAAAAATAAAGTATGATCACCAGGATCAATAGAGCTGCCCAGGGGCGTAGCACCAAATTCTGGGCCCTATGCACAAATCACTCAAAAAAATAAAACATTGGATTTACTTAACCGAGTTATGACCACCGGTCCCACGAAACTGTTAATTTAGATGTATTGAATACAGTTATGTTGAGTTTATTCAACAGAGTTATGTTAGATTTACTACACAAAGTTGCATGGACGGTATTAAATAAAGCCATGTTGGATTTAGCTGACAAAGTTATGTTGGATTTAATTAACATCACGTTGCATTTGGTGAACAGAGTTATGTTGGATTTAATTAACAACGTCATGTTGCATTTTGTGAACAGAGTTATGTTGGATTTATTTAATAAACTTGTGTTTAATTTACATTTCTGCGTTCTGTACTGTCTGTATTTGTTCCAACAATATCTACTTAAAAGTACCGTACACAACACAAAATAAGTATTTAACTCAGTTTTATTTGTTTGCCCAAGTGCATCTTTCAATTTGAAAAACTAAACATTTGGCAGATTACAATGTCAAAAAAATAGAAAGGTGATTCAAGTTACTTTAAAGAAAAAAAAAGCCTTCGCCTTTGTTGTAAAGTGCACGGGCATCTTTAAGTGCATAAAAAAACCTTAGGCTATCTATAAACAGAAAACATTTGGCAGCATTACCAATGCAAACAAAACGTGTAACAGCCCAAAACAAGCTCAAGACTTAAGTCGTAATTATCAATGTGGTATCAATTGGGTTAAATGACAGCTTTCATTTAAAAATGTAATATTAAATATATCAAAATATCAATCAAAAACCAGTAATGCCTACTGGGAGATGTTCGAGGACTCCCAAGATTTCAGTGCAATACCCAACAAGTCACTTTGTTGACATTTGGCAGCATTACCAATGCAAACAAAAAGTCTAACAGCATAAAACAAAAACAAGCTGAAGACTTCAGTTGGGGAAAGTTATGTAACCCTCCACAGCTTTGTTCTTAACAAATTGACCACTGTGCCAAGTAAAAAACTCAAAATAAAATGACAACATAATGAATATCATATATTGGGTGCTTTTGTAAAATCGTTATACTTCAGACAACAGTAAAAAGATAAACTAAGCTCCTTGCTCAAAAATATTGTCTGATCCAGCATGTCAAGTGAGGACTGACAAGAACAAATGTCGTCTTTTTTATACAATCTAACAAAAATATAATCAAGCCAACAATCACAAACCAGTACCACCTACTGGGACTCCCAAGATTTCAGTGCAATACCCAACAAGTCCCTTAAATTAACCAATGTTTAGTCTGTAAAGCCAACGACGTTCTTTAAATCTAACAATGCAAGCAGTCCGCCACTCTGACTCATTCCCATGCCTTGCAGCAAAGTCCTGTGTTAACTAATGCCGCTTTTCCACTACAAACGCGGCTGAGTCGGGCTGAGCCGTGCCGTGCTGAGTCGGGCTGAGCGGGGCTGTTGGAGTTGCATTTCGACTACAACCGCGCTGAACCGTGCTGGCTGGAAGTGGGTGGACACATTGGGTGGAGTTAGCGAAAGTGGGTGGACGTCAGGTGATGTCGTTAAGCAGCGCAAACAGTGACATCAGTGAGCTTTTAAGCAGTAGTCTCACGACCCGAATAGTAAACAATAAACATGGAGTCGTTAGTGTTGCTGGTCTTGGTGCTGTGGCTTGTTGTCACCGACAACGCCAACAGATACTGGCAAGAGCGTATAGATGAGGCAAGGCGCATAAGGCTTCAGAAATTCTCATAATTCGTAATTCTTCTCCTTCTTCCGGGTTTACGGTGTTTACAGATCCCAGCGCGCTCGCGGGGCATGTGTGGGCATGTGAGGACACTCCTCCTCACCAATCAGTGCACAGGGGGGTGTCTCCTCACGCCCCCAGCCTCACTCGGCACGGTTTGGCTCGCTTCAGCCCCACTCCAAAACGGTGCGAGTTTTAGGGGCTAAGCAGGGCTGAAGCGAGCTGAGTCATGCTGGTTTTTGGTAGTCGAAACGCGAGCCGTGTCGGGCTGAAGTGAGCTGAAGCGAGCTGAAAAAGGGTAGTGGAAAAGGGCCATAAAGGAGTTATAGGCTGTTTTTTTACAGGTCTCTTTTCCAGGTTTCAGTCACGTGACCTTCGTAAACGCAACCACCATTTTGGACATGTAGCGGACTTCGGCTCGAATTGGTTTGAATGCGAGGTAGGCGACAAACGGAGAACATACAAGAAAAAGGAGCGAGATGCAGAAAACACCTTCGCTATCCAGCGACGTAGGGCATTTACAGGGCGAGCAGAGGGAGAAATAACAGTAACGACACATTAGCAACGCCATACAGAAATAACGGTTTATGGCACAGACCCTTTCGGTTCTCGCTCATCTAGCTGCTACAATGACTGCTTAGACTGCAACAATAATACCTAACACACATTTAAGTATCCGTCGTAAAGATGTGAAACTCGTCGAGTGACGAGTGTGTTCATTGATATGCTAACACAATCTAAAAGTAGACATACCATCACACTGCCCTGGCGCTGTGTACAGTTTACCTTCTATGGTTTGTGCACTCACTATTTGCCATTACTTTCTCCAACCGTTGTTACAGATTACAGGGAACGGCCTGGATTTAAGAGACAAATACATGTTCCTCTTGTTTTGAACACTTATTTGTAGGCAGTGCTTAATTTGTAAAGTGGGAGGTCCCGGAGCGCAGAGGATGAGCGGCTCCGGTGCGGAAAAAAAAGAGGGGGGGAGGGGGACACGGCGCTGCGCTTCTGGGCATGTTTTGTAATAACACTGCAAATTAAGTTCATCTGCAGATATTTTGTGGATGTTGTGGATGTCATGAGAGAAATCACCAACAAGACAGATATCAAAATCAGACATTAACACTAAATAAACTTGCATTTTTTAAATTTAATTTAAATTTTTTTGTTTGTTTGTTTGTTTGTTTGTTACATAGTCAAAAGAGGTGTCGGATCACCGGATCCAGTGTAAATAGCTGCCGGAGCCAACGCCCGAGGTTCCGGAGCGCGCTCCGGCTTGCTCCCCCTCAAATTAAGCGCTGTTTGTAGGACACTGCCTCTGATCTGTCCTACAGTCTACCAACAGCAAAGGAACACAACGCTAGCTAATGTCGTTAGCTAATAGCTACTACAGAAGAACAAAGAGGCTACAATGGGTTATTTTAGCCCATTTGGTTACACACTCGCCGTCACAGAATGTTAACAGCAATGTAATGCCTTTTCTGGCTAATTTTATTCATCTTACCTCCAACAAAGTGGTCACTACACAAGCGCTGGTATGCCGAGGGCTGCCAATCTTTCCTGTTTATGGCCGCTATCCATCTTCTCCGTCAGGATCCGATAAAATGATAACCCTTGCCTTGTTTGTTGATGGTTACTACATCCAGGTGCACAACAATATAGTGGCATGATAGAAGTCTTGCTGAAAATAAACACTTTCTTTGCTGCCGTTCCTCAATGCTGGCTGTGGTAAACTACTGGTAGTACATGTCCAAAATGGCGGCCGCGTTTGTCATGACGTCACGTGAAAAGGGTCCATAGGCTGTTTTTTTACAGGTCTCTTTTCCAGGTATGAGCCATCCTCTTCTGAGCAATGAAACACGGCTTGAGTCACAGAGTGTCATTCATTGGTTAACGTTCCTTGATGGCGTTCCATTCAATGGAGCACTTGCATGTGACATCACAGCCGATCCAGATTGTGACAGACGCCATCTTGTCGGTCAAACGCTATATTCCGCCTTCTACTTCTGCTTTTACTTCTACCTTTTCTTCTGGAAAAACCTACTATATACAATTCTACTACAACGGCTGCGGCTACAAGCTCTCCCTACCTGTGCACGTTTATATGTTTTTTGTGTGTATTTTTGCGTGTTGTTCGTCTGTACCGGACTTCAATATCCACTACAACCGTATGGACTTACTGGACATTGGTTTCCAGCAGAAAATGACGGTTTGTAGCGATTTCCATCGCATGCACAACATTCCGGATGAGAGAAAAAAAAAAAAACATTCCGGATGGGGCGGCACGGTGGTGTAGTGGTTAGCGCTGTCGCCTCACAGCAAGAAGGTCCTGAGTTCGAGCCCCAGGGCCGGCGAGGGCCTTTCTGTGTGGAGTTTGCATGTTCTCCCTGTGTCCGCGTGGGTTTCCTCCGGGTGCTCCGGTTTCCCCCACAGTCCAAAGACATGCAGGTTAGGTTAACTGGTGACTCTAAATTGAGCGTAGGTGTGAATGTGAGTGTGAATGGTTGTCTGTGTCTATGTGTCAGCCCTGTGATGACCTGGCGACTTGTCCAGGGTGTACCCCGCCTTTCGCCCGTAGTCAGCTGGGATAGGCTCCAGCTTGCCTGCGACCCTGTAGAAGGATAAAGCGGCTTGAGATAATGAGATGAGATGAGAACATTCCGGATGAGATAGCGAGACCAGCGGGATCTCCGTGGATTGTTATCGGAAGCAAAGCGAAGGAGGCGGTGTCGGGAGCGGAAGCAAAAGCGAGGCTGCAGGCAGAGCCGGCCTGTTGACTAAGCTCAGAAAACAGCCACTCAAACCTCCACTGCCAAGCCTCTACCTCTCCAACGCCAGATCCATGTAAACAAGACGGACGATTTGGAATAACAGCTGGAATTACCTTATTCTATTCTACAATCGGCTGGTCAGTGCAATACTCAATACTTAAGTGACTTACCCGTCCAATGAGGATTCTTGTTTACAAGATGCCACATCTGAGTCGCTGACAAATCCTGAATTTCTGTAGAGATAACTGTCCAGAGATTTATAAGCACGCAGTGCTTCACCACTGAACAGCAAGGGAAAGTTAATGAGGTAATTACGTCTGGGTATTCCACTGGCAGTTCAAAATCCGGTCGTGAAAACTCCGTCCGGTAAGCCATAAGGGTCACAAATCTGTAGATCGTTTATTTTAGACATATATCTAGTTATCTGTTCATTAGAAAAATGAGCCGTGTAGTCCATCGGTTGAAACTGATCCATTCTGTACACGAGTGCAGCAGTATTCAGCTGTGTTTTTTACCGACAAGATGGCGGTTGTGTACTTTCCGGTCACGTGACTGCAAGATCTCTATTTCACCCCATTAGACATAGTCACTCTCATCTCTAATTCAAATGATCAGCAATGCTGTATGTGAGAGACAATACGTATGCGTGTGCGCGCGCGCGTGTTATCCAACTAGCACTGCATATGTTGAGAGGACACAAGTTGAAAAGATCACTGGAGGCAGTGGCGATCCTAGAGTGATTTACTCCTTGGGCGAAACCCCCTGCTGGCGCCCCCCCCCCCGCCCGTCTTTTTTTTTTCGGGGGTTTTTTTTGGGGGACCTTTTTTTTTTGGGACCATTTTTTTTTCGCGCCCGCGCTCGTGCCGCCCCCCGCGTTGGGCTCTGTATTAGCCAACAGAATGTTAACAGCTTTACATGGTCATTTAAACACTTCTCGTCGTGTGTTGTACGTCACGGACACGGCCCGTTATAAATTTGCTGTTACCAGAATGGCAATGATCAAGTCGTAATGTATTACTTAAGACTCTGTGTAATGTCATAGTAGTGTAGTACTATGGTAGTAAAGTCTTTTTGATGACTAGTACAACGTTCTGCTGGCAGGATTGTGCATATTATGGGGCTACGACAAGTTAGGCACACACACACACACACACACACACTGATGACGTCACCTGCGCAACTTTGGTATCGAGGGCTACCGCATGACGTCACCGCGCCGCGAGATTTTGTTAAGCGCCATATTGGAAGACCAAGTACACACATTCATAAAACAAACTACACCTGAAATGTAGCCAGGGCCGGTTCAGCCCTAATCTGGACCCGGGTGCAACATCGCGCAACCCCCCCCCAAAAAAAAAAAAAAAAAACCAGTCTAAATCAGGACAACCATCACATAACTATATTTTATACCAACTATTTTAACTAAATGGGCTATAATAAATAAGCCTGCAGGCAGCCAAGGAGGGCTGCCTCAGAAAAGTAACCATTCAATGACAACTGAAAGCCTGCAGCCACGGCGGGCTGCCTCAGAAAAGTAACCATTTGTCCTACCTTCAAACTCGTTTTGCATTTTCTGCCTCCTTTTTTGTATTTTCGACCCTCCGTTTATTTTCTTTCCTTTTCTGAAAACCCGATTTGTGTCCAGACATTTTGTTCTGCTACCAATGAACTAACTCGTCAGGTCTCGTCTTTCGAGTCCGCGATGATTCCCGTGGGAAGGGCAACAATTGATACATTTTTACAAACAACCAATAAACAATTAATAGGGAAGTTGGAACGTTCAGGCTCTCCTTTGCTCAGGGACACTCAGTAATGCACTTATTCAGGGGCTTCAAAGTTTGGGAGAATAGCAGGGTACAAATAATTTACAGCAGGGTGCAAAATGGTAAAATGTCTGCCAGCGGCAGACATAATGCACGCAAAGCATGCAGGGAGATATATATATATATATATATATATATATATATATATATATATATATATATATATATATATGAGAGAGAGAGAGATATGCAAGTATGAATTTTTCATGGGGTGGGATGGTTTGGAACAGGCCATCTAAAATTGGGATAACATTTACCCGGGACGGGTATTTGAGGCGGGTCGTCTAGCTTAAGCTTGATTAGCGTTGTTACGCACACCAGTGTTTCTCACAGAAATTTTGGAGACTATGGGGGAGGCGCGGGGGTTGTTTAAAATTGAGTGATATGTTAAATATTAAGTTATTACTGAAAAACTATTGATTAAAAAAACAGACACTGAGAAATGATCCTATAAACAACTTTACCAATATAAAAGATTACCAGGACTACAAAAATGCAGAAAAATAGGCTTTACTTATCCAAATGCACCTGTTGGTTCAAAAGTTAAAGTGCAGAGAACCTCACAGCACAACATGAAGTTACCTTAAAATATAATATAAATGCCTCAGCTTTCATGTAAGAAAAAAAACTATTAATACTAGTACTGTGTGCAGGCAGTCTCTCCTGAAGACTAAATTAAACAATAATTATAAACTAATAAAATAAATGGCTCAGGCTTCATAGAAGAAAAAAAACAATTTGAACAGAATCTCACAGTATGATGCTGAAGCTGCCTAAACAATGGAAAATAAAATAACATTTTGGCAAAAACGTTGGCATCCATTAATTTCTTGTATTAAGTAAAAAAAAATATGTTGCCAGATACTGCTGACGTTTTACAGCCCAAAATATGTTCAAATCCCGCCAAAATGAACTTAAAACCGCCCAGATTGGGCGGGAAACCTCCCAATCTGGCAACACAGGCAGCAGTAATGGCTGCACTCGTTCCGAGGATATAAACACAATCTGGCAACACAGGCGGCAGTCACGGCTGCACTCGTGTCCAGGATGTAAACACAATCTGGCAACACAGGCGGCAGTAACGGCTGCACTCGTGTCGAGGATGTAAACACAGTTGACGCGGCAACGGACATACATGACATAGTGGATGTAATTTACGTTCACAACTTTTTTTGCTGTCAGATATTTAATATTAAATTTTTTGACTCGACTGACAATAGCCGGCGGCATAACAAGCCATAGCCGGCGATTTGCCGCCGGTGACCGGCTACTTTTGAGACCGCTGCTTATTCTCTGTCTCCTGGCAGAAAGCTCCTTGGTTTGCTTGTGTCTCAATCACAGCTGATATTCTGAAGAACAACTTCTTTTCACCTTTCCCATCAGCTTTGTTGGAACACCCTAACACAGCACAAAAGTTTACCATTGTAGGTTTATGATGAATCAAGTGCCTCGTGGGTTTAAATTCCGCGCGCTGCAGTTATTTCCCCCTAATCACGAGTTTGTTGGTCTTCCAATATGGCGCAGGGTTTACTTCCGGTTTCCGGTGACTTCAGTGAAAAGGGTCTATTGGGCTTCCCCATCCAAAATGCTCACACACACACCCGCCCGTCTTGTTTTTTTTTTCAGGGTTTTTTTTTTTTTGGGGGGGGGGACCTTTTGGGGGGGCGGGGGTTCGTGCCCGCGCTCGTGCCGCCCCCCCGTGATGCCGCCCCAGGCGGCTGCCCGGTCGGCCTGCCCCCAGGACCGCCCCTGACTGGAGGAGCCGGTTTTTAAGGACTTGCACCTTTGTGGAGAGTCGGCTGCCATCCAACTCCATAATTGCACTGTAAAAAAAAAAAAATCCGTTGTTTTTACAGAAAAATAGTGGCAGCTGGTTGCCAGAATAATCCTGTTAAAAATACAGTGAAATGTAAACAACATTACAGAATAACTTGTACATTTCCCTGGGATTCCATGTACAATTAATGATAACCAAATGTAAATTTTACAGGTATTCAATGTACAATAATCAATACATAACTTAATTTTACAGATATTCATTGTACAATAAAAAAGCATCTAGGAATGAATTGCGAGTGTTCTCAATTATTGGTTTTTGTGGCTCCAAAGTGATGGTTACAAGCAATGATCTACTAGACCAGGGGTTTTCAAAGTGTGGGAGAGTCAGCCCCCCCTCGGAGAGCAAATAAACAACAGCGCCCCCCTTACAATTTTTGTTGTTGCTATACTTAATGTTCCATTCGTATTTTTAAAAAATGGTTGTTGTACACATTTTTATTTTTTTCTTTTTCACATTTTAAACATCTGTGCTTTTTTAAACATCTTTTTTTTTTTACACATTTTAAACATCTCATAGCATTGTTAGCTAGCACCTCTTGGCAGACAACACACTGTGGCAGTGGAGCATCTTCAGATCCAGTCCATGAAAATCCAAACTTTAAATAATCGTGGTCATACTTCCTTCTTTTTCAGTCCCCCCAGGATTTCGCGGGCCTTTTTTGTGATTGTTGCAGGCTAAAATGTCTGATGTTGTGGGGGTTTTCCAAAAAAATTGCGATGAAAGTCGCGGTGTTTTTTTAGGTTTTTGTTGCGATTACATTGTGGGAGGAAGTAAAAGTTGCGAGAAATTGTTGCGATTTTCTCTTTTTGTGATTAAAATTGAGTGATATGTTAAATATTAAGTTATTACTGAAAAACTATTGATTAAAAAACAAAGACACTGAGAAATGGTCCTATAAACAACTTTACCAATATAAAAGATTACTAGGACTACAAAAATGCAGAAAAATAGGCTTTACTTATCCAAATGCACCTGTTGGTTCAAAAGTTAAAGTGCATAGAACCTCACAGCACAACATGAAGTTACCTTAAAATATAATATAAATGCCTCAGCTTTCATGTAAGAAAAAAAACTATTAATACTAGTGCTGTGTGCAGGCAGTCTCTCCTGAAGACTAAATTAAACAATAATTATAAACTAATAAAATAAATGGCTAAGGCTTCATAGAAGAAAAAATAAACAAATTTGAACAGAATCTCAGGGCGGCACGGTGGTGTAGTGGTTAGCGCTGTCGCCTCACAGCAAGAAGGTCCTGAGTTCGAGCCCCGGGGCCGGCGAGGGCCTTTCTGTGCGGAGTTTGCATGTTCTCCCCGTGTCCGCGTGGGTTTCCTCCGGGTGCTCCGGTTTCTCCCACAGTCCAAAGACATGCAGGTTAGGTTAACTGGTGACTCTAAATTGACCGTAGGTGTGAATGAGAGTGTGAATGGTTGTCTGTGTCTATGTGTCAGCCCTGTGATGACCTGGCGACTTGTCCAGGGTGTACCCCGCCTTTCGCCCGTAGTCAGCTGGGATAGGCTCCAGCTTGCCTGCGACCCTGTAGAAGGATAAAGCGGCTAGAGACAATGAGAGATGAGAGAGATGAACAGAATCTCACAGTATGATGCTGAAGCTGCCTAAACAATGGAAAATAAAATACCATTTTGTCAAAAACGTTGGCATCCATTACTTTCTTGTATTAAGTAAAAAAAAAAAAAAAATAAAGTGCACACAGTCCTTCACTGTAAACATCACACACTTTCAGTAACAGAATTTAAGCTGACATAAACACCGACTCGCACATCATGCAATGTTGCCAGATACTGCTGAAGTTTTCCAGTCCAAAATATGTTCAAAACCCACCAAAATGCACTTAAAACCAATCTGGCAACACTGCGCGCATGCTGCTTCTTTTGAACGTAAACACGGAAGTAAGGCGGAAGGACGTTTGTCGACGTCACCTCAGGACGACGCCAACGATTGGTCAAATTTGCGGGAAAGTTGCGGTGATTGGATATAATTGTAACACCGCCCTGAATTCGCGGGGATTGGTTGAATTTGCCCTGAAGTTGCAAATCGCAACATCCTGGAGGCTCTGGGTTTTTTTGCTTGGCCCAAACTCTGTCTCCTCACTCACTGTAACTTTAGGTACTAAAAATCGATCCATTTTGTCTCTGGTAAAGGCTCCTCACGTTGCGCCCCCCCCTGAAGAACTCTGGCGCCCCCCGGGGGGGGCGCACCCCACACTTTGAAAAGCCCTGTACTAGACAGATATTTTATTTGATTTAGAGTTTTACGAAATGTGCCGGAGAGCCTCTACTGACATTTTTTTATTTTTTTAACAGGGCAATGATGTAATTTTAACTATCACATTCTGTTTTAGTATTACAGTTTGTGTTTAAACTACAACAATTTTGTAAATTCTACAAAAAAAATATCAATTCAACATATTCTTACTGTTAAATTAACAGTGGTATTTGGTTAGGAGTTTTACAGTATATTGATGTAAATTACACACTGCTTCATTGTTTTTGTATTTACAGTTTTTTTATGTCATGATTTTACATAAATTCATTGTTAATTCTATGGACATTTTTTTAAAGTGTACTTTCTGCAGAAATTCAAATGTGCTCTTCAACTCTTTCGGGTAACTTAAATTCAGGCAGTAAATGAGGCTGAGCAGCAGCGCACATGCGTTTGCCGTGTTCCTCAGACCGTGCAGAACTTCCACCCCTTCTATGACAATTCCAACATCTTCAGGATCCTCGTCGGGCTCTGCTCCCTCATGTTTTATGACATAGATCCCCATGATGGCCTCCATCCCACGGGTTGCCTCAGGATCAACATCCTGACAATGATAATGAAACATACAATTGGTTTTCGCTCACACTTAAAATAAACAAACCATTCCAATTACAGAGTTCACTTGTTAGTCAGTATACAGGTGCTGGTATTATAATTAGAATATCATGAAAGTTGATTTTTTTTTTTGTCCCTCATTTCAAGTCCAGCTATTGTATAGATGTGTTACACACTGAATGAAATATTCTTTGCAATTATTTCTTGATATTTGGCTCATAGATGTTGAAAAACCAAAAATTAGTGTCCCAGAAAATAACACTGCAGAGGATCAATAATAAAGGGTGTTTTAAACAGAAAATGTTTAAAGGCTTCTGAAATATTATGTTAATTTCACTGGCCAGCAAACTCTCCTGATCAGAACCCTATAGAGAATGTGTGGGGTATTATTAAGAGGAAAATGAGACATCAGAGCCAAAAATGCAGATGACCACAAGCATGCAATTAAAGCATCCAGGACATCCACTATACCTGAACAGTGCCCACAGGCTGATCATCGATGCAGTTATAACATATAAAAGGAGGTTCAACCAAGTGCTGACCACATAGAAATGAGAATACTTTTCAGAAGCTCAACATTTTCTGCTTAAATTAATTACTGATCCTCTGTAGTATTCTTATTTTCTGAGATGCTAAATTTTGCATTTTCATCATCTGTGAGCCACCATCATAAAACATCAAGAAATTAAGGCTTGCAATGTTTGACTCCATGTGTAACAAATCTATACAATAGATGGGTTTTACTTTCTGAAATCAGTGACAAAGAATATTCAACTTTTTCATGATATTCTAATTATATGACCTGCACCTGTACAAACTAACAAAATCAGCAGGGGATCAAATAGTCATTTCCTCCACCGTAGCCTCAATTTCAATCTGGCAAAAAGTAGTACGTTAATATCAGTGACCATTACTAAGGTAAGGTCCATACTCTTAGGCCCTGTCCACACAGCAACGGATTCAGGTGAATCTGATAAAATTGTTTACCGTTTCGGCCTGGTGTCCACACGGCACCGGCGTTTTGGGTGCCCCAAAACGAAATCTTTTGAGAACGGGTTCCAGAGTGGAAAGATCTGGCAACGGCGCCGTTGCGAAGTCGTCTGGATGAGTAGAACGGATTTGTTTACGATGACGTCACAACCACATGTGCTTCACACCGGGTAGAAGTGTAACGAACTCGATGCGAGTGGTCAACAAATCCTATAACTTGGTTCATGAAACGCGCTTACAAAATATTTTCACTATGAACATTTATTGTGTAATGGTGCAGAGAGAGAGAGAGAGAGAGAGAGAGAGAGAGAGAGTAGCCCTTAGGGCAGAGTCAATCCCGCCAGCAAAAATAGGGAAAAAAAGGAGTGATCTCACCTCTTCAGATGTTGGTTTAAGTCCTACAATACATTCCTCAAAAAGGGCGTAGAAGAACAAATTAATCCATCAACGTGTAGCATGGGCGGCACGGTGGTGTAGTGGTTAGCGCTGTCGCCTCACAGCAAGAAGGTCCTGGGTTCGATCCCCGTGGCCGGCGAGGGCCTTTCTGTGTGGAGTTTGCATGTTCTCCCCGTGTCTGCGTGGGTTTCTTCCGGGTGCTCCAGTTTCCCCCACAGTCCAAAGACATGCAGGTTAGGTTAACTGGTGACTCTAAATTGACTGTAGGTGTGAATGTGAGTGTGAATGGTTGTCTGTGTCTAATGCCGCTTTTCCACTACAAATGCGGCTGAGCCGTGCCGTGCCGAGTCGAGCTGAGTCGGGCTGAGCGGGGCTGTTGGAGTTGCATTTCGACTACAACCGCGCTGAACCGTGCTGGCTGGAAGTGGGTGGACACATTGGGTGGAGTTAGCGAAAGTGGGTGGACGTCATGTGATGTCGTTAAGCAGCGCAAACAGTGACATCAGTGACAGTGGCGGAACAAGTCAGAGCCGGGCCGGGGGCGGGGCAAATGACCGGGCCCTTTATTAAAGCTTATCATAACATCATTTTAGGCTACAAAATGTCCGCAACTGCGGTGTTTACCAATTTCAACACTACCGGGTGCAACTATGTTATTTAGTACATCAAGTCCTTCAAACGAACATGTAACTCAGAAACAAAAAAACATTAGGATACTGTACATGGCTCATAATAAAACATCAATAGCCTATACTGCGCACATTATTTGAAGGGCATACGAATGAGCGCTCAGAGGTTGCAACGGTGACAGGAAGAGTCAGAAATAAAAGGAGGGTGGTGCAAACCTCACTGAATGCACTGTGTTTACCAATTTCAACACTCCGGGGTGCAACTATGTTATTTTGTACATTAAGTCCTTCAAACGAACATGTAACTCAAACAAAAAAAACATTCGGCGACATACTGTACATGGCTCATAATAAAACATCAATAGCCTACTGCGCGCATTATTTGAAGGGCATACGACGAGCCTTGCGCTCCGCGAACTCGTCCACGATGCTCTGTATTATGTCACTGATTCAGTGATCTTTTAAGCAGTAGTCTCACGACCCGAATAGTAAACAATAAACATGGAGGACATGGAGTCGTTAGTGTTGCTGGTCTTGGTGCTGTGGCTTGTTGTCACCGACAACGCGGACAGATACTGGCAAGAGCGTATAGATGAGGCGAGGCGCATAAGGCTTCAGAAATTCTCGTAATTCATAATTATTCTCCTTCCGGGTTTGCGGTGTTTACAGATCCCAGCGCGCTCGCGGGGCGTGTGTGGGCATGTGAGGACACTCCTCCTCACCAATCAGTGCACAGGGGAGTGTCTGCTCACGCCCCCAACCTCAGTCGGCACGGTTTGGCTCGCTTCAGCCCCACTCCAAAACGGTGCGAGTTTTAGGGGCTAAGCAGGGCTGAAACGAGCTGAGTCGTGCTGGTTTTTGGTAGTCGAAACGCGAGCCGTGTCGGGCTGAAGTGAGTTGAAGCGAGCTGAAGTGAGCTGGAAAAGGGTAGTGGAAAAGGGCCATATGTGTCGGCCCTGTGATGACCTGGTGACTTGTCCAGGGTGTACCCCGCCTTTTGCCCGTAGTCAGCTGGGATAGGCTCCAGCTTGCCTGCGACCCTGTAGAACAGGATAAAGCGTCTAGAGATAATGAGATGAGATGAACGTGTAGCATTCAGTTTATTCCGGACCATTAAAGACGCCGCTTTCCGCATAGAATCATGGGTCATCCTCGCCGCCATATTGGATGGGGCAAAGCGGAGAATAAAGATGCCTCATTCATGTGCTGCGTTTAACTGTACCAACAGGTTTGCCGTCCAAACGAGATCACATGGGATTACCTTTCACAGGTGAGACTGGAAAAATAGTTTTCATTGTATTTGGTCATTATAACAATTTTACGAACAGATTTTTCTGACTTTGTGGCTAATATGAAGTCTTGCACATAATAGTTTATGTGCATACATCCTTACTTCTTCTATTGTTCTGTGTCTCCGATGGGACCGTCTTACAGCGCACCTAGAGGTGTGGCATGTGTATTGCATCGTTTTCAGCAAGCGTTGCGTTGCCATATGTACCTGATATTTTACTGATCCGTTGCCCATGTGGACACTTTTTAAATCTCGTTGCCGTTGTTGTGTGGATGTAGCCTTAATTACAGCTTACCAGGTAGGTCCTTACTAGGCTTTCAGGCTGTTCATTTTGGTAGATGCATAGCCCTTTGAGGACACATTCTCTGCACATCTGAACACTGGGATTCGGGGGGGGGGAGAATTTAAAAAAAAAAAGATTCAATATAAAGCAGGGGTCTCCAACTTTTCTGGGACCAATGGTTACCTGAAGGATTGGAATACTTAAATGAGAGTCAATGTCCGGTTCAAATAACAGTCAAGTATGATCGTTACCTTTAAAATAATGAAACAAAAAACATTAGAACACTACATGCAAGAGAGAAAGAGAATGCTAGCGTTGAAAACGAATGCGTCAAGGATTAGCATCAGAATCTTGTTTGAAACATTATCGTGGCTCATTTCATTTCAGACGGCGGTAGTGCAGTCTCGGCTTATTTATAAAGCAAGATGATGATCATCATTACCTTACATGTTGCCGTTTATGATCGTGCAACCTAGAAAATCCTAAACCAAGAAAACTTTCTTTTCAGGCTTCATGCTGTCGCCTGCGCTACCCTGTGACATTACTTCTCGTAAACGTTCCAATGCCAGTGCCATCTGCTGCCAGCACCCTCGCTAAATAATTATATTGCTTTAGTACAGACAAGTTGTGAATAGTTGTGTGTGATGAACAATTTGTTCACTTCTCTCGAAAAAATCATCGAATGAGATGGTGAACTGTAATCTTGCAGCATTTACTCTACTGTTAATATTTACAGGTTACTTTTTTTAACCAACAACCAAAAAAGTTTGACTGATTGACCAGGATTCCTCGACCATCGGTCAAGCGTGGCCATCTCATCAGGCAATGCTGGCTTCCAAAAGCTAATCGGTTCATGTAGCCTCCCCTAAGTTTTAGCGGGAAAAAGTAAAAAATCCGGCCACCATTACAAAAGTTATTGTGCAAACAAAAATCTGTTACGGACACCCGTACATTCAGCCCGATGACAGCCTAAAAATAAAGGCTTAGAGCAAATATTCGGAAAGCATCCGTTAACACTGAGCCAGCGCACACATGTTCGTGTCTGCATGACACTTTATTTATTTATCTACTAAAAACGTTTTTGTAGAATTCCTACACTCGTTGTGAACAGCCAACGGCGATGTTAATTAGGATGCCAAACGACTTGTGTTTAATAAATCATGCTTAGGCTAATCCTTGTTTAACAGCCACCATCCGCCACAAAACCAAAATTACACACAAATGTACCTTGCCTAATGTAGAACATGCACTGCTTCTTTCAATATTGTTTAAAAAAAAAAAACCACATACTGAACTTACCAGGAAATAGATCGATGATGGATTAAAATTTACCAGATAACCAAGAAAACCATTACTGTATGTCTTCACACTGATCTGCATCAAGCCGAACCATGCGCGGGAATTCTACAAAAATGGCCGTTGCTCCCCCCGTCTGCCTTACTGAGCATGTGCAAGAAAGTACGGAGAGCGCATTGGGACAACCTTAATGCAGTTTAATCAACTGTATTACATAAATCCAACTCAATAAGGTCTAATAATCAAAAACCAATACTGTTAGGTTATTAAAACAAAACTCACTTGATTTAATCGTTAAACACGACAATATTTAATACATTTAACATAAACTAGTTATTTAACTCCAGCAACATGCAGGTTTCATTTCTTTGAGTGATCAGTGGCCATGGGCCCCCCAAAAAACTCAGCAGTTAACAATGCTGAAAGTATCTAACAAGGTCGTACTACCAGTCCAGTCAGTTATGTAGCCACACATTAATCTAACAACTCTTAAATGAATAAAAAAAAACCTAAATCACACTTCACTGAATCTTTGTTTTATTTGCAGAATGATTAAAAAAGTTGTAACAGCAAATGCCACCAAAGGTCACCAAACATAATAGACCTGCATGAAAATTGAGCACCTTTGCATTGGGCTGAAGAGAACAGATTTTTATCAAGTAGCTTATTTATTACATAAAAGAAAAATGCCATTTCCAGGTTGTGTGTCGTGCAGTTTTTAGCACTGACAATCGCGGTGGTATTGAAGCATTTATAACCACGGGTTAATGTAGGCTATTTGCTTTCACACTTGGACTCACTTTTCTTGGGAAAGAAGTTTGTGAGCAGTTGCTTTCCCTCACTTCTTTTCTTGTCTCTTTCCTGCCTCTCTTTTCGTTTCTGAAAACTGGATTTTGCTTTCTTGTGCGTCATCTTCCATAGCACAGATAGCCTACAACGCGCAGTGATGCGCCGAGTTAAAAAGCCCGGTGAAAGCGGACTAAGCCATTTCGTGCAAAGGGTGGGGGGGACCTGTCCCCAGACACTATATGTAACTGTCAGAGTTTGTTTGTTTTTTTTCTATTAAATATTATGTTTGTAATGTCCAAGAATGTTTGTGTTTAATTTGATATTTATGCTGGGTCAGGCGATGTCAGGTGTTGCACACGGACATTATTAGGTGCCGTACCACTCGCCCAGGTGATTGGAATTGACTATGCTCGCGGCCATGTTACAAGCCGCGGGCTAGTTTGAAATGTTTGATGTGTTTTAAGCTTTAAGTCTCATTCCCTCTTCAGTTATATGCAGCCAGCGAGGTATGTTTGTTTCTTTGTCTTTGATATATATATAGTTGTATCTGGGTTTATGATTTCTCTATTGATTGTGTGTTGTTGTGTTTGTACTGTCAGTTTGACGGTGGATGAAAGATAAATGAAGTGGATTTTATGGATTACGTAATTAAAAGATTGATCATCCATCAGTAACTAACTTGGCTCAAACGTGATTCCTGGGCCCTGTACTACGAAGCGGGTTTTCTGGCTTACCAGGGTAACTTCGAGAGTAACTTGATCACGTGCAGCGTAACTTCCCGATTAACCCATAGGCTACTACGAAAGTTGGCTATGTTCAAACCGAGGTATGCTGCCATGGCAACTTACGCTGCATCTCAAACCTGCTCGTCTCAGGTTATGTTCTTGGTTAACCCGAGGTTTCCGATTAACCACACCCTTTTTAAACACCACCTCTCCACCGACATTTCCTCTAGAGACAATGCCAGCGTACCTGGATGACCCGTGCGATATCGGAGCGCAGATTAGAGATGGGATTTATGGCTCTTTGATGGGATCCGCATCTTTGTGATCCGTTCTTTGAAAAGAGCCGTTTAAAAGACTGGCTCATTTGGCTCTTTTTAAATATTTATTCAGTTTTAAGAAGACAGCGTCTAAAGAAGCCAGATCCCTCTGCTTAGACAGTGACATCAATATTTCTGGACATACCTTTTATATAAAGCAACCTAGACTTACATTATTGTAACCCCTAAACACTCATAAATAATCATTAAAAAACAATGAGGGCTTCAATGAATGTCCATGCAGAACGGCTTTTCTGTAAAAAAAAAAAAAAAAAAAACACTCAAGAATTACCAAGAACGCAAGGATATTTTATAGAAAAACACTTGTTTTACAGAAATATTTAAGTCTGAGATACAAAATAGATACAACTACAATAAATATAACAAGAACTAGTTATCACACAAGAACATTTTAATAGAAAAAAACACTTTCTATATTAAAAATATTGAAATTGTAATAAAAGATACAACTAAATAGTCAGAAATAGTTATAACAAGAAAAGATTATTTTAATAGGAAAAACAAACTATTAATGCAAAAAATTAGAAAAATAGATACAACTAGACAAACAAATAAATAAAATACACAAAAATAGAACAAACAAAATGACGATAGAATAAATTAAATGCAAAGTAGTTTTCCCACAATATTATCATTAATATCACAACAACATTATAAACTATATACAAAACAATTTGAACTATTAGGCAAACAGATAAAACTTGAATAAATAAAAGGCAAATGAATGCTTGCTTGCACGCACACACACCATTATGAATGATGTTTTTATATTTCATTTTCACCTGTTGCCAGGTGCGTTTGGCGCTGCTGTTGCCTCTGAAATGTTCACAGGACCGACACCAACTTAGTCAAAGGGACTGAACAGTCAGTCATCCTAATTCATGTGACTGTGCACATATCAGCTTAAGTAGGCTACTCCATGAATTTACCATACCAAATTTTATTCAGGATTTTTCGGACATTAAACAAGCTATATATGACTGGGGCCACGTCGAAGGACCATTTTCTGTGACTTGTGATTGATCATGAAGCTTCTCTCACCCTATACTTCTGTTCTGGAACATGTAGAAGGGAGAATGTACTTGCGCATTTACCCGATCGGCAATTCGTTGCCAACATGCTTGCTGCTCCTTATTGGCAGCCGCTGTGTTAGATTTTGCTCTTAATGTTGTTTTGAACTCCTCGTAGCTTTGCATTCTGACAGCGCATTCTTCCTCCGTGAAGTGCGGCGGCCGTGCCATTGTGAACAGTGGGGATTTGCGCTGATAACCTCCCCTTTAACGTGAACGCGCATTAACCCTGATTAGGTTAAACCAGGTTCAACAAATCAACTTCATAACTGGCGTCGTAGTACCGTTTAACCCCAAACAAGATAACCAGGCTTTGTCAACCCCGGTTTAGCGGGGGAACCCTGGGTTACTTCTGGGTAGGTTAACCTCCGTTCGTAGTACAGGGCCCTGGAGGGCGTGATAGTCAAACTCGACCTGCAAGTAAGTTCAGGCGGATCTGCAGCCAATTCAACCTGCTCTGTCTGCAGCCTCCTTTAATCCCCAAGCACAGCCTGCACGAAGTTGTGTGGGCAAACGTTCACTTATCCGAACTACCTGAGCTCGTCTGTGAACTTTCGAAACGGACTTATTACCGTACACTGTAAAAAAAATAGAACTTCATTTTTTTCTGCCCACACGTTGATATGAGTAAACAGAACTAAGATGACAAGAAAACACTATTAACTCGCAATAAGAAGTCATATCAAGTTCTGAATGTATTCATCTGGAGACTTCTATAACTAAGTGAGCTCAACTTGTCTGGAAAAAACGGGGCACGCAACGGGGTTTCCCCGAGCCACAGGGGCTGATAATGTCCGAAGCGGCTCGAGGGGCACTAGAGACAGCACTCCACGCACGCTTTTGGAAGTGGATCAAATTCAGAAGCTCATCCCTCACGTCATCATCAGGAACGAAGGTTAATCTTTTACCACTCAAAAATAATCGATAAACTAATCAACATTGCACCTGTTTTATGTGAAGTACAAAACTTATCTAGCCTATATCCTTGTACAGTCCGTTCTGAAATGACCGGCTAGTTTTACCTCAGTTTATGAATGTTAAAAGCCTGCTTTCTGTTGATGAGGCTTATTGATATATTGACTATTGATGTGTAGGAGGGCATCTATGTTCAGTTGTAATTTCACTTTATTCATGTTGATTCAAACAACTGTTATATTGCCTGCTGCAAAAGGGTCTGTTGAAGGCTCTAGGTGGCTAATTGAAAACGTGGGTTGCACTTGTCGTTAGCGTGGAAGGTCTCCCCCCCTCGACGTTAGCTTGATTAACGTTGGCCTCAGTCTAAATTAGAAAAGCATAAACGAACGGGACTCGTATTATGTCTAGGTTCTACTGTTAGAGCAGGAAA
Organism: Neoarius graeffei; assembly: GCF_027579695.1. Lineage (NCBI taxonomy): Eukaryota > Metazoa > Chordata > Actinopteri > Siluriformes > Ariidae > Neoarius > Neoarius graeffei. Next base: position 17,703,100 of record NC_083590.1, on the reverse strand, counting down.
AGGTGGCACATAAATGCTTGTTTGTTCTATCACAATGGAGACCGACTACTTGTTTATTTCACCGACGTTAGTCAGGACCTTAATCAGGGGCGATTCTAGCATCTGATCTTTGGGGGTGCTTAGCCCCCAGAGCTGACAGAGGCACCTGGCTTGAACGACAGTGTTTCCACGTTTATTCCGCATTTAGACTAGACTTAACTAGACAAGAAGACTAGACTAGACAAGACTAGACTTATGCAATGTTTTAACAGAAGCTGACCCAATAAACTATGATATCTACACATTTACAACCACTGACACAAATATTTACGTTATATTTTTAACTAAACAAGACCTACTACTGCATTTGTAATGTTGGAGCTATTCATTTTGAACAGTGGTAATTGTTAATGTGTTATTGTGTAATAATAGTGTGTATTATTATGATTTTACATTAGTTTACATTAGTAAACGCTATGTTACATTAAATAAAATTGACTAACACACGGTGGTCTAGCACCGTAGCACTTGTACAGCTCTGCACAAAAGTATCTCGATATGGATGATAAATGTCGTTTTTATCATTCTGTTCATAGACCAGGGAACATCAATATTGCATTTATGCATATTATTGTGTTGTGTTTAACAATTGTAACTCCAGTCCGTACCTTCACATCTCGCTATGCCAGTAATACTGAGGTGCTACTTCGAGTTCCTCATCGGCGTGGAATCCAGTAAAAAAAAAACAAAAAACACCATGTCGTAGCAAGCACTCGCGCGGACAGGCAACCCAATCAGAGGGGACACAAGGAGGAGAGGTATTTTACTGCTCATAGAACTATCACGTAACAGGTGACTTCAAGAACACACACACGCCCGCGCACACATTCATTGCGCAGTGCGCAAGGGCACATATTTCTGAAAATTACATCCAAAAACAGTGTTTTTGAGGGTGCTGAGCTAGGGGGTGCTGAGCTTGTTTTCGGGGGTGCTTGAGCACCCCCAAAAATAGGCTAAACACGCCCCTGACCTTAATGTCTGGGCATTTTAGGCAAATGTGGCGCCATTGAAAGCTTGTGCGTCCCGTGGTTCGCAGTTTAGTGAGTGTGCTTGCACAATAATAGTGTTACTTTAATTATAATAATTACAACAATTTTGGTTCGGTCACCATACCAATATAACAGAAGTATAGCAAGCTTACGATCCATTTCCTACTTCACATAAGCCTCATCAACAAAAAGCAGGCTATTTTAACATTCATGAAATGAGGCTAGGTGCAATGTGTGATGTTTAAGATGGCAGTGTTTCCTGCTAATGCTTTCCGACTGCCAAACACTTAAAATGCCAAAACTGTACTCTAAATTATAAAAGTATTATATTTGAATTGTTTGAATGGTTTTGCTCCAGATTCTGTTGATAGTCAGATCTGTTTTTATTCTTCATTGTTGGGTTTTAACCGCCTTAATTAAACTAACTAGTTTCCCCATGTTTTTTCGTGATGCAATGCAGTGTGTGTAAATTCATCCACCCGGATGTCCAGACCCTGCTGAAACATTATCGCCTGAGACACGCAGGGGGTCATCAAGGTAAGAATTGGCCTTGCCTCTATCCTGACTGTGTGTGCACCTTCCGCTCATCAAGTACTCTAAAATCTCATCTTTCACGCTACCATAAAAAAACCCATACAATTCACACCACATCAAATTTCAGTTGTGAGCATTGTGCTTTCAAAGATGTCTGCAGTTTAAGTGCATTTTTTAGTCATCTCGGAAGACATTTGAAGAGTGGTGAACTTGTAACATGTCCATTTGTTGGCTGTGCCTATAAAACAAATAAGTTCACCAACTTTGCCAATCACAAAAGCAGGAAGCACAAAAATCATACAGCCAGAGACCTAAAGTCAGCCGTTTCTACCATAGGTAAAACAGGTGATGTTGATACAGAATTAGGATCTAGTTGTTACAGTGACTGTGGTGATGGGGATGAAGGCCCCTCCTCTTTTGTTGTTCACAATCCAGAGATAGAGGTGTCAAATTGTGAGGTTGAGAATTTTGAAAGTGACACTCTTGAGCACAAACTGGCAGCTTTATTTCTGTCGATGCAAACAGTTCTGCATGTCTCCAAAGATGCCACTCAGATCATCATAAAAGAGCTGTGTGATATTCAGCAGTTATCTAATGCCAATATTGTGAAAGAAATTAAGGAAATACTGATCAGGCACAATATATACAATGATGCAGCTATCCTACGGGAAGTTTCCGATGTTCTATTCAAGTCAAATCCTCTCAGTTACACCACATCAGACCGAGGTAGTCTGTCCACAGCATACAGGCGAAATTTGTACTTTAAAGAACACTTTTCAGTTCTGATGCCAACAGAGTATCTTTACGACAGGACACAAAACAATTCTTTTGTTTATGTGTCTGTGTTGGATACCCTTGCCAGTCTTTTAAGTAATGCTAACTTTTTGGACATGTTGGTGTTCAATTATGATTCTACTCCTGGATATCTGAAATCATTCCAAGATGGTCATTATTACAAAAATAATGAACTACTGAGTGAAGGAGATTACATTTCACTGGGGCTATACATGGATGAATTGGAGTTGTGCAACCCATTAGGTACGTCCAGGAAAGTTCACAAAATTGTTGCTGTGTACTGGGTACTACTGAACTTGCCACCCAAGTATCAATCTAACCTTCATTCAATTCAGCTTGCTGCACTGGGAAAAAGTGTTGATGTAGCAACATTTGGCTTTGACAAATTTCTCAGTCCTTTAACAAAGGACTTACACAATTTGGAGCAGACAGGGGTTTTTGTCCCTGCCCTTGCACAGTACTTGAAAGGGACAGTTTTTTGTGTTTGCGCAGATAATCTAGGTGCAAATAGTCTGGCAGGATTTCAGGAAAGTTTCAATGCAGAGAAATTTTGCAGATTCTGTTTGATTAGCAAGACTGAAATCAAGAACACAAAGAGCAGGGACTTCATGTTACGAACAGTTGAAGGACACAACTCATTTGTTGAGGAATTACAGAGTTGTAGTAGCAGGCAAAATGTCTGGGGTGTGAAGATGGAATGTCCTCTGAGCAAGCGGTTGTCCTACTTTCACCCAGTCACTGGATTTCCCCCCGATGTCTTGCATGAACTTTTCGAAGGGATCGTACCAACAGAATTGGCTGTTTGTTTGCAGTCTTTAATTGCCAAAGGTTTTCTTTCACATGACGAGCTTAACAGATACATCAAGACTTTTCCATACAAAGACTCTGACAAAAGTAACAAACCAAAGGTCATAGCAAAGTCATGCTTTGCGAAGGGTTTAGTAGGTGGGAACGGCCATGAAAATTGGGCTCTGCTACGTTTGCTCCCACTGATGATTGGCCACAGAATTCCAGAACATGACCCTGCTTGGGAAATTCTTATGGATTTGAAGGTCATTGTTGAGTTGGCTGTCTGTGCCTCGTTTTCAGAGGAAACGTTGTGTTACATGGAGAGTCTGATTAATGACCACAAGAAGTTGCTTGCAGGCACATTCCCTGACTTTTCCTTTCGACCTAAGCATCACTTTGTGGATCATTATCCCCATTTGATTCGCTGCTTTGGGCCGCTGGTGTCTTTGTGGACAATGCGCTTTGAAGCGAAGCACAGTTACTTCAAAAGTGTGGTGCATGACACCCATAATTTCAAAAATGTGCTTCTTACGCTTGCAGTGAAGCATCAGGAAATGATGGCTTTTTATCTTGACTGTGGTGCACTATTTAAACAGTCTGTGTACATACAGAGTGCTGAACCTTTCTTAACGTGTCCTTTGGAAGCATCCCTTAGGACTGCAGTTGAGCAAAAATACACAAACACAGATTCCGTGTCCCTCTGTAATGATGTTTGCCTGCATGGAATTTGCTACTCATCAGGTATGATTATTTCTGCAGGGCATTGTGATGGCTTACCTGAATTCTACAAGATTTTGAAATGTGTTGTAATTGACAAAGAGGTTTCTTACCTTTGCAAGAAAGTCACATCCTGGTACACTAGACCCCGAAGCCGTTTGTTTTCAGGATAATGGCTGGCTGATGAAATTATTGGCTGGCTAGCTGACTCAGCCAAAACCTTAATGGCTGCTGCAGCCACCAAAATGTTTATGGCTACAAATGGCTGATACTGGACGTCACTGTGTGGCATATATCCGGGCGAACGGATCAAACAAATGGGGGGAATAAATAGCAAATTACCACAGGTCCCCTGGTCTCTTACTTCATTGTAAATATAAATCTAGCAAGATTGTAGTTCAGTGCTAATAATAAGCTAATCTGGATTGTTCGAGGAAGGCATCTAGCTATCTACTCTCACTAGCAATGACCAGTGAAGGACTGGCAGCTATCTTACTATGATGAAAGTAGAGTGGTGGAGTACTTTTTTTTTTTTTTTAATCAATCTCGAAGTATGTGAAACAAACAAACAAACAAAAAAAAATACCTTTACACTTTCCCTCAGCAGCGGCAAAGAATGCAGCCATCTCGTCGATATCGGAGTCGATTGATGCTCTGGGTGGGTTCCCGGGTTCCCCAGTGTATCGTGGTAACGGTGTGAGGGGCGGGAAGCCAGACAGGTAGTCACAACGGCAAGCTTGTGGTGGCTCTCTGTGCTGTGATATCAGTTCTAAATCTCTACAGTGTATGCCTATACGTCTCTATTGTGTTACTACTAGTGTGTACAGTTGATCATGTTTGTGTCACTTTTCTTGTAGCTCATGATGTGGATAAACCCATTATTTGATGTACACAATTCTTAGTGGCTCAGCCAAATTTTATTAGATAGCAGCTCAAATTGGCTTACAAAATTATTGGCTGGCGGCGGCTCAAATTCTAAATGGCGGTTTTAGCGGCGCCTGGCGGCGGCTTCGGGGTCTATGGTACACAGACCATTTGCGGTCATACATAATTGAAGAGAGCAACTATGATGATGTTTGTGTCCTTGGCCTTGAGGTGTTGAATGATTTCCATCCATTGGTTGCTTACAAAGTTGGGGGTCATGTTGTTACTCCAAAAGTATTTCTTTTACATTAAGCACCTTTGGTAAATTAACTCTGTGAAGTCATGTAAGGATGCATTTAATATTGTACAGTAGTGAGCGTTGTGCACAGTGTGAATAGACATTTTTATATGTAATCATTTGTCTTTTCACAGTAAGCACAGGCAGAAAAGATGTGCTATATGAAACCACCTTCACTTTTCCTCAGTGTTATATTTATGTGTAATTAGAATGAAATGTCAGAAAATTGACTCACTTCAGATTACTGAAGTTAAGTTTCATGATTTTAATAGTTTTAAGGTTTTTTTTTTTAAACTATTGAAAGCCTGCACATAGTTGATGTTTTGATTTTGTTATTCAATGTGTAAGGGTCCTACATTGTAATGTAATGTGCACATTTTATTTGGAGGAACTTTCTAGTTTAATTGTTCAAGCATTGATGTTGGTTACAGAAATTGAAACCTGGAGATATATTTTTGGTCCATAGTACTATGCAGTTTAATATGCCCTGATACTAACAAAAACACATGTCAGTGTCACTTAAGAAGTCTGTAAAATGTAAGTCAATAACACATGAAACGATGAGATACTAATACCTCTGTTTTTTCTGCTTTCTCATAGATGATACAGTTGCGTGTGCTGCTCTCTCCCAACAAGGCAAGGCGGATCAACCTTCCCAGTCTCCCTGAGTCTGTCGACCATCTTAAGACTATACTCCAGAGCCAGTTGGAACTGAGAGATGGTTTTGATATACAATATGAAGATCCTGATTTTGGGAATGCACTTTGTAATTTGCATGACATAAACGAGTTGCCAGACGGAAAAGCAGTGCTAAAAGTCATTTCGGATGATGAGTTCACCTTGGAAATCATAACTGCTACTGATCCTTCTGATGCTGGCTCTCTGTCATCTTTTGACACAGCAAGTCATAGCAGTGCTGCCAGTTCCACCATGACCTCGCCGACTACCAGCAAGCATTTAAAAGATGCAACCCACTGGCCCTCTCCATTTGAAGTGCCTAAGTTCTCCATAGATGTTGAACTGCGTCTTCAAAAAGCTAATGACAGCTACCACCAAACTAAAGTCCCCCTGGATGTGCCGAGAGATGTGAAATCAGAAATCTTAAGCAAACTTGTGCAGGCGATATTTGAAGTCAAGCCGTATCCCACAAGAAATGAGGTCGAGTCTGTAGTCATTGCCCTTGTCCGGAAGCACCCATGCCTCACCGAAGAGCAACCTAGTTCAGGCTGGGATGCTTGGCTCACAAGTCTTTGGTTTAAAGTGGGCAACTACCGCTTCAAATTACGTCAAGCTGGGATGTCTGAGGTGGCTATCAATTGAAAAAGGTCTGGTGAAGACGGTGTGGCAAAATTCAGCTTGAAGAAATCTAGAAGAGCAGAGATCAACTTTCTCCCTGACCATCCAGAGGGCCAAACGAATGAAACACTGGAAGAAGAAAGGTTGGAAATGATTGAGGAAATGAAGAAGAAAAACATGGACACTTCTCTTATCCAGCAGAAAATGCACTCTACATTCTCTCTGCGCTGTAGAGAAGTAGTTGAGGTCCAGCCGCTTGTCCAGGAATTTAAAGAACGATGGCCAGCAATGTTTCTGACTGATGAGGTGAGTATTGTATGACCTATATTAGAGTTAGATGTGGATACTAGTGTGCTGGCTGTGTATTTCAGATCTTTAATCAAAGTGTTTATCCTGTTTGTGCAGATCTGCAGGGAGTTTCATCGCATTACAAAAGTTCATCTTATGGCCACATTCCAGTCAGCATTGGAGAAGTTCGCCCCAGCATTGCTGAAGCTATACAGAAGTAAGAAGGAGTCAGAGTTCAGAGCACTCCTCGCGCCTCTGGATGAACAGGTAAGAAAATCAATTCATGTCAGTGATTATTTTTAATTTGTCCTCTTCCTTCACTTCCCCCTCAAACCACCTGTTTTCTTTGTCCAAAATGGATCATTCCATGTGAAATCAGACACTTTGGGGCCGGACCGTCACAGATTTTAATCAAACTTGGTATGCCTTTTTAGTGACTGTAAAGCACCAAAAGTGCTTTTGTGCCAATCATTTCTGACTCCACAAATTACACACAGCAAGGAGAATAGTACATTCATCTCATCTCATCTCATTATCTCTAGCCGCTTTATCCTTCTACAGGGTCGCAGGCAAGCTGGAGCCTATCCCAGCTGACTACGGGCGAAAGGCGGGGTACACCCTGGACAAGTCACCAGGTCATCACAGGGCTGACACATAGACACAGACAACCATTCACACTCACATTCGCACCTACGGTCAATTTAGAGTCACCAGTTAACCTAACCTGCATGTCTTTGGACTGTGGGGGAAACCGGAGCACCCGGAGGAAACCCACGCGGACACGGGGAGAACATGCAAACTCCACACAGAAAGGCCCTCGCCGGCCCCGGGGCTCGAACCCAGGACCTTCTTGTTGTGAGGCGACAGCGCTAACCACTACACCACCGTGCCGCCGAGAATAGTACAAGTTATGATATATTCAAATATAAAAAATGAATAACAGAAAAAAGCTATATTTTGAAATGAGCCTCTCTCTAAAAAAGTCAGTCTATTATATCATTAACATCCCCAGAAAATTTGGCCTCTGGTTCTTGGGTCATTGCAGAGATAATGTGACTGATGGGGTGAAATTAGTTGTAGTGAAGTAGTAATAGAGTAATGTTAGAGGAGAGTATTCCACTTGACATGAGCACCCCACCTGACATTCAGAATGTCAGGTGGGGTGCTCATGCCAAGTGGAATACTCTCCTCTAACATTACTCTATTACTACTTCACTATAACTCATTTCACCTTGTAAGTCACATTATCTCTGCAATGACCCAAGAACCAGAGGCCAGATTTATGTTGTGTACAGAATTAGAATTGCTGCCTCACACCCAATACAGCCATCATATTTTGATGCTGGATTTCTTAAAACATCCAATTTGATAGTGGATACTTCATGTAGTTGGCTTTAATACCCTGCCAGGTGGTCTTCAGTGGGGGGTACCAGCTAATGCCACTAAGTGTTCAAAAGAGCATAGTTGTAAACAACTGGACTTCATTTTGGGTCTGGAAGATGCTTCACTTCACATCCGAATGGTATCTTCATTTCTAGCCAGTACTGAAGAACCCTTTCGGATGAATGAAACAACTTTAAAGCTCCAAACAGAAGTCCAGTTGCTTACTACTAAACACAGTTTACTGACATGGCCTAAATGAATAACAATATTCACTGACATGCCATTAAATAAATTCTGTATCTCTGTGTGCCCAGGTGACGGCGATAGCAGAACATAGGAGGAGAGTGGCCTTGGAAGGATTGCCCATTTACCTCAAGGAGGATGCATCAAATCTTTTCAAGACGTGTGGTAAGAATCAATTTATTCTCTGATACTCTCAACATGTGATAATGTTGGGCAATGTGCACTGTGGCAAGAAGGTTTGCTTTGTCCCCCAGCACAGTGTCCAGAGCTTGGAGGAGATGCCAGGAGACATGCCAGTACATCAGGGGACGTGGAGGAGGCCATAGGACGGTTTACAACCCAGCAGCAGGATTGCTATCGCCTTCTTTGTGCAAGGTGGCACAGAAAAATCACTGCCAGAGCCCTGCAAAAAGAGGTTTGCAGGCCACTGATCTGCATGTTGATGCTCAAATGGTCAGAAACAGACTTCATGAGGAGGGTATGAGGGTCTGGTGTCCACACGTGGTTCCTATGCTTACAGAGTGGCACCGTAGGGATTGATTTGCGTATACCATAGAACATCAAGATTGGCACATTCACCATTGGTGCCCTGTGCTCTTCACAGATGAGAGCAGTTCACACTGAACACATGTGACAGACATGACAACGTCAGGAGATGCCATGGAGAATGGTATGCTGCCTGCAACATCATTTGTGAAGAGCACAGGGCGCCAATGCAATGTAGATTTTGATGTTCTCTCGTTTATGCAAATCGCTCCATACAGTGCCGCTCTGTGAGCATAGGCCTCACATGTAGATACCAGGCCCTCATACCCTCCTCATGAAGTCTGGTTCTGACCGTTTGAGCATCTACATGCACATTAGTAGCCTGCAAAGCTCATTTTGCAGGGCTCTGGCAGTGCTCTTTCCATGCCACCTGGTACAAGGAAGGAGAAAGCAATTCCGCTGCTGGGTTGTAAACCGTCCTATGGCCTCCTCCACGTCCCCTGGTGTACTGGCATGTCTCCTGGCATCTCCTCCACGCTCTGGACACTGTGCTGGGGGACACAGCAAACCTTCTTGCCACAGCACACATTAATGTGTCATCTTGGATGAGGAGCACTACCTAAGCAAATTCAGTGGGTGAAGGAGATTGTCATGTGGTACCTACAAGGGTGTGAAACTGTCAATGCACGTGACCAAAAAAAATCAGCCAGAAAGGATGAAAAAAGAGAAATGGTCTGTGTGGGGTGTATTTTGGTTATTACCTCTACTTTCTACCCATTGCTTGTTAAATTTGCACAAAATGGATTCATAATGAGCGTTGCTTTGTTACTAACTGGACTGGCTGGTATCACAGAAGTATGATTGACTTGGAGTTGCATTGCATGGTTTTGGTGTTCCCTTTATTTTTTGGAGCAGTGAATTTCATTCACACATTCAGTAATGTCTTCTGTCTTTGCACACTCAGGACACAGATGAAGAGGAGGATTACACCAAAGGTGTAAAAATTGCCATACTGACAGTCTTCGAGGATGATGTAGCATCCGTTACGTCCCTACCTACGGTCATCAACATTGGCGTGATTTTGGAAGAGAGTGTCATCGTTCAGGGCATAAAGGACCTTCCTTCAGCAGTCGCATACTTGTTTGGCCTGCTGTATTGCATCAACATGGAATACCCCAAAAACCTGAGATACACTTTTGAGGTTTTACAGAAAGTTTTCCTTGACATGGGAGCACACTGCTGCTCTGCACGAGCTCAATCACTCCGAGGTAAAATGCAGAAATGTCTGCGCTAATGTGGCAAGTCCATTTTTCTCTCTCTCTCTCGGAGCTGCAAGTCAGGTGAGGGCAAGAGGCGGAAAAGTTTGTTGAATAGTTAATTGATTGTTTTACACGGATTTTTACTTGTTAATTGTTTAATGGCTTAAGGTTTATTAACTAAATACTACAGGTCACACCACTGTGTATACAGTAACTGCTTATGTTTACAAGTCCTGTATGTTTACAAGTCCTGTATGTGCTAAAATGTGTGTTTTGAGACTATTTTGATCAAATCAAAAACCTGAGATACACTTTTGAGGTTCTAGTCTCTCTCTCTCTCTCTCTCTGTGATGGGTGTTTTTTAAGCGTTTTTTTTTTTTAAAGCGTATTCAGTGAAATGTGTTGGAACTGTTTTGATCAAATTTAGTAAGAAGAGTCATTTGGAAGAATGTCCCAGTTGCCTTTCCACTTTACCTGGTTTGAAACCCCCAGTGCATGTTTTTTGCATACTGTTAGTATGTGTTTAAAATAAAGGAAATGGTTGTGCACATGAATTGTCTATTTGACTTTTTCCCCCTACTTTTTAATCTAAGTTGTGACAATCATTTACCATAACTTTAGTTTTTAAGTCACAAAAATAGCTAGTAAAAATGATTTTTCAAGTAAGAAGATATTTTGATTTAATTGATTAAACAAGTTTTGTCCTCTTGTTGGGCATACTTGGAAAAACCCTTAAATACATTTCTTGATTTCTTAGTTGAGTTTACTCCAAAAAACCCTTGATATGGGTTGCCTTGCTTTTTCAAGTAAACTGAGCAAATATATATATATATATATATATATATATATATATATATATATATATATATATATATATATATATATATAATTTTTTTTTTTTTTACAGTGTACGGACTGGAGTCGTTGGATTTCCGCGGACTTAAAACGGGCTCGGACGTGTATACTGCGGAAGAAAAACGAATGTCGAACTGCTCAATCTGCGCGTGCCGGAGGACGCAAACAGATAAGCTAATCACTCTCTTTGCATTTGACTGAAGGTTCCTTAAACGTGATATATGCTTAATGACGCGATTTAGAGTGTTTTCTTGGTCAAAATACAGTCTGTGGCAAACAATCCAAAACGGCAGGATAGATCAAAAACGAGAAACAGGCAAAGGGTCGGGCGAGGCGCAAACAGGATATCAGAGGCAAAGTGAGACCGGGAATAAGGAACAGGAAATCAGACCCATGGGTAGAAAGACTCGGTAAGGCAGCTGGGCCATAGAAGGTTCACGCTACACGTTCACGTGAAGAACCGGACCCTGGGCCATTAAACTTCATGCTTGGATGTTCACGTGTTGCGTCTGTTCTACTTTGACCGAGTAACCAACAATACGGACTCTTCGGATGACGACGATTGCCTCATTCTGCTTTTACTGAGACAGAGGAAGAGAAAAAGGAACAGAATTTGGAGCCGAGAACACTTCCTTCTGAGAGAAACCCGTGGTGAATTTCACCGAACATTCTATAATCTGCTTGACAATCCCGATGAAGAACTATTTTTCAATTATACCATTCAATTATATTTTTTCTGAAGTTTTCCCCTGAAAGCATAGAGTTATCTCCCTAGACCCGTTCTGATTGGCTGGCGCGGCGGTGACCGCATGCATTGACTGGAATTTCCGTCTTCACGCCTAGAAAAAAGTGTGCATGTTCATTTCACGCTTCACGCGTGAAGTGTGCAGCGTGCAACGTGAACGCCGTTCTATGGCCCAGAGCAAGTCATGCTACGTTTGTCCACTTTTCTTTACACGCGTGTAGCGTGCAGCATGCAGCGTGAACCTTCTATGGCCCAGCTGCCTAATGCGCACTCATGTAACATAATACTTCACATAGATCGGGCATCAGCACGGTCCTTAAATAGATGCACAGAGCTCCTTAACTGAGTTCAGGTGCGCGTCGTTAACGGTGCGCACGCTGGAGTCCGCTCAACGCATGCGCAGCCCAGGGCGCGTCTTCAGGTGTACGCGCCACAGCACGCAGGACTGGCAGGTGTTAATGAAGCTGATATAATGTAATAGAAGTCAAAGAAATTTTAATTATCAGTGATTTTAAAAGGGTGTTTTGTGCAGGATAATTGTCGTCTGGTGCCCAATAAGGACCAGCAGAACTCAGACACCGACTCCTATGGCGATGCGTGTGATAACTGTCCAAATGTTCCTAATGGAGATCAGTTGGACACGGACGGTAATGGCGTGGGAGACAGCTGTGATAGTGACATCGATGGAGATGGTATATGCGCCACACCCTGTGATACACTCATCAGCATGACCAAGTCTTTGAAAATATTAGCACCATGTTCATACTGCTTCCATCAAATCCTTGTGTCCTTCCCCTTTCCAGAGGGTACAGATGCGTGCATAGTATTTATACCTTTTATTTAGTACCACTTATTTCTAAAGGAAAATTAAGAACCACTTTTGTACGTGTACAATTCATCTATACAAAGCTCTTTTCTCATGTCTGTGATTTTTCTGCAGGAATCCCTAACATGCTGGATAACTGCCCAAAAATCCCCAATGCCATGCAGACGGACCGAGATGACGATGGAGTGGGAGACGTGTGTGACAGCTGTCCTGACATCAACGACCCCACTCAGGTGTATGCTTACTCATAAACTCGTGTATATACTCCAGAAAACAAAATATTGTAGCACTGGTCTTACCATAAAACACCATTAAATAGACATATAATCCATAAATCCAAATAACTAATTTCACTAAATTCGGGACTTGTGTACCAGATGCACCACATAACCTGAGGATTATTGTTATTTAACAAAGAACAAAATGCACATTTTTCTCTGAAAAGGGGTTTATTTAACATTCATGAAAGGAGTCTCCAGTGTCAGTGCTTTGTAACCATCAGTAAGTTTTCCGACACGGGAAAGTTTTCAGGCAGATGAGTTTCTGAGTTTTCAGCAACATGACAAGCTGTGTTGTTTTTCTTATCCATCCATCCATCCATCCATCCATCCATTTTCTTCCATTTATCTGAAGTCGGGTCGCGGTGGCAGCAAGCTAAGCAGGGTATTCCAGGTGTCCCTCTCCCCAGCACTTTCCAGTTCCTCCTGGGGTTATCCCAAGCTGCTCCCAGGCCAGATGAGATATATAATCTCTCCAGTGTGTTCTGGGTCTACCCTGAGGTCTCCTCCCAGTTGGACGTGCCTGGAAAACCTCCAAAGGAAGGTGCCCAGGAGGCATCCTAATCAGATGCTCGAACCATCTCAGCTAACTCCTTTCGACATGAAGGAGCAGCAGCTCTACTTCGAGATCCCTACGGATGTCTGAGCTCCTCACCCTATCTCTAAGGGTGAGCCCAGCTACCCTTCAGAGAGAGCTTATTTCAGCCACCTGTATCCCCGATCTCATCCTTTTGGTCACTACCCAAAGCTCATGACCATGACCAACTCCCTCTTCACCACGATGGTCTGGTACAACGCCCGCATTACTGCTGACACCACCCCAATCTGCCTGCCCATCTCGCGCTCCATTTTACTATCACTCGTGGACAAGACCCCGAGCTACTTGAACTCCTTCACTTGGTGCAGCAACTCACTCCCAACCCAGAGCTTTCAAGCTTGAATTTATTGGAGGAATAAATAAAAATCCTCCTAACTGCATGAAATTCAGGCACCTGTGTAAGACGAGTCCAAGTATGAGTAACTTTCCCAATGTTACCACTGCTGTAACTTACTGCCTCTGAATATGAGGACGTTAAAAAAAAAAAAACCTCGACAAATTTGTTGAACTTGTTGACTTGTCTGTTAGACTTGTTTATTGGACTTGTTCATTTGATATGGTGGACTTGTCTCTGATTTGCTTGTTAGACTTGTTTATTTCATATGTTTTTTGGACTTGTTTGATTTGCTTGTTGGACTAGTCTCTGATTTGCTTGTTAGTCCAACGAACATATGAAAAATGAGTCCAATAAACAAGTCCAAAAAAGCATATGAAATAAACAAGTCTAACAAGCAAATCAGAGACAAGTCCACCATATCAAATGAACAAGTCCAATAAACAAGTCTAACAGACAAGTCAACAAGTTCAACAAATTTGTCAAGGGTTTTTTTTTTTTAATGTCCTCATATTCAGAGGCAGTAAGTTACAGCAGTGGTAATATTGGGAAAGTTACTCATATTTGGACTCGTCTTACACAGGTGCCTGAATTTCATGCAGTTAGGAGGATTTTTATTTATTCCTCCAATAAATTCAAGCTGTCTTTTATATAACCCAGCTGTTTTGATAAGTTAGTCTGAACCAGCTGTGTTGTTTTTCATTAAACCATATTTGTAAGATCCAGGCACATTACTGAAAACATGACAGGGGCATGTTAATTAGATCAGTAGGGTTTGTGGGATTTACTGTGTGTGTTTGTTTTCAGAGTGCGTCTGTATGAAGGCGCTGCTCTGGTTGCGGACTCCGGTGTGGTGATTGACACCTCAATGAAAGGAGGACGTCTGGGTGTTTTCTGCTTCTCACAGGAGAACATTATCTGGTCCAATCTGAACTATCGATGTAACGGTGAGGACCCCATAGTGAAGCTTTGTTGTATAAGTCACATAAAATATATATATTTTTTGTTTATAGAATAGCAACAGTGTAGCTTAGTGCAAGTTGGAGCTACTAATGTAGTTAACAAGGGAGTTTATAAACTTGTACACCTTTTATAGAGCTGTGAAAGCACCCCAAACAGATTTGTTGAGGTTCCTGACACTGTATGGTCTCTAAAACTGGATGAAAGGACTTCACAGAGCTAAAAACAGTCATCACTTCATCTCGAAGCTGAATTACTTTTCCTTAGCACATACTTCATACCAGTGTTCATTTTTTTGTGTGTGAAATTTGCGCTGGACCTCCGAGGCGAATATGGCTAATGGGGAACTCATGGACCACGCATCTCAAAAATGAGAATCGTATATTTTTTAGAAAGCAAACATGTTAGCTGAGGATTAACAAGAGTAAGGATTATAGCAGAGCAAGAAAGCAAATTTATTTGTATAATGTTCAGGCCAAAATTCTGCACTTTTTTAGATTTTCACTTAAAATTCTACAACTGTAATATTAAGTATTTCTGATGAACATGATTTGATGTGAAATCTGAAATTTTAATAAAATCTTTGAGTTCAGGTTTTGCCATAAAATCTAAAGTTATGGACTGGGATGATGAGATGCTAATTAGTGAATGTGTGTGTGTTCTCATCAGATACGATCCCAGATGATTTTTACCTCCATCACAAACAGATGAACCTCAGGACAGGAGCATAGATGAGCGTCCATGTCTTTAATCACTGCATCATGCAACCTCAAGATACCACAGTCTGCAGTGTGCGCGCGTGCGTGCTAGTGCTGTATGTGAGCTCATGTCTCTGTGTCTGGATAGTGTTTTATTTCCCCCTTAATCTTATGATTGCTGATTAACTCAGTGTCTGTATTAAACTCAGTATTTAGTCCAGAGAGTCTCACACTGAGGACAGCTAGTATGCAGATGTGACATAATTAATGCTACAGAGTGAAAGCTTCTGTTACAAACGTGTTAAAACACCTCGACAAATACACTGAACACCACCAAACCCTAGAGGTGTGTATCTGCTCACAACAGTCACCCACAACTTGTACAGCCATCATTTTTATCATAAATAATATTTCTTTTCAATAACAAAGTATGAGTTTTAGCTTCAAGTAATCCAGCTTTTGTGAATTTGCCAGCTAGAAATACCCTCAGCCCTACATGCCCCACCCTCTTCTCCTGCTAAACCAATAAAATCACAGGATTTCTGTATTAAAATATGATACTTTTATATTTTATAACACAATAAAACTTCTCACATAATACTCAGATGAGAAGTGGCAAAACTTTTTTTTTTTTTATTTCTTTTTTTTTCTTCTATTTGACTAGTCCTCATGCTCAAGTTAGTTTCCTGAACTAATTAAAAATGTTTTATCACTGAATTTAAAATGCTTCATAAGGTGTAGGGCCAAGGTCAGCAGTTGAGTATAATGCAGTGTAGAGCGACTGCATTTCACTGTTAGTCAGACTTTTAACAAATGCATTGAGTCAACTGACTTTACACTCTGCTGTTTACTTATCATTATGGTGCTAAGGTCTACTTCCTCCTCTATATATGCGTGTGTGTGTGTGTGTGTGTGTGTGTTATGCCTGTACTGTATGTAACACTGTAACTAACACAGTATACTCTATGTTGTGGATACAACTGTTCAACTGTAATTAACAATACTGTTTATAAATCTCATCTCATCTATTAACTCTTATCTAAGCTCATTTTGTGAAATATGTAAGGAATAAAAAAAAAAACTAGCTGGGGTGTACTGGAATAGGAAAGCAATCAATGATGAGGTGGCGTGATTCATCTCAACATAAATCATCCATTATCTGTAACCACTTATCCTGTGCAGGGTCGAAGACAAGCTGGAGCCTATCCCAGCTGACTATGGGTGAGAGGCAGGGTACACCCTGGACAAGTCACCAGATCATCACAGGGCTGACACAGAAGCTGTGTTCACATATATACCAGTACGATAGTGGTATAACTGTATTGATACAAAGTATACCGGTACAGTTTAGTGCATCTGTCCACACTAGCGAGAAATGTTTGCGGTTTTCTTTCACGGAAGTTGAAATGCGCGTGCGCGAAATGTTTCCGTGGTTACCGAGTAACTTCCTTCCGAGAATATGGCGGATGAAACAACGTGTGTGTGCTTTTTGTTGTCAATGTACAGTCTGTATTTCTGGTGGTCATTTATTCAGTCGAATCGTATAAAACGCGTGAGGCAGTTGAGCATCGCTCGTCTCCCCAAAGCTTCAACAAACACATAACTTCGTCTTTGCTCCATGTAGCTCCACGGTCGTTTTGAGCCATTTTGACATTTTATTCACAGCTGGAAAGCACGTGCGTATTATATTGTATGAATAACCCGAAAGAAGTAGGACTGGTTCATTGCGCATGCGCATTATATTTGTATCGATACAGAATCGCTTCATCTGTCCACACTACAGCGAAGCGCTACAGTACCGATACTGTACCAGTACGTAACCCATACATTTGTGGGTTTCGTACCGATAGTTATTCCGCTACAGTACCGGTGTAGTTGCTAGTGTGGATAGGTGTTGCGGTACGAAAGTAGTGTCGTATCGGTACAAAATCCCTAGTGTGGACAGGGTAAGAGACAACCAACCATTCACACTCACCTTCACACCTACGGTCAATTTAGAGCCACCAATTAGCCTAACCTGCACGTCTTTGGACTGTGGGGGGAAACTGGAGCACCCGGAGGAAACCCATGCAGACACGGGGAGAACATGCAAACTCCACACAGAAAGGCCCTCATTGGACACTGGGCTCGAACCCAGAACCTTCTTGCTGTGATATGACCATGCTAACCACTACACCACCATACCGCCTGTGCTCCGCTTCCTTTGCAAACTAACGACATGCCCACTAATGTCACAGTTCATGTTGGAAAAATCAGGTATATTTTGGTTCCAGGTGGGAACCAAATGTTCAGGTTCCAAACCAATTTTAAGCGTTTTATTTCTCTTATACTGCAGCAAATTGCCATTACAATATTTTATTCACTAAATAATTATTTTCTTTAATCTGATGCAAAAACGGAGAAGCGATCAGGCCCAGCAGGTCTAACGTCTGTACCAGCTTCTGTGGAATGATTGTGTTGAATGCTGAACTGAAGTCAATAAACAGCATTCTAACATAACCATCCTTTTTGTCTAGCTGCGAGAGGGTCAGGTGGAGCGTAGTTGAAATGGCATCGTCTGTGGTACGGTTTCAGCGGTAAGCAAACTGTAGGGGGTCCAATTCCTGTGGCAGTTGTGTTTTCATGTGCCTCAATACCAGCCTCTGGAAGCATTTCATGATGATGAGCATGAATGCTATAGGCTGGAAGTCGTTAAGACAGTACATGGTAGACTTCTTTGGCACCGGGATGATTTTGAGACATGTAGGTACCACAGCTGTGCTCTGGGATGTGTTGAAGATATCTGTGAAGACGTCTGCCAGCTGATGTATATTCCCTGAGTACCCAGCCAGGTATGTTGCCAAGATCCACTGCTTTTCGTGCATTCACTCTGAAGGGTCTTCCTGTCATCAGCAGTAGAAAGACAGAGTATCTGGTCCTTGATGGAGAGGGTCGTCTTTCTTGTTGGTTCCCTGTTGTGTCTCAAAACATGCAAAGAAGTCATTCAGTACATCTGGCAGGGAGGGCGCTCTGCTGCAGGCCTGACATGTTGGCTCGTAGTCCGTGATGGTTTGAATGCTCTGCCATATGCACAGAGTGTCCTTGGCATCTGTGAAGTGACTGTTAATCATCTCTGCATATGCTCAGTTTCCCTCTTTGATGGCCTGTGACAGTTTGGCCCTAGCTGTAGTGTAAGCCTCTGTTTTTGGACTTCAAGGCAGAATCCCTGATTTTCACCAGGGTGCATAGCTCTGCAGAGAACCAGGGTTTATGGCTTGCATGGGAGATAACAGCTTTGGAGATGGTGACATCCACTTGGTGATGTAGCCAGTCACTGAGGCTGTATACTCCTCCAGGTCCACTGAATGTTCATTGGTGGCAGCTTACCGGAACATGTTCCAGTCTGTATAGTGAAAACTATCTTGTAGGGCAGACGTGGCACCTTGTGGCCAAATTCTCAACTCTCTTGCAGCTGGTCCGATTCATTTGTGGAACGGGTCTGTAGGCAGGGGTGAGAAATATCGAGATATGATCTGAATGTCTGAAGTGGGGGATGGGTGCAGGCTTACATGCGTGATGGATGTTTGTGTATGCAAGATTTAGCATGTTATCCCCTTGTGTAGCAAAGTCAATGTTTTGATGAAATCTGGCTAGAACTGACTTGAGTGATGTGTTGTTGAAGTCCCCAGCAACACAGAAGCCATCAGGGTGAGCTATCTGAAGCTCACTGATTATCCCATAGTGTTCTCTCAGGGCACTGCTAGCTTTAGCACTAGGCGGGATGTAAACAGCAATGATGATAACTTAATAGATTTCCATTTCCAGTTGAGAGTACACTGTGCACATTTTGGCTGTCGCTTCTCCCCGGAGCTTTTTTTTCTTTTTGTGATTGTATGATTTGATGTTTGTTCTTTGTTTGAATGTTTTGTCCGCTGGATGTGGTGTAGTTCCGGCCCCCTTCGGGCCTTGTTTCACCATGGGTGATGCCTGTGCTCCTTGTTATGGACTGCAGTGAGATTGTTGCTCTTTTAACATCAGGGTTAGAAAGTGCTCTGTGCGGCGGCGCTTCTGTGCTTGATGCGGTGTTCCAAGTGATGGTGCTTGCCCGGTGGCGTCATGGTGGCTGTGCAGGCAGTTTGTGATATACCAGCACTCTGTGTGACGGGGCTTCTGTGCTTGCTTTATGGACCCATGGCATGGTGTTCTGGCCAGTGTTGCCTGGTGACGTCACGACAGCTGTGCAGGACATACCTTTGTGTGCCTTTTGGTGGGACTACGGACAGCTCACTGGAATTACATCCTAAGCCCTCTTGTGGTGGACTTTTTTTTTTTTTCTCCAATTGTAAAGCGACCTTGGGTGTGAGAAAGGTGCTATATAAATTGACCTTATTATAACTGTAGTGAGCCATATAAATATAGCTATATTATATATTGGGAATATTAAAGGGCTGAATCTGACTGCTAAAACTTCCACGAGTGCTGAACTGTACACAAAGACAATCGCTGCATATACAAGCTGTTATTGGTGTAAAGCACACAAGCCACGGCACATGTTACCCAACAAGGAAGCATTTATGTTGGTGCATAAGGTGTCTAACCTGTCTAGCTGGATCGCAGACTCAGCAATACCCTCATGCGACCATGTTTTGGTGAAGATGAGAGCACAGCAGTGTCTTATCTCTTTTTGGAAGGTCAGAAGTGATCTTAAACAGTCCAGTTTATTGTCTATGGAGCACATGTTGGAGAGTAGAAGGGAGTGCTGACCAGCTCTGGTTAGCCTTTAGCCTAGTATGGATTACGGTTTGGTGGCACTGTGGTGTAGTGGTCAGCACTGTTGCCTCACAGGAAGAAGGTTCTGGGTTTGAGCCCAGTGGCCAACGGGGGCCTTTCTGTGTGGACTTTGCATGTTCTCCCCATGTCTGCCTGGGTTTCCTCTGGGTGCTCCGGTTTCCCTCACAGTCCAAAGACATGCAGGTTAGGGTAATTGGTGGCTCTAAATTGACCGTAAGTGTGAATGGTTGTTTGTCTCTATGTGTCAGCCCTGTGATGATCTGGAGATTTGTCCAGGGTGTACCCTGCCTCTTGCCCTTAGACTCCAGCTTGCCCACGACCCTGCACAGGATAAGTGGTTATGGATAATGGATGGATGGATTGATTCTGGCTCTCTTGACATGCTTCTGCTTCCTCACACACCGCTTTTGCTGAACTTCTGGGTGGGCATGGAACTTAAGTGATACCATGGCATGGCTGCATGGAGTCCTTACAATACAGATGCAGCGTAGTTTCTCCAGCATGTCTTCATCTGGTTGTGTTGTGTGGTGTCCAGAAGCTGTTGACCGTTGTAGGAGTGTTCACCAGTTGTTTCTACTGACATTTCCAGCTGAAAGAGAAGCAGTTTCTGCAAGAAAAGTACAAAAATTGCACCATGATTGAGACTCGGTGTGGCTGCTGCAACCTAGTGCACCGCCATCTTGGATCACTGATCTGCAGAGGTTGGGGCACACCAGTTCATCAACCAGTGAGAGAGAAATTTGTAAATATATTCTAAATATCTATATTCTGAACTTACATAACTTAAATCCAATTAGTACATATATTAGTATATTGAAATAGTATATTTCAAGGTTTTGTCTTATATTAAGGAATTGAGCAATGTAATAGATACTAATAATGGTATTACTGCAACCACAGTTGTGTTTAGTGAGTAGTAGGAAGCAACGTGCTTGTGAATCTGGACAGAAGAGCCTTTGGGACTGATCATTATATGGGACTTATAATTATGTGGGATTGGTGGCCTTGTGGGACTGGACTGAAAAATCTTATTGATTTTTATTAAGGAACAGAATATTCTCTACAGTGTTGGGGCTAAGACAATTTTTTAAAAAACAATTTCAGCCACCTTTGAAAAAACAAGCACATTTGCAGGGACCAGAAGAGGCTGGGGTACACAAACATCTCAAAGCAAGGAGACAATCTATATATTTATTTAGGTACTGCCTAAAAGGGGAGCCGTTTAAATACAGATTTATTATATTTAGTTGATCTTGCATCCAGTTTTATAGTTGTAGAATAGGAATCAAAGGTCACCGCTCATCTGTGGCAAGGTGCAGGATTAAATGAAAACTTTGAGTAAATAAAATACAAATCTGCAATGACATGAGTGTATTTATTTAATTCTGAATTGTTTATTGAATTGAACGGTTTATGCTTTGTTTTATGATGGCGGGAGCCTGATGTGTACACAGCATGGACTGGTTCTTTTTTCTTTTTTGTATATGTTTCATGGCTATTTTCACTACAATCTGTGGTTGGTTGAAGAGAGCAACTGGACTTGCTTGACGATTCTTGAAAACGTTTCGCCTCTCTTCCGAAAGGCATCCTCAGTTCTGTCTGACTACTAGGGAGTATCCAGTATTTATCCTCTCATGGATCATCATAGAATCCGAATGCTGATCGCTGAATTGTGGGCGGCTGATAAGATGTCATAGACACCCACCTCTGTTCAATGATGGCCGTTCCAGGTTGACAAAAATGAACGATCCTCTCTGGCTAAGATGTCTGCCAGTTTTCTGGAAGTCCTCTCATACTCCCGCACCAGTCGAAGGGATCTCATCCCAAAGTGCGTAGAAACATATCTGTGAAGAAACTCAGTCGTCCAGGTACATAGTAATCTGTGGTTGGTTGAAGAGAGCAACTGGACTTGCTTGACAATTCTTGAAAACGTTTCGCCTCTCATCCGAAAGGCATCCTCAGTTCAAGAATCGTCAAGCAAGTCCAGTTGCTCTCTTCAACCAACCACAGATTACTATGTACCTGGACGACTGAGTTTCTTCACAGATATATTTTCACTACATTTCCCATGATGCTCTACTGACACAGAGTGGCTGCAGCACTGACTACAGGTGCTCCTAATTAAGATGTATTAACTCAGCACTGTTTGTTGGACTATGGGCCCTGTCACACTATAGCGTTTTGTTCGACATTTGGTTGCGTTTTTAAAAATTTGAGAAACGCCGGGGAATGTCGACGTTCTTCAAATTAAGTTTCTAGGTCAACGATGTTGTAACGTTCTTGTAACGCTTGGGTAACGCTCAGCCAACGTTCCCTCAGTGTCAGGCGACGTTTGTGGTCCAAAATAGCAGCAAAACCTAGCGTTCTCATAGCGTCCACAGCGCTTTGATAGCGTTATCATAGCGTTTGGGTAGCGTCTGCCTTGCGTCCAGGTAACGTTCTCGACGTTTGTCCAGCGTCTAGCTGACGTTCTCGACGTTTCCACAGCGTCTGCCTAGCGTTCCTGTAGCGTTCGAGTAACGCGTGGAGCGTTTGTGTGACGTTCCTGTGACGTTTCGCCAACCTGCGGCTGGACGCGCAGTATAAAAGGGGGGGCTTTTGGCCAGAGTGCATCACTTCCATTTCAACCACCGCGCAGTCAACATCGCAAAACGAAGAACGAACGAAACGAAAAGAAGTATGCCTCCCAAGAGCAAGAGGGCCAGCAGCAGAGGTCGGGGCAGCAGCAGGGGCCAACGAGCAGCATCCTCTCCCAGCCAGGAGGTTGTTTCCATCACTGCAGAGGTCCATCCCCCTCCTGTTGAAAGCGAGGCTGACAGCCAGCCAGCAGGCAGCCAGCAGCAGAAGCAGCCGAAGAACAAGAGGGCAACAATCACCCCCTCCAGGTCCCAGTCGCCATCTCCAGCCTCTCCAGGGTCTCCAGGGTCTAGCTGCTCCTCCTCCTCCTCCAGAAGCTTGTCAGCAGCCTCCTCACAGGACAGAGGCAAGAGGAAGAAGAGCGACAGGATAAATTACAGCCTCTCTGAATCTGATGAGGCCATCATGGTCGAGTGGTTACAAGAGAACCGGACATTGTGGGACTCTAAGCTCCAGGCTTACCACAAGATCACAAACAAGGAGAAGTTGTGGGAGGCCCAGGCAGAGAAGATGCAGAAGACGGTGAAGCACTTGAAGGGCTGGTTCCGGTCACTGTGGGATAAGAACACCAGACTCATGAAACACAAGAGCGGTGACGGTGCCCCAAGAAGAACAGAGAGGGATGAGTGGGTGCTCAACAACTTCAGGTTCCTGCAGGAGGTAGTGCGACACAGACCGGAGCCAGCCAAGCCCATCCTACCCAGCAGAGCCTCAGCTGCAGCAACTGTCCAGGAGGATTTACCGGTATCTGGACCTTCTATCACGGAGTGTGCTGCCATACCTTCCAGATCTTCCACACCTGCCACAGCAGCCTCCAGCAGCAGCAGTTCCAAGAGGCCCAGACGATCTGGACAGGATGAGGATACCACCACTGAGGATGACGTGTTGGCTACCCTGCAGGAGAAGGTCAAGGAGTCAGAGGCTATACTCAAGGGTTTGTTCCAGCCTCCAGCAGTGACCCCTGAGTCGACCTTTGCGAACTACGTGAGGGACAGCCTTCTCACAATGTCGAGCCGGAAGTTCAAGAAGGCCAGGGCCAGCATCAACATGATCCTCACGCGGCTGATGGATGAAGACACTGAAGAGGAAGAGGAGGACCTGCCTACCTTCTCAGCTACATGTCGGTCGGCCCCCCCTCCTGGCATCACAACCACCAGGCAAGCCCAGAGCGACATGTTTCAGCCGGACCCTAGCCAGTGGCATGACAACCCGCCCACTGGCACTCCTTGGCAGTCACAGACCAGGGAGTGGATGGCCAGATACCACCAGCAGCAGCCTCACTCGTCCTTCCAGCAGCCTCACTCGTCCTTCCAGCAGCCTCACTCGTCCTTCCAGCAGCCTCACTCGTCCTTCCAGCAGCCTCACTCCTACTACCAGCCACAAAGGTTCTTCCAGCAACAGAGTAGGAACTCTCCCATCTTCCACACGCTGACAGCACCAGCCACCACCCATGCCTCCGTCTCTACGGCCATCAGCTCTGCAAGACACACCATGGACCAGAGCAACCAAGGCAGCAGCTCTCCAGCCCTGGTTGTCACTTGTGCCGCCACGGACGTTACCGTGTTCCCCACCGGAGTGTCTACAGCAGCCAGTGTCAGCGACTTGTTCAGCACCCTGGACAGTCCAGGTCCAGTTGCCACCCCGTCCACGGCTACCTCTCTGAATGACACGCTCAACACTCCACAGCCACCAGTGGACCCAGAGACTGACTCGTAGAACTTTTTGTTTAGGAATCTGTAAATAAATGTTGTACATAGTTTGAACTTTGCCTGGTTCTTGCGTGAAACTTTCAATTTCTTGTTTTTAATATTGTCCCCCCCAAAAAAATAATGAAAAAAAAAAATAAATAAAAAATAAAATAAGTAAAAAAAAATTATAAAATAAAATAAGAGAAAATAAAAAATAAAAGGTAAAATAAAAAATATACAATAAAATATAAAATAAAAGATAAAATAAAAAATAAAATAAAAAGTCAAATATTTTTTATTTTATATTTTTCTTTTATTGTATGTTTTATTTTTCTTTTATTTTATGTTTTATTTTATTTTATATTTTTCTTTTATTGTATGTTTTATTTTATATTTTTCTTTTATTTTGTTTTATTTTATATTTTTCTTTTATTTTGTTTTATTTTATTTTGTTATTTTTTATTTTAAAATAAAAATAAAAAGTAAAATATAAAATAAAATAAATATAATAAAAAAATACAAAATCCAAAAAAAAAAAAAAGTTAAAAAAATGAAAAAGAATAAAACAATACAAAATAAAACTATGACATTTATTAATACTGTTTTATACGTTTGGTTACGTGAAAAGGGGTTGACCGGGAACTCAGTAAAATAAATAATTGAAAAAGAGATCATGCCTAGAACAGATTGGCTAAAAAAGTAGGGCGATCAGTAAAAATAATTACTTCGAAATGACACACACAATTACTTTTATTATTACTGTTATCGACAAATAAGTCATTGTAATTAAGTTACACATACAATATTTCAGTTTCTAAAAGTTGTGTCTACCAAAAAGTATAGTCTATATTAAGTCCATTCTGCATTGCAACACTAGGGTTCAGGTCTACACCATCCTGTCCTGCCAGTCCAGTGCCCCAGCTGAGGAGTTGACCCAGTGCTTGATGAGGTTCCTCTGCTTCTTGGCTTCTTTGGTCGCAGTGTTGGGGCCTGCAACAACCTGTGTGTCTTCCATATTGAAGCCATCTCTCCAGGCACCAGGCACAAAGTCTTCTTCTGGACCTTCTGGCTGGTCCAGCTGTTGGTTCTGCAGTGTTGGATATCTGACCCTCATCAAGTTGTGAAGGACCAAGCAGGTCTTCACTATCAGCTTCACAGTCTCTGGCTTGTGCTGCATAGTGCCAAGAATCACCTGGAACCTGTTGGCAAGGATCCCAAAGGCGTTCTCCACGACCCTCCTGGCTCTCGACAGTCTGTAGTTGAAAATGCGCTCCTCCTGTGATAGACCACGGAGACTGTAGGGCTTCATCATGTAGGCTCTCAGGACAAAGGCGTCATCTCCAATGAAGAAGTATGGAACATCTGTAGTGTCTTGTGGGAGAGGTATAGGCTGTGGAAACCCAAGCAGGTCTTCTTCAGCTCCATGTTTCA
The DNA here is from genome assembly GCF_027579695.1 of Neoarius graeffei. Taxonomy (NCBI): domain Eukaryota; kingdom Metazoa; phylum Chordata; class Actinopteri; order Siluriformes; family Ariidae; genus Neoarius; species Neoarius graeffei. Next base: position 17,677,300 of record NC_083590.1, on the reverse strand, counting down.
GCTCACTGGAGTTGTAGATCTGGGCATCGGATGCTGATCCCAGGCCTCCAAGATCTGCCCACAGGAACTTGTAGTCAGAATCCACAAGGGCCAGCAACACGATGGAATAGAACCCCTTGTAGTTGTAATACAAGGAGCCACTCTCTGCAGGACACCTAATGGCCACATGCTTGCCATCTAGTGCTCCCAGGACATGGGGGAAGTTCCACCTCTGATAGAATCTGTCAGCAACTTCCTTCCACTCTTCTGGTGTACTGGGGCAGGTCAGCATCTCATCCAGGTACTCGTCCAGTATGGCATGGCAAACCTCTCTGACCACCAGTGACTGTGTGTTGTGAGGTACTCTCCAGGCAAACTTCTGCGAAGCATAGCTGTCACCAGAGGCAAGGTGTCGCAAAGTCAGGGCCAGCTTCATACCAGGGTCGAGGGCCGGTCTAAAGCGAGTGTCCTTCTTGGTGATCCTGGGACCAACTCTCTGTCTCAGCTCATCAAACATCACTGCTGGCATGCGCAGGAAGTTGTGGAAGGAGGCTTGGTCTTCAGCTCGGAGTTCAGCCATCAGCTTGTCATAAACACCAAACTGTGGTCGCCTTCCTATCCAGGGTCTCACCCAGCTCTTTCTCCCTCTCCTCTTCCTTTTCTTCTTTGACTCTGCCTTGGACATCTTAACCTGGTGCAATGCCAACTGCAGGAGGTTGTGGTGATGCATGAGAGCAGCAACAGCATACTGGTGTTTCTCTTGGTCTGTCATTGTTCTGAAGTCTTCACTCTGTGAAAGTTCCAACAGGACTGTCGGTGGCCTCTGCAAGCCCCTTTTAAATATATTTCTGGCAAGTGCCTGCCAAATGCTCCTGAACGCTACCAGTAGGTTACAGGCGCGTTACAAGGATGCTACATGGACATTACACAGACGCTGGAAAAATTCAGAACGCTGACAGACGTTAGAAAGATGTTGAAAGAGCGTTACATGAGCGTTAAGAACGCTCGGCGAACGCTGAAAAACGTTGGCGACACGCTGGACAGATGTTCGATGGATGTTACACAGGCGTTAGGCAAGCGTTACCCAAGCGCTAGGCACGCGCTGGACACTCGACCCTGATGGGCCGGCGTCCGCCTAGCGTCCAGGGAACGTCCTGACTTTCGAGTAACGTTCGAGTAACGCCTGCAAACTTTCGTGTAACGTTCCTCTAACGTGTAAGTAGCGTTTTGATAGAACGTCCTGAATTTTTGTGCACACCCAAAACTATTTTTCACCCTCAGCGTTCGCCGACGTCCCTCGACGTTCCCCAACGTTTGCCGACGCTCGTCTAACTTTCTTGTAACTTTTTTTCTAACGTTCTCGACGTTCCTCTGCGTTTTGCAACATGTTACTCGAACGCTGGTGAGAACGTCGTAGTGTGACAGGGCACTATGCACTCTGCCTGATGAAGGTCGAGCGACCGAAAGCTTATTTCAGTAAAGAAATCATTGCACAGACTTCAAGTGTGCGGATTTGTATTTTATTTACTCATAGTTGTAGAATAAAAAAAAATGTTGCAGTGTAAAGTGCATATTCTGGACCAATTTTGTGTGGTTTTTTTATATGAAAGTATGTCCCTTTACACACTCATCCAGAAGGGTAATTTTGCACAAGGCCATCTGTCTACAGCAGAAAAAAACAAAACAAAACGCGTCTGGAAAAATCCCAAAGGAGTCTGGAGCCAGATTCGTGACGTCACCTGCGGAAGCGCCAGCAGGCTGCGCGAGCTTTGCACGGTTTCAGTGCACAGCCTGTGTAGACCAAGCGCTCCCATTTCTCTCTCATTGTCCGGTCTTTTGGGAAACGATGAGTCCTAATCCCATCATGATTGGTGTTGCTACACCCTCCTACGATACATCTGTTAACCATTTTAATAATTACGCGATAACATTGAAGAAATTTGCAGAAAACCACCAGGGCCCTGTACTACGAAGCGGGTTTTCTGGCTTACCAGGGTAACTTCGAGAGTAACTTGATCACGTGCAGCGTAACTTCCCGATTAACCCATACTACGAAAGTTGGCTATGTTCAAACCGAGGTATGCTGCCATGGCAACTTACGCTGCATCTCAAACCTGCTCGTCTCAGGTTATGTTCTTGGTTAACCCGAGGTTTCCGATTAACCACACCCTTTTTAAACACCACCTCTCCACCGACATTTCCTCTAGAGACAATGCCAGCGTACCTGGATGACCCGTGCGATATCGGGGCGCAGATTAGAGATGGGATTTATGGCTCTTTGATTGCATCTTTGTGATCCGTTCTTTGAAAAGAGCCGTTCGAAAGACTGGCTCATTTGGCTCTTTTTAAATATTTATTCAGTTTTAAGAAGACAGCGTCTGAAGAAGCCAGATCCCTCTGCTTAGACAGTGACATCAATATTTCTGGACATACCTTTTATATAAAGCAACCTAGACTTACATTATTGTAACCCCTAAACGCTCATAAATAACCATTAAAAAAACAATGAGGGCTTCAATGAATGTCCATCCAGAACGGCTTTTCTGTAAAAAAAAAAAAAAAGAACCCACTCAAGAACATAGTTATCAAGAACGCAAGAATATTTTATAGAAAAACACTTGTTTTACAAAAATATTTAAGTCTGAGATACAAAATAGATAAAACTACAATAAATAACAAGAACTAGTTATCACACAAGAACATTTTAATAGAAAAAAACAAACTTTCTATATTAAAAATATTGAAATTGTAACAAAAATAGATACAACTATAAACAGTCAGATAAATAGATAGTTATAACAAGAACACAAGATTATTTTAATAGGAAAAAACAATTATTAGAAAAATAGATACAACTAGACAAACAGATAAATAAAATACACAAAAATAGAACAAACAAAATGACGATAGAATAAATTAAATGAACGTCCGTGCAAAGTAGTTTTCCCACAATATTATCATTATCACACAACAACATTATAAACTATATACAAAACAATTTGAACTATTAGGCAAACAGATAAAACTTGAATAAATAAAAGGCAAATGAATGCTTGCTTGCACGCGCGCACACACCATTATGAATGATGTTTTTATATTTCATTTTCACCTGTTGCCAGGTGCGTTTGGCACTGCTGTTGCCTCTGAAATGTTCACAGGACATACACCAACTTAGTCAAAGGGACTGAACAGTCAGCCATCCTAATTCATGTGACTCTGTGCACATATCAGCTTAAGTAGGCTACTCCATGAATTTACCATACCAAATTTTATTCAGGATTTTTCGGACATTAAACAAGCTATATATGACTGGGGCCACGTCGAAGGACCATTTTCTGTGACTTGTGATTGATCATGAAGCTTTCTCTCACCCTATACTTCTGTTCTGGAACATGTAGAAGGGAGAATGTATTGCGCATTTACCCGATCGGCAATTCGTTGCAACATGCTTGCCGCTCCTTATTGGCAGCCGCTGTGTTAGATTTTGCTCTTAATGTTGTTTTGAACTCCTCGTAGCTTTGCATTCTGACAGCGCGTTCTTCCTCCGTGAAGTGCGGCGACCGTGCCATTGTGAACAGTGGGGATTTGCGCTGATAACCTCCCCTTTAACGTGAACGCGCATTAACCCTGATTAGGTTAACACAGGTTCAACAAATCAACTTCATAACTGGCGTCGTAGTACCGTTTAACCCCAAACAAGATAACCAGGTTTTGTCAACCCCGGTTTAGCGGGGGAACCCTGGGTTACTTCTGGGTAGGTTAACCTCCGTTCGTAGTACAGGGCCCAGGTCGTATTTTCATAAACAAACCAATGCTGACATGGGATTCAGAAGGAGGCGTCCCGCACGCAACGTCACGAAAATCAATGTTTGCCGGGAAATCAAAATGCCAAGTTTTTTTTTTTTAGAGGTGGACCAATTCGTCTCAAATGGCTTGATTTAAACTGAATTTTTCTGGTATTGCGCAAAAAGCAAAATGTGATGGATATTTGACTAAAGTTTAATATAAAATAGAATTACATTGGACTTGCTCCTGAATTTACCCGTGATATGCACTTTAACAAGCCCGAATCGTGGCACGTCACTTCCGGATATCTAGAACTTGACAACTGAGATGAACCAATAGCATCACACTTGTTCTGCGAGGCCTTGTTTATCATCGGTCATGTGGTTTTATGCAACTTGATGCATGCCTCGAAGTGGTTTTGAATCCTCAGAATCATCTGATCATTACTGGTTCTCGCAACAGTCATCATCGTCATCCTTGTTATTATTAAGGTTAGGTTAACGTGGGGCGGCCTTGAGCTGAAGTGGCCTTGAGCAAGGTACCCAACAGCCCTGACTGCTCCCCAGGCGCTGTAGGGTGGCTGCCCACTGCTCTGGGTGTGTGCGCGCGTGTGTGTTCACTGCTTCAGATGGGTTAGATGCAGAGGATGAATTTCACTGTGCATGTGACAGATCATAGACGTTGCCAGACCCATTTTAGGGTAGCTCCAGCCACCTTATCTTATGGCAAAGCCACCCTATATTTTTTGCCCTTTTTTAAATTATTTATATTTTTATTTTTTTTCCCCCAAAAAAACAAAGGCAGTAAAGCACTGAACATGAGCCATCAAGAACGCAAGTTAATCCGAACAACAGTTTCTGCTTGCTTATTTATTGTTTAATGCAATATTATTAATATCGTTATGATTCCTCCTCATTGGCTCTGTGTCAAGCGTCACGTCGAGTGGTAGGCTAGTAGGACTTAAAAAACTACGCGGGCATTCTGCAGCAGGCGCGGTGCGGGCTTCCATTGAGTTGGGTTTGCAGAGAGTCAGAATTCTATGCTTTCATTTGCAGACACACGGTGAGATTGTAATTTGATGTCAGTGGTTTGCATTTGCTTAACTTTACCTAGGCTATATTGAGCAATGGGTAGTGAGGAAAGACGATATTGTAGCTTTTCTATTTCAACTGTAAATCTGGCACGTTAGCATGGTGAACAAACTTACTAAGCTGTGTGGGTTGTAGCCTACTAGCATTAGTTTTGGCATGGGAAAAGATTATCTGTCTGTCTATCCTTTGGCTAGATGGATATACGAAGATTTTTTAAGAAAGGGAGTCAGCAGCAAGAGGCGAGAGGCAAAGGAGCAGATGCTGAGGCTGTCTCGATTGAGGTCAGTAAAGGTCTACTACGAGCAACAATGTATTTTGGCCACATCATTGTGCAACGCAATAGACGCATTCGTCGAGACGTTGCAAATGTCGCCTTCTAATTGTATTATTGGGAAAGTGTCAGAACGTTGTGGCCGCCGAACTTTTTTTTTTTCAAAAGGCATCTGAGTTGGGCGTCTCAGTGTCTGAAGTGTCATGCTTATCAGTATGACATGCCTGATTAGAACGTGTATAACATGAACCCCCTGTTAAATGACACGTTTAAGGTAGAAAATCAAGTAATCCCTTTGCATTAGCAACCTGGGATAAAAACACAACACAAAGTGATGACCTATGCACAATGCATCCCAAACTCAACTCAGGTATTTTCCCTCTTAGAGAGTGTTTTGCCCTTATTCTGGCCAATTTAACATGAACACACTGTGGAAATTGGCCTATATACAGTGCACAACAAAATATGAACTTAATTTATTATAACATCATTTCATTAAACAGCCATATACTTCCCTTTATGCTGTAATACTAATAGTACTGTGGAAAATATGGTATACATTATATTAATATGATTTGATATAAACTTAAATTAATTATAAACTTAACTTCAGGGTTTAACCATGTTTTTGTTTTTGAACTCCATGAAGGGTGAGGCAGAAAGACAGGCTGTGGACGAGAGTGAGGAAGGACGTGCAGATTTAGGGGTGGACACACACACACACACACATAAACAGGGTTATTGCAAAGCAGCAGAGGGCGTATTGCAAAGTCATGTAAAGTAAATGGTGCAAAAGGTATAGTGCAAGTAATGTGGTAGACATATGGGGGGGTTTGAGACCAAGTTTTCATTCCTGGCTTAATGGCAGCATAGTGGTGCAGATTTCTAGTTTCCTGGCAGGCTATGGGTGGGTGGGTATGAAGATGTTGGTAAATCTGGTGGTTAGAGAACATAGTCTTCTGTAGAATGTTTACATGATGATTTGTGAAGCACTTGCCCTCTTCAGTTTGCGCAGGAATGCATGACACCTACCATTGTTTTTTTTCACATTGTTGTAGTTTAGCTGGTGAAGTTGCTTCAGCAAGCAATTAAATGATGAAAGCAATTTTAAAATAGAATAGAAATGGTGGGAAGTGTGTCCCCAAGGTGTGATGCTCTTGAAATAATGAATTGATTGACAGCCTTAGTAGGTGCTCTGAAAAATGTTCGGCGCGCGCTGTGCGCGCACAATACCTTTTCTCCTCTGGGTGCTAAGCTACCCCTGTCTCTCAAACCTAGTGACGTCCCTGTGACAGATAAAGGTTTCTTCTTCTCGTCTATTATCTTCACTATCATATTTCACAATGTCGTTGTCGCTGCGATCATCATCACTGCTTACTTTGAAATACAATCCTGATCCCATGTAATACTGAAAGACAAACAAATCCCAAAAATAAATGCCATGCGCCGATCACAGCAAGTGCCCTGATGTGCCCCACCAGACATTCAAGTTAAAAATAAAACTTGATCACAATTTAGCAAATTTAAAAAAGTTATGATGCTGGTAAAAATAGGTTTACCTGGATGCAACCATTTGCACTGAAACCGGATATCCGGCCATGACGTAACTGGATCACGACTATGTCATTTGCCTTTGTAATACAGAGCCATCAAATAACTTCTAATTCTTAAAAAAAAAAAAATCCCTGGCTGCCACTACTCTCTTTCTGTGTGTGCGCGCACGTGTGTGTTCACTGCTTCAGCAGGGTTAAATACAGAGAACGAACTTCACTGTGCTGTAATGTATACGTGACAAAAGCTTTTGATTCTAAAAATCCAATCAAATTTTCTGTATCCATGTGATTTCTACTGGCAACAAAATCTGAGAATCAACGGACTTCATTTTTATGACATTTAAATCTCACTTGGCAAGATAACGCACACGTGGTACTGACACAGATACTAGTAAACAATGGCTGCTGTCATAGCAACACAATTCTTGCCATATATATAAAAAAATAATAAATCTTCTCAGTGAATAAAAACAAACAAAAGCATATATCACACAAAAATGAGATTGGATTTATTGCTACACCCAAACACTTGACACTCTGGCATCTTTAGGGTTGTTTACAACAGTTTAGAAGCGATATACAGCCGCTTGGTCTGAGCTTCAGTAAGTCGGGTGGCGAGGAAGTGACGTCACAATCTCGGATTCTCTGATGTAATCTGTACTCAGAGCGTGACATCTGAACCTCGGAGAGAGGGAGGGTTTGGATAACTTTAGAGTCGGGTTCTGTAATGAAGTCACAGATCGCCTCAGTATAGATTTAATTTCCTGTAAGTATTAAACTTTCAGGAACATTATATTTAGCCTAACATGTGTGCAAGAATATTTTAACACTTCACTTTTAATCTTGACATATTCTGTTAAATTTACACAATGAGAGTTAATAAATATACAATTTATATAGGTGTTCCTAATAAAGTGATCAGCGAGTATATTAAATTCCTAAGAGATAAATATGCTTTGTAGTGAGTCTCCTCGGGGCTTCCTCAGATTAACTCCCCAAATGCCGATCCTGTCAGGTGAGAATCCCATCAACGTGTTCGAACTAAATGAGTGATGTGATTATGAATGTGTTGTCTGTTCCCCAATATGGAAATGCAGGAACACCAGAGTCTTCATCTCGCACACAGATGTTCATCAAAACCTGGGGAAAAAATATTAAAAAAATTAATTCAGTCTCGTATAAGATTTGAGTTCAAATATTTAGCTCCAACAAACGAGAACTTCCACAAGATCTAACAGGAAAGTGAGCAGACGTTTCCCATCACATCACTGCTCTTATCCAATCACAGGCTTTGGAGCTTTTTAAACAGTAACTAACACTGCGGTGGGTTTGATCTCTTGTTCTACATGTAGATTTAAGTGCAGACTTTAAGAAGAAGCCGAGGTGAATTTTACAGGAACGACAGAAGACACGGTGTGGAGGTGGAGAGCAGGAAGGAGTGTCAGAGTGAGTAAAGTGGCTCCTTAAATCACATATTTGTGGCAGTGTGGCATTAAAGATGATCATTTTACTGAGTCTTGAGGAGAGTTGAGAAGAAAGTGTGCTGCTGATCAGAAACAGGGAAAAGCCGAGATCATCTTATTCAGACAAAAGCAGCAGGATGAAGTCAGAGACAGCAGGGTGTCACAAGGAGACGAGGTGCTCATTTACAATCACTCTCATGCACTCAGACGGGACATTTTGGAGACTCTGACTGACTCCATCTTCTGCTTTCAGATGAATTTTAAATCAATTTTACTGAACAACAAACAGCCTTAAAGACAACTGGGAGGAAAAAGTCGGATTAAATAGAATAGAGCAGGGGTTCTCAACCTTTTCTACCTTAAGGCCCACCTATTCATACTTGTCACGACTCCGGGCCCATTAAAAAAGATCCCCAATTATTTCGGGTCATCTATTCTATTAGAATCTAATAATCTATTGTAAAGTGTATTAATAGGATGTGATACATCACTTCCTGTCACAGATTGGAGCCCAGGAATTAAATAAATGCAATAAAAACAAACTGTTTTTAATTGTAGGTATTGTATTTAAAACTGTATGAATGTGCCAGAAGTGAACATAAAACCATGCAGGACATTCTCAGTCAAAAGGGATTAATGATCCAAAAGTGGAGTCTGGTCTTTTAACACAAGAACTTATTGCCATGTTTGTGTACAACAAACAAGTTATCAAAACCGAGAAGTACACTCAAAAGAAGTGGATATAGAACCCACTCAATGGGATAGACCCTTACACGCTAACAAAGAAGGATTTTTCCTATGAGTTGGAAAATTATCCGTCCGTTGAGTTCTCCGACATCTCAAACTACCTGGTGCTGCAGACATCGTTCTACACACACACACAGATGAGAACCTGGAAGAGCATGGACGTGTACAACTTTTTATATGCGGCTGAGTTAAAGATCTGGGGATCAGGACACTACAAGATAGACGGCAGTAGACGGATCTAAGTGCAGGAAGAATGCATTATTTATTAGCAGGCGTGATATTTAAACCAAGTTTATTTGTATTGCGCTTTTAACAGTCGACACTGTCGCAAAGCAGCTTTACAGAGAATTAAAGACTTTAAACATGAGCTAATTTTATCCCTAATTTATCCCCAATGATCAAGCCTGTGGCAACGGGGCAAGAAAATAACTCCCTCAGACGACACGAAGAAGAAACCTTGAGAGGAACCCGACTCAAAAGGGAACCCATCCTCATCTGGGTGATAACAGATAGCATGATTATAAATAACTCGCTTCTATAACTGTGTCCTACAGAGTCACAAAGTATAACTGTGTAACCAGGAAATTCATTATAGATTTAACATGAAGTTGTTTTTGTTGAAGTTATAAACGGTTCATGATAACTGCAGTCCTAAAGTCAGCAAGTCAGCTGTAGTCTTCAGGCATAAATGTATTACTGTAAGTGTCCAGAGCGTCTTCCAATTGGGTTTATTGTTTTTTTTTAACAAAAGCAAAACAGAAAGCAGAGTATTTAAACAGCGTTATAAACATGGCTAGAAACAAATGTGACAGTGATGATGACAATACTTTGCAAAGTCTCTGTGAAAACAGTGTCCGTATCTGCGTGTGCTGATTGCGCTCAAATCAGTGTCAGGTGTTTCCCATAACGACTGGGTCCCAAATGCGCGCGCGGCCGCTCGAGCTGTGTCAGACTCAAGCGTGCAAAGGCATGACAGTCAAGTGTTCACCTGCTGTGTGACCACAACTTTTAGCTCATGTGAACATCACCACGCATTGCCACCAAAATGCCTCATTTTCATCGATAACCGACTGCAAAGCATCGCGAGCTGTAGTGCGACCGTAGCTTAATGAGGCGGATGTGACGTCGGATGCAACACAGTAATTTTACCTTACTATGAGGAAAAAATTTAACTTCAATTTTTTGGATGGTTGGGGGGGGGGGAAGAGCAGGCTACTAGATGGTGCTTCGCAGCCCACTAATGGGCCGCAGTGGTTGAGAAACAGTGGAAGAGAGTGAAAATTTCTAAAACTGCTTTCATTTCATGGCCGGGTCATGTGATATTTACTGAAATTAAAGAAAAATGATAATGATCTTAAAATTATTCTTTTTTTTCAACATTTGCCTCAAAAGGTTATCACTTACCTGAGTGTCTGTAGTTTGTAACATTCATCATCCTTAAGAGCAGAGAGCAGCTCCTTTCCTGAGTCTCTGATTTTATTCCCAGACAGATCCAGTTCTCTCAGGTGTGAGGGGTTTGATCTCAGAGCTGAAGCGAGAGCAGCACAGCCTTCATCTGAGACATCACACCACCCCAACCTGCAGAGACACAATGACACACTTCACTGCCTCAGTTTATGAACATCAACATTTGTTTTGTGTCTTTAAATTAGGTGTGTGTGTGTGAGAGAGAGAGAGAGAGAGAGATGGGAATACATGATTAGTGTAGGATGGAAATGATTTTCATTGGTTTTGTAAACAGACTTTCTTTGTAATTTATAACAGTTTGATTGTTCAGTGTTGTTTCTGACAGTGGACACATGAACAGAGACTTTAGTGAGTTCTAGAGATTTCTGTAGCTGTTCTGCTCTCCTCTGCTTTCTCTTTCACCTCCTTCAGTATTACATGCCGGGCTCTCAGTGTGATTTTTGCAGGATGCCTCAATCTTAGGCAGAGGAGCAACAGCACTGAATCTGCGCTCTCTCTCTCTCTCTCTCTCTCTCTCTCTCTGTGTGTGCGTCCATGGATTTGGCCTTTTTTTTTGCCATTTTGTGCAATGGAAGTAGCTAAGCTGCTCGCTGAATAAGGAAGTGACAGTTCACTAGTTAGAATCATAAATAAATTACAGAAATTAATGCAAATAATCAAACAAACTTTATACTTTCAATTTATTTGCAATATTTACAAATTATTCCACCACTGCAGGCTCCGATATGCTCAAGTTTGAGACGTCAATCATGTTCTTTCCCGATTTACTGACTGGCAGTTGGTTTCAAGGTTCCGCCCCTTTGAGAGATCTACCAATCCTAATAAGGAGAAGCCGTGCGTCCAGGTGGGACAAAAAAACCCCGCGTTATTTAGTAAAATGCCGAGATTTTTTTGATTCACTAAAATAATGTCTGCAATGTCTCTCTCACACACGGTTCACATTTATTTTTTTTCCCTTTTCATATACTACCTCAATTCCTCATGCCATCAGACTTCTCAACTCTGAGGAACTGGTCTGATTCTCACGGACTGTTGAACACACCACTCACACTATACTCTTTACACAGTCAACAATAATGCACTATTGCTTTACAATGTCTCTCACACACAAGGTTTACATTTATTTATTCCCTTCTCATAGACGACCTCATTATGCACACTCAACTCCGCACTTTGTTGTTTGTGTAGTTTATTGTCTGCAGTGTTGCACTCTTGCACTTTGTTGTATTTGTAGATTTGTCATCCTGTGATGTGTAATGTAGCACCATGGTCCTGGAGAAACATTATTGTGTTTTAACTGTGTACTGTACCAACTGTATATGGTTGAAATGACAAATAAAAAAGCCTTGACTGTGATATTGAACGACACCAAGACTGATGAATAAAAGAGACACTTTGGGAAACGTTTCTTTGCTGCATTTTAATGAAATGTGAGGGGAAGCCGGGCTTCCAGTGTCGTCTTAAAGCAAATCACCACTGACAGAGATGGACTGGAAGATTATTTACGATTTTAAAGTGCATATCACGGGTAAATTCAGGAGCAAGATCAATGCAATTCTCCTATTTTATATTAAACTTTAGTCAAATATCTGTCACATTCTGCATTTTGTGCAATTTTTTTACCTTGCGCAATACCAGAAAAATTCAGTTGAAATCAAGCCATTTGAGGCGAATTGGTCCGCCTCTGAAAAACTTGGCATTTGGATTTCCCGGCAAACAGTGATTTTCGTGACATCACGTGCGGGACGCCTCCTTCTGAATCCTACGTCAGCACTGGTTAGTTTATGATGAAACGACCTGGTGGTTTTCTGCAAATTTCTTCAACGTTATCGCGTAATTATTAAAATGATTAACAGATGTATCGTAGGAGGGTGTAGCAACACCAATCATGATGGGATTAGTACATGTACTCATCGTTTTCCAAAAGACCAGACAATGAGAGAAAAATGGGAGCGCTTGGTCTACACAGGCTGTGCACTGAAACCGTGCAAAAGCTCGCGCAGCCTGCTGGCGCTTCCGCAGGTAACGTCAAGAATCTGGCTCCAGACTCCCTTGGGATTTTTCCAGACGTGTTTTATTTTTTGTTGCTGTAGACAGATGGCCTTGCGCAAAATTACCCTTCTGGATGAGGTGTGTAAAGGGACATACTTTCATATTAAAAAACTAGATAGAACTCGACGCCAACGGTGTCGATGGGGATGCCTCCACCCGGTAGACTACACACCTTATTAAGTTGTGATTTGGGGGTGGACACTTGACCTCACAGTAATCTTGACCTGGTGAAATTACTTGTATTTGGCTTGGAGATATTGTGTTCACAAGGTTTTCGGACAGACATTTGACCTCACAGTGACCTTGACCCTAGACTTCTTGATCTCAAAATCTAATCAATTTATCTTTGTCCCCAAATGCACAAATGGTGAAAGTTTGGTGAAATTCCTTTGATTTGCCTTGGAGATATTGTGCTCACAAGGTACTCGGACAGACATTTGACCTCACAGTGACCTTTACCTTAGACCCTTTGATCTCAAAATGTAAATCAGTTCATGTTTGTCCCAAAGCGCACAAATGGTGAAAGTTTGGTGAAATTCCTTTCATTAGCCTTTGAGATATTGCGTTCACAAGGTTGCGGGATGGACGCACGCATGGATGGATGCACGGACAGACGGACAACATAATGCCTCCTGCACCTTACGGTGGCGGAGGCATAAAAAACGAAATTGGTCCAGGATATGCACTTTAACATTTATTATTAGGGCCCGAGCCCGAATGGGCGAAGGCCCTATTGATCTTGTAAGAGTTCACTATTCTTCTTCTTCTTCTTTATTTTTCTCCGCTGTTGGGCCATTTTCGGGGCGCTTGCCATGGGCGAAAACGCACGCAATTTGGCACCAGTTCCGAGAATTGCCACCGCTACTCAGAACCAAAAGCCCAAACTTGGCCGGGGCTCAGGGCCTCTATAGCGCCCCCTAAGTCGTTGTGATTTTGGCCTCCCGCATTAAGGTGCCTGGTTGCCATGTAGTTTGTAGTAGTGGCATGCCATTTGGTACGCATATGTATCTCACTAAGCCGGACAAAAATGTAATGCCAATGCATTAGCCACGACCAACAGGAAGTGAGGTAATTTCACTTTTGTGCGAAATGCATGGCCACGAAGACGGCGCATCTCCTCCTAGACCGTTCATAGGAATGTCACCAAAATTGATACACATCATCTACAGACATGGCTGACAAAAGTTTCTAAATACGTTTCACGTAGGGTAAACCGTTCAGAAGTTATACGTCAATCAATTTTCAATGCAAAATTTTACATGCTTAAAAATTCATAACAAATCTTCTAATTGCTCAAAACTGCTCATACTTCACACGCAAATCACTCATTGGGCTTCTGACATGTTACCCAATTTCTGTGATATTTCGCCACTGGGGGCGCTATTTTTGGGCAAAAAATCCAATCTTTCCTCAAATTTGGTCAAACTTCACGGCCACCCTCTTACTACCTCCCATGTCATGTATACCACATTTTGGGAATTTTCGTCCATGGGGGGCGCTGTTTTTGGCCGACGCAATTGCTCCACAACGGGTTTTTGGTAAATTATTCCATAATGCTTTTCCTTCACACCACTACCTTGTGATAGTACGTTGCTGTTGTAGACACTTATTTTTCCAACTCATAATCACTCATGTACAGCATAGTGCCGCCTACTGACATGGGAAAAACCAAAAAATTTCTTCTTCAAAAATCTATATCTCATCTTCTATTTACTCATTTGTCATCAATCTTCATACGCAAACTCTTCATAGCTCACCTGACATATACGCCAAATTTTGTGCACTTTCGCCCCTGGGGGTGCTGGTTATGGCAAAAATTATATTGCAGCTTCTGATTTGTCAAACTTGGCAAGCAAACTCTTTACAAGACCCTTATTGGGGCGCTTGCCATGGTCGACAACGCACGAAATTTGGCTCCTTTTTCTTAGACTGCCACCGCTACTGAGAACCAAAACCCAGATCCAGGTGGGCCTCAGGGCCTCTATAGCGCCCCCTAACGTGTTGTGATTTTTGCCTCTCGCATTAAGGTGCCTGCTTGGCATATAGTTTCTAGTTAGGGCCCGAGCCCTACTGGGCGAAGGCCCTATTGTTCTTGTAAGAGTTCACTATTCTTCTTCTTCTTCCGTCTTCTTCTTCTTCTTTATTTTTCTCCGCTGTTGGGCCATTTTCGGGGCGCTTGCCATGGGCGAAAACGCTCGAAATTTGGCACCAGTTCCGAGAATTGCCACCGCTACTCAGAACCAGAAGCCCACACTTGGCCGGGGCTCAGGGCCTCTATAGCGCCCCCTAAGTCGTTGTGATTTTGGCCTCCCGCATTACGGTGCCTGGGTGCCATGTAGTTTGTAGTAGTGGCATGCCATTTGGTACGCATATGTATCTCACTAAGCCGGTCAAAAATGTAATGCCGATGCATTAGCCACGCCCAACAGGAAGTGAGGTAATTTCACTTTTGTGCGAAATGCATGGCCACGAAGACGGCGCAACTCCTCCTAGACCGTTCATAGGAATGTCACCAAAATTGATACACATCATCTACAGACATGGCTGACAAAAGTTACTAAATACGTTTCACGTAGGATAAACCGTTCGGAAGTTTTACGTCACTCAATTTTCGATGCAAAATTTTACATGCTTAAAAATTCATAACAAATCTTCTGATTGCTCAAAACTGCTCATACTTCACACGCAAATCAGTCGTTGGGCTTCTGACATGTTACCCAATTTCTGTGATATTTCGCCACTGGGGGCGCTATTTTTGGGCAAAAAATCCAATCTTTCCTCAAATTTGGTCAAACTTCACGGCCACCCTCTTTCTACCTCCCATGTCATGTATACCACATTTTGGGAATTTTCGTCCATGGGGGGCGCTGTTTTTGGCCGTCGCAATTGCTCCAAAACGGGTTTTTGGTAAATATTTCCATAATGCTTTTCCTTCACACCACTACCTTGTGATAGTACGTTGCTGTTGTACACACTTATTTTTCCAACTCATAATCGCTCATGTACAGCATAGCGCCACCTTCTGACATGGGAAACACCAAAAAATTTATTCTTCAAAAATCTCTCTCATCTTTTATTTACTCAATTGTCATCAAACTTCATATGCAAACTCTTCATAGCTCACCTGACATATATGCCAAATTTTGTGCACTTTCGCCACTGGGGGCGCTATTTTTGGGCAAAAAATCCAATCTTTCCTCAAATTTGGTCAAACTTCACGGCCACCCTCTTACTACCTCCCATGCCATGTATACCACATTTTGGGAATTTTCGTCCATGGGGGGCGCTGTTTTCGGCCGATGCAATTGCTCCAAAACGGGTTTTTGGTAAATAATTCCATAATGCTTTTCCTTCACACCACTACCTTGTGATAGTACGTTGCTGTTGTAGACACTTATTTTTCCAACTCATAATTGCTCATGTACAGCATAGCGCCACCTACTGACATGGGAAAAACCTAAAAATTTATTCTTCAAACATCTATATCTCATCGTTTATTTACTCAATTGTCATCAAACTTCATACGCAAACTCTTCATAGCTCACCTGACATACATGCCAAATTTTGTGCACTTTCGCCCCTGGGGGTGCTGGTTATGGCAAAAATGATATTGCAGCTTCTGATTTGTCAAACTTGGCAAGCAAACTCTTTACAAGACCCTTATTGGGGCGCTTGCCATGGTCGACGACGCACGAAATTTGGCTCCTTTTCCTTAGACTGCCACCGCTACTGAGATCCAGAAGCCCAGATCCAGGCGGGCCTCAGGGCCTCTATAGCGCCCCCCGAGCACCGTACAGTGCGAGACCCTATTGTTGCCATGTGTCCAATTCTGTGCTTTGTCACCATTGTGGGAGTAATGTCTCTTGCCGAGGAAGCTGTGGAAGGTATTTCGCGGGGACGCATGCCCCCGCCCCCCTTGGCCGCTGGCGCGAGGGCCCGTCGAGGCCGCTTGCGGCTTTAATTATTATTATTATTATTAGGGCCCGAGCACCGTGCAGTGCGAGACCCTATTGTTTTTGAAGGATTATTATTATTATTATTATTATTATTATTATTATTATTATTATTAGGGCCCGAGCACCGTACAGTGCGAGACCCTATTGTTGCCATGTGTCCAATCCTGTGCTTTGTCGCCATTGTGGGAGTAATGTCTCTTGCCGAAGAAGCTGTGGAAGGTATTTCGCGGGGACGCATGCCCCCGCCCCCCTTGGCCGCTGGCGCGAGGGCCCGTCAAGGCCGCTTGCGGCTTTAATTATTATTATTACTACTAAAATAACGTATTTGAAAAATCGAACATCAACTAAAGGATTGTTGCCATGGCTTTCAGGTTATTGGAAGTTATTTTCTCATCTCATCTCATTATCTCTAGCCGCTTTATCCTTCTACAGGGTCGCAGGCAAGCTGGAGCCTATCCCAGCTGACTACGGGCGAAAGGCGGGGTACACCCTGGACAAGTCGCCAGGTCATCACAGGGCTGACACATAGACACAGACAACCATTCACACTCACATTGGAAGTTATTTTCTGCTCCTATTTAATTTAAAAGTCAAATTTTTTTATGTATTTAATTTTTCTATTGCATCAGTTCTATGGCATTAACGTCTCATTTTAGTTTTTAATCTCTATATTCCTGAGATCATTTCCACCATGTCACTGCTGCTTTAAACCCTGCAGCTCACACAGAGGGCAGTTAGTTTGTGTCTCAGGTGCAGTTTGTGTGATTAGTTACAGTGTTGTAGTAAATTTCACAGTGATTTCAGACACATTGCAGTCGGATCAAGTCTCGTTTTGTGCTGCAGCTTCTCACATACGTCCATCTGACCCAAAGACTCTGTGACAAATCATCAGTGTGCAGTGAAAAGAAACAATCTTCCTCCTCAGGACATTGATGATGAACCTAAAACCACTGCTTCAGTCTCACTATTAGAGAATGTGTCTTACTGAGGAGCAGGTCATGTGACTCTCAGAGAGATGATCTTACCCCAGTTTCTCCAGTTTACAGTGAGGATTCTCCAGTACAGCACAGAGACGCTTCACTCCTGAGTCTCCCAGATTATTAAAGGACAGATCCAGTTGTCTCAGGTGTGAGGGGTTTGATCTCAGAGCTGAACTCAGAGCAGCACAGCCTTCATCTGAGACACCACAACGCCACAACCTGCAGAGACACAATGACACTTCATCAACAGATTTTCATCTTGGTTTAATTCTTACTTTAAAGATGAGGAGTGTAAAATTAATGTTATTATTCAGAATGTCATGAGGATTTAATTAATTAATTAAGAATGATGATGATGATGATGATAATACTGAGTGTTATATTTAGTTTCCAGGGATGAGAATGAAAAACATTAAAAAAGTCTGAAAAAAGCCGGGGGTTTGGGGGTCGCAGGCACCCAGCGGGGCCCGGGGCAGAGACCCGGGAGCTAATGATTTTTGGCTTTTTTTTTTTTTTTTAACCCCAAAACCATTAAATTTTATCAGCAAGAAGTTGCACTTTATTTGGAAATAAATTCCCTGTCTTGGTGGACGACCAGGTGAAAATGATTAATAGGGTACACGAGACTTGTTTTTAATCAATTCACATTTGATGATTTCAAAAAATCAATGCACCTTTTAATATATACAAGAGCTCTACAGTATTATATTTCTGCATTTTTGCTATTCATGTCTTTGTTAACATGTGGATATCAATGTAAATGAATTAATATATAATTTTTTAAATATATAAAATTCCTTACCAAATGGAGACTGGGCTGCATTCTCTCAAGTTCTTTTCATAATAGTGATAAGGTTCCAATACTTTTCACAATACAATATTATTCACACGATCAGTGACTGATATCAGAGGCTTTACAGTGGAAGTGTGGCCATCTGTGCTTTTCACCAGTGGTTGATGTATATGAGATGCACCGCTACTATCACTAGTCTGAAGTGATGCTGGTAACTGGTAGTTTGTCCTCAGAAGTTTCAGTTTGTCGAAAATGAGATCATCAGCCTTATATGAAATTTATGTTCTTTGTTGATATACTCTAATCCTTTAAAATGAAGTGCAAACCAGAAAAAAGTTCTATCATATAATTCTCTTCAGCTTTCTTCTGATGTTATCATGGTAGCAGGAGGTCTTGCATATTAAGCAGGCAACATTCAACATCACTTATCACTTCCCTTTCAACTGTTGTGTGTACTAACTAGGTTTTATCTGGACAGGATGTTGTGTAATGTAATACATATGCCATATGGTCAATTTGAAGATCGAGATGGTGATTTTGAATTAAAGAACAGGCATGTACAATGGGCATTACATACTGGAATTTTTTTTTTAATCAAAAACTATAAGTTCAGCTCGGCCTAAAAAATCTGGGCAGACGCTCCCGTGCGGCACATGCCAGCAATCCCCCCCCCACCCATGAAATGAGCAATAAGTAGGAGTGTTATACATGGTATCATACCTAAAATTTTATCATATCTATATTTCTGATACTATGATTCTCCCCAACATGCTATATTATATAAGCTAACCCCATTTATAAAAGATACACACTTATATATGACATGTATTTGATAGATATATATTATATACACCATGGCATTGATTCGTGCAATGTACATTATAAATAATATAATGAATCATTGAACAGGCAAAAATAATTTTCGATCTACCTTTGTGTTTTTTGGTGTATATGTGAAGTTCGATAGTCCTTGCCCCTCCACTAGTGTAGTTTATCATGTCAGAACACAATGAGCAAAGTACTTTTCCTGGGACGTCTATTTTCCGTATGTGATCACCGAGCTTCGTTGTGACAGTCTGCTTGTCGATCTTGACATTCAGTGTTCTTTCTAACCAAGCCCATCGAAAACAGTTCTTTATTCCTGCACCTTTATCAATCTCCCTCACTCGATCCTCTTCTTTCTTATCTAGGGCTTTTGCCATTGTCGATATGCTAAAATATCCCACCTGAATACGTGTCTTTCCGATGTTACCAATGCGTATCGTCAAACAGTGTGTACGGTCAGTGAACGGTGATTGCAAGCCACGCGTGGACAGCATGCGTACTTGTGTTTATACACTGCACGCGATGGGATTTCCCGAAAATTCTACCGTAAATAAGTCAAACATTGTCGCAAAAGTGAATGTTAATTACGACATGTCGAAAGCCTCGAGTGTGTTAACCCGGAGCCCACCAAGAATCAAGACGTTATAAGGTCACCACAGATCATTAACCATACCCCCCCCCCGAAAAGTTCTCAACGGATTTACATCGATCTCAAAAACGATCATTTTGGTCTGAAAAACTCAGAAATCCGCCGATCGGCGGAAAATTCTCATCCCTGAGTTTCTCTCCTCTGTTGTGTGTGATATTAAACCATCAACAGCTGAAGCTGAACAGAGAACAGCAGAGAGACCATGAACTTTAATCAGAGAGAGAGAGAGAGACTCTCAGATGGTTCTCTACTAGACTTATAGACCCACTGACACAACTTTTTACACCACGTAATATGTGTATTTATTGTTTTATTGCTGTATTGTGAAATAAAATATCCAAAACTCAACTTGAATAAAGGGTCGTCTTTGTAGAAAATCAAGAATTTCAGAGCCGATTTTGTGTTTTTTGCCCCGGCTTCTACAAGCGCCATTTGCCCGTTTTTGCCGCTAGGGCGAGTGACGTCACATCAGTGTAGGTCGTTCTGGATTGCATGAAAACAAAACATGAAGCAGGGAAGCTATCGAGATTGTCTGCCCTCACGTCTATTAAAGATTCTGTTTAAACAGCATAATGTCTTCAACATATGGTCCTGGTCACGTCACACTATTGGTCCCACTCCAAAAAACATCATGTCTAAGCTCCTGTTAGATCATGTTAGATACAGTTGCTACCAGAAGTTTAGGTCATATTTATGCAGAAATATCAAAAACTCTAAAGGGTTCACAAACTTTCAAAACATGCCGGATGACATCTTATATCTATCACTCCACACATATATCATGTATATTATCCTAACTAAATATCAGGGATGCAAACAGCGCGCCTTTTGGCGGATGGCGCCTTTTTCACGGCTGAATCGCGCAGATCTGAATTTTTTTTTTTTTTTTTAGGGGGGCGTTGGAGTGTCTGATTATAATTTCAAAGTAAATTCTGTATTAAAATTACTAAATAAGCAAATCCGTTACAGTCTATGAAACAGGAAGTATAAGGATGAGGAAAAAACAGTTTAAATCGGGAAGCTGCGCACATTTGTGCAGCCTGAGCGGCAGGACTGCGCAAATGTGCGCAGCTTCCCGATTTAAACTGTTTTATGCTCATCCTTATACTTCCTGTTTCATGGACTGTAACGGATTTGCTTATTTAGTAATTTTAATACAGAATTTACTTTGAAATTATAATCAGACACTCCAACGCCCCCCTAAAAAAAAAATTCAGATCTGCGCGATTCAGCCGTGAAAAAGGCGCCATCCGCCAAAAGGCGCGCTGTTTGCATCCCTGAAATATATGAAACAAGGTATTGGCCTTTCAGTTGTTGTACATTACTGGTATTAGCTGCTTTGGCCTATTGATAAGTAATATGCAATGGTATAAGACGCATTTGTGACGTTACAACAAATTTTAAACAACATACATGTATTGAATAACAACACATAGCCACGTACCCTGGCTCGTTCTCTTTTGGCAAAGGCACCACCGGACTTTCGCTTTTTGACCGCCCCTTCGGGGGGTCTGCTGTCATCTGTTTCTCTTTTGACAGATTGATTCGGCCCGGGCCTGTCAAACAACGTCGGCACAGCTGACTCCTCCAACACCAGTGGATAAGTTGGATCAAACGTTCTTCGAGTTCTGGACGACAAAGTGAAACAGTGCTCCTCGAAATGTGCTGAACAGAGACGTGGCCATTTTGTTGACTTCCAGTTCGCACCTGTTTTGGAAACGTTTCTTTCCCACTCTTTTGCTATTTCAGGGTGTTTTTTCCAAGGAAAGGAATGGAGTTTCACTCCTTCCGACGTGGTGTTAGAACACCCGTAAGCCACACATATAATCCCTTTTCGGTTAGACGCCATTTAACTTTTTCACGCAAGGAAATCACAACAAAACCACAGCTCAATATCACAAGACTTGTGAGAACTGAACCAACATAGTGACTTGTAAACAAAAACGACACACTGATGTGACGTCACTTCCGGCATCTCTGAATGAGCCCAGTTCATATCCAGGTCAATCTCCCTGCGCGAAATTTAAAATTACTTCTGATGTTTAAAACGGACAGTTAAACCAAGAATTAAAACCAGAATTTATCTTTGGAGTCATATATTGTTTGTTTACACTCTTAGAAATGGCTGTAATTTTTACAGTGCAGTACAGCTAAACCCTGCAGGATTATACAGTATTGATATAGTACAGCACTGTACTGGAGTTAATGTAGAAATGTTGCAAGGCGGGAATGTTATACAGTAATGTACTTGACTTTTGTTGCTTACTGTAGCTTATTCAGCAACTCTGCTGTATTGTACTGTAATTTCGTCACTGTTAGCCCATTCAACTCTGACTGATATGTTGTCTGGACGTCACGTGCATACAGCGCACACTAACGAGTGAAGTGAAGTTGCAAGCAACGTTACCTGACTGAGTGCTTCCTGAGTCCCTAAAACCCTTGGAATTCGGCGAGTACTTCTGTTAGTATTTCTGTCCCCTGTCATTTTTTCCCGTCAGATATTGTCCACGAAAGTAATCTTTTTTTTTTCAGTCTTTACTTAGCTTAGCTGACCTTAGGTGAAAGATTCTTGGTTTTGCCTATTGGCCGTCTGTGGTTGAAATACTAACATTCAACTTATTGTCACTTTTGATAGTGGCAACTTAGTGGCCATTTACACATTCATTTTAAAAAATATACGGGGACATACTTTTTAATTCATTTGTTTTAACTGGCCGTGTAGCTTTTACTCAGCACGCTAGCTAGATAATTAACTAGCATCTAACCAAAGACTAGTTTTGCCTATTTGCCGTCTCTGGTTCAAATCTTAAAACTGAATCTTTTTAGCGCATGTAAGCCGTTTTCGACCCCTCGTCGCTTTCCATAGTAACAACATACATATTTGGACATTAATTTTAAAAAATATCGGGACACACTTTTTTAATTCATTTGTTTTAACTATAGGGTGAAGTTGCAAGTCATCCCACTGAAGTCTGACTTGTCCGTGTCAGCACGCGAGCTCACTGAGAGTGTATTAGTTATAATATACAGTCAATGCGCTGCTAGATAACTAAATATTCTTAGTTCTGCCTTTTCGCCGTCTCTGGTTGAAATCTTCGCATTGAATGTTTTTAGCGCATGTTAGCAGTTTTCAACTCATTTTAGCTTTTGATAGTTGCCATTTATGGTTAAATGTGATCGTGCACGTGTGTACATTTTCATAAGGAAAAGCCTCCCGTGAAAATTCGCCTTATTTGCCCCGAGCATGCTTCCAAATTTGACCGCAATCTTGTGAGAAATGGCCTTAATGGCCTTTAATCAGTTGTATGCATATTGAATACGTAGTTTTTCTAGCAGTAGAGTGGCTAGATTAGATTACCAAGACATTTAGAATTTTATTTCAAAGTATATTGTGACATACTTCTTAATTAATTTGTTTGTTTTAACTACGTTACAGGGTGAAGTTGCATCGGAAGTTTGCATCGGATGTCTGATGCAAAATAGGACTGCAAGAGACAGAACTGTTAATCGTTGGCAAATACTTACTGTATTTCCCTCAGTGAAATATAAATCAATTAATATATATTATCTAAAGTTATTTTCTGGACTTTCTTTTTGATATTCTGTCTCTCCATGTTAAAATACACCTACCGTTAAAATTACAGACTGATGATGTCTTTATTAGTAGGTAAACCAACAAACTCTATGATCTCTGCATTTGCCACATTGTGTTTTTTGTATTAAAAGGTAATAAAAAGCTAATAAAAACAACAAAAACAATTGTTTTTTTTTAAAAGCTATTTAATTGAATTACAGTATATTACAGTAAGACAAAGTCACCAGTAAAGCACAGTAACCTGTAGCTACAGTAACATGCACAGTACAGTAAGCAACAGCAATCCATATTTACAGTAATTCAGGGAATACAGTAAGGTACAGTACATTGTTCCCACAGTAACCCTAGATTACAGTAAACTGCAATATACTGTATTACAGTACTGTGCTGTATGTGCTGACATACAGTAAAGTTCTGGCAACTGTGCTGCCTGTACTTTACTGTAGTTTTTACAGGATATTTCTTAGAGTGTACAAATTAATACGAAATGACTGTCAGTGGGTCTTTAAAGTGCACTACACAGCGGCAATAAACTTGTTTCTCCAGAGTCTACAGAGTGCATTTGTAGAACACTATAGATTTATATTATTGTAGAATCAGAGAAGGAAACAATGATGATTCCATATAAATCCTACAAACATTCAGCCACTCGTTCTTGAGACAGAGTGCGAACAAGAGTTTCAGAAAAAATGGACAGAAAACCCGAAAACATACCAGTTTCACCTCTCAGTGTCGGAGGAATAAAAATGTCAGTGTAATTTATGATGTTCGTTTGTCTAATTACTTTTTATCCCTCAAAAAGAGGGACCACATATAAACAGTGCTGTAATTTCAACACCAGTCGCCCAATCTGGATGCAAGTTTCATCAAAATAAAGCTGAAGCTCTGCACTTTGAGCTCATCTTCATTATTTAATTTCATCAACAATATACTGTGCAGAAAAACAAAAAAATATTTAGATGCATCTAAATCAGGTCTGGATTTAGGGGGGTCCTGGGTTGGGATATGCCCCACCCTAAAACTGTCCCTGCACTGCATCAAGACTTTTTTAGGATCACATTATCTAGTAAATCAATTCCATCTCGTGTAAAGCCTGAAGGCCAAAATTAATACGGCTCACTGCCTCGTTTCATTCGGCCCGTGTGAACTTTAAAAAATAACACTGAAACTACTTTTCACACAAACCCTGATAATTTTATGTAACGAGAAATAAATAGCTTAAAAAATGACTTTGGATCTTCTGTCCTCTACATCTCAGAAACTAATGCAGATACAAGTCCGGAATTTTTCACTATTTATTGGGAATAATGACATTATTCAAAAACTTTGAAGCAAATCTGAGATTACCAGTTGGAAACTTTTTTTTCCAATCTGGTGATTATGCATTTTAATTAATTTCTAAAAGAAAAAATACATTTCAGACACACTGCAGTCAGATCAAGTCCTGTTTTGTGCTGCAGCTTCTCACATACGTCCATCTGACCCAAAGACTCTGTGACAAATCATCAGTGTGCAGTGAAAAGAAACAATCTTCCTCCTCAGGACATTGATGATGAACCTAAAACCTCTGCTTCAGTCTCACTATTAGAGAATGTGTCTTACTGAGGAGCAGGTCATGTGACTCTCAGAGAGATGATCTTACCCCAGTGTCTCCAGTTTACAGTGAGGATTCTCCAGTACAGCACAGAGACGCTTCACTCCTGAGTCTCCCAGATTATTACCAGACAGATCCAGTTGTCTCAGGTGTGAGGGGTTTGATCTCAGAGCTGAACTCAGAGCAGCACAGCCTTCATCTGAGACACCACACAGCTCTAACCTGCAGAGACACAATGACACACACTTCATCAACAGATTTTCCATCTTGGTTTAATTCTTACTTTAAAGATGAGGAGTGTAAAATTAATTTTATTATTCAGAATGTCATGAGGGCGGCACGGTGGTGTAGTGGTTAGTACTGTCACCTCACAGCAAGAAGGTCCGGGTTCGATCCCCGTGGCCGGCGAGGGCCTTTCTGTGCGGAGCTTGCATGTTCTCCCCGTGTCCGCATGGGTTTCCTCCGGGTGCTCCGGTTTCCCCCACAGTCCAAAGACATGCAGGTTAGGTTAACTGGTGACTCTAAATTGACCATAGGTGTGAATGTGAGTGTGAATGGTTGTCTGCGTCTATGTGTCAGCCCTGTGATGACCTGGCGACTTGTCCAGGGTGTACCCCGCCTTTCACCCGTAGTCAGCTGGAATAGGCTCCAGCTTGCCTGCGACCCTGTAGAAGGATAAAGCGGCTACAGATAATGAGATGAGAATGTCATGAGGATTTAATATCACCTGTTTATTCTCATTAACAGTGTAATTAATAATGATAATACTGAGTGTTATATTGAGTTTCTCTCCTCTGTTGTGTGTGATATTAAACCATCAGCAGCTGAAGCTGAACAGAGAACAGCAGAGAGACCATGAACTTTAATGAGAGAGAGAGAGAGAGAGAGAGACTGAATCTCAGATGGTTCTCTACTAGACTTATAGTGCACTACACAGGGGCAATAAACTTGTTTCTCCAGAGTCTACAGAGTGCATTTATAGAACACTATAGATTTATATTATTGTAGAATCAGAGAAGTAAACAATGATTATTCCATATAAATCCTACCAACATTCAGCCACTCGTTCTTGAGACAGCGTGCGAACAAGAATTTCAGAAAAAATGGACAGAAAACCCAAAAACATACCGGTTTCACCTCTCAGTGTCGGAGGAATAAAAATGTCAGTGTAATTTATGATGTTCGTTTGTCTAATTACTTTTTATCCCTCAAAAAGAGGGACCACATATAAACAGTGCTGTAATTTCAACACCAGTCGCCCAATCTGGATGCAAGTTTCCTCAAAATAAAGCTGAAGGTCTGCACTTTGAGCTCATCTTCATTAGTTAATTTCATCAACAATATACTGTGCAGAAAAACAAACCAAATAAATTATTTATATCCACCTCAGGGCTGGGTGTTCTCTCATCACTGAAACTTGACATTTCACCCAATCCTTGAAAATGTCATGCAACTCAGGGCTCCACATTAACTTTTGACACTTTTTGCCCTGCAGGGTAAATGCCCTCAAAAAATTTTGCCCCTCAAAATTTCCTTTTGCCCAAAAATTTTGATTGGCCCATCATGCATGTGAAGATGAGGAGGACAGGAGGAGGACGGGTTGTTTAAACCTGTCCTCCTCATCTTCACATGCATGATGGGCCAATGTCCATGATGAATGGGGTAAGACAGACTTATCTATGGGATAATTCACTATGTAAATGATCTATATTTACTGCAGAGGGTGTGGTTTACTATTTGAGACACAAAAGCATGTCTTTCCATTCACTGAATGTATTTACCACTAGCTTTTTTATAGACCCCTTGCACATGTAAGGAAGGCTTAATCTTTCTTCAGTATGGTTCATTTTGCGCTGTTTTTGGTTGTTCAAACAGAGAAATAGATAAAAGGCATTACCATCTCCCCACTATCAAGAAAAATGTTAACAAAGAGAAGCAAATGCTTCAAGAACAACGAAGAAATGAGTGGTTAAAGGAGAATACGACGAGAAGCGCTAAACCTGAAAACTCCAGAGAAATTTGTGATTGCATTTAAAATGTATTTTTAAAAAATACATTTTAAATGCAATCACAAATTTCTCTGGAGTTATTTCTCTGGAGTTGTTATTCTCCGTTACACACTGATCAACCTGTGTGACTCAGTTGTGCCTTTGAATAGAGAATAAATGAAGAGGGAACTGAACATTAACCATTTGTTGAAATTACTATTTCAAGAATAATTTTAGTTACTGTATGACTATAGCTATAACTGGAATGTGCCGATTCTGTTAGTGTTAATAATTATTGTACCGTCCACTATTAGATAAAATTAAAATAAAATCTGACAACATTGTTTGAAAGTCGAGAGCAAGATATGTTATTTTACAAATAACACTTCAGATATTGTTTTAACAATAATAAGCATCACTGTATAAATGACAGCGTGCAGACAGCTGTGTAACTACATGTCCTTGGGGTTGCTGAGACATGGAGGGGTGGGGATACCATCCAGCCCACAGTTCAGGTTGGAGTCGTTTGAGAGTAAATGCTTTGGCTTTTGCAACATTCTGTTCCCAAAAGCTGAAGTTGGGAAAAAGTCTTTACACAAAGAAGGTTTTCTTGCTTTGTTTTATTAAACTGTTCTTCCATGTCAGGACTCTTCGGGGAAAAGAAGGTAAATTCCAACATGTAGCTAATGCCAGGCCACAAATCTGCACTGTCACTCCAGTCATTTTGAGGAATTTTGTATGGATCATAACCGCCAAGAAACTAATTTCTGCATACATCTATCCTTCGCTTCGGTCTGACAGATTATACAAGTAATCCAGTAGTAGAGCTTTTTTAGCTGTAGTTTTCTTTGGGCAACAGCAACAGACGGCAAACATTTTTGCTTGGCTTCAGTATTTGAACAAAGTTCGCTTGCCCCGCAGGCACTGGGTAGCGATGGTTGCTAAGGTAAATGTGACATCAGTGCAAGGGATCTATATTAGACTCGGACAACCTTTATTGTTATTCAGTATGCAACAAGTGTACACCGAACAAAATTTCGTTGCAATTAGGCTCAGCACGGAATTAAATATCAAGTGTATTAAATTAAATGTGGACGTCCTAAAGTCAACCCGGGAAAACGTAGAGGGCACCAGCAACCACTCGCAGTGATGAAAAAGCACAAATGTGCACGCGCCTGAAGGGAGCCAAATCAGAACCACAGTTACAAATCGGGAAGAAACAAAAAACAAAACGGCGATCACAGGGGAGGCGAGGATGCTGGGTAATACGTCTTGTTTTTTGTTTTTTGTAATGTACTCGCTCGAAAATCATTTTTGTGCTTAAAGAAGCCGACCATAGGTGTGCCCGAACGGGCCTAACTCGCTAAAATATTTCTGCCCGAATATCTTGGTTGGGCAAATCGGGCATTCGGGCAATGCCTGGTGTTGAGGCTTGAACTCAAAAGAATAGTTAAAAATATTGATGAACGGAACTGAGTAATGTTTTTCTGTTGCACTTGTTTCTACAGTAAAATTTGAGCCACGCTGCCTGTTAAAAGCCTCGAGATCTCAGAAACTAATGCAGATACAAGCCTGGAATTAACCTACTATTAATTGAGAACAGTGACATACAAAAACATATAAAGCAAATCTGAGATAGTCAGATGGGAACATTTTTTAATCTGGCGATTATTAATTTTAATTAATTTCTTAAATAATAATACGTTTGATACATTGCAGTCAGATCAAGTCCCGTTTTGTGCTGCAGCTTCTCACATACGTCCATCTGACCCAAAGACTCTGTGGCAAATCATCAGTGTGCAGTGAAAAGAAACAATCTTCCTCCTCAGGACATTGATGATGAACCTAAAACCTCTGCTTCAGTCTCACTATTAGAGAATGTGTCTTACTGAGGAGCAGGTCATGTGACTCTCAGAGAGATGATCTTACCCCAGTTTCTCCAGTTTACAGTGAGGATTCTCCAGTCCAGCACAGAGACGCTTCACTCCTGAGTCTCCCAGATTATTAAAGGTCAGATCCAGTTCTCTCAGGTGTGAGAGGTTTGATCTCAGAGCTGAACTCAGAGCAGCACAGCCTTCATCTGAGACACCACAACCATGCAACCTGCAGAGACACAATGACACACACTTCATCAACAGATTTTCATCTTGGTGTAATAGTGGTTGTGAAGATGATGTCTCTCATGTTGGACTGTCTCTATTCTCTTCACCAATCACAAGCTATTATTAATAATGACTCAAACATTCCCACTGTTACTGACATTAAGTTTACTCGAGGTGCAAATGATTCAGCAAAAAGTCAATAATTTAAAGGTTTAATGATCACATATTGGCGGCACGGTGGTGTAGTGGTTAGCGCTGTCGCCTCACAGCAAGAAGGTCCTGGGTTCGAGCCCCGGGGCCGGCGAGGGCCTTTCTGTGTGGAGTTTGCATGTTCTCCCCGTGTCCGCGTGGGTTTCCCCCAAAGACATGCAGGTTAGGTTAACTGGTGACTCTAAATTGACCGTAGGTGTGAATGTGAGTGTGAATGGTTGTCTGTGTCTATGTGTCAGCCCTGTGATGACCTGGCGACTTGTCCAGGGTGTACCCCGCCTTTCGCCCATAGTCAGCTGGGATAGGCTCCAGCTTGCCTGCGACCCTGTAGAAGGATAAAGCGGCTAGAGATGATGATGAGATGAATGAGATATTTTAATTATTTCTTTCAAGTAAAAGTGACTGAGGAGAAATGATCACTTCATGACTAAGATATTTGTTCTGCATGTTTTACTTTTACAGAAAATTTTAATTGATAAACAACACTGTATACAACTATTAACTGCTGCTTTAGTGAGTTATTGTGACTCTCAGAGAGATGATCTTACACCAGTTTCTTCAGTTTACAGTGAGGATTCTCCAGTACAGCACAGAGACGCTTCACTCCTGAGTCTTCTAGTTTATTCCCAGTCAGACCCATTGTCTTCCCAGTCAGATGCAGTTCTCTCAGACTGGAGGTTTCTGAGTTGAGCACTGAGACCAGAGCTTCAGTGCTTCTCCCTTTAATTGCATCATATTTGATACTGAAGGAAATAAAATAATATATAATAAACTCACACAAATGATCAAACAGGTCCTCAAATCTTTCACTGCACCATTTCATTTTCATAAATGACAAAAATACAAACTCCGAGTCGACAATACACTGAAATGCTGTAACAGTAATTCACACTTCGAGCTGTTCGGATTTGAGTTTTCTGCTGCGCACGTCATCACTGACACATGGGATAAACACGCAACATCAAATCTGATCACCAAATCGGGAAATAAGAGTCTGATCTCAAATATTTATAAGAGGAGAAAGGAAAAGAGTTTCAAAAGTCAGGTTTAGATGAAGCAGGCAGAGTTCAAGGCAGAGTCATATTTATCTGAACAGATCAGACATTTGATTTGTTCTCTAATTAGTGAGCGACTGAAATGATCACAGCCCAGTGCTGAAGGAGTTTAATGGAGCTACTCATGATGAGCTCGTTGGCAAATAGTGTGGTTTTGTGTGTGTGTGTGTGTGTGTGTGTGTGTGTGTGTGTTCCCATGTGCTCCTTATTTGTTCCTGGTGCCAGTGATTTACAGACTGGACATGTTCTTCTCCTTACACTCTGTGCGTTGTCTCTCCCTGTCTACGTAAGTAAGTAAGTAAGTAAGTAAATAAGTAAAAAAGCGCTACAGCATGGAGAAGAACAGAAGCTGTGAGAAGGTCAAAGGAACAAAAAAGTTTAAATTTATGAAAATATCAGGATATTAGAAAAACAACAACAAAACAAAAATGGGGTGCACCTCTGTACAAAAAGAACAGTAAAACTGGGATTGGCAACTATAGACCAGTCTCCATCCTCTCTGTGGTGTCAAAGGTTCTGGAGATAGACAGTTATATGTTATATGACCAGTTATATGACCAGTTATATGACCATCTCCAACAAAAGAGTTTGTTATGAATATCTCATCTCATTATCTCTAGCCGCTTTATCCTGTTCTACAGGGTCGCAGGCAAGCTGGAGCCTATCCCAGCTGACTACGGGCGAAAGGCGGGGTACACCCTGGACAAGTCGCCAGGTCATCACAGGGCCGACACATAGACACAGACAACCATTCACACTCACATTCACACCTACGGTCAATTTAGAGTCACCAGTTAACCTAACCTGCATGCCTTTGGACTGTGGGGGAAACCGGAGCACCCGGCGGAAACCCATGCGGACACGGGGAGAACATGCAAACTCCACACAGAAAGGCCCTCGCCGGCCACGGGGCTCGAACCCAGACCTTCTTGCTGTGAGGCAACAGCGCTAGCCACTACACCACCATGCCACCCTGTTATGAATATCAATCTGGTTTTCGACCATCTTTCTCTTCTGATACCCGTCTCATCCACTTTACCGATTATATTCGGAAGCAGATGGACTCAGGAAATTACACTGGAATGGTGTTATTGGATTTGCAAAAGGCCTTCGACATTATCGATCATGAGATCTTACTGATGAAACTGCAAGCTATTGGTCTGAATGGTGCATCTATTAAGTCGTTTCAGTCATATTTGACAGGCCGGTCTCAGATAGTTAATGGTGTTCATTTTACTCCTAGACATATTGTCTGTGGGGTTCCGCAGAGTTCAAATCTGGGGCCCCTGCTTTTCTTGATCTATGTTAATGACATGCAGAGAGCGGTGTCTTGTAAGCTTTGGTTGTATGCTGACGATTCAGCTTTATTGGTTTCAGGCAGATCAGTGGAGTACATTGAAAATCACTTAGTGGGAATTTGGAAAAGATTAATCAGTGGTTGGTTCTCAATAAACTTTCACTGCATCTTGGCAAAACTGGATCGATTTTGTTTGGCACCAAGAGAAAAATTTGTAAAAAGGTCTCAACTAAACATTTCATGTAACGGAGCTGAAATAGACTCCGTCAACTACTTGGGGTGTGCCGTGGACCAAACTCTTAATGGAGAAATTACAGGCAAGAAAATTGTACAGCTTGCAAATTCTCATCTAAAATTCCTCTACAGACAAGCACACTTTCCAGTCCCCCCAGGATTCCGCGGGCCTTTTTTGTGATTGTTGTGGGCTAAAATGTCTGACGTTGTGGGGGGTTTTCCAAAAAATTGCGATGAAAGTTGCGGTGTTTTTTAGGGTTTTGTTGCGATTACATTGCGGGAGGAAGTGAAAGTTGCAAGAAATTGTTGCGATTTTCTCTTTTTGTGATTACAATTGAGTGATATGTTAAATATTAAGTTATTACTAAAAAACTATTGATTAAAAAAAACAAAGACACTGAGAAATGGTCCTATAAACAACTTTACCACTATAAAATATTACCAGGACTGCAAAAATGCTGAAAAATAGGCTTTACTTATCCAAATGCACCTGTTGGTTCAAAAGTTAAAGTGCATAGAACCTCACAGCACAACATGAAGTTACCTTAAAATATAATATAAATGCCTCAGCTTTCATGTAAGAAAAAACACTATTAATACTAGTACTGTGTGCAGGCAGTCTCTCTTGAAGACTAAATTAAACAATAATTATAAATTAATAAAATAAATGGCTCAGGCTTCATAGAAGAAAAAAAAAACAATTTGAACAGAATCTCACAGTATGATGCTGAAGCTGCCTAAACAATGGAAAATAAAATACCATTTTGGCAAAAATGTTGGCATCCATAAATTTCTTGTATTAAGTAAAAAAAATAAAGTGCGCACAGTCCTTCACTGTAAACATAACACACTTTCAGTAACAGAATTTAAGCCTACATAAACACTGACTCGCACATCATAGGCGGAAGGTAGTTTGTCGACGTCACCTCAAAACGACGGCAATGATTGGTCAAATTTGCGGGAAAGTTACGGTGATTGGATATAATTGCAACACCGCCCTGAATTCGCGGGGATTGGTTGAATTTGCATTGAAGTTGCAAATCGCAACATCGCAAATTCCTGGAGGGTCTGATTTTCTCATTCAAAGTGCACGGCACACTTTAGCTTCAGCTTTAGTGCAGCGTCACTTTGACTATGTCTCCTGCTCCTGGTTTATTTGGCTTGACCAGGAAATCAAAACACAGCCTTCAGATTTCTCAAAATAAGCTGATACCCTTCATCCTTGGCTTGGATCCATGAGCACACCTCTCTGTATCTGACTTTAGAAAGGTTGGGCGGTTACCTGTTGAGCAAAGGGTATGGTATTCTGGTGTAACTCATCTGTTTAAAGTCCTGCAGGTCTTTCAATTACATGAAACCTGCGACAGAGAACGTCGTAGGCGTCCAAATTAAAAAGACACCCAAATTAAGGTCAAGCACCCAAAATGTGCTACCCAAAGTAAAAAAATGAAATGTTGATTAAATAAACTTGGCTGCATAAAACCCAATGTCTTGACTTTCTTCTTTAAAAACACCGAAATTAGTGAGAATTATCATGTACTTCTCGTAATTGACATGAAATCCACACCATTCCCATGTTGTTCCGCGTTCGTCGAACTAGCTGTAAGCCTCGCGCAGAGCATGAATTCTCCATCAACGGCGATTAGCACGCCATGATTTTGTGGAAAAGCGAGACTCACGTACCAATGACCAGAGTGGGATTTCCACATTAGGTACATCAAAGACTGAATAAAAGAGCTATTCAGGACACAACTGTGTATTTACGACACAGCTTGCATCTTAAATACACACAGTTGTGTAAGTGTGGGTGGAATCAGTGACTTGGCGCTTGGTCCTCTTGTTGATGATAGCCTTAGACACTGGCCTTTCATTTAAACTAAGTTCTTTTACGTGACTACAGACTGTGAATTGCACGGCCAATTCTTGTGATGTGACTGAAAAACCTTTTGTGTCGCAGGTCTGCTACAGGTTCGTCTCTTTGATGGCAACAGTGCAGAACTTGCTTTTTCATTCCCAGGCTCCTCTCCTCCAGGCTCTCCTCAGGCCCCAACACACCTTTTAAATACTAACTGTATTCTAATTATTTTTGTCATGTACATCAAGAGGGATTAATGCTGTAGACATTTTGCAATAAAGGTAAAAACAACATTCATAGATTTCTTTATTTATTTGTAAAAGCAGCAGCAGGTTTAAACACAGAGCGCTGGGAAAACAGCACTTTGCGTGTGCAGAAAAGCCCAAATTACCCTGTATCATGACGGAAAAAGCCCAGATTCAGAAATACAGGGTGTAGCCCAAATTATGTAATTGAAAGGCCTGTCCTGAATGACCCTTCACCTTCATACTTGCAGCATGACATAACCAGAGCGACAGATATCCAAACTCCTTACACTAGGTTTAGTTGATACTCTCTGGCAATACCCAAGTCTGGCAGTCATGGTCAAAAAACTTGTGTGTTCAATGCCATTAAGTCGTGGAATGATCAGCCAACCAGCATCCGGTCAATCCAGTCTCTCTCGAGTTTTAAGCACAAAGTAAAGAGGTGTTTATTTAACTGCCTTATAACAGCGCAGAGTGGGCGGTTTTAAATTATTCTGGTCAGTTTAATTTAACAGGTCTGCGGTTAGCCTTTTGCATGTTCTGCGATAAGTTTCTTGATGTGATCCTTTTGTGGTCCTCAACTACACGGTGCTACTCTTGGGTGCATTATAATACTCTTGTATCTTGCCTTTTATATCCATGTTTAGCTGGAAATTTATGGGCTTTGTGCCATTAAAGTTTTTTTTTATTCTACTTGGTGCCATTTGTACAAATTTAGTATTGATAACACACTTAAATCCAGGAGTAAAACAATCAACATAGCGCCATCCTGAACCTTTTCCCAGGACCACAATGGAAATAAGTGTTTTACACTTTGTGCACTCGGTTTAGTTTCATGTATTTAATTCAATTGTACATTAGTATACTTGCATGTAATCTTTACCTTAATCTATCCATCTATAAAATAAAAAAAATAACACGTAATAAATTTACATTATTTCTGTTTTCTCCACTTGAATAAAATCTTTCATCAGTTCAGAATAACAGGAAAGGGTTTTTTTTTTGGGAATTTTGTATTGCTACAAACTGCAGATGGTTTTATAGGCCCAGTGTCTGCGTAATTACATTTCAGCTACAACACAAATTTAATGTGGAGAGATGTGAAGGAAAAGATTTTCCACAACGACACTCAGTGAAGGTTTTACACAGGAGGAAAGAAAAACCCCACACCTCAATGTTTATTGGACACTGGAGCCTGCAATAGTGGTGTAATTTGCAGGGCTTTCCCCAAAGCACGGATACGTGGCGCTCCACTGCGCTGTGTGACGTCAGCACTGCGCTGTCACTTGCACACACAAAAAATCAACACTATAAACTGAACAATGCAGAGTCCTTTCTGCACCTAAATATCTCCTATTCCCCTCTGAGAATGAGTAATAACTCATCTCATCTCATTATCTCTAGCCGCTTTATCCTTCTACAGGGTCGCAGGCAAGCTGGAGCCTATTCCAGCTGACAACGGGCGAAAGGCGGGGTACACCCTGGACAAGTCGCCAGGTCATCACAGGGCTGACACATAGACACAGACAACCATTCACACTCACGGTCAATTTAGAGTCACCAGTTAACCTAACCTGCATGTCTTTGGACTGTGGGGGAAACCGGAGCACCCGGAGGAAACCCACGCGGACACGGGGAGAACATGCAAACTCCACACAGAAAGGCCCTCGCCGGCCCCGGGGCTCGAACCCAGGACCTTCTTGCTGTGAGGCGACAGCGCTAACCACTACACCACCGTGCCGCCCTGAGTAATAACTATAGAAATAAAAAGATATTGTAATATATAAGCCGAGACTATCCTGGTACTCAACCCAGAAATGAAAGCGTTTCACTGCGTGCCCTGACTGCCATTCACAACCATACATAAAACCACGTTCTAGGTGCTGGTTGTTAGCTGCCACTGTCGCGTGATTAGACCTCGACTCCTTATATTGTTTAATATTATGCATTTTTTGTTGTGCAATAAAATTAAATATTTCTCCGAATTGACTGTTTCCAGTGTTTTCATCTCATCTCATTATCTCTAGCCGCTTTATCCTTCTACAGGGTCGCAGGCAAGCTGGAGCCTATCCCAGCTGACTACGGGCGAAAGGCGGGGTACACCCTGGACAAGTCGCCAGGTCATCACAGGGCTGACACATAGACACAGACAACCATTCACACTCACATTCACACCTTCGGTCATTTTAGAGTCACCAGTTAACCTAACCTGCATGTCTTTGGACTGTGGGGGAAACCGGAGCACCCGGAGGAAACCCACGCAGACACGGGGAGAACATGCAAACTCCACACAGAAAGGCCCTCGCCGGCCCCGGGGCTCGAACCCAGGACCTTCTTGCTGTGAGGCGACAGCGCTAACCACTACACCACCGTGCCGCCCTGAGTAACAACTATAGAAATAAAAAGATATTGTAATATATAAGCCGAGACTATCCTGGTACTCAACCCAGAAATGAAAGCGTTTCACTGCGTGCCCTGACTGCCATTCACAACCATACATAAAACCACGTTCGAGGTGCTGGTTGTTAGCTGCCACTGTCGCATGATTAGACCTCGACTCCCTATATTGTTTAATATTATGCATTTTTTGTTGTGCAATAAAATTAAATATTTCTCCGAATTGACTGTTTCCAGTGTTTTCATTTCAAATCTAATTTGGCCCTTTAAATTTGGCCCCTTGCTATTTGACAAGGTAAAAAACAGCAAATTTAATAAATGTTGAAATGTTGAATTGTGCCTAAATCAGCCTGAGATGGTCCCAACGCACCATTTGAAATCTCTAATTTCAAAATTTCCCGGGGGAGCATGCCCCCCGACCCCCCTTACGGGCTGGGCTCCACATCAGTAGCATCGCTCTGATATTTCTTCTGGAGAAATCCCTGATTTATAAATACTGCAAATAAACTATCCGCAGAAAGTTGTGTTTGATTATTTGCATTCATTTTTGGAAATGTGTTGTTTGTAAGTCTAGTTAGCTGTCTGCCGTTTCCATCTTTAATTTCAAGTCTGCAGTTAAATTTTGTCTTTTTAATCAACTCGTACACCAGGAAAATAACACTCATTTATTTTTAGTTTTATTCTTTGTAGAATTTTTTTTATAGTAATGTATCCATGATAGTTATCTGATTCCTAGGACCACACTGGAAATAAGTGTTTTCACTTTCGTGTGTTACCCTGGTTCTTTATGTCTTTCATATATGTTTTTCATTATTTACAGAATAAATCAAATTAAATCTGAACTGAGAAATCTGACCAAGACGCTCAGGCAGAAATATTTTAGCGAGTTAGGCCCGTTCGGGCACAGCTATGGTCGGCTTCTTTAAGCACAAAAATGATTTTCGAGCGAGTATGTTACAAAAAACAAGATGTATTAACCAGCATCCGCGCCTCCCCTGTGATCGCCGTTTTGTTTTTTCTTCCCGATGTGTAACGGTGATTCTGATTGGCTCGCTTCACGCGCATTTGTGCTCCTCATCACTATGAGTGATCGCTGGCGCCCTCTACAGTTTCCCGGGTTAACTTCAGGAGACACACACACTGTAAAAAGGCGAGTGGTAAGTACATTTCAGTGACTGTAAAGACATGCTTTTGTGTCTGAAATAATAAACCACACCCTCTACAGTAAATATATCATTTACATAGTGAATTATCCCAGAGATAAATATCTCTTATACTGATTTATGTTTCAGGTTTTCAGGGCTCGTCTCGTCCTTCTGTTGCAGAAATGTTTTTAAAAGTAAATGTTTTTTTTAAAAAACAACATGTACTTGTGTGTAAATAACTCAGTTATACCCCGAGAAAACATACCAGTATTGCCTTGAACCGTGTACTTGAAAACTTGCCGAAATTCCGCAAAAGTTGAGGGCAAAAGGAAATTTTTTGTGTCAAAAGTTAACGTTGAGGCCGGCTTGTATTGCAGTAGCATTTGACCAGGAGGATCTTTACTTTCACTCGAGTAATGGAGCTGTGGATTTTGTCCCAAAGTGCAGATTTGTCAAAGTGCTTTCAGTTTCTCTCTTTCTAACAGTGGAACAGTAGAACAGTTCTATTCAGCTTTACTTACATTGCTTTTCTGGATGCTGCAATCACAGGTATCATCCTCACAAGAACCCAGTCTGGTATCTTCTCTGTACTGGTATATTTACTCAGGTCAAACTCCTCCAGCTCCTGTGCTGAAGTCAGTAACACAAATGCCAGAGCAGACCACTGTGAAGCAGAGAGTTTACTTTGTTTTCCAGATTTCAGGTAGTGTTGGATTTCCTCCACTAGAGAATCGTCACCCAGTTCATTCAGACAGTGGAACAGATTGATGGATTTTTCTGCAGGAAGAGCTCCACTAATCTTCTTCTTAATGTACTGAACTGTTTCTTCTTTGTTCTGGGAGCTACTTCCTGTCTGTGTTACTAAGGCATGTAAGAGTTTCTGATTGGACTCCAGTGAGAGACCCAGAAGAAAGCGGAGGAACAGATCCAGATGTCCAGTCTGACTTTCTGAAGTCCGATTTATAGCACTCTTCTGTACATCTGAAATTGTCTTGGATCGACTCGGAACAAGAACATTTCTCTTTTCCTTCATGAAGGTCAGATGCACATACAGAGCTGCCAGATGCTCCTGAATGCTCAGATGAACAAAGCAGTACACTTTACTCTGGTGAAGCCCAACCTCTTCTCTGAAGATCTGCGTACACACACCTGAGTACACTGCTGCTTCTGTCACATCAATGCCACAATCTCTCAGGTCTTCCTCATAGAAGATCAGGTTGCCTTTTTTCAGCTGCTGAAAAGCCAGTTTTCCCAGTTTGAGAAGCATTTCTTCATCACTCTCCTGCTTCTTTGAGTACTTTCCTCTGATGATGTTTGTCTGAATGATGAGGAAGTGTGTGTACATTTGAGTCAGAGTCTTGGGGATCTCTCCACTCTCTGCTTCACCCAACATTCTCTCGAGAACAGCGGCTGAAATCCAGCAGAAGACTGGGATGTGGCACATGATGTAGAGGCTTCTTAATGACTTCAGGTGTGTGATGATGTTCTCGGCCAGGCTCTGATCACTGACCCTCTTCCTGAAGTACTCCTCCTTCTGGGGGTCATTGAACCCTCGTACCTCTGTGACTCGATGGACGTACTCAGAGGGGATTTGATCAGCTGCTGCTGGTCGGGAGGTGACCCAGATGAGAGCAGAGGGAAGCAGGTTCCCTTTGATCAGGTTTATCAGCAGCACATGCATTGATGCTGATTCAGTTACATCACACACTCTCACTGTGTTCTGGAAATCCAGAGGGAAACGAAACTCATCCAATCCATCAAAAATGAACAGAACCTTTTCCAACCTGGACATTTCTGTTTCTTTGGTTTCCTTAAAACAGACATGAAGGAGCTCCATCAGACTCAGTTTTTGGTCCTTCATCAGATTCAGCTCTCTGAAAGGAAGTGGAAATATGAGGTGGACGTCCTGATTTGCTTTCCCTTCAGCCCAGTCCACAATGAACTTCTGCACAGAGACTGTTTTTCCGATACCAGCCACTCCCTTCGTCACTACAGTTCTGATGGGTTCATCTTCTTCAGATAAGTGCTTAAAGATGTCGTTACATTTGATTGGTGTTTCCTCTGTTGTTTTTCTCCTGGATGCTGCCTCGATCTGTCTCACCTCATGTTCTTTATTGACGTCTCCACTGTCTCCCTCTGTGATGTAGAGCTCTGTGTAGATCTCATTCAGGAGCACTCGGTTTTCCTGCTTTATTATCACTCCATTTAAACACTGAAACTTCTTCATCAGATTTAATCTGAACTTTTTCTGGACTTCATTTCCAGCAGCAGATTCTGGGGCGTGTCTGTGTGACAGGGTGAAGTAGGAAGACATGGTGAGACATGGGCTCCAATTATTACAGTTTAAGATCACATTGTTTCTGACTGGTTTCCACAGAGAGTTCTTTATGATGTTCTCACTGTGCATTTTCTTTTATTCCCCTGTATGTTTTCTATAATCTAATCAGTCTCTATGAAATAACAGCAGAGAGGTTTATAATACCAGTGCGTCAGTGTCACAGTCATGGTGTTGGGTTTGATCTTACCCTGTATCTGTGATGAAGATCTTTTCTCTTCTGCCTCCTGCCGTCTGTAAAACACTGGGAACAAAAATTGTTGCTGTTAAAGACAATAACTTTCATCACTTTAATCCTACAATCTAAACTTTAGCTGTAATTTTACTACAATAATTCTTTGAGTGCATTAACATTTAGAGAGCACAGTGCTGAATACAACACGACAAAAATATTGTGGAACTGGAGAAAAAAAAAAAATATATATATATATATATATATATATATATATATATATATATATATATATATATATATATATATATATATATATCTCTGCCCTGGTTCTAATTTGAGTTTTTCTAGATTTTCCTTCCTATATGGTCATTAGGGATGGAACAGAATATCACTCCATCATGCAGAATGAACAGATAATGTGTTTTAAATGGATACAAAATCAGGTGTGTATTTTTCAGAAAGCCGGCCAGAAATGTTCAGGAGGTATAAAACCTGTAACTGGATCCAGAATTATACTCCACCCTGGATGATCCACCAGTCCATCGTTTTAGGGGCAATTTAGTGATCAGTCGACCTACTGACATGTTTTTGGGAGGTGGGAGTTCAGGTTGAGGAAAAAGCTGATTTTCATTATTATTAATAAATACTGTAATGTCAGTGATGTGATTTATGGTAAATAGTCATTGTGTTCATATAAAGGGTCTCCATTTTCTATTATATTTTACAGAAACACTCAGACACATCGCTTTTCATGGAGACACGGCCAAGTAACAGTGATCTCAATGGGGCCGGGATTTTAATACAAAACAATGTTGTTGCCTTGCACTTATTATTAAATTTTAGAATCAGTGTTGAATACTTGTGTTTGTTTTCTTAAATTGTCTTGCGTAATTTTTATTTCCCATTAGAACATGTCAGTTTATTGTTATTATTATTAGTAGTAGAGCAGCGGCTACAATTATCGACACCTTAACAATCTTCTGGCCATTGCAAAAGTAGAAAAGACTTTCAATACGCAAGTTGTGCATGAATCGGTGTTGTAATCGAGTCACTAAACCTCGAGTCTGAGTCCAGTCTCGAGTCCCCAGTGCTCAAGTCCAAGTCTCATCTCATCTCATTATCTCTAGCCGCTTTATCCTTCTACAGGGTCGCAGGCAAGCTGGAGCCTATCCCAGCTGACTACGGGCGAAAGGCGGGGTACACCCTGGACAAGTCGCCAGGTCATCACAGGGCTGACACATAGACACAGACAACCATTCACACTCACATTCACACCTACGGTCAATTTAGAGTCACCAATTAACCTAACCTGCATGTCTTTGGACTGTGGGGGAAACCGGAGCACCCGGAGGAAACCCACGCGGACACGGGGAGAACATGCAAACTCCACACAGAAAGGCCCTTGCCGGCCCCGGGGCTCGAACCCAGGACCTTCTTGCTGTGAGGCGACAGCGCTAACCACTACACCACCGTGCCGCCCCCAAGTCCAAGTCATTAAAGAAAATTTAGAGTCCAAGTTGAGTCCACTATTGATCCGAGCCGAGTCCAACACTCCAACTGTACCAAGACGGTGGCTGTTTAGCGCCATTAACGTTAATTCGTTCCTGAACATGCCGTATGAACAGGTGAATGTGCATTCTCTGTCATGGCGTGTGAAGTATTCTGTCAGAGATGGTTGGGAGATGGATGTAAGTGCAGAAGGTGTGTTTATTAATACAAGTGAAGACGGGTAAACAGTCCGGGGTGGATTTCCCGAAAGCCTCTTAAAGCCAAAGGTGTCTTTAATTACCGCCTAAGATCCATCATCAAGCTAACGTGGTTTTCCTGAACAACATCAGAGCCAAAGTAGTTCTTTAGTTTGCTCAGAGTTTACGAGAGACCCGGACCACTCGTTCAAAACAAAGAGCGACTCGCTCACAGCCAAATAAACAGAATACACATGCACCTCTGAGGGACTCTCACAGTCAACGGGGGAAACCGGTGTTGAATCTGCTGCCGGTGTTCAATTATTTTTCTTGTACACTGCATGTACATTGAGTTAACTATTAAATAAATATATGAAAAACATTCTGAATATATTTCAATATGGTCTGGAATCACACATGGATATCGTAATGTCACACTGATACTGGCACATTTTAATCAGATTTAACTCCGTAAGGCGAGTGATTATCTAATTTAGTGTCACAAATGAGAAATTTCTGCACCTCTAACATTGTGTGTGTGTGAGAGAGAGTGAAAGAGCTTTTGATCTCTGTGTACCTAAAGAGGTTGAATTAATATATATATATATATATATATATATATATATATATATGTATGTGTCATCTCATCTCATCTCATTATCTCTAGCCGCTTTATCCTTCTACAGGGTCGCAGGTAAGCTGGAGCCTATCCCAGCTGACTACGGGTGAAAGGCGGGGTACACCCTGGACAAGTCGCCAGGTCATCACAGGGCTGACACATAGACACAGACAACCATTCACACTCACATTCACACCTACGGTCAATTTAGAGTCACCAGTTAACCTAACCTGCATGTCTTTGGACTGTGGGGGAAACCGGAGCACCTGGAGGAAACCCACGCGGACACGGGGAGAACATGCAAACTCCGCACAGAAAGGCCCTCGCCGGCCCTGGGGCTCGAACCCAGGACCTTCTTGCTGTGAGGCGACAGCGCTAACCACTACACCACCATGCCGCCCGTGTATGTGTCATATATATATATATATATATATATATATGAGACACATACACAAAAAATATACACAATACTTCGCAAAGTAAGCATGTTTTCACAGTTATATCAGTGTGCTGATTGCACCTTAATCATGTGCAGGTACGAGTCGTTTGTGGCGCATGCAAGAGTCTATCTGATGCACATGGCAAGGCGTGCAGGTGTGACACACTTGCACAAAATTAGTATAAAAATTAATGTAGATATAAATATCTTGTGCCAAATTATTATGGCATGTTACAAAAAAATTAAGAAAATCCATCCAAGTCCTCGTTTACAATTTACGAGTCCAAATGCAGTTAATGCACGAGTCTGAGTCATCAGCGCTCAAGTCGAGTCACGAGTCCTTAAAATTAAGGTACAAGTCGGACTCGAGTACTACAAGCCTGGCATGAAGAATTACTCCAACATCCACTGGAAAAAAATGAGTTGATTCCTGATTACTTAGTGCATTAGTCATGTGACACCATTCCACAATTATCAACACCTTTGTCCACAGTTATCGACACCGTTCCACAATGATCGACATCCAGATGATTTTGCGCACACACATAAAAATGATTTCTATTTGATTTCTAAATTATTTCTTTCAAACAATGCTCTAATTTGTTGCAGTTAGATTCAGATTGGTGAACCTTCAGTATTTTCAAACAAGCGATTTTTTTAGTGATATTTAAAATTTACATATAAAAGATATAAAATGTCTACTAATATTGTAAAGATCTACCACATATTACAACAAATTGTAAAAAAAAAATCTGAATGGAAGAGGAAAGTTTTTTTATATGCTAGGAATTTAAGTCTGGTCTAATTCTATGTACTGCAATAGGATTCCAAATACTCTATAGCATTCCATTCTGTTCTCAATCAGAAAAATAAATAAATAAATAAAAATCACAGCACTTTTTTTTTTAAGTACTTCATCGACTTCAACAATGTTACACAAAGATCGATCAGTAAAAACATGTCCATGATCTTTGCACCATGATAACGTCTGGGTTTTCCTGAAATTACTCATCGTGCTTTAAAAAAAAAATCCATCTCAAGTAACGAGCAGTGTCATCAGACGACAAGCTCAAACGGCGAGGGAAGGTCATCTGGTTGATTAATTAACCAATAATAACTGATGTAACCGATTCTCACCTTTGAAAATTTGTCTTTTATTGGTAAATCTGAAAAGGAAGTTACAGACTGTCGATAATTGTATCCGCCGCTCTCGTAGTAATCATTAGATTTGTTTTTTTGCTTCTATTAGCATTTCCTGCTTTAGTATTGAAGACACGACCTTTATTAAAACATTTTGACCTTCATAAATATTTACACTCTTTACTCTGAAGCATTTACTGAAAGAACTGTCGTGTCACTAAAGACTAAGAAACTACTGTCTAATATAAACTGTGTAGTAGAAACGATAGTTTCTTTCGTATATATTAATTAAAAATAGCTGCTAATGACAGTGTAGCACAGCCTTTAACTGGAACTTTCACTATGAGAATTATGGGATGTTACCTGAGGACAGATGAGGGGTTTCCAGTGTTAAATCGCAAAGGATGACGCATAGACCGATCACTCTTCATGGAGACACAGCTGGGTTCTGGTGGGTCTGATCTCTTCATCTGGAGTTCACTGTACAACATTACAGACAGTCCTTTATATACATCATTTACACTGGTTATTATTAATTATTACTGGCTGTTTTAATTATCTTGTTAGCAATTACTCTTAGTGTCACATCCAGATGCACTTTCTGCCTTATCCTGTATGTGACACTGTGAAACACTGAACTGTGCAGTTATTGATATTAATTACTCTAAAATGTTTAGTGAAAGTACTGTAGCAGCATTAGGACCTAATTAAAGTATCACACACTGATAAATATCAAAATGCTGATGATGATCTGGGCTGGATAAAGGAATGTATGACAATGGCTTTCACTCTGCAGTGACTAAGTATGAGAATTATGGGATGTTACCTGGGTAAAGATGAAGAGATTCTATTTTTAAATCGCAAAGGAAGACGCATAGACCCATCACTCTTCATGGAGACACAGCTGGGTTCTGGTGGGTCTGATCTCTTCATCTGGAGTTTACTGTACAACATTATAGAGGAGGCATGAGACAGAATTTCATTTTCTAAAATATCACAATACAAAACAATGGGAGAGATTAATTTGCTGCTCATATCTCATCTCATTATCTCTAGCCGCTTTATCCTTCTACAGGGTCGCAGGCAAGCTGGAGCCTATCCCAGCTGACTACAGGCGAGAGGCGGGGTACACCCTGGACAAGTCGCCAGGTCATCACAGGGCTGACACATAGACACAGACAACCATTCACACTGCTGCTCATATCATGTACTGCAATATTTCTGTTTAATATCCTTTATGAGCTCTACCTCTTCG
Organism: Neoarius graeffei; assembly: GCF_027579695.1. Lineage (NCBI taxonomy): Eukaryota > Metazoa > Chordata > Actinopteri > Siluriformes > Ariidae > Neoarius > Neoarius graeffei. The sequence goes on along the minus strand of NC_083590.1, from coordinate 17,632,323 downwards.
TACACACTAGGTGGCAGCACCAGCGGTCGTAGCCCACAGAGCACAGAGTTATAGAGTGGAAACCTAACTGCCTCAAAGCACGCTGACTGAACAGTCCAGAAAGTGAAGGTAATCAGAAGGAAGTGTTATGGCACATGGGGTCAAACTCCAGGCCCACAGCCTTGTTTCATTCAGCCCGCATGAATTTGGAAACAATAAAACTGAAACAGCCTGTAGAACACGACTGCTTAAAGTGCACATCACGGGTAAATTCAGGAGCAAGATCAATGTAATTCTCCTATTTTTTATTAAACTTTGGTCAAATATCTGTCACATTCTGCATTTTGTGCAATTTTTTTACCTTGCGCAATACCAGAAAAATTCAGTTGAAATCAAGCCATTTGAGGTGAATTGGTCCACCTCTGAAAAAACTTGGCATTTGGATTTCCCGGCAAACATTGATTTTCGTGACGTCGCGTGCGGGACGCCTCTCTCTGAATCCTATGTCAGCACTGGTTTGTTGATGAGAAAACGACCTGGTGGTTTTCTGCAAATTTCTTCAACGTTATCGCGTAATTATTAAAATGGTTAACAGATGTATCGTAGGAGGGTGTAGCAACACCAATCATGATGGGATTAGTACTCATCGTTTCCCAAAAGACCGGACAATGAGAAAGAAATGGGAGCGCTTGGTCTACACAGGCTGTGCACTAAAACCACGCAAAGCTCGCGCAGCCTGCTGGCGCTTCCGCAGGTGACGTCACGAATCTGGCTCCAGACTCCATTGGGATTTTTCCAGACGCGTTTTGTTATTTTATTTTTTTCTGCTGTAGACAGATGGCCTTGTGCAAAATTACCCTTCTGGATGAGTGTGTAAAGGGACATACTTTCATATTAAAAAAAAAACACGAAATTGGTCCAGAACATGCACTTTAACATTTTCACACTACCCAGAATTCACAGCAGATCTGTAGTGGAGCCATCTGAAGGTAGTTACAGTAAACCGCTGTATATACATATGTGCACTCGAGTTTCTATCACGGCTGGATTGACCACGGTCTGAAATGCAGGTTAAAATAAATGCCTGGATTTGACACAGGATCTGAGTTTAACACACCGACTGTATTGATATCGCAGTGGTTTGATTTGCTGCCTTTACAAAATCAAAATAAAATATTTTGTGTCAACACCGTCTCATCAGTCTGGTCCTGTGAAGCCTGTATTGGGATGTGATTCGTATCATGGCTTTAGTGTACTCTCATATACAACTGCATTTTTAATTTTATAAGAACATCATTTTACTAACAATGAACAGAATCTGGCATTTTTTCAAGTGGTGCCTGATAATGTTAAATTAATTGTATAAATTTTAGTTAAGTTATTCGTTATTCTTCTCATATATATATATATATATATATATATATATATATATATATATATATATATATATATATATATATATATATGTGGCTTGTAGTGCTTGAGTCTGGCTTGTGTCCCAATTTTAAGTACTCGTGACTCACTCTTTACTCTGAAGCATTTACTGAAAGAACTGTTGTGTCACTAAAGACCAAGAAACTTCTGTATAATATAAACTGTGTAGTAGAACGATAGTTGTTATTGTATATATTAATTAAAAATTAGTTGCTAATGACAGTGTAGCACAGCCTTTAACTGGAACTTTCACTATGAGAATTATGGGATGTTACCTGGGGACAGATGAGGGGTTTCCAGTGTTAAACTGCAAAGGAAGACGCATAGACCGATCACTCTTCAGGGAGACACAGCTGGGTTCTGGTGAGTCTGGTCTCTTTCTCTTGAGTTTACTGTACAACATTATAGAGGAGGCATGAGACAGAATTTCATTTTCTAAAATATCACAATACAAAATACTGGGAGAGACGAATCTGCTGCTCATATCATGTACTGCATTATTTCTGTTTAATATCCTTCATGAGCTCTACCTCTTCTTACACACTAGGTGGCAGCACCAGAGGTCGCAGCCCACAGAGCACAGAGTTATAGAGTGGAAACCTGTCTCAAAGCATGTTGACTTAAAGTGTACCTGTTGTGAATTATAATCACTAGCCATTTCAAAAGATCTGTATGATACCAGTGGTTCCGTCATGTAACGCTCGTCATCAGCTCTTGTCAAGTACACGCGAGTTTGAAGTCACTGCTCCGTCAGTCAGGCATGGTCAGTAACATGTTGCCTCCTTCATGGGCTGTTCCAGCACCAGTAGTGACACATAGTTGTTGGTTTGTCCAATTGTCTGGGCTGCAGTGGACTGGTCACTGACCCCGTGTTGCAAACACCAGTCTAAGATAACACATTATCAACCGATCTGCTCATAAGAAATAGAAGAAATATTTACACTCACTCGAGCTGATCTTTGGCTTGATTTAAAAAAATTTAAAAAAAAAAAAAAAAGGCAACATTCAGTGTCGCAGTTCTCAAGATTGAACCGGATCGCTGCCCTGAATCAAAAAATTAATCATCCAAAGCACATAAAATCCACGTGCCATCTCTCAACAAGTTTTACCTCCAAATAGCCCAAACTACAGCCCAAATATATCCCTATAGACAGATTTTATCCTGTTTACGGTCGGCGTTCCCACCATGAAAGAGAAACCAATCGAAACCGAAAGAGTGAAAGTGATTATCATGCCGTTACCATCCCTGTGTCTGAAATCGCTCACTCATTCACTACACCCTATATAGGGAATTACTATATGGAGGACTATATAGTGAGCTCATTGGAAAATGAAAAAACTCTTTCGGACACTATTCCATTGCACAATTAAAACGTGCCAGATCAGTCGGCTGGTGGGTTTCAAAATAATAAATCCATGCATGTGGTTTTGTGATCAATCCATATGATACTGAGCGCATTTCCCACATTAATCAATACAAAAGTACCTGCAGCTTTCAGTTCTTGAAATCAAGGCTGAACACTTTCTTCTTTGCCGCTGACTTTTATTCAATCAAATTTGAGACTTTTAATTTGATTTTTTTCAGCGTGACCGCAATGGATGATGGGATATATTGCTTTGGTTAGTGACCATCGTTGTACACTACTTTCCGTGATGCATTGTGGGATACTTTGAGTGCACTATATAGGGTGTAAATAATCCTCACTAAGGTTTCAGACAGCACTACAAAATGGCGTCCTTACTATGTAGTGCCCTATATAGTGAGTAGGGAGCGATTTTGAACACAGGGCCTGTGAATTGTCTTATGAACACGGAATTGCACAATCCGGTGTGACTGAGGAAGGTGACAAGTTTTATGCTTCATCTAATTTAGGTGATTTAAAAACTATAATATTATTTGGCAGTGGGCACAGAGGAAAGTATAAAGTTTGTCAGTATGTTTATCAGACTTGTATGATAAAAAACTCGTGAAGATATTTCTCTCAATAAATGACCTCATTTTAACCTGTCGAGCTTCGCCAGCGAAGCTCTCGACCCCAAAGTACAACCAAATCTACTTACACATAATGCCATGAAATAATAGATGTGTGCCATAAAGATCTATTACAAGTATTGATCTATATTTATTCAACGTGTCCTGAAGTTACTTGACTGGGAATCTCGACCCACAGAACGCTGCTTGTTTACTTGCACTCGACAACCCGGAATCAACGACTGTACGCCACTTCCGGCTGGCAATGGCTGCTCCCCGTGGTTCTGCCTCAGTGGGTAATTCACAATAGAAATGTCCACAAAAGTGCTTTTACAGTGTTTTTTTGACTGAATGTGCACGTCTGTTGTCTATAAGTAGTGCATAAAGCACGATTAATGTCGAAAGCATGACCAGTACTGGTATACTTTAACAGTCCAGAAAGTGAAGGTCATCAGAAGGAAGTGTTATGGCACATAGGGTCAAACTCCAGGCCCACAGCCTCGTTTCATTCAGCTCACATGAATTTGGAAACGATAAAACTGAAACACCCTGTAGAACACGACTGCTTAACATTTTCACACTACCCAGAATTCACAGCAGATCTGTAGTGGAGCCATCTGAAGGTAGTTACAGTAAACCGCTGTATATACATACGTGCACTCCAGTTTCTATCACGGCTGGATTGACCACGGTCTGAAATGCAGGTTAAAATAAACGCCTGGATTTGACACAGGATCTGAGTTTAACACCCCGACTGTATTCATATTGCAGTGGTTTGATTTGCTGCCTTTACAAAATAAAAATAAAATGTTTTCATCAGTCTGGTCCTGTGAATCCTGTATTGGGATATGAATCGTATCGTGGCTTTAGTGTACTCTCATATACAACTGCATTTTTAATTTTATAAGAACATCATTTTACTAACAATGAACAGAATCTGGCATTTTTTCAAGTGGTGCCTGATAATGTTGAATTAATTGTATAAATTTTAGTTAAGTTATTCATTATTCTTCTCATATATGAAAGCCCTAAATTCTGGCATGATAATACACAGACAATTGAGTGCCAATGGTGTGAAAGCAAGCGCCAAAGGCGTGAAGCGAAACTAGGGGGGTGCGGGGGCATGCTCCCCCGGAAAATGTTTTGAAAATAGATGGTCTCACGTGTATTTTCAGGGTCTGAGAGGTTTTAGATACATGATTATAGGATAGATTTTACCAGTGTTTCAATGATTTCTGACCTAAATAGTATTAATGTAAACACATTTGAAATTTCACCTTAAAGTTCAACATGCAAGTTAAACTGTTTTGTTATAGATTACTGAGGTATACGATAGATTTGAAAATCTACGGGGATCCCTTAATTACCTATGATCAAGTAGTGTTGTAACAAAAATGTGCATGAAAATATGAGCAGTGGTTTGCTCCATCTTATGCAATCCAGTGAAGAGAATCAATCATCATGACCTCCTGCTGATCACAAAGGGATCTGAACCTAAGACCTGCCAACTTAAAATAAGTTGCTGTATTACTATAACTGTAATTATATATTATATATATAATTATATTATATATAATTTTAAGTACTCGTGACTCACTCTTTACTCTGAAGCATTTACTGAAAGAACTGTTGTGTCACTAAAGACTAAGAAACTACTGTATAATATAAACTGTGTAGTAGAACGATAGTTTCTTTCATATATATTAATTAAAATAGCTGCTAATGACAGTGTAGCACAGCCTTTAACTGGAACTTTCACTATGAGAATTATGGGATGTTACCTGCGGACAGATGAGGGGTTCCCAGTGTTAAATCGCAAAGGATGACGCATAGACCGATCACTCTTCATGGAGACACAGCTGGGTTCTGGTGAGTCTGATCTCTTCATCTGGAGTTCACTGTACAACATTACAGACAGTCCTTTATATACACCATTTACACTGGTTATTCATTAGTTTTAGTTGTTTTAATTATTTTGCTTGCCATCACTATGACTTTTATTGTCACATCCAGATGCACTTTCTGCCTTATCCTGTATGTGACACTGTGAAACACTGAACTGTGCAGTTATTGATATTAATTACTCTAAAATGTTTAGTGAAAGTATTGTAGCAGCATTAGGACCTAATTAAAGTATCACACACTGATAAATATCAAAATGCTGATGATGATCTGGGCTGGATAAAGGAATGTGGAACAACGGCTTTCACTCTGCAGTGACTAAGTATGAGAATTATGGGATGTTACCTGGGTAAAGATGAAGAGATTCTATTTTTAAATAGCAAAGGAAGATCCATAGACGCATCACTCTTCATGGAGACACAGCTGGGTTCTGGTGAGTCTGATCTCTTCATCTGGAGTTTACTGTACAACATTATAGAGGAGGCATGAGACAGAATTTCATTTTCTAAAATATCACAATACAAAGTACTGGGAGAGATTAATTTGCTGCTCATATCATGTATTGTGATATTTCTGTTTAATATTCTTTATGAGCTCTACCTCTTCTTACACACTAGGTGGCAGCACCAGAGGTCGCAGCCCACAGAGCACAGAGTTATAGAGTGGAAACCTAACTGCCTCAAAGCACGCTGACTGAACAGTCCAGAAAGTGAAGGTAATCAGAAGGAAGTGTTATGGCACATGGGGTCAAACTCCAGGCCCACAGCCTCGTTTCATTCGGCCCGCATGAACTTGGAAACAATAAAACTGAAACAGCCTGTAGAACAGGACTGCTTAAAGTGCACATCACGGGTAAATTCAAGAGCAAGATCAATGTAATTCTCCTATTTTATATTAAACTTTGGTCAAATATCTGTCGCATTCTGCATTTTGTGCAATTTTTTTACCTTGCGCAATACCAGAAAAATTCAGTTGAAATCAAGCCATTTGAGGCGAATTGGTCCGCCTCTGAAAAAACTCGGCATTTGGATTTCCCGGCAAACATTGATTTTCATGACGTCGCGTGCGGGACGCCTCCCTCTGAATCCTACGTCAGCGCTGGTTTGTTTATGAGAAAACAACCTGGTGGTTTTCTGCAAATTTCTTCAACGTTATCGCATAATTATTAAAATGGTTAACAGATGTATCGTAGGAGGGTGTTGCAACACCAATCATGATGGGATTAGTACTCATCATTTCCCAAAAGACCGGACAATGAGAGAGCTTGGTCTACACAGGCTGTGCATGTTAGGGTTTTGCTAGGATTCGAACCTGGTTCGTTGGTGTGATGATCCAGCAAACCCCCACTAGGCCACCAGGGGAATGACTCAAATGCAGAGGCGTGAGGCGGAAGTAGAAAAAGGAACAAAAGGTTTATTTATACTATGAACACTATATACAATCCAGGGCAAAACAAAAAAAACAAAAACAAAGAGTATAATTCAAAAAGAAAAAGGCAAAAATGCAAAAGCTCAGAAGATCCACAAAACACAGTACAAAGGAAACTGGAGATAAACATAACAGCACAAAGACTCCGTGACAAGAGGACTGAACTCAGGGGTATAAATACACAAACTAATTAAGGACACAGGTGAAGATAATCAGGACAAACAGGCAATTAACAAAAAACACAAAACACAGGAACAGTGGCGGCCTCTAGAGGCCAAAATAAACATGACACGAAAAAGAAATAACAGCGGCCTCTAGAGGCCAAAACAGTCCTAGTCCTAAAAGGACCCCCTCCTCTAGGAGCGTCTCCTGACGTTCCCAGGGCGATCCGGATGGGCCGAATGGAAGTCCCGACACAGTTCTTTATCTAGGACATCCCGAGCAGGAACCCAGCAGCGCTCCTCAGGACCATAGCCCACCCAGTCCACCAGATATTGCAAGCCGCCGCGGACCCGGCGGGAGTCAAGCAGGCGATTCACAGTGAACACAGTCTGCCCCTGGAAGATGCGGGGGGGTGGGGGGTTCCTAGGGGCAGGGGCATACGTAGACGTCAGTACGGGCCGCAACAGGGAAACATGGAAAGTGGGGTTGATCCTCAGAGTCCGGGGCAACTGGAGCCGGTAGGAGACAGGGTTCACCCTGCGCACCACCTTGAAGGGGCCAATGTAGCGAGGAGCAAGCTTGCGGTTCTCCACCCGCAGCGGAAGGTCCTTAGTGGACAGCCAAACCCACTGCCCAGGGCGGAAAGTGTGTGCAGGTCTTCTATGGCGGTTGGCCTGAGTCTGGTTGATTCTGGAGGTCTGTATGAGGGTCTTCCTGACCTTGCTCCAGGTCTTGCGACACCGTCTCACATATTGGTTGACCGAGGGCACCCCCGCGTCCTCCTCCTGGTCCGGGAACAGAGGTGGCTGGAACCCGAATTGGCACTGGAATGGCGACAGCTTGGTGGCCGATGACTGCAGGGTGTTGTGGGCGTACTCTGCCCATGGCAGCCAGGTGCTCCATGATGTCGGGTTATCCATAGCCAGGCCTCGCAGGGTGGTTTCCAGGTCCTGGTTGAGCCTCTCCGTCTGACCATTGGACTGTGGGTGAAACCCAGAGGAGAGGCTGGCAGTGGCTCCGATGACCTTGCAGAACCCATGCCACACTCGGGAGGAGAACTGGGGCCCTCGGTCTGAGACGATGTCCTGTGGAAGACCAAAGACTCGGAAGACATGATTAAATATAAGTTTCGCTGTTTCAAGAGCAGAGGGGAGTTTGCACAGAGGTATGAAGCGGCAGGCCTTGGAGAATCTGTCAACAATGACCAAAATGACCATGTTACCTTGTGACTCAGGGAGACCCGTGATGAAGTCGACTGCCACGTGGGACCAGGGACGCCGGGGAATGGTCAGAGGATGCAGGAGACCCTGGGGACGCTGTCGTGGGTTCTTGGTTCTGGTGCAAACCTCACAGGACAGGACAAATGACCTTACTTCCTGCTCCATGTTAGGCCACCAGAAGCGTCTTTTCAGGAAGTCCAGGGTCCTCCGAGCTCCCGGGTGGGCGGTGAGAGGGGAAGAGTGACCCCACTGGAGAACCTTGGCCCGGGCTTGATGTGGGATGTACAAGAGGCCCGGTGGCCCCGTCCCAGGACCGGGGTCCTGGCGTTGGGCTCGTCGAACAGCCTCCTCAATACCCCAGCGGACAGGGGCCACAATCCGGGACACCGGGATAATAGGCCCAACTTCATTCTCCCTGTTAGTGGCAGAGAACAGCCTGGACAGTGCGTCAGGTTTGGTGTTCTTGGAGCCGGGACGGTACGAGAGGGTGAAGTCAAACCGACTGAAAAACAGGGCCCACCTAGCCTGTCGAGGGTTCAGTCTCTTGGCTTGCTGGAGGTACTCCAGGTTCTTGTGGTCAGTCCAAACCAGGAATGGATGTTGCGCTCCCTCCAGCCAGTGCCTCCACTCCTCAAGGGCCAGTTTGACCGCTAACAGTTCTCGATCCCCCACATCGTACCGGGACTCCGCAGGACTCAGGCGGTGGGAGAAGTAAGCGCAGGGGTGCAGCTTTCCTTCCGAACGTTGAGAGAGTACCGCGCCGACACCACTGTCCGAGGCGTCCACCTCCACGATGAATGGTTGGGAGGTGTCCGGGAGGACCAGAATGGGTGCCGTGCAGAAGCGGGCCTTGAGGTCTTTGAACGCCTTTTCTGCCTGAGGAGACCAGCCATAAGATCCACCTGTCCCTTTGGTGAGGTCTGACATGGGTGCTGCCACAGAACTGAAGTTCCTGATGAACTTGCGGTAGAAGTTAGCGAATCCTAAGAACCGCTGAACCTCCTTAACGGACTTGGGAGTAGGCCAGTCCCGGACGGCCAGGGTCTTGGCAGGGTCCATTTGGAGTTGGCCTGTCCGTACAATAAATCCCAGAAAGGAGACCTCGGGAACATGAAATTCGCATTTCTGGGCCTTGGCGAACAGATTGTTCTGTAGCAGCCTCTGGAGAACCTGGCGGACATGGTGGCGGTGCTCCTGCATGGTCTTGGAAAAGATAAGGATGTCAATGAGGTAGACAAAGACGTACAGGTTAATCATGTCCCTTAAGACGTCGTTGATTAGGGCCTGAAAAACAGCTGGTGCGTTGGTGAGTCCGAAGGGCATCACCTGGTATTCGTAGTGCCCAGACGGGGTGTTAAAGGCAGTCTTCCACTCGTCTCCCTGTCGGATACGGATGAGATGGTATGCGTTCCGTAGGTCCAACTTGGTGAAGACGGTGGCGCCTTGGAGCAGGTCGAAAGCAGTGGACATCAGCGGAAGGGGATATCGGTTGCGCACAGTGATCTTGTTCAGGCCCCTGTAGTCAATACATGGTCGAAGCCCCCCATCCTTCTTGCCGACAAAGAAGAAGCCGGCACCAGCAGGTGAGGTGGAGGGTCGAATGAACCCAGAGACCAGGGCGTCTTTGAGGTATTCCTCCATAGCCTTGCGTTCTGGCTGAGAGAGGGAAAACAGTCTGCCACGAGGAGGGGTAGTCCCAGGGAGCAAGTCGATGGCACAGTCGTAGGCCCGGTGCGGAGGAAGAACGGCGGCCCTGCTCTTGCTGAAAACTTCCTTGAGATCCCAGTACTCTGTGGGAACTTGAGATAACTCGGTGAGATCAGGGGGCTCGGCAGGAGACACAGGAGAGCTAGAGAGCAGACAAGAGGCATGGCATGCAGGGCCCCATTCCACAACCTGGCTTGTTACCCAGTCTATGCGAGGGTTGTGGCGAATAAGCCAAGGAAGGCCTAGAATAACTGGGAACTCAGGTGAAGGAATCAGGTGCAGGGATATTTCTTCCTTGTGACCTTGAGACTGGAGGAAGACTGGAGAAGTAACTTGGGTGACTCTTCCATCACCTAACGCTTGGCCATCGAGGGCAGACACAGACAGAGGGACTTCAAGAGGTGCAGTAGGTATATTGATGCTTTGGGCGAAGTGAATATCCATAAAGTTCCCAGCCGCCCCTGAGTCTATCAAAGCTTGACAAGAGTGGACAGACTCACCCCAGGAGATGGAGACCGGGATGTAGATTCCTTGACCAGGGAGTCCGGGAGAGAGGGTAGGCCCCGTCACAACCCTCCCTCGGCTGGACGGGGCGGTCCTTTTACCAAGAGTTCGGGACATGATGCTCGGAAGTGACCAGGCTTGCCACAGTAGATGCAGCACTTGTCCCTCCTTCTGCGCTCCCTCTCAGATGCGGAGAGGCGAGTACGACCCACTTGCATGGGTTCTGGACAGTCACTGAAGGAGGTAGATGGTCTCCAGGTAGAGGTAGGGAGGCTGGGGGGGCTCAAGGCTTGGTGGCGTTCTCTCATCCTGTTGTCCAGACGAATAGCATGTGAGATGAGGGTTTCAAGGTCACTTGGGCATCCAATAGAGGCCAGACCGTCCTTGATGGGGTCAGACAGACCATGGTGGAAGGCTGACACCAGGGCAGTCTCGTTCCATCCACTTACTGCTGCGAGTGTTCGGAACGAGATGGCATAATCTGCGACGCTTCCTCCTTGCCGGATGGACATGAGCTTTCGGGCTGCGTCGGTACTGATGTCTGCCTGATCGAAGACCCGAATCATCTCTTCAGAAAACAGCTGGAAATCAAAGCACTCAGGTCCCTGTCTTTGCCAGATAGCAGTAGCCCAGGCTCGCGCCTTACCAGCTAATAAGGTGATCACAAAGGCAATCTTGCGGCGATCCGTAGTGTAGGTGGTAGGCTGAAGCTCAAAGGTGAGTTGACACTGGGTAAGGAACTCTCGGCACTCACTGTGCTTGTCGTCATACCTCTGTGGTGCAGGAAGGCTGGGTTCGCGAGGTGAAGAAGGCAGCATGGCAGGAGGCACTGGAGCAGGAGTGGAAGCTGGATCAGGAGCAGGAGATGCAGGCAGAGATGTCAGCTGTGCCAGGGTTTTCCCAATTTGCTGAAGCAGTTCCTCGTGGCGAGCAAGGGCCTCACGTTGGCTGGTGAGCGTACGTCCATGAGCGTCCATGGTCGCTCCGAAGCGTGTCAAAGCTGCCATAATTCCCTGAAGGTTGGCCGGGTAGACAGTTGAAGCAGCCTCTGCTGAGTCGGTCATGACGGAGTCTTTCTGTTAGGGTTTTGCTGGGATTCGAACCTGGTTCGTTGGTGTGATGATCCAGCAAACCCCCACTAGGCCACCAGGGGAATGACTCAAATGCAGAGGCGTGAGGCGGAAGTAGAAAAAGTAACAAAAGGTTTATTTATACTATGAACACTATATACAATCCAGGGCAAAACAAAAAAAAAACAAAAACAAAGAGTATAATTCAAAAAGAAAAAGGCAAAAATGCAAAAGCTCAGAAGATCCACAAAACACAGTACAAAGGAAACTGGAGATAAACATAACAGCACAAAGACTCCGTGACAAGAGGACTGAACTCAGGGGTATAAATACACAAACTAATTAAGGACACAGGTGAAGATAATCAGGACAAACAGGCAATTAACAAAAAACACAAAACACAGGAACAGTGGCGGCCTCTAGAGGCCAAAATAAACATGACACGAAAAAGAAATAACAGCGGCCTCTAGAGGCCAAAACAGTCCTAGTCCTAACAGTGCACTGAAACCGTGCAAAAGCTCGCGCAGCCTGCTGGCGCTTCCGCAGGTACAGAGATGCCAACCTTTCAATAAACAGATCTGTAGTCCGGGGCTGAAGAATCTGTAGTTTTCAGTTGCAAACTGCATGCATATATATGCACACAATACGATATATTGTACTCAGGGATTAAAGCAAAAAAAAAATCCTGAGCCTGAACTTTTTAGACTCATGCAAGTGACTCTATTCACCATATGGCTGGTCAGTTGGAAGAGTTGGCACACAATATAGGCATATTATATGTGTGTGTGTGTGTGTGTGTGTGTGTGTGTGTGTGTGTGAGAGAGAGGGGACTGATGTTGCAGGCTGTTGCTGGTCCGGTCATGTTTGCTGTTGGTTATGTTTAATGTGATGATTACTGTGCGGGATTAGGGCTGCCCAAATAGTGTGCAAAAATAAGCTAATAATAGTGGTGCTCCCCTGGTGGATTTCATAAGCCCCCCTTAAGACTGAGATCTCGCGATGCACGGGCGCAGATAGAGGGTGGGAACGGGTGGGATTCGCAGGGGCGCAGATAGGATTTTTGAACTGGGGGGGACTGAGCTGTCAGCAAATGATTCCATTTTGTGTGTATATATATATATATATATACACACATATATGTACTACCGTTCAAAAGTTTGGGGTCACTTTGAAATGTCCTTATTTTTGAAAGAAAAGCACTGTTCTTTTCAATGAAGATCACTTTAAACTAATCAGAAATCCACTCTATACATTGCTAATGTGGTAAATGACTATTCTAGCTGCAAATGTGTGGTTTTTGGTGCAATATCTCCATAGGTGTATAGAGGCCCATTTCCAGCAACTCTCACTCCAGTGTTCTAATGGTACAGTGTGTTTGCTCATTGCCTCAGAAGGCTAATGGATGATTAGAAAACCCTTGTACAATCATGTTAGCACAGCTGAAAACAGTTTAGCTCTTTAGAGAAGCTATAAAACTGACCTTCCTTTGAGCAGATTGAGTTTCTGGAGCATCTGGGCTCGATTAAATGCTCAAAATGGCCAGAAAAATGTCTTGACTATATTTTCTATTCATTTTACAACTTATGGTGGTAAATAAAAGTGTGACTTTTCATGGAAAACACTAAATTGTCTGGGTGACCCCAAACTTTTGAACGGTAGTGTGTATACATGTTATTTCACCTCCCTCACTGCCATCACCAGGAACTACCTGCAGGCCAGGACAATGATAACATTTTAACATAGCCTATGGAAATCCAAAGTTTACACATTATCATCACGCACAGAAATTGCAAAACTAGTTTTAAAACCGCTAAGTTCCAACTGTTAAACATAGCGAGAGGCTGGGCTACGTGTGTGTGTGTGTAAAGTGTAAACCAGTGCATCCTGACTTTCTAACTATGCCTGTGTGTTGCGTGAGCGGCAGTCAGTCAACAACTCTTCGCAAAGTTTCCTTATGAAACAATATGCTCGCTGAAATTATGGCAGGGAACGCCAGATTAAACATTAAAACTGCCTTCTGAGCACTATCTACAGGCTACCACCGAAAGAAGGAGGCTACCAGAAAGGCATCTCTACTCCGTACGATTTTACTTTCACTACGACATTACTTTGAACAGACTATCAAAAAATTGCAAGGTGATATGATAAAGTAAGGCACAGTTTACTTACAGTCGTTTTTTTTTTTTTTAAACGATGCAATCGTTTTCTGCCTTTTGGCACCCTTCATCATGCCGTGTTGGGGTCCTGAACTAGGAGGAGCTGTCCCCGATATGCCTGTCAAACTTGTGGGTAACCATAGCAACCAAGCTCGAGCTCGCAACCCGTGCAGTCTGCGCAGTTGCAACTATGTATGTACTGCTGTGCACCTCAATAAACCGAATGGTAATTAGTCTTTTGATTTTTCCATGAGGTTTGCCTTATGCAAAGAAAGACAGCATAGACGTTTTTTCCTCCCTATAAGTGGGGGGGACCGAACGAGGTGAATTTAAATCTGGGTGGGACGAATCCCCCCCCGTCCCCCCCTCTATCTGCGCCCGTGGGTATTAGTCCCACCCAGATTTAAATTCACCTCGTTCGGTCCCCCCCCACTTATAGGGAGGAAAAAACATCTATGCTGTCTTTCTTTGCATAAGGCAAACCTCACGGAAAAATCAAAAGACTAATTACCATTCGGTTTATTGAGGTGCACAGCAGTACATACATAGTTGCAATAACTCACATAAAACAAAACAAAGACTGATATTCGGTTGGTTGAGCTGCGCAGACTGCACAGGTTGCGAGCTCAAGCTTGGTTGCTATGGTTACCCACAACAAGTTTGACAGGCATATCCATAGACATCCTATTAGACGGAGCATTCAACGTAAATTCTAAAAGCGCTGACGAGACGCGGGGCCGCCATCTTGGAGTGGTGATACGCTGCACTCAGTGTAATGCTCTGGCTCGCATTTTTTTGTCATACATGTAGCTATGATAAAGGATAGCGGCGGGGTTAAAATTCATAGTTGGCTTCACGTTAATAGAATATCCTGATATTAAGTGAACAGACGTCGGAGATTGTTGAAGTTGAGGAAACGGTGATTAATATCCTACAAAAAATGTGTGAATACTAAATACATTAGATATAAACAGCTTAAGGTTTTTCTATCGGCTACAACCACCAATCTGTTGCAATGGACAGGGTAAATTCAGGTAAAGTGGGATACTTTTTTAAATAAAATGCGGTTTTAACAATCTAAATCCATTATAATGATTCAAATGTGTGTATTTTCTTTAAATAGATTAAGAACATATCAAAGGGGAAATTAATCTAGTCAGTGAATTTATAAGAGATGGCGAAGTGTAATCTTGTAGCATTTCCTCTGTTATTTACAGGTTACTTTAACCGACAAACTTTTTTTTTTTGAAACCGAGAAAAATTTGACAGGCTAGCGTAGGTTAACAGCCCTACCCCAACACAATCTAGACTGTACATTTATACCCGTTGGCGTTCACAATCATCATAATTTCTTCATTTATTTCGACTTTATCATATTTAATTTCATTCATGTCTATTATTGTCATACTCTTATGTATTAGACTAGTGCTACCTGATGACGATTTAGGTCTCTTAGCTCCTTCTCAGCTCTGGTAATATACTATTTAAAAAAAACAACAAATAGGACGGTAATGTTAAATCTTACTTGTGAAAAGTAATCCCCCTGCTTCTGTTTGAAACGGTTCGCTCGTTTGAGCAGGAGTACGCTGAGCACCAGCCTGGCATCTTGTCTCTTGTCTTCTTCTTCAGTCGTGTAGTGTGGTGCAGTAATAGACGTTACCTTGATATATATGAGTATCTCGCGCTTATCTCACCACTCCGAGATGGCGACCGTATTTCTCGCGTCAGAACAGCCAACGCTCCGTCTACGTAATAATAGGATGTCTATGGGCATATCGGGGACAGCTCCTAGTTCAAGACCCCGACACGCAGTGGCGATCCTAGAGTGATTTACTCCCCGGGCGAGACCCCCTGCTGGCGCCCCCCCATCCGTCTTGTTTTTTTTTTGGGGGGGGGACCCTTTTTTTTGGGAACCTTTTTTTTTTTTTTTCCGGCGCCCGGGCTCGTATACCCCCCCACCCCCCGCTGCCGGGATTGTGCATATTATGGGGCTATGACAAGCACACACACTGATGACGTCACCTGCGCAACTTTGGTATTGGGCTTCCCCATCCAAAATGTTCACCCGCCCGTCTTGTTTTTTTTTCGGGGTTTTTTTTTGGGGGGGGGGGGGGGGGGGACCGTTTTTTTTTTTCGCGCCCGCGCTCGTGCCGCCCCCCCCCGCGATGCCGCCCCGGGCAGCTGCCCGGTCGGACCGCCCCCAGGACCGTAGTTTAACACACACACACACACACACACACACACACACACACATTCAACCCACATGACATCCTGTCGCAGGCCTGGCGCTACGAGGGGGCGTTTGGGGGCGACGCCCCCTCAAGTCAACCACCCCGCCCCCTCAGTTGCGAGAGTTGGAAAAATAATAATAATAATAACAATGAAATACTGCAAAATAGTAGCCTAAACTATTCAATAATATCAAATATTTAACAAATAAACTAAATTACTTTTAAAACAAACTGAAATGGCAATTGTTCAAAGCAATTTGATAGGTTGAGGGTTGCGCGGGATATGTGGTTGCTAGGCTACATTATATTGTATATCGAGTCGATTGCATGGTGTCAATGCCATTCAAGACAGCTAGTCAAGTGCTTGGCTTAAAGATGGATAGACGAAAGTGGATTAAATCTAGTAAGCCTCCTCCAGAGGATCCGAGACATTGTTCACCAGCAGCACCACCAGACACAGCCTTGCAGACTTCTTCAGCAGAGCCATCTGAACCGTCTCTTCAGTCTACTAGCATATGCTTCCAGTCCCACACAGTATTTTATGTGAAGATATGGACTAATTATGGTGAGATAAAAGTGTATATTCGTATTGTTTAAATGAAGAGGTTGATCATTGACCCGTTGTGTAACTGTCATTTTGCGCTGTGTTGTTTACGCTCATGATGGAGTGCTATGTGGAGCTGTCTCCTGCCTGGCTCAGATCATTTGTTGGCTCAGTTTTGACAATGCAGGACAGGAGCTCATGGGCCTATACGTTCAAAAAAAAAAATACTCTTATTACTTGCTCTGTATACTCTTACTCTCTTACAGAGGTGTAGCCTAAATATATTGAAAATACACGAGCATGTGAAATAATACGAGCGCACCCATTATGCACGCTCAAAGGCACGTCCCATCCGGAGCGTTTTATTTATTTATTTTTTAACACCGCCCCCTCTGATAAACTGATCGCCCCCTGAATATTTTAATTCTGGCGCCGGGCCTGTCCTGTCGTGTCAGTGGTAAATAGCACATGAGAGCACCAGACATCACAGGTGTGCTCTATTCCTACTCTTTATTTATTAGTAGGCCTAAGCTAACGGTTGCAGGGATGAAGGAGTGATGGGTTTTTTTTTGTTTTTTTTTTTGTCTTAGCTGAGTAATGTCGCCGCCCTGAGGGCATCAGAGTATATTCCTCGCACAACACATGTTGGGGGTGAGGTTGGTTTGCTGGCAGCTTTGTCCCCCCCAGTTCAAAAAACGTATCTGCGCCCCTGTCGCGACGGGACTGATTGTTTTCAAGTTTACAGCATTAAGCATAGTTCATGCTTCATTAAAAAAAAAAAAGATTAGCCCTAAGGGATATGACTCCATTTCACACTCTTAAAACACGTGTTGAAAATAACACAACTTGCGTTGTTTTTTAACACATCTCTATGTCCAGATTGGGACAACAGAACTTTTGTTCATTTTATCACATTATGTGTGTTATTTGTGCAATTTTGGTGTTAAACATTTCTGAAATATAACACAACTCTTGTTGAAATTAAACTTGCACAAAAGATGTGTTGATTTCCAACACATTCGTTTTAAGAGTGCAGAAATTTAACAAAAATGAACATCATATGGCAAATCGTAGCCTACAATAAAACTGGCCTGAAAAAAACCACAAGCCTTTTAAATCACAGCTAGACAATGACTACTAGCTATGAGGCTACCCAGTCACATTTCGAAAAACAGAATTAGAAATAACAAAATCAAAGTGCTTTTAATGATATTGAAGTGCTTAGGCCTATTAGCCCTTGAAGGAAAGGCAGCTCAATCACTTTAGTCTGACTTCCGACCAGAAAAAAAAAAAAAAACAGTTATACAGGGCAAAAATGTAAACAAACTGTCAGCATATCTTCAACAACATACTCTGCCACAAGTCTCCTAAACTCCTGAGGCTGAAGGAGCATCTCAGAGCGGCAGAACGTTAATTTTGGCTGCTTTGTGATTTTATCGCCACTCTCATCCTCCGCTTGCTTCCTTGCTAACTTCGTTACTATGGCACCTCTGTAAATGCTGAGTTAAATTACTGGTGCTATTTCGGGAAGTGGACAGTTCTTTAGGTTTAGCACACAAAGTGCATTTGACTACGATGTTCTTCACATCCTTATTTTTCACAAACTTAAAAGTAATGGGCGTGTGCCCATCTGCAGAATGTGCTATCCGGCATTAGATCGGCTGCAGGTTCACTCCTCTCTCTCTCCTGTCTGACTAGCCTAAAGGAAAAGGAAGCGAAACATTTTGCGTGGACGTTTCACCTCTGCTGATCTCACGGTGATTTTGGCGAATTTGTAAGAAGGAAAAAAAAACACCACTTCATTCCAGGTTAAAAATGCATTGTAACGCGCGTTACTGACATTTGTACCGAGTAAAATATTACCAAATTTTTTTCTGTAATGCCTTACATTACCACGTTACTGCAAAAAGCAATGCATTACAGTAATTCGTTACTTTTGTAACGTGTTACTCCCAACACTGTGTATAAATATGGACAAAAGGATGTCACAGAGCTAAAAACAGTCAGTTGTGGTGTCTTATAATCATTAACTCATTGCTGTATTGATGCAGATGGAGTTGGGAACACAGGGGCCAGTCTGAGCTGCACACTCATCTATGTCCAGACATTCCTGTAACACACATTACCATGATAAGGGGCATGACCACATGCCTGCTACAGGCTGGTTGCTGCAACCTTTTATTTGTCCATTCATTATCGAAACCGTTTATCCATCAGGGTCGCAGGAAAGCTGGAGCCAATCCTAGCTGACTTCATGAAAATGAAATGGTGCAGTGAAAGATTTGAGGACCTGTTTGATCATTTGTATGAGTTTATTATGTATTTTATTCTCTTCAGGATCAGTTGTGAGACAATTGAAAGGAGAAGCGCTGAAGCTCTGGTCTCCGTGCTCAGCTCAGAAACCTCCAGTCTGAGAGAACTGCATCTGACTGTGAAGACACTGGATCTGACTGGGAATAAACTAGAAGACTCAGGAGTGAAGCGTCTCTGTGCTCTACGGGAGAATCCTCACTGTAAAGTGGAGACACTGGAGTAAGATCGTCTCTCTGAGAGTCACAATAACTCACTAAAGCAGCAGTTAATAGTTGTATACAGTGTTGTTTATCAATTAAAATTTTCTGTAAAAGTAAAATATTAGTCATGAAGTGATCATTTCTCCTCAGAATCACTTTTACTTGAAAGAAATAATTAAAATGTCTTTACAATTAAATATGTGAGCATTAAAAGTCCAGTCAAGCAGAGATAAATTCTACAAAACCTGACTCTTCACTAAAACCTTTAAATTATTGACTTTTTACTGAATCATTTGCACCTCGAGTAAACTTAATGTCAGTAACAGTGGGAATGTTTGAGTCATTATTAATAATAGCTTGTGATTGGTGAAGAGAATAGAGACAGTCCAACATGAGAGACATCATCTTCACAACCACTATTACACCAAGATGAAAATCTGTTGATGAAGTGTGTGTCATTGTGTCTATAAAAATGGGTGTCCGGTGATGGACAGGGTAAAGGACTATATAAGAGGGACACTGGATCAGGTATACAGCGAGCTACCCAGGCTGTCCGGTTAGAACAGGAATTAATGGATGTCCACTCACGAGAAACCGTGTAAACCGTGGTTTTACTAGAAAACAGAATAAATACAAATACAACAAGACATGAGCAATAATATACACACAAGCAATAATGTAAATAATAACAATGATATAAATACAAATACACATCGCATTAAATATATATTAACGCAAATGAATAATAATTATATACAATGTAATACAAATGTAAAACACACAAATGAATACTATATAAGTAAAACAATGTAAAGCCCAATGAATGCTATTTACACCCCATAATAAATAACACAACACACTAGATACTGACTATATACACGATATGTACCCAATATGTACAATGTGTACAATGTACACGGGGGATGAGGATAGCTGCCTACAGCAGCTATCATTACCAAGATGCGTGGTGCAACTGCTTACAGCGAGTCACACCCGCATGAAGACACAGAGTGTGTCGGCTGAATGAAGGGGAGCATGGCTCCTTTAAGCGCTGCCCCGCGCTGTATTGCGCATAGAAGGTTAGAATATGTGGCGCGGTTATGAACTGTACATACCACCACTACACTCCCAACACGGCAATAGCTAATAATGAAATGTGCTCCCGTAACAAACCATGGTCGAGAAAACAAGCGCTATCATTACATGGCTACTGAACAGAACAGAACAAACACGTAAGAAAATAGACAGACACAGGATGAGAGAATAAGAGAAGAAATACTCGCTAGCCTTACCGCCACATGTAACAGTTACAGATAACGAGTACACACATAACACAGTAGCTACGCAACAATAAACAACTTACATTCAAGGACGCACGGAATGCTCACACGGCACAAATGATGGACGTTGGATCCTGACACGTCCGCGATAGAAAGATAGAAAGCAAGAAAGAAATGAAACAGAGAGAGAAAGAGAGAAACGGATCCAAATATTCACTGATGAGAAGCAGGTGTTGCATGGAGTCCCCGTCTGATGTGTGCTGTGTTTTCTTCGATGTTTGTGCGCATCTTATATAGTCCACGCAGCACAGTGTGATGGACAGTGGCGCCAGGGTGTCTGAAGTTGGCGTGTGATGGACAGTGGCGCCAGGGTGTCTGAAGTTGGCATGTTGTAACATGCCCTGACAACTAACGAGTTGGGAGCCACTATGTCTGACAAGGGTGCCTGTTTACTACTTTTAAAGGTCAAAATAATTAAGACCTGGCACCGCAATTCTGAACAGCCGCCCCCAACTTTGTGGAACAAAGTTGTGTCCATGATGTCAGGCAGAGGTGTCCTGAGGGAGTGAAGGGAGTCTCACCAGGCGTGAGACTGGGCGTGTGTAGGTCCGGTCCTTGACCTGCACCTGTGCAGTACGTACCCTGCCATCTGCTCCAGGGGTGACAGCAGTGACCTTGCCCACAGGCCACAGGGCACGTGGGAGCTGAGGGTCGACAATCATCACGATGCTGTCAACGATGAGGTCCTCCCGGTCTCGTTGCCACTTGGAGCGGGTTTGAAGAGAGGGCAGGTAGTTCCTGATGAACTTAGCCCAGAATTGGTCCGCAAGGGCCTGGCACTGTCTCCACCTGCGCCTGCTCAGGATGTCGGAGTCGGTGTAGACCACTTGTGGTATGGAGGGGTCGTGCCGCCCCATCAGCAGCATGTTTGGAGTGATGGGATCTGGATCTGCGATGTCTGACGAGGTGTAACCCAAGGGCTTGGAGTTGATGATGCTTTCCACCTCGATCAGCACTGTCCTCAACACCTCCTCAGTGACTGTCTGTGCATCGAGTGTAGTGTGTAGGGCAGCTTTGATGGAACGGATCTCCCGTTCCCAGGAACCACCGAAGTGCGGAGCATGTGGAGGATTGAACTTGAAGTCAATCTGTTGACTGGCTAAGTGGGACTGTAGCTCTGGGCTGAGGGCTTTGAATGTCTCCTGCAGTTCAGACTGACCCCCTCTGAAATTGGTGCCTTGGTCGGAGAGCAGCTCATGTGGCTTCCCTCGGCGTGCGATGAAGCGCCGCAGGGCCATCAAGAAAGCATCAGTGTCCATGCTGGTGAGGAGGTCTAGATGCACTGCATGGATTGTCAGGCACTTGAAAACGATGCCCCACCGTTTCTCAGTGCGTCGGCCGATTTTGATGAGGTACGGCCCGAAACAATCCATTCCAGTGGAATAGAAGGCTGGCTTGTGCAAGCGCAGACTTGATGGTGGCAAGTCAGCCATTCTGGGGATCACTGGTGTGCCTCGCCACTTCTGACACTCTGGACAGCTGTGCTGATGTTTCTTGACAGCCGCTCTCCCACGCATGATCCAGTACCGCCGGCGCAGCTCAGCAAACACTCGCTCTGGTCCTGGGTGCGCCAGGTGGCTGTCGAAGTCTCGGATGATGAGCTGTGTGATGGGGTGCTGAGGGTCAAGCAGGATGGGGTGCAGAGTCTCCTCCTCAACCGTGTCACACCTGCGCAGACGACCTCCGACCCGGATCAGCTGTGTCTCAGCGTCGTACTCCGGGGACAATGTGAGGATCCTGCTGTCAGTGGAGACTGGCTTCCCCGCTGAGAGCAGGGTGAGGTCTTCGGGGAAGGAGTCACTCTGTGCCTTCCTGAGGAGTGCCAGTTCCGCTTGCCTGTAGTCCTCAGCTGTGATGGCGGATGTGGCCGCCCCGTGACGCGCTCTGACTGTGGCCTTCAGCAGCTCTGGATATTGACTGAAGGTCCCTGCATCAGGCAACGCAGGGTCAGAGGTCACGGTGATGTGGCCGCAGAACTGGGACTTCCGCAGCTCGGTGGCGTCCTGCAGCAGCTCCACTGATGGTGACGGTGCACTGATGAACAGGCACGCTGGGGTGGAAGACCGCTGCTTGACAGCCTTGGCGGGGCCTTGAAGTGTCCACCCAAGGCGTGTCTTCAGGGCAATGGGTCCACCTGGTGGGCCTATGTGCACAGGCTCGATGGGGATGAGGAGGTCTGGGTAGTCAGATCCAATGAGGAGCAGCGGACGGGCCTGAGTAACGGAGTGAAGAGGCAGCCCTCTGAGGTGGCGGTAGGTCCTTTGGAGGGCCTCAACTGGGTGTGAATGAGGGGACAGTCCCAGTTCGGGTGATGTGAAAGCCCGCTGTATCTTGTACCGCTGCTGCGGTTGACTGAGGGATGACACAGAGAAGGACACTGACCTCCCCGGCACCGTTCTGATGTCATGACGGATGGTGCGGAGGGCCAGATTCTCACTCTGTCCTTTGAGGCCAAGCTGCTGCGCTGCTTGGGGGAGGAGCATGGTGCGCTCTGACCCGTCATCGAGGATGGCGTAGGTCTCCATCTTCTTGCCCCCGTGATGAAGGAGCACCTTCACCATCTTCAGCAGCACACAACTACCTCTCCGTGCTGGGTCGAGGTAGTAGGTGGATGGCTGGCTGGGTGAAGACAGTGTCGCAGTCTCTGGCCTGCTTTGTGCATTCACCTCATGCAGTACCTCGAGGTGCAGGCGATTGCACTTCGGGCACCGTGCCTTGAGGTAGCACTGAGCTGCTTAATGGTCGCGTCCACACCTCCAGCACTTCTTCCCGGTCTTGATCCACTGGAGCCTTGGTTCCAGTGACATACTCTTGAACGCAGTGCACTGGTTGAAGTAGTGCTCCGTGCTGTTGCAGAAGGGGCAGTACTTCTTTGGAGGCTCCACCTTGGCGGGTGTACGTGGAGCTGACTTTGATGGCTGCTGAGCTGACTTGGCTGGGGGGTCTACCAGCAGGACCGTGGTGGAGCGTGTGGCTGCCGGCTGCTTGCCTCTGGTGCTCCGCTGCCGCTCTGCTTGGCTCGCTGTTGCCTTTGGCGGGTCGTTGGTCTCGTCCAGCTGCACACCAACCTCGTGCTGTAACCATGCGGCGAAGTCCAAGAGTGTGGGGACAGGCACACGGTCTGGGTCCATGTACCGCCTGAAGGCAGTACGCAGCTCGTGAGGCAGCTTGGGCAGCAACCGAGACACATGCGAACCACACCGTAGCTCAAGCTGTTCCTGGGTCCCCATCTTATCCAGCATCCCCACCAAGGACTGCACCTTCAGGGCGAAGTTCCTGAAGCCTCTCTGGTCACCGCTCCTGACAGGGGGCTCAGCCAGGACCTGGTTGATCTGCCTGAGTGCCAGTTTGCGGGGCTGCCCAAAGAGCTTTGTGAGGGCTGCCATCGTATCACTGTAGGGATAGCTGCTGTGGCAGTAAGCATCCGCTACCAGGACAGCATCCTCTAGCTTCAGGTGGTCCAGCAGGATCTGATATTTGAAGCGCTCTGTCGCGTCGGGTGGTAGGACGTTGTCGAGCGCCAGCTGCATCCTGTTGAACTGCCGTGGGTCGTCCTCGGTGAACGCTGGGATTCGCATCTTGGGCCCGCGGTAGGTCAGCTCCTGAGGGGGAAGAGATGTCAGTCGCTGTGGGACAGGTGACAGCCTGTGATGATCTGGTGCTACTGCCCTCTGACCGGCCGACACCGGTGATGACGTCCACTGTCTCTGAGCGGACGAAGGGCGCCGTGGGCTGAATGGCGCTGAGTACTGTGGGGTGGCAGGAAA
This sequence comes from Neoarius graeffei, assembly GCF_027579695.1. Classification (NCBI taxonomy): domain Eukaryota; kingdom Metazoa; phylum Chordata; class Actinopteri; order Siluriformes; family Ariidae; genus Neoarius; species Neoarius graeffei. Next base: position 17,608,394 of record NC_083590.1, on the reverse strand, counting down.
GGGTGAGGATGACGTGAATGAGTGACCCTGTGGCAGATTCATGCTCCTCAGGTGCTCTGTCAGCTCTGCCGTCAGTAGTGTTGGCAGATGGGGAGCTCCTCCGTGTGGCGGTGTGGACGTCGCTGCCTCAGCTCCTGCGATGTGTGGCCGAGGTAGAGGTGACGACTGCTCTGCCACCGGGGCGTGGCGATGTCCACTGGTTGAGTCAGCAGGGCTGTATGTTCTGTCATGCTGCAGTGGTGATGATGAGACTGCTGGGGGGGTTCCAGGCGTGACGGCTGGAACCTGGATGTCCCTCGCTGGAGTGCGTGGAGGTGATGCATAGTGTTGTTGTTGCAACAGGTACTGCACATCCCGCTGCAGCTGCCGATTGTCCTCCCGTATCTGCTGAAGGGCGAGGAGGATAGCTGCTGACGTGTCCAGGGGAGTCTGCCCAGCAGGGGGAGTGTGTGATGGCTCCCGGGGCCTGCTGTCTCCCACATGGGAAGAATCATCCTGGGTGTGTGCGCCGTCCTGTGGCAGCCGTCGCTGAGCCTGGGTCACCACGTAGTCATCCAGGTGCCTGGGGTGGTGGTGCTCACGGCGAGGACGGGCACTGCCATCATGAGTGGACATCCTGACTGTGTAGAACGCTGTATCCGGCTCGAAGGACCATATAAAAATGGGTGTCCGGTGATGGACAGGGTAAAGGACTATATAAGAGGGACACTGGATCAGGTATACAGCGAGCTACCCAGGCTGTCCGGTTAGAACAGGAATTAATGGATGTCCACTCACGAGAAACCGTGTAAACCGTGGTTTTACTAGAAAACAGAATAAATACAAATACAACAAGACATGAGCAATAATATACACACAAGCAATAATGTAAATAATAACAATGATATAAATACAAATACACATCGCATTAAATATATATTAACGCAAATGAATAATAATTATATACAATGTAATACAAATGTAAAACACACAAATGAATACTATATAAGTAAAACAATGTAAAGCCCAATGAATGCTATTTACACCCCATAATAAATAACACAACACACTAGATACTGACTATATACACGATATGTACCCAATATGTACAATGTGTACAATGTACACGGGGGATGAGGATAGCTGCCTACAGCAGCTATCATTACCAAGATGCGTGGTGCAACTGCTTACAGCGAGTCACACCCGCATGAAGACACAGAGTGTGTCGGCTGAATGAAGGGGAGCATGGCTCCTTTAAGCGCTGCCCCGCGCTGTATTGCGCATAGAAGGTTAGAATATGTGGCGCGGTTATGAACTGTACATACCACCACTACACTCCCAACACGGCAATAGCTAATAATGAAATGTGCTCCCGTAACAAACCATGGTCGAGAAAACAAGCGCTATCATTACATGGCTACTGAACAGAACAGAACAAACACGTAAGAAAATAGACAGACACAGGATGAGAGAATAAGAGAAGAAATACTCGCTAGCCTTACCGCCACATGTAACAGTTACAGATAACGAGTACACACATAACACAGTAGCTACGCAACAATAAACAACTTACATTCAAGGACGCACGGAATGCTCACACGGCACAAATGATGGACGTTGGATCCTGACACGTCCGCGATAGAAAGATAGAAAGCAAGAAAGAAATGAAACAGAGAGAGAAAGAGAGAAACGGATCCAAATATTCACTGATGAGAAGCAGGTGTTGCATGGAGTCCCCGTCTGATGTGTGCTGTGTTTTCTTCGATGTTTGTGCGCATCTTATATAGTCCACGCAGCACAGTGTGATGGACAGTGGCGCCAGGGTGTCTGAAGTTGGCATGTTGTAACATGCCCTGACAACTAACGAGTTGGGAGCCATTATGTCTGACAAGGGTGCCTGTTTACTACTTTTAAAGGTCAAAATAATTAAGACCTGGCACCGCAATTCTGAACAGTGTCTCTGCAGGTTGTGGGGTTGTGGTGTCTCAGATGAAGGCTGTGCTGCTCTGAGTTCAGCTCTGAGATCAAACCCCTCACACCTGAGACAACTGGATCTGTCCTTTAATAATCTGGGAGACTCAGGAGTGAAGCGTCTCTGTGCTGTACTGGAGAATCCTCACTGTAAACTGGAGACACTGGGGTAAGATCATCTCTCTGAGAGTCACATGACCTGCTCCTCAGTAAGACACATTCTCTAATAGTGAGACTGAAGCAGAGGTTTTAGGTTCATCATCAATGTCCTGAGGAGGAAGATTGTTTCTTTTCACTGCACACTGATGATTTGTCACAGAGTCTTTGGGTCAGATGGACGTATGTGAGAAGCTGCAGCACAAAACGGGACTTGATCCGACTGCAATGTGTCTGAAATCACTGTGAAATTTACTACAACACTGTAACTAATCACACAAACTGCACCTGAGACACAAACTAACTGCCCTCTGTGTGAGCTGCAGGGTTTAAAGCAGCAGCGACATGGTGGAAATGATCTCAGGAATATAGAGTTTAAAACTAAAATGAGACGTTAATGCCATAGAACTGATGCAGTAAAAAATAAATGGATAAAAATGGCTTTTAAATTAAAATAAAAAATGAAGAGAAAAGAACTTCCAATAAACTGAAAGCCACAATAACAATCCTTTTATTTAGAATTTTTCAAATAGAAGAAGAAATAATAATAATTTAAACTAGTAAATAATGTTCCAGTCCATCTCTGTCAGTGGTGATTTGCTTTAAGACGACACTGGAAGCCCGGCTTCCCCTCACATTTCATTAAAATGCAGCAATGAAACGTTTCCCAAAGTGTCTCTTTTATTCATCAGTCTTGGTGTCGTTGAATATTTTAGTGACTCAGATTGGTGGAGTATCTCACTGCAATATCGCGCTGTTTGTTCATTAAACTCACACTGTTTAGTGGTGAACAGTGCAGCCTGTGTGAAAAGCCCCTGACACAGAGCTAACAGACCCCCACTGAAGCCTCTGCATCTATTAGTGTCTGTTAGGTGTTTGTGTACTCGCTGTTTTAATGGGCAGAAAGATGAAAGCTCATTGGACAAGAGGATTTAACATCATTTTGAGCCCCTCCCAGACACACGGCTTCACTGGGAGGGAATGGAGTGTGGGCCAGTGTGTTTTACACAGAAGAAAAAAAAACATCTCAACATGAGAGAGAGAGAGAGAGAGAGAGAGAGAGAGAGAGAGAGTTGTAATGAATAGACGTTTTCTCTTCTGAAATTAAAATTATTTCACATACTTGGAAAAATTCACCAATTTTAAGACCCACAAAATGTTTCTTCATAAATAACAGGGGATTTAGAAAAAAAAATTCACTCCTTGTGTTTGCAAAAAAGTTTTTGAAGACTTTGACATTACCTGGTTTTCTTTAATAATAAAACATGGTCTAATCTTCATCCGAGTCAGAATCGTAGACAGACACATTCTGTCTAAAGAAAACAGTCACACTTGTTCTTGTCAGTCCTGAATAAACCATTGAAACATTCACACTCTGGGGTTTAAAAAGTGTGTGAACCTCTGAGCGAACGACTTCTCCAAGAGCTCATTAGAAAGCAAAGCAAAAACATCAAAGCAAATGTTGATGTTCATAAACTGAGGCAGTGAAGTGTGTGTCATTGTGTCTCTGCAGGTTGTGGGGTTGTGGTGTCTCACATGAAGGCTGTGCTGCTCTCGCTTCAGCTCTGAGATCAAACCCCTCACACCTGAGAGAACTGAGTGTGTTTGGGAATAAAATAGGAGACTCAGGAAAGAAGCTGCTCTCTGCTCTTAAGGATGATGAACGTTACAAACTATAGGAACTCTGGTAAGTAATAACCTTTTTAGGTGAATGTTGGGGGGAAAAAGAATAATAATTTAACGTCATTATCATTTTTCTTTAATTTCAATAAATGTCACATGACCAGGCCATGAAATGAAACCAGTTTTAGAAATTTTCACTGTGTTCTATTTAATCCGACTTTTTCCTCCCAGTTGTCTTTAAGGCTGTTTGTTGTTCAGTAAAATTGATTTAAAATTCATCTGAAAGCAGAAGATGGAGTCAGTCAGAGTCTCCAAAATGTCCCGTCTGAGTGCATGAGAGTGATTGTAAATGAGCACCTCGTCTCCTTGTGACACCCTGCTGTCTCTGACTTCATCCTGCTGCTTTTGTCTGAATAAGATGATCTCGGCTTTTCCCTGTTTCTGATCAGCAGCACACTTTCTTCTCAACTCTCCTCAAAACTCAGTAAAATGATCATCTTTAATGCCACACTGCCACAAATGTGATTTAAGGAGCCACTTTACTCACTCTGACACTCCTTCCTGCTCTCCACCTCCACACCGTGTCTTCTGTCGTTCCTGTAAAATTCACCTCGGCTTCTTCTTAAAGTCTGCACTTAAATCTACATGTAGAACAAGAGATCAAACCCACCGCAGTGTTAGTTACTGTTTAAAAAGCTCCAAAGCCTGTGATTGGATAAGAGCAGTGATGTGATGGGAAACATCTGCTCACTTTCCTGTTAGATCTTGTGGAAGTTCTTGTTTGTTGGAGCGCAATGTTAGAACACAGATATTATATTAGGCTGAATGAATAAATGTTGAATTAAATTATAAATAGGAGATAATAATGTTTCTCTTAGAGCAGAGATGATTACATGCTGTTGGTCATGAAGTACCACAGTCCAGTGTGTGGGGATTAATCCAGATGTTTTTCTTTCAGTTTCAGTTGGCGGTGTGTGTGTCCGTCCGAGATGAAGACTTTGGTGTTCCTGCATTTCCATGGGGAACAGACAACACATTCATAAACACGTCAGTCATTTAGTTCGAACAAATGAAAGAGACTTGGAGACATGGTCAGTGTGTGTTCATGGTGCACAGTGAATCAGACTGCACACAATTCTACACTGAATGTGGAACAACTTGTGATCTGCATGAAACTGCCTGGACCTCAGTCCCTTAAAAACCCTGAAAGAGCACGTGAAAAAGCACAGGGACTCGAGCTGAACCCAGTCAGTGGAAGAGGGAGCTGAAATGGACAGGAACACTTTTAGGACATTGGTGGGATTCTCACCTGACAGGATCAGCATTTGGGGAGTTAATCTGAGGAAGCCCCGAGGAGACTCACTACAAGGCACATTTATCTCTTTATCCTTTGGTTGGTATTTAATATACACTCACTGAGCACTTTATTAGGAACATCTGGATGGAACCGCCTTGTTGATGAGAGGGTTCACCAGAGAACGGCCAGACTGGTTTGAGCTGACAGAAAGGCTACAGTAACTCAGATAACCACTCTGTACAATTGTGGTGAGCAGAAAAGCATCTCAAAATGCACAACACACTGAACACTGAGGTGGATGACCACGTCGGGTTCCACTTCTGTCAGCCAAGTACAGAAAGCTGAGGCTGCAGTGGGCACAGGATCTCCACAACTGGACAGGTGAAGAGTGAAAAAACGTAGCCTGGTCTGATGAACCTCGATTTCTGCTGAGGCTCACAGATGGTGGCGTCAGAATTTGGCACCAACAGCATGAATTAGTGTTCCTAATAATGTGCTCTGTGACTGTAGATTAGTGTAGATTAGATATTTTTGTTACAGGGTCAGACCAAAGCTGTTCGTTTTTGTTCTCTTCTTAATTTTTTGTTCTCTAGATTTTGAAGTATTAAATATATAAATACAGTGTGATTATTTTCTGTTGTATAAAATTAGTTTCTGTAGTTAAACTGAATTTCTTTCACAAAAAAAGCCAACAGTTATTGAAAATAAATTTATTCGCAACACTTTGGTGTTAGTACTCAGATGAAAAAATGGATTTCCATCAAAGTCAAATCATGAAATTTTCAGCATCTGTGCAATTTCTGATTTATTGTAAGTGTAAATACTTTGTCGCTTGTCTTGTTCTGTAGTGGTTTGTGTTTGTCACTATTACTCAGCAATACTAAGGTTTTTAATGCGTCTTCATATAAATTCTGATTGGTTCCAAAGTCAGACTAAACACGTGTCTCAACGCTGGATTCAATCATGCAACTTTGGATAGATTTTCCTAAAAATATGCCACAGTATTTAGAAATCGGTGCAAAAATGAGATAATTAAACAGTTGGACCAGGGCATTAAAAATAAATGGTGGGACGAATGGCTAAAAGAAGTTGATAAAGATGTTCAGCCACAAGAAACATGGCGTCAGAAACTTATTGACAAGTCTGGAGTTGTGATTTGCCTTTTATGTAATGAGGAAAAGACCTACAGCCAGAACGGAAAGAAGGTACTTTTAAAGCATGCAAATGACGACCAGAATGATGAAAAAGCCGTTGGTCAGCAGGCACTCACACAGACGCTGGCAGGTCAGTAAACAGACGTAACTGAGTAATGAACCGATTATCACTCACACGCCATATTGACTGGCACAGTAGATTGGGTCGACCCCCTTCCTACACCCTTACACTGAAAAGCAGGAGCCTGGATTTTGGAGAAATTTTAAATCTGTTGACTGGTGAAATAATGTGTTGGATTTTACTGTTTACAGATTTAACAAAATGTTACATAAAACTGACTTCATAAACTTCCCTTTATTTGTAATAGTTCTAATGAAGTTATAATTTATATAATTTTTTGAATGAAAAATATGTGAATTTAGGGAAATAAAAAAATTAAAGATTATTTTTGGATATAAGCCATATGAACATCAAGCAAAAAAAAAAAAAAAAAAAAAAAAAAAAAAATTTTTAAATCTTACTTAAAATATAAAAAAATTCACTTATTCTGAAAAATTTGAGAAAATGTTGAATTTTAAGATTTACTTTGAAAAGTGCATTTTATTAAAATTACATTTAAAAAAAAGTTCCTGAATTTGCAAAATAAAATGTAAGTGCTAAAGTGGAACCCAGTTGACATAATTATACATGTACACTATGCATTTAAAGTACTAGTATTTTGTTTTTCATGATGTATAATAGTTTTTCCTTCTCAGAAAAAAGTGTAAGGCAGTGAATCCCAGGGCAACCTCCAACCCTGCCTCTGCTTTTTTTTTTTGGTTGTTTTTTTTTTTTTTTGGTTGTCTGGTGGAATAAAATTACAGCTGTAGACACTCTATATAATCAAATTAATGTGTTCCATTTTATTGACTCGAGCTTTAAGCAAGGGCGCAGATAGCACGGGGGACGGGGGGGACATGTCCCCCCCAGATTTATAGTGACCCCCATCTGTCCCACCCACCGTCCCTACGTAAGGCGCCACACATAGGTAGAAAAAGTGAGGATGAATGTTCCGTTAGTTAGACTAACTTACACTGCAGCACAAAGTTGAAATGGCAGCAGCAGCAGCCTTGTCTGTGATCAATCCACATTTTCCCCTTCTTGAATCGGTGTAGGCTGGAGCAGATCCTTGCAGAGTTGGGAAGGCAAGGTGTTCATTTTCCACGTAATTCTCGGTTAATAACACTGCACAGCTCATCCATTTGATAGCAGCGGTGTTTCTGCTGCGGTGCGTTCAGTTGTACTCGTAAGTTGGAAGTTTGAAGTCGGAAAAGCATTGAAATCCAGCATCTCCCAGCATAAACGTTGGGGTTTTTGTTTCATTAACTGGCCATTTTTTTCGAATTCCATGTTCCATGATGTCCCAGTTTTTAAACTGGGAAGCGCTCAGTTCTGAGGTTATGTTGCTCGGAGCTCCAAGTTCCGACTTCCAATGTAAATGTAACGCACCATCTCGACCCCGGGGTCCTAAGGGGAGCTGGGGACTTTGCCTGTCGCGGTAACCATAGTGATCATAAACAACTGTCTAATGACCGAGCTGGTGATCTTTCTGCCACATTAAGCCAGAGGGGGAAAATAAATCACAGCGTTTGTTTCAAGAACCAAAAGATGTAAATATCCTCTGCCTGTTGCCTTTCCCAGATGTGACAAATACTTGTTCTGTAATGTTGAGTAGCTAGTCTGATAATAATAAGAAGGAATTTGGACTTACCTGAAGTAGGCTAAATGTAAAATAACAGCATTTTAGGCTGTAGGTGAATATCTTTTAATGTTGTTATTTTTATGTATAATGTTATTTTAGTAAGCAGCAACTGTTAACTGAAATTATGAGATTCAAGATGTTAACATTGTCCTCCTGGCCTGCAGGCAATCCCTGGTGGGGTCAACAATGAAAAAACAAAAAACAATTAGCTACAGCGTTTTTTCAAAAACCGAGCAATGTTGACCAGGTAGGCCTTTGTCTACCAATGTTCATTCAGTTAGAAAACTCACAATTCGAATGTATATTGAAGCTTCAGTATACACACACACACACACACACACACACACACACACACACATTATATATATATATATGCATTTACACAAAATGGAATCATTTGCTGACAGCTCAGTCCCCCCCAGTTCAAAAATCCTATCTGCGCCCCTGGCTTTAAGACCTGTTTTAGAGCAGAAATGCTATCAGAAAATCCAGTGGAACATTTTCCTGTGGTGCATGTTCACATCATTCAGACTGATTTTAGGCCTGGCTGCTGAAAATTATAACAAAGTGTACCTTTTTAATATCTGCAAAATAAAACCTATTTCATCACAGGAATGCCATCAGAGAGCATCAAACAACATCCAGGTTTTTTTAATTTTCTGGGGGAGGCCCAGACCCCCCTTACAGGAAGGAGATACCCCCTCATGCCCCTTCCCCATGCTCTGCCCACTTTGGGTCACAGACCCAAAGCACTGCTACGCCCCTTTCCAGACAGAACATGAGTTCATGGGTCTCATCCACCAAGAAGTTCACCTCCACACACCAGGGATTACTAACCATCAGCTCCATACAAATATCACCACAACCTCACCCTTTAAAGCTGCAGTCAGTAGGATTGAGAAGACAGTGGACTTGGCTGGAAAATGTCAACGAGTGTAACTTCCAGGTCCCTCCCCCTCCACTGCGATACCAAAGTGATTTTTTTATTCATAGCATTTTCATCCTTTTAATCAGATTATCTACTTTTTTATCATCAAAAACCTAAACAGCTTTCAACTTGTATATCACAAGAGCAAGTGTAATTTGTTTTTCCCCCTTTAACCACAATATTGTCGTTGTTTTCTCAGTCCTAAAGATCTATTTATTTTCTTTGCAACCATGAGAATATTTCAATAATGAAACAAACTCATTCCAGCAGGATCTTGTTGAAGCTTCTGTCTGTATTACATACTGTATTATCTTGAAGAAATCACACATTGTTTTGAAATAAATTTGTGTCATGATGAAGGGTTTCTCTTGAAGGTATTTTCTAACAATAGCAGTAAATACCACAACTTATGCTTCAGTGTAACATCGCCATTATAATCAATAAATAAATACAGTGGAAACTCTTTATATCGAGGTCCTTGGGACCAGGGAATATCAGCAGTCAATAAACAATACAAAGCAAAGCAAACTGATTTCACTGGGACCAGAGAAAAAAGTTCATTATATTATTAGGTATTTCATTATATGGAGTTTCCACTGTATATAATCATGTACAGATATTTTCAGGCAGAATAAATACTATATTTGCATGTAGAAGGTTCCTTTATATAAAGTCTCCAAAGCATCAGAAATAAATAGAAAATTACACATTTCCAATTTCAGACACAAGAGGGCGCTTCACAAAATAAACTAGAGAACAATTAATGTGCAGTTTTTAAACTTGGCGATTTTGTGATTATTCACCATATTTTTATCTGCATTTGTGTAAAAAAACATACGAATTCAAGTAGTTTCCACCAAGTGGTTACAGAATTCAAAAACTAAACTCTTTGTGCTGATTGCATTGCGGTCTAGTAAAGCACTGATGAGAACATTTATCTGTGAGAGCACACACACACACACACCAAACCGATCCGACTGCCTGGGCACTTCACGAAGATATTTTCAGCACATTTCAAATAAAACACCACCAACCAGTAGCCTTAGCATCAGAAACAAGAAAAAATAACTCAATAACACTCCTCAAACACATGGAGCTCCTGATGTGATGTTATTCACCTTCACAGGAAGCGAGATGGAGCTGGGAAAGTTTTTACACCTTGACACCTTGTTTACTTTGCACAATGAATGTGCCTAGCCGCATACTCCCCCTTGTGGCGTAACGGAGGAACAACCTCTCCCAACGCATTCCATCTCCGTTTAAAGCACAGGAGCACAGATCGCCCTGTGAGCCACAACTACATGGAAGAACACAACTGTCTCAGCATCATCAACAAACAACAAGGGAGTACATATATTCTGTAAATATATACTAAATATCTATATTCTGAATATAACTTAGAAATGTAATAAATATACAATTATATTTTATTGTACAGAATTAGTATATTTCAGTGTTTTGTCTTATATGAAGGAATTGAGTAACATAATAGATCATAATAATGACTACAGCTACAGTTGTGTTCAGTGAATCAGTTCTCCTGAAGTCAAAGTGTTTCTTTTTCAGCTGAGACGCCGTTTTGTTGCTGTTGGGAGAAAATAATAATAAAAACTCCAACTCCAGGCAGAACCGGTGAGATTAATGAAGCCCAGCATGGAGTGCTGAGTAAAAGTGAGTGATGTGTTGGAGAGAAATGTGGTTGTATTTGACTGAGTTCGTGTAAAAACAGCAGTAAAACTGCGGAACTGAAATCACCTGAGAAGGTGTTTAATGGCTAAATACAGGTGCAATGTCCTGCATCAGTGACCAGTGTTTTCTCATAAAGAGTGTCTTTAGGCTGCTTTCTTCACACACACATGTTGTTTTCACTGCGTCTGTTGTGTAAATTCTATTTAAAAGTACTGACTGCAAAATCATCTGAAAAAAAAAAAAAAATATATATATATATATATATATATATATATATATATATATATATATATATATATATATATATATATATATTAGGGCGCATCAGTTGCCCTCACTTTCATAAAATCTGATGCATTTTTGTTTGGGTGTTCCTTTTCACCAATAAAGACATCCTGTAAAATTTTTTGACCATATTCAAAAGTCTAATGGTGCCACTATGAGGTTCATTTTTTGCCAAAAAACGCTTATTTTAAGTTTTCGCGTAAGGTTTGAATCACAATGTTGGACTCCATTTATTGATTTCTTGTCACCCAGAGATCATGTTAAGAACCTTTGCAAGGGATTGAGAAGCATTAATGTGATTCATAATACATTTGTATTGTTTAAAAGTAGTTGAACAATGATTCAATGAACAGCTAAAACTCAAACTGTGCTTGATAATATATTTAGAATATGTACTAAAAATGTGTATCTAAGATATTTGGTATACTCTATAAGGTGCCGTAATGTTTCATGAAAAGTGATCAAAATTTTGTCATAAACGTCATAAAATAGCAGCTTTTTTCCAAAACTTTGAGCTCCTGGTGCCACCATTAAACTTTTGAATTTTGTCAAAATATTTCACCCAGTGTGTTTTCTTACCAAAAGAAACATAAAAACAAAAATGCATCATGATCGGAGGAACTTTTCATTTTTAGGGGGCAACTGATGCACCCTAATATATATATATAAAATATATATATATATATATATATATATATATATATTTTTTTTTTTTTTTGTGTGTGTGTGTGTGTGTGTGTGTGTGTGTGTGGATGGAATTTTCCTACGTCTTGCAAGAACAATATCATGCAGAAGAGATTTTATCATTTTGATGTGCTAAGGGTTGGTGATTTTATCATTTTGATGTGCTGAAGGTTGGTTTTGTCTCATGACAAAGAGTTTTGCTGAGCTGTGGTGTGACCGGTTAGACCTGTCTGGGTTTTAGAAAACCTGTGTGGACATGGGACCCAAATAAATGTGATATTTTCCCTTGATTAACCACTGATCTCCTGCTTCTCAACACACCTAGTTTGTTTTGGATTGAGTGCAAATGTCTCCCTTTTTTAAACAGGCTGAGAATTGGACACAGCAATCTTAACAGTACCTTTAACATCATGGGAAAACATCCAATGAGTTTCTGCAATCAGGATTACACTCATGCAGCTCTAACCAGTGAACATTATAGTTATAGGGACTGTATGTATAAAAGACAGTATTCAGATCTTGACAGATGGAGCAAAGGATTTGCAAACAGATGCCACAGGTTCTGCAGTTGCTGTGTCCAGTTACCAGGTGGAAATTAGTCAGAGAACTTCTGATGGTCTGAGTGTATATAGGGTGAAATTGTTTCCCATAATGTTGGCATTAGAATGGACTGAACAGGTAAACTGCAGAAATATATTAATCTGTAATGATTCCGTGTCAGCACTTAGGAGCATGAGGTTCACCTAGAAGTCATCAAGATCTGCTTTATGAAATCTTGTTTACCAATTCAAGAATCGTAAATCAGGGGAAAATATCACATTCATTTGGGTCCCAGCACATTCAGGCATCCAGGGGAACAAGAGAGTGGACAAACTCACAAAAGAAGCAGTCAAAAAAGAAACTGTTGATGTGAGTATCAAATATTCAAAATCAATGGGAAAAGCATAGTGTGGAGAAAGGGAAATCAACAGTGGCAACAGCTAGAGGATAACGAGGAAAAAAGGGAGACATTTGCACTCAATCCAAAACAAACTAGGTATGTTGAGAAGCAGGAGATCAAACCAGAAAAAGCAAATAATAATAAGCAGGCTGAGGATTGGACACAGCAAGCTTAACAGTACCTTTAACATCATGGGAAAATATCCAATGAGTTTCTGCGATCAGTTCCATGAAGCTGAGACAGTTGAGTATAACATGCAAGAAATGTAGGTTTTAGAGGCAAGAAATGATGACAGAGCTACAGAAAATCGGACGGGTAGAGGACAGTATTAAAAATATGTCAAAGTATGGAGACACTGCTAAAGGGAGGAAATGGTTATTTATGTTTTTCGAACAACTGGACTGGAAAGGCGGCTTTAAAATGTAGTGATGATGATGTGGAAAAATCCCTGTAGATGGCAGTAATGCAGCATTGTGCATGCCAGGTGCTGTAAAACCTCAAAGAAGAAGATGATGATGGGCTCAGAGAGTTTTGAGTCACAGGTATATAATTTGTGGTTGACATTGGTGAATTACTTCCGGTTGCACTGTAAGATGGCCGCACCGACGAGAGCACCGAGACATCTCAGCAAATTAGTGTTTATTTACTTTTTAATGACTGGTTCTTTTTGCACATACAGTGATATCATGCATTCTAAGGCTAAGATAGCTAAGCGCTAGCTAGAATGATTTAGTTATCTGTCCAGAAAAATGACACGTCATGTAACCTTCCTCTATCTTGCAGTTGCACTCACTTGGCAGGCTTTCCTTTTCTTTTCCACTAGCAGGAGAGCCGAGTCAGAATGGGCAAACATGGTGGACTTGTTTTGGTTAAAAGTAAGTCAAACATGCCCCACGGTCATCATGTGATATTGTTGCTCACTTGCTTTGGCAATCTCCAGAATCGTAAAATGCGGGACACTTTATTTTGGCAAAACATTGACACACAAAATACACGTTTTGTGTGTGTGTGTGTGTGTGTGTGTGTGTGTGTGTGTACAGCAGCGCAACATCTTAAAACTCTAATAGCAATAGAAATAGAACATTTTACCCAGAATTCAACTTTGCAGTTAGAACCTTTAATTGATGTGGAATGTTTTAGGCTCCAGATTCTCTGTGTTCTTGACCATGCTGATACCAAACAAAATGAGGAAATGTAACCCAAGGAGCTGCTGACTTTGGGTTATTATTGGTTTGTTCCTGTGTCTTTCAGGGAGATCGTGACCTGGACTAGTGAATAGAGTAAAGTCTATGGCTCAGAAAACAAGATGCCATGTCTCAGCATTTTCAGCACAACTGACAAAATATATCACGGTCCATGTGATCCCAACTGACTTCAGACTGACTGAGTTCTGGATCAGACTTCATTCGAAAAAAAAAAAAATTTTATGCTGGGAAAGATAAAGTAGTTTTAGACTTAAAGTAGCTCTTCTATTAACTACAGATTATTTTATTCACCTCCTGGTTCAGCTTTTTGTTACTCAGGATTACACTCACTGATAGGAATGCAGATCTAACCAGTGAACATTATAGTTATAGGGACTGTATTTAGGCTGCTTTCTTCAGACACATGTTGTTTTCAGTGTCTGTTGTGTAAATTCCAACATTTCTGTTTAAGGGTACTGACTGCAAAGTCATCTGAATTTTTTTTTCTGCGTGTGTGTGTATGGAATTTTCCTATGTCTCGCAAGAACAATATCATGCGGAAGAGATTTGATCATTTTGATGTGCTGAAGCTCGTTTTTTTCTCATGACAAAGAGTTTTGCTGAAATGTAGTGTGACCGCTTAGACCGGTCTGAGGTTTAGAAAACCTGTGTGGACATGGAGTTACTCAGGATTACACTCACTGATAGGAATGCAGATCAGTGAACATTATAGTTATAGGGACTGTATGTATAAAGACAGTATTCAGATCTTGACAGATGGAGCAAAGGATTTGCAAACAGATGCCACAGGTTCTGCAGTTGCTGTGTCCAGTTACCAGGTGGAAATTAGTCAGAGAACTTCTGATGGTTTGAGTGTATGTAGGGTGAAATTGTTTGCCATAATGTTGGCATTAGAATGGACTGAACAGGTAAACTGCAGAAATATATTAATCTGTAATGATTCCGTGTCAGCACTTAGGAGCATGGGGTTCACCTAGAAGTCATCAAGATCTGCTTTATGAAATCTTGTTTACCAATTCAAGAATCATAAATCAGGGGAAAATATCACATTCATTTGAGTCCAAGCACATTCAGGCATCCAGGGGAACAAGAGAGTGGACAAACTCGCAAAAGAAGCAGTCAAAAAAGAAACTGTTGACATGAGTATCAAATATTCAAAATCAATGGGAAAAGCATAGTGTGGAGAAAGGGAAATCAACAGTGGCAACAGCTAGAGGATAACGAGGAAAAAAGGGAGACATTTGCACTCAATCCAAAACAAACTAGTTATGTTGAGAAGCAGGAGATCAAACCAGAAAAAGCAAATAATAATAAGCAGGCTGAGGATTGGACACAGCAAGCTTAACAGTACCTTTAACATCATGGGAAAACATCCAATGAGTTTCTGCGATCAGTTCCATGAAGCTGAGACAGTTGAGTATATCTTTATATCATGCAAGAAATTTAGGGTTTAGAGGCAAGAAATGATGACAGAGCTACAGAAAATCAGACGGGTAGAGGACAGTATTAAAAGTATGTCAAAGTATGGAGACACTGCTAAAGGGAGGAAATGGTTATTTATGTTTTTAAGAACAACTGGACTGGAAAGGCGGCTTTAAAATGTAGTGATGATGATGTGGAAAAATCCCTGTAGATGGCAGTAATGCAGCATTGTGGATGCCAACTGCCGTAAAACCTCAAAGAAGAAGAATATGACGACGATGATGACCTCAGAGAGTTTTGAGTCGCAGATATATAATTTGTGGTTGACATTGGTGAATTACTTCCGGTTGCACTGTAAAGGTGATGATACACGGGGCAACTTTTTGGGCAATGTTGCCGAGCAATGTTGCTGGCAACGGGCAACTAGGTGAGACACAGGGCAACTTTTCAGGGCAACTAACAATGGGCAACAACAGTTAGCAACGGCAGTTTACAGTTAGCTAAAAAAAATCGATGTCTTAATTTTTGCTGTGACCATTTAATCAAGCTGTCTGTTTTTTAGAGCTTTGGTGAGGTAAATTCCTCCATATAGAATATTAAAATAACTTACCGGTGTAAAAACAGATGAGGAGTCTCTCCATCTCTTCACTCCACTGACACTGAGCGGCCACCATATTTGTTTGAAATTTCTGATCCGAACCTCACCGGAGGTCACATGACTCGATACTCGCATTCTGATTGGCTTATCTCAAAAAGTTGCCAGAGATTATCAAAACCATTCAGAAAGAAACAATGTTGCCCAATCTCAATAGAAAAGAGTCAAAACGCAATTGCCCAGCAACATTGCTCGGCAACATTGCCCAAAAAGTTGCCCCGTGTATCATCACCATAAGATGGCCGCACCGACGAGAGCACCGAGACATCTCAGCAAATTAGTGTTTATTTACTTTTTATGACTGGTTCTTTTTGCACATACAGTGATATCATGCATTCTAAGGCTAAGATAGCTAAGCGCTAGCTAGAATGATTTAGTTATCTGTCCAGAAAAATGACATGTCATGTAACCTTCCTCTATCTTGCAGTTGCACTCACTTGGCAGGCTTTCCTTTTCTTTTCCACTAGCAGGAGAGCCGAGTCAGAATGGGCAAACATGGTGGACTTGTTTTGGTTAAAAGTAAGTCAAACATGCCCCACGGTTGTCATGTGATATTGTTGCTCACTTGCTTTGGCAATCTCCAGAATCGTAAAATGCGGGACACTTTTTATTTTGGCAAAACATTGACACACAAGATACACGTTTTGTGTGTGTGTGTGTGTGTGTGTGTGTGCGCGCGTGCGTGTGCAGCAGCAGCGCAACACCTCGAAACTCTTATAGCAATAGAAATAGAACATTTTACCCAGAATTCAACTTTGCAGTTAGAACCTTTAATTGATGTGGAATGTTTTAGGCTCCAGATTCTCTGTGTTCTTGGCCATGCTGATACCAAACAAAATGAGGAAATGTAACCCAAGGAGCTGCTGACTCTTGGTTATTATTGGTTTGTTCCTGTGTCTTTCAGGGAGACTGTGAGCTGGACTAGTGAATAGAGTAAAGTCTGGCTCAGAAAACAAGATGCCATGTCGAAGCATTTTCAGCACAACTGACAAAATATATCACGGTCCATGTGATCCCAACTGACTTCAGACTGACTGAGTTCTGGATCAGAATTTATTCAAAATAAAAAAAAACATTTAATGCTGGTAAAGAGAAAGTAGTTTTAGACTTAAAGTAGCCCTTCTATTAACTACAGATGATTTTAGTCGCCTCTTGGTTCAGCTTTATTAGTGAAGGCATCACAGCTGACCTGCTTGGACTTCAAACTGTGTCTCCTCCTTTCCAGCAGAAATCCTCCTCCCTGATTACTGAACTGTTCGCCTCATGTCCTGTCTGGACAGACACGTACACGTCTTCTGCTTCTGATGGGACATGATGCTGTTACATAACCATTAAAACTACTCTTACTGTGAATCCTCCTGCTTCTTAAGTTTGGAGTCTTTCAATTCATTAGATGTGAAAGATTTTTTTTCTACAATTTTAACAGCATGTTTGTTTTTTTCCTAATTTTTGGGAGTGTAATTCATTCACTCCAAGAAATCAGCATCTTCAGGAATCAGCAGTGAGTCCATGAGCTGTGTGTGCAGACACTAATATTCAAAAATGGAGAGCCGTGATCTGGACACAGATAATGAGACCCCACCCTCAGAAAAGCGGTAAGGTGCCATGTTCTAATATTTTACCTAGGACGTAATTTTGGGTAGGGACGCTAGGGACGTGTCCCTACCAATATTCAACCGCTACTGTGTAATCACGATCAATAAAACCGATGTCCTAACCTGAGCAATGATTATATGGCACACAAAGGGTTAAATGTATGACACTGCTAATAATCCCCCCTCTAACGTAGATATCATTGTCTGATTAGCTACCTGTTTCTCACTAACTTACATGGTTGGCTATCCCAGCTGTCACTCCATCTGCTGTAAAAGCAGCACACTTCCCACAGCAGCCGTGACTACCTGCCCATCAACCCCCCGTATCTCACACGTACACACCTGACCTACCCCACGCACCCCCCACTCTCCATCAACCTACAAATTGAGCTGGACTTCGATGTCCATGCATGCTTGCCCTACGACTCGCATGCTGACTTGAGTATCATGGATGACGGCCCCCCTCCCAAGAAATGAGACATTCGTTCATTCTTCTTCAAAGTCAAGAATGTAAGTGCAGGGTTTCCGTCGAGCTTTAAAAACTCAACAAAATCCTTTTGATGTATGGAAGCCCTTAATAAAAGTATTGCTGAGGCTCCTTAGGCAGGTTTAGCAATGTGACAGGACGCATCAGAGCTAGGCTACTGCATACTGTCTGCAGAGAAAAGGAATGCTGGAGCAATGTAACTTGGTGTTAGATAATATCCTTGATGAATGAATGTTAAATTTATAGACCTAATGGTTTTACAGAATGTAAGTAGTCAGATGTAGGCTACTGCATGGCCATGCAGATGTGCGACTTGCATTTCAGAATCAACAGCATGACAGCTGCTGAGTCTGCTGCTGAGTCTGCTGAGTTCACCGTTTTACAGAGACCTCTTTCTACTACTACTAGGCTAGGCTAGATACAACAAATCCATGGTCCTTTACTGCCACCTACAGACGAATATTGGTAACTGCAGCATGAACATAAAAGAAGTCACAAGCACATCTGCAGTGAAAATCATAACACACGTTATGAACACAGAAACAGGCAACAAAAAGACATAATATGGAAAATGGAGGGGCAACAAAAAGACAAAAATTGGGGGGTTATACTACAAATGCAATACCAATGTAATCATAATCATGCTATAATAGGCAATCACTAAATTATATATCCAAATATCATTTTAACTAAATTTGAGCTTAATTACAGAATAGAAAATGCCACCAGTAGCGCCTATTTATGAGTGTCTCAATAAGGCAGTCAGTGAATTTTGAGACCCCCCCCCCCCATGTCAAACAATACAGATATTGAATTTAAAAAATATATATATATTTAATGCTAATAATGAGAGGTTTGAGGGTTGAAGTGAGAGGTTTGCTTGATCAAGTTGAGTCCCTTGTCAGGCTGCTTTTAGTCATCCCAATTTCATCATCTGAAGCTGAAAGAAGTTTCAGTGCTCTTAGGAGACTGAAAACATGGCTAAGAACTACCATGACACAAGTAAGGCTGAACAATCTTGGTGTGTGCCATGTCCATCAGGGAAAACTGGACAATACTGACCTGACAGAAATCTGCCAGCAGTTTGTCTCTGTTACAGACAGGCACAGGCATGTGTTTGGTTCTTTCAAATAGGAGCTAATTTGCTTGTGTTTATGTTTGAGTATCAGTAACATTTACATTTCATTTATGTGTACTTACGTGTTTCAGTGTTCTTGATGTATGTTAATTGACAGTATGTTGCAATTTGCAGCCCTTAACATCCTGCATGAGTAAAGCTGAGAACTCTGAAGTTGCCTCCTTTACTTTCATTACATGACGTTACATTACATTTAGCGACTTACTGTTACTATTTTGGTACAAGGAGCAATGTTGGGTTAGGTGCCTTGCTCAAGGGCACATCAGTCATGGATGGAGATGTAGGGAGAGGTAAGGGTGGGATTTGAATCAGCAACCCTGGGATCCAAAGACCAACTCCCTAACCATTAGGCCACAGCTGCCCTCGTTAACCTATAAGATCTGCATGACATGAAATTATGATTGCTAATGGAAAAAAAAAACACCTTTCATAAGCTCTGCCTTGGATCACTTTTATGTCCCCACCAATGTCAAAATCAAAGTTACTCCCTTGAACTGTTCATATCTGAAATATGGAGTGAACATATATGAAAAGATGAACTTAGCTTTTAATTCTCAGTTTAAATTTTTGTTAAGTCACCACTTGAAAAAATGCCAGATTCTGTTCATTGTTAGTAAAATTATGTTCTTATAAAATTAAAAATGCAGCCGTATGAGGCAGTACACTAAAGCCAAAATATGAATCACATCCCAATCCAGGCTTCACAGGACCAGACTGATGAGACGGTGCTGACACAAAACATTCCATTTTAAAGTGTAAAACATTTATTTTGATTTTGTAAAGGCAGCAAAGCAAACCACTGCAATATCAATACAGTCGGGGTGTTAAACTCAGATCCTGTGTCAAATCCAGGCGTTTATTTTAACCTGCATTTCAGACCGTGGTCAATCCAGCCGTGATAGAAACTGGAGTGCGCGTATGTATATACAGCGGTTTACTGTAACTACCTTCAGATGGCTCCACTACAGATCTGCTGTGAATTCTGGATAGTGTGAAAACGTTAAGCAGTCGTGTTCTACAGGCTGTTTCAGTTTTATTGTTTCCAAGTTCACGTGGGCCGAATGAAACGAGGCTGTGAGCCTGGAGTTTGACCCCATGTGCCATAACACTTCCTTCTGATGAGCTTCTCTTTCTGGACTGTTCAGTCAGCGTGCTTTGAGGCAGTTCGGTTTCCACTCTATAACTCTGTGCTCTGTGGGCTGCGACCTCTGGTGCTGCCACCTAGTGTGTAAGAAGAGGTAGAGCTCATAAAGAATATTAATCCTTTGATGCAAAACATGGGTCAAAAGTGACCCGGCTGAGTTTTTATGTTCTATATCTTTGCAATAAATTAATTCCATCATTCAGTATTCAAGGTATTCCTCAATTAACTTGTTTTTGATAATCATACATCCTTATTTTATTTTTTCCTTTTTTGAATAAAAACCCATTTTGTATCACTACCCTTCTAATGCACAACATGGGTCAAAAACGACCTGCATTCATTTTCCAGGTTATTTCATGTATGGCTGAGTGTTTCTATGATATACTTTTGAAATAAATTAATTTTGTCATTTACTTTTCCAAATATGCAGTAAATATATTGTTTATGTTTAGCACAAATCATCATTTTTATTTTTCCTTTCTTAAGTTATGAACAAGCACAGGTTTTGTAATTCTACATCAAGTTTACACACGGGTCAGAAACAACCCGCATGCATTTACTCCAGCATTTGGTGGGAACTGTGAATTGTGCTTGTGTCAGACATTTCACAGCTCAGCACAGCGCCCTTTGCCCATCTAATACATGTCAGTAATGTTTTTCAATTGTTCTAACATTACCTTAGAAAAAAATTGATTATGTTTAGGTTCCCTTGAGAGTGAGTAGATTACTTGTCAGAAAGTTACAAGTAATTACTATTAGCTACCGAGCTGTTGACATATTCTACTTTAGTTAGCTAATTTTATTGTAGTTGGCTTAGCTAACTACATAGTTAATAAATGAATAACTGGCCCCATTCACTGCTAAATTAATTACTTGAAACAAATTATTATTATAGTCTCATCTCATCTCATTATCTCCAGCCGCTTTATCCTGTTCTACAGGGTCGCAGGCAAGCTGGAGCCTATCCCAGCTGACTACGGGCGAAAGGCGGGGTACACCCTGGACAAGTCGCCAGGTCATCACAGGGCTGACACATAGACACAGACAACCATTCACACTCACATTCACACCTACGGTCAATTTAGAGTCACCAGTTAACCTAACCTGCATGTCGTTGGACTGTGGGGGAAACCGGAGCACCCGGAGGAAACCCACGGGGAGAACATGCAAACTCCACACAGAAAGGCCCTCGCCGGCCACGGGGCTCGAACCCGGACCTTCTTCCTGTGAGGCGACAGCGCTAACCACTACACCACTATGCCACCCTATTATTATAGTATTAAGATATTTAATTTTAAATCACACTTGGATGACCCATGTGTAGTAATATAAAAAGTATTTTTGTTCATAAAGTAGGAAAGAAAAAATTAAATTAATGATTTGTGGTAATTAAAAACAAGATATTTAAAGAATACTTGGAATATTTAATCATAAAATAAATTGGTTTCAAAAAATAGAACAAAGAAAAACTCAGTCAGAATGAAATAACCTGGAAAATGAATGCTGGTCATTTTTGACCCATGTTGTGCATTAGAAGGGGTGTGCATATGTTTTGCATCAAAGGGTTAAACAGAAATATAGCAATCCATGATATAAGCAGCAAATTTGTCTCTCCCAGTATTTTGTATTGTGATATCTGAGAAAATGAAATTCTGTCTCATGCCTCCTCTATAATGTTGTACAGTGAACTCCAGATGAAGAGATCAGACCCACCAGAACCCAGCCGTGTCTCCATGAACAGTGATCGGTCTATGGTTTTTCCTTTGGACTTTAACAATAGAGCCTCCTCATCTGTTCACAGGTAACATCCCATAATTCTCATAGTTAAATTCATAGTTAAAGGCTGTATTACACTGTCATTAGCAGCTATTTTGATTGAATATATATTATAGTGCCTATCATTCTACTACACAGTTTATATTATACAATAGCTTCTTGGTCTTCAGTGATATAACAAATACTTTCATTCAAAGCTTTAGAGGAAAAAGTGCAAACATTTATAAAGGTCAAAATGTCTGACAGGTAATGTCTTAAATGCTGAAGCAAGAAATGCGAATATAAGCAAAAAAGAAAATCTAATGGCGATTACTACTACGACTACTACTACTAATACTAATACTACTACTACTACTAATAATAATAAACATTGAACTGTTCTAAGAGAAAATAAATATGCAATAAAATGTCATGAAACAGAATCAACACTGATTCTAAAATTAATAGTAAGTGCAAAGTAACAACATTGTT
Source organism: Neoarius graeffei (assembly GCF_027579695.1). Taxonomy (NCBI): domain Eukaryota; kingdom Metazoa; phylum Chordata; class Actinopteri; order Siluriformes; family Ariidae; genus Neoarius; species Neoarius graeffei. Next base: position 17,586,053 of record NC_083590.1, on the reverse strand, counting down.
GTTTTGTATTAAACAAAACGGCCCCATAGAGATCACTGTTACTTGGCCGTGTCTCCATGAAAAGCGATGTGTCTGAGTGTTTCTGTAAAATATAATAGAAAATGGAAACCCTTTGTATGAACACAATGACTATTTACCATAAATCACATCACTGACATTACAGTATTTATTAATAATAATGAAGATCAGCATTTTCCTCAACCTGAACTCCCACCTCCCAAAAACATGTCAGTAGGTCGACTGATCACTAAATTGCCCCTAAAATGATGGACTGGTGGATCATCCAGGGTGGAGTATAATTCTGGATCCAGTTACAGGTTTTATACCTCTGAACATTTCTGACTGGCTTTCTGAAAAATACACATCTGCTTTTGTATCAATTTAAAACACATTATCTGTTCATTCTGCATGATGGAGTGATATTCTGTTCCATCCCTAATGACCATATAGGAAAGAAAAACGAGAAACTCAAATTAAAACTGGGGCAGGTACTTTTTCTCCAGTTCTGCAATATTTTTGTCGTTTTGTATTCAGCACTGTGCTCTCTAAATGTTAATGCACTCATAAAGGATTATTGTAGTAAAATTAGAGCTGAAGTTTAGATTGTAGGATGAAAATTATTCTCTTTAACAGCAACAATTTTTGTTCCCAGTGATTTACAGAAAGCAGGAGACAGAAGAGAAAAGATCATCATCACAGATGCAGGGTAAGATCAAACCCAACACCATGACTGTGACACTGATGCACTGGTATTATAAACCTCTCTGCTGTTATTTCATAGAGACTGATTAGATTATAGAAAACATACAGGAGAATAAAACAAATGCACAGTGAGAACATTATAAAGAACTCTGTGGAATCCAGTCAGAAACACTGTGATCTTAAACTGTAATAATTGGAGCCCATGTCTCACCATGTCTTCCTACTTCAACCTGTCACACAGACACGCCCCAGAATCTGCTGCTGGAAATGAAGTCCTGAAAAAATTCAGATTAAATCTGATGAAGACGTTTCAGTGTTTAAATGGAGTGATAATAAAGCAGGAAAACCGAGTGCTCCTGAATGAGATCTTCACAGAGCTCTACATCACAGAGGGAGACAGTGGAGACGTCAATAAAGAACATGAGGTGAGACAGATTGAGGCAGCATCCAGGAGAAAAACAACAGAGGAAACACCAATCAAATGCAACGACATCTTTAAGCCCTTATCTGAAGAAGACGAACCCATCAGAACTGTAGTGACGAAGGGAGTGGCTGGTATTGGAAAAACAGTCTCTGTGCAGAAGTTCATTGTGGACTGGGCTGAAGGGAAAGCAAATCAGGACGTCCACCTCATATTTCCACTTCCTTTCAGAGAGCTGAATCTGATGAAGGACCAAAAACTGAGTCTGATGGAGCTGCTTCATGTCTGTTTCAATGAAACTAAAGAAACAGAAATGTCCAGGATTGGAAAGGTTCTGTTCATTTTTGATGGATTGGACGAGTGTCGTTTCCCGCTGGATTTTCAGAACACAGTGAGAGTGTGTGATGTAACTGAATCAGCATCAGTGCATGTGCTGCTGATAAACCTGATCAAAGGGAATCTGCTTCCCTCTGCTTTCATCTGGATCACCTCCCGACCAGCAGCAGCTGATCAAATCCCCTCTGAACATGTCCACCGAGTCACAGAGGTACGAGGGTTCAATGACCCCCAGAAGGAGGAGTACTTCAGGAAGAGGGTCAGTGATCAGAGCCTGGCCAAAAACATCATCACACACCTGAAGTCATTAAGAAGCCTCTACATCATGTGCCAAATCCCAGTCTTCTGCTGGATTTCAACCGCTGTTCTAGAGAGAATGTTGGGTGAAGCAGAGAGTGGAGAGATCCCCAAGACTCTGACTCAAATGTACACACACTTCCTCATCACTCAGACAAACATCATCAGCGGAAAGTACTCAAAGAAGCAGGAGAGTGATGAAGAAATACTTCTCAAACTGGGAAAACTGGCTTTTCAGCAGCTGAAGAAAGGCAACCTGATCTTCTATGAGGAAGACCTGAGAGAGTGTGGCATTGATGTGACAGAAGCAGCAGTGTACTCAGGTGTGTGTACACAGATCTTCAGAGAGGAAGTTGGGCTTCACCAGAGTAAAGTGTACTGCTTTGTTCATCTGAGCGTTCAGGAGCATCTCGCAGCTCTGTATGTGCATCTGACCTTCATGAAGGAAAAGGGAAATGTTCTTGATCACAGTCGGTCCAAGACAATTTCAGATGTACACAAGATTGCTGTAGGTCAGACCTTAAAAAGTCAGACTGGACATTTGGATCTGTTCCTCCGCTTTCTTCTGGGTCTCTCACTAGAGTCCAATCAGAAACTCTTACATGACTTCGTAACACGGACAGGAAGTAGCTCCCAGAGCAAAGAGGAAACAGTTCAGTACATTAAGGAGAAGATCAGTAGAGATGATCTTCCTGCAGAAAAATCCATCAATCTGTTCCACTGTCTGAATGAACTGGGTGACGATTCTCTCGTGAAGGAAATCCAATGCTACCTGAAATCTGGAAAACAAAGTGAACTCTCTGCTTCACAGTGGTCTGCTCTGGCGTTTGTGTTACTGACTTCAGCACAGGAGCTGGAGGAGTTTGATCTGAGTAAATATACCAGTACAGAGAAGATACCAGATGAGGTTCTTGTGAAGGTGATGCCTGTGATTGCAGCATCCAGAAAAGCAATGTAAGTAAAGTTGAATATAACTGTTCTACTGTTAGAAAGAGAGAAACTGAAAGCACTTTGACAAATCTGCACTTTGGGACAAAATCCACAACTCCATGACTCGAGTGAAAGTAAAGATCCTCCTGGTCAAATGTTACTGCAATGCAAGTGAAAGTTGTTCAGTCAAATTTTTACTTGAGTTACAGTACTGGAGGATTTGCTTTTAAAAATACTGACGTATTCAAAAGTACTTTTTTTTAAGATTCATGTTTTATTGTTTTCTCATATCAAGGTGTTGTATTGTTGCCACGATGCATTTACAGAAACTAATGACTTGGAAACAACCTACTGAATGCAGTGACTTGCTTGTAAAACCTGTAGAATAAAAAGTGTGTAGAATATGATAGAAAGCCTGTAGAAATTAGGGGATAACAGTTGCATGTAGAATTGAATAATACTGAAGGGCAGCTATTAAACATGTGGAGACCAGTTGGAGAAAAATGTTTACATAATAGCCAACTAATGACACAAACAGCAAATTTCCAAAAATGAAGCACTTAATCAGACAGAATTTTATACTTATAGTTTATTTACAATGTTTACAAATTACACCATTATTACAGGCTCCAATGTCCAATAAACACTGAGGGGTTTTTCCCCTGTGTAAAACCTTCACTGAGTTTAGTTTGAAAATCTTTTTCTTCACATCTCTCCACATTAAATTTGTGTTATTAGTGGAATGTAATGACGCAGACACTGGGCGGATAGAACCATGTGGAGTTTGTAGTAATTCAGAATTATAATTTAAAAACTTTACTGTTATTATGACCTGATAAAAGGTTTTATTCAAGTGGTAAAAACAGACTTTCACAGAGAACTCATTAGAAACACCATTTTTATTTACTTTTATTACATCATAATATAAATTTATTACATGATTAATATTTTGTTTTAATATTCTGAAATCTTGATAAGTTTTAATTTTTTTTGTTCTGTTGACCCTCACAGATTTTGTTCTTTTCCATGCTGTAGCTCTTTGATTTCAGGTCAGACAGGGAGAGACAACACACAGAGTGTAAGGGGAAGAACATGTCCAGTCTGTAAATCACTGGCACCAGGAACAAATAAGGAGCACCTGGCATCACACACACACACACACACACACACACACACACACACACACACACACACACACTATAAGTTTGTGAACTTTTTAGAATTTTCTATATTGCTGCATAAATATGACCTAAAACATCATTAGATTTTTCACACAAGTCCTAAAAGTAGATAAAGAGAACCCAATTAAACAAATGAGACAAAAATATTATACTCGGTCATTTATTTAATGAGGAAAATGATCCAATATTACATGTCTGTGAGTGGCAAAAGTATGTGAACTTTTGCTTTCAGTATCTGGTGTGACCCCCTTGTGCAGCAATAACTGCAACTAAACATTTGTGGTAACTGTTGATCAGTCCTGCACACCGGCTTGGAGGAATTTTAGCCCATTCCTTTGGATAGAACAGCTTCAACTCTGGGACGTTGGTGGGTTTCCTCACATGAACTGCTCACTTCAGGTCCTTCCACAACATTTCGATTGGATTAAGGTCAGGACTTTGACTTGGCCATTCCAAAACATTAACTTTACTCTTCTTAACCATTCTTTAGGAGAACGACTTGTGTGCTTAGGGTCGTTATCTTGCTGCATGACTCACCATCTCTTGAGATTCAGTTCATGGACAGATGTCCTGACATTTTCCTTCAGAATTCACTGGTATAATTCAGAATTCATTGTTCCATCAATGCTGGCAACCCGTCCTGGCCCAGATGCAGCAAAACAGGCCCAAACCATGATACTACCACCACCATGTTTCACAGATGGGATGAGGTTCTTATGCTGGAATGCAGTGTTTTCCTTTCTCCAAACATAACGTTCCTCATTTAAACCAAGAAGTTCTATTTTGGTCTCCTCCATCCACAAAACATTTTTCCAATAGCCTTCTGGCTTGTCCACGTGATATTTACCAAACTGCAGACGAGCAGCAATGTTCTTTTTGGAGAGCAGTGGCTTTCTCCTTGCAACCCTGCCATGCATTCAGTGTTCTCCTGATGGTGGACTCATGAACATTAACATTAGCCAATGTGAGAGAGACCTTCAGTTGCTTAGAAGTTACCCTGGGGTCCTTTGTGACCTCGCCAACTATTACATGCCTTGCTCTTGGAGTCATTTTTGTTGGTCCACCACTCCTGGGGTGGGAAACAATGGTCTTGAATTTCCTCCATTTGTACACAATCTGTCTGCCTGTGGATTGGTGGAGTCCAAACTCTTTAGAGATGGTTTTGTAACCTTTTCCAGCCTGATGAGCATCAACAATGCTTTTTCTGAGGTCCTTAGAAATCTCCTTTGTTCATGCCATGATACACTTCCACAAACATGTGTTGTGAAGATCAGACTTTGATAGATCCCTGTTCTTTAAAGAAAACAGGGTGCCCGCTCACACCTGATTGTCATCATATTGATTGAAAACACCTGACTCTAATTTCACCTTCAAATTAACTCAGAATCCTAGAGGTTCACATACTGTTGCCACTCACAGATATGTAATATTGGATCATTTTCCTCAATAAATAAATGACAAAGTATCACATTTTTGTCTCATTTGTTTAACTGGGTTCATTTTATCTACTTTTAGGACTTGTGGGAAAATCTGATGATGTTTTAGGTCATATTTAGGCAGAAATATAGAAAATTCAAAAGGGTTCACAAACTTTCAAGCACCACTCTATCCCACCTGCCCGAATGCATGTTTCACTTTCTCCGGGCAATCGGGCAGTCCTTAATGTTGAGCCCTGACTCATCATGAGTAGCTCCATAAAACTCCTTCAGCACTGGGCTGTGATCATTTCAGTCGCTCACTAATTAGAGAACAAATCAAATGTCTGATCTGTTCAGATAAATATGACTCTGCCTCGAACTCTGCCTGCTTCATCTAAACCTGACTTTTGAAACTCTTTTCCTTTCTCCTCTTATAAATATTTGAGATCAGACTCTTATTTCCCGATTTGGTGATCAGATTTGATGTTGCGTGTTTATCCCATGTGTCAGTGATGACGTGCGCAGCAGAAAACTCAAATCCAAACAGCTCGAACTGTGAATTACTGTTACAGCATTTCAGTGTGTTTTCGACTCGGAGTTTGTACTTTTGTCATTTATGAAAATGAAATGGTGCAGTGAAAGATTTGAGGACCTGTTTGATCATTTGTGTGAGTTTATTATGTATTATTTTATTTCCGTCAGGATCAGTTGTGAGACAATTGAAGGGAGAAGCGCTAAAGCTCTGGTCTCAGTGCTCAACTCAGAAACCTCCAGTCTGAGAGAACTGCATCTGACTGTGAAGACACTGGATCTGTCTTGGAATAAACTAGAAGACTCAGGAGTGAAGCGTCTCTGTGCTGTACTGGAGAATCCTCACTGTAAAGTGGAGACACTGCAGTAAGATCATCTCTCTGAGAGTCACAATAACTCACTAAAGCAGCAGTTAATAGTTGTATACAGTGTTGTTTATCAATTAAACTTTTCTGTAAAAGTAAAACATGCAGAGCAAATATATTAGTCATGAAGTGATCATTTCTCCTCAAAATCACTTTTACTTTCAAGAAATAATTAAAATGTCTTTACAATTAAATATGTGATCATTAAAAATCCAGTCAAGCAGAGATAAATTCTACAAAACCTGACTCTTCACTTAAACCTTTAAATTATTGACTTTTTGCTGAATCATTTGCACCTCGAGTAAACTTAATGTCAGTAACAGTGGGAATGTTTGAGTCATTATTAATAATAGCTTGTGATTGGTGAAGAGAATAGAGACAGTCCAACATGAGAGACATCATCTTCACAACCACTATTACACCAAGATGAAAATCTGTTGATGAAGTGTGTGTCATTGTGTCTCTGCAGTTTGTGTGGTTGTGGTGTCTCAGATGAAGGCTGTGCTGCTCTGAGTTCAGCTCTGAGATCAAACCCCTCACACCTGAGAGAACTGGGTCTGAATAATAATAACCTGGGAGACTCAGGAGTGAAGCGTCTCTGTGCTGTACTGGAGAATCCTCACTGTAAACTGGAGACACTGGCGTAAGAGCATCTCTCTGAGAGTCACATGACCTGCTCCTCAGTAAGACACATTCTCTAATAGTGAGGCTGAAGCAGAGGTTTTAGGTTCATCATCAATGTCCTGAGGAGGAAGATTGTTTCTTTTCACTGCACACTGATGATTTGTCACAGAGTCTTTGGGTCAGATGGACGTATGTGAGAAGCTGCAGCACAAAACGGGACTTGATCCGACTGCCATGTGTCTGAAATCACTGTGAAATTTACTACAACACTGTAACTAATCACACAAACTGCACCTGAGACACAAACTAACTGCCCTCTGTGTGAGCTGCAGGGTTTAAAGCAGCAGTGACATGGTGGAAACGATCTCAGGAATATAGAGTTTAAAAACTAAACTGAGACATTAATGCCACAGAACTGATGCAGTAAAAAAATAAATGGATAAAAATGGCTTTTAAATAAAGATTAAAAATGAAGAGAAAAGAACTTCCAGGAAACTGAAAGCCACAACAACCATCCTTTTGTTATTTAGAATTTTTCAAATAGAAGAAGAAATAATAATAATAATTTAAAATAGTAAATAATCTTCCAGTCCGGCGGCACGGTGGTGTAGTGCTTAGCGCTGTTGCCTCACAGCAAGAAGGTCCGGGTGCTCCGGAAGGTTCGAGTCCCGTGGCCGGCGAGGGCCTTTCTGTGCGGAGTTTGCATGTTCTCCCCGTGTCCGCGTGGGTTTCCTCCGGGTGCTCCGGTTTCCCCCACAGTCCAAAGACATGCAGGTTAGGTTAACTGGTGACTCTAAATTGACCGTAGGTGTGAATGTGAGTGTGAATGGTTGTCTGTGTCTATGTGTCAGCCCTGTGATGACCTGGCGACTTGTCCAGGGTGTACCCCGCCTTTCGCCCGTAGTCAGCTGGGACAGGGGCGCAGATAGGATTTTTGAACTGGGGGGGACTGAGCTGTCAGCAAATGATTCCATTTTGTGTATATATGTGTGTGTGTGTGTGTATATATATACACACACACACACAGTACCGTTCAAAAGTTTGGGGTCACTTTGAAATGTCCTTATTTTTGAAAGAAAAGCACTGTTCTTTTCAATGAAGATCACTTTAAACCAATCAGAAATACACTCTATAAATTGCTAATGTGGTAAATGACTATTCTAGCTGCAAATGTGTGGTTTTTGGTGCAATATCTCCATAGGTGTATAGAGGCCCATTTCCAGCAACTCTCACTCCAGTGTTCTAATGGTACAATGTGTTTGCTCATTGCCTCAGAAGGCTAATGGATGATTAGAAAACCCTTGTACAATCATGTTAGCACAGCTGAAAACAGTTTAGCTCTTTAGAGAAGCTATAAAACTGACCTTCCTTTGAGCAGATTGAGTTTCTGGAGCATCACATTTGTGGGGTCGATTAAATGCTCAAAATGGCCAGAAAAATGTCTTGACTATATTTTCTATTCATTTTACAACTTATGGTGGGAAATAAAAGTGTGACTTTTCATGGAAAACACAATTGTCTGGGTGACCCCAAACTTTTGAACGGTAGTGTGTATACATGTTATTTCACCTCCCTCACTGCCATCACCAGGAACTACCTGCAGGCTAGGACAATGATAACATTTTAACATAGCCTATGGAAATCCAAAGTTTACACATTATCATCGCGCACAAAAATTGCAAAACTAGTTTTAAAACCGCTAAGTTCCAACTGTTAAACATAGCGAGAGGCTGGGCCAGGCCCGGCGCCATGGGGGGGCGAAAGGGGGCGTCGCCCCCTCGTGGCTACAGCCCCGCCCCCTCAACGGAGACTCAGATCACTTAATTGTTTTCTTATGAAAATATAATGTATTATAGACGTATTAATAATTTTCATTTTCAAATACGAAATATTAAGTGGTTGCGCATTGCACAAAAATACATTTCACATAAATCACTACTAAAACTGGCACGGTAGAACAAATCTGATTGGTTGTTATGATTCTTACGTTGCAATCATAGAATTCAACTGTATTAAGGTAGGATTATTTCAAAAAGCCTGAATTTAATATTAACCCTGTTTTAGACATATGTATCAATCCTAACTACTGGGGACTAGTTATTGTGGGTGTATGTGTAACACAGCCGCGCACACACAGACCTGTGATAAGGACAAGGGTTGTGCGGGCGGGGGTTTTACATGCACACTTACAAGTGCACTGTCTCTGCAATATCCTGTATCAGTCAGTTTACGGGAGTAGTCTTTCCCCCACCGAATTAAACGAATTCAATCACATTATTGTGAATCCATTTTCTTTCTTTGTAGGCTAAGTTTATCTCCGTTTATGTCGGTGTATATGTTCATATATGGTCCGCTTTGTGCGCAAATAGCGTAAGAATGTGTCGTTGACGTCACCCCCCATGCAGCGGGGGTGAAAATTCATCACTTCAGAGTGTTTAGTCCCCTACACGCCTAAACTGGGATCACGGATTAAGTGGTTAGCGTTGACTCAGTGCGAGTCAGGAAGGCTATTACTGGTGCAACCGCGTATTTTTTTTTTTAATTATGATTTTGGCCGCGGCGGCACGGTGGTGTAGTGGTTAGCGCTGTCGCCTCACAGCAAGAAGGTCCGGGTTCGAGCCCCGTGGCCGGCGAGGGCCTTTCTGTGTGGAGTTTGCATGTTCTCCCCGTGTCCGCGTGGGTTTCCTCCGGGTGCTCCGGTTTCCCCCACAGTCCAAAGACATGCAGGTTAGGTTAACTGGTGACTCTAAATTGACCGTAGGTGTGAATGTGAGTGTGAATGGTTGTCTGTGTCTATGTGTCAGCCCTGTGATGACCTGGCGACTTGTCCAGGGTGTACCCCGCCTTTCGCCCGTAGTCAGCTGGGATAGGCTCCAGCTTGCCTGCGACCCTGTAGAAGGATAAAGCGGCTAGAGATAATGAGATGAGATGAGATGAGATTTTGGCCGCCGAGCCAAGTACCTTAGACTTGCATTGACGTTTTGTTTTCATGCCGCGGAGCTATTTGTATGTATTTTAAATGTAAAGGACTTGCCTGTAGGTTTGTGTGTGTTGTTTTATGTTTGGCATCTTTCCGGTTGTACCGCGTGTCTGTGAGAAAATCGGAGGGGAGGGTTAACAGGTGGGCACGGGGGTTGATAAAGCGCAACTGCCCTGGTAATATGCCACATGATTTTCCCGGACTAAAGCAACCTTCGGGGCCGTGGTTTTGTGGTTGGCGCAGTTAATTGTTTGAAACACGTTGTCAGACCGCCATCACTACTACACACTATATGAAAAATATTTGCCCCCTTGCGATTTCTAATTGCCCCCTTAGTAAACTGTTCCTGGCGCCGGGCCTGGGCTGGGCTACGTGTGTGTGTGTGTAAAGTGTAAACCAGTGCATCCTGACTTTCTAACTATGCCTGTGTGTTGTGTGAGCGGCAGTCAGTCAACAACTCTTCGCAAAGTTTCCTTATGAAACAATATGCTCGCTGAAATTATGGCAGGGAACGCCAGATTAAACATTAAAACTGCCTTCTGAGCACTGTATCTACAGGCTGCCACCGAAAGAAGGAGGCTACCAGAAAGGCATCTCTACTCCGTACGATTTTACTTTCACTACGACATTACTTTGAACAGACTATCAAAAAATTGCAAGGTGATATGATAAAGTAAGGCACAGTTTACTTACAGTCGTTTTTTTTTTTAAAAACGATGCAATTGTTTTCTGCCTTTTGGCACCCTTCATCATGCCGTATTGGGGTCCTGAACTAGGAGGCGCTGTCCCCGATATGCCTGTCAAACTTGTAACCATAGCAACCAAGCTCGAGCTCGCAACCTGTGCAGTCTGCGCAGTTGCAGCTATGTCTGTACTGCTGTGCACCTCAATAAACCGAATGGTAATTAGTCTTTTGATTTTTCCGTGAGGTTTGCCTTATGCAAAGAAATAAGACAGCATAGACGTTTTTTCCTCCCTATAAGTGGGGGGGACCGAAGGAGGTGAATTTAAATCTGGGTGGGACAAATCCCCCCCCATCCCCCCCTCTATCTGCGCCCGTGAGCTGGGATAGGCTCCAGCTTGCCTGCGACCCTGTAGAACAGGATAAAAGCAGCTAGAGATAATGAGATGAGAGATAATCTTTCAGTCCATCTCTGTCAATGGTGATTGCTTAAGATGGCACTGGAAGCCCGGCTTCCCCTCACATTTCATTAAAATGCAGCAGTGAAACGTTTCCCAAAGTGTCTCTTTTATCTATCAGTCTTGGTGTCGTTGAATATTTTAGTGACTCAGATTGATGGAGTATCTCACTGCAATATCGCGCTGTTTGTTCATTAAACTCACACTGTTTCGTGGTGAACAGTGCGGCCTGTGTGAAAAGCCCCTGACACAGAGCTAACAGACCCCCACTGAAGCCTCTGCATCTATTAGTGTCTGTTAGGTGTTTGTGTACTCGCTATTTTAATGAGCAGAAAGATGAAAGCTCATTGGACAAGAGGATTTAACATCATTTTGAGCCCCTCCCAGACACACGGCTTCACTGGGAGGGAATGGAGTGTGGGCCAGTGTGTTTTACACAGAAGAAAAAAAAACATCTCAACATGAGAGAGAGAGAGAGAGAGAGAGAGAGAGAGAGAGTTGTAATGAAGAATAGACGTTTTCTCTTCTGAAATTAAAATTATTTCACATACTTGGAAAAATTCACCAATTTTAAGACCTACACAATGTTTCTTCATAAATAACAGGGGATTTTAAAAAAAATAATTTCACTCCTTGTGTTTGCAAAAAAGTTTTTGAAGACTTTGACATTACCTGGTTTTCTTTAATAATAAAACATGGTCTAATCTTCATCCCAGTCAGAATCGTAGACAAACATATTCTGTCTAAAGAAAACAGTCACACTTGTTCTTGTCAGTCCTGAATAAACCATTTAAAGTGCACATCTTGGGTATATTTAGGAGCAAGATCAATGTAATTCTCTAATTTTATATTAAACTTTGGTCAAATATCTGTCACATTTTGTGCAATTTTTTTTACCTTGCGCAATACCGGAAAAATTCAGTTGAAATCAAGCCATTTATGGCAAATTTGTCCGCCTCTTAAAATACTTGGCATTTGGATTTCCCGGTAAACACTGATTTTCATGATGTCACGTGTGGGACGCCTCCTTCTGAATCCCATGTCAGCGTTGGTTTGTTTATGAGAATACGACCTGGTGGTTTTCTGCAAATTTCTTCAACGTTATCTGATCTCATCTCATTATCTCTAGCCGCTTTATCCTGTTCTACAGGGTCGCAGGCAAGCTGGAGCCTATCCCAGCTGACTATCGGCGAAAGGCGGGGTACACCCTGGACAAGTCGCCAGGTCATCACAGGGCTGACACATAGACACAGACAACCATTCACACTCACATTCACACCTACGGTCAATTTAGAGTCACCAGTTAACCTAACCTGCATGTCTTTGGACTGTGGGGGAAACCGGAGCACCCAGAGGAAACCCACGTGGACACGGGGAGAACATGCAAACTCCACACAGAAAGGCCCTCGCTGGCCACGGGGCTCGAACCCGGACCTTCTTGCAGTGAGGCGACAGCGCTAACCACTACACCACCGTGCCGCCCTCAACGTTATCACGTAATTATTAAAATGTTTAACGGATGTATCATATAGGACAGTGTAGTGACACCAATCTTGATGGGATTAGTACTCATCATTTTCCAAAAGACCAGACAATGAGAGAGAAATGGGAGCGCTTCGCGCGAGGCACCCGGAAAAAGCCAAGGACCAAGCAGAGCCGAGAAAAAGACCAAAAAAAATCGGCAATTCACAAGTTGACTGTTGCCAGGATAAGAAATAAGAGAGACTATACTCTAAATTAGGTGTTCCTGTGTTTGTGTGGTACACGGATAATGTTATTTATCGACACACACAAAAGTAAACAACACGAAAGCGCTGGGCGATAATACACTTACTTCACATGTACCAAGGGACATGCATGTCAGGGCTTGAGATCTTGGGACCTGTCAAACACATTAAATGTATATACAACACTGCTTTGCCGATTCCACGTGTGTAGCTTATGACATCTTTCTCCTACAGTAGCCAGTACTCTTCTAAATGAAGAAATATATAAATATATAATAGTAATTAGAAAAAACTTTGATTTATGTAACAATAGATAGATGAGCATTGATACATGAATCCATGGGTTTAGAAGCTGAAGCTTTTAACTATCATCATTTCAATGCAAAATCGCTAGCTGCTAAACTTGGTCTACACAGACTGTGTACTGAACCTATGCAGGGTCTCTCTGCCTGCTGGTGGATCCACACGTGACATCACGAATCTGGATCAATATGGCTCCAGACTCCCTTGGGATTTTTCCAGACGTGTTTTATTTTATTTTTTTCTACTGTAGACAGATGGCCTTGTGCAAAATTACCCTTCAGGATGAGTGTGTAAAGGGACATACTTTCATATAAAAAAACACTAAATTGGTCCAGGATATGCCCTTTAAAAATTCACACTCTGGGGTTTAAAAAGTGTGTGAACCTCTGAGCGAACGACTTCTCCAAGAGCTCATTAGAAAGCAAAGCAAAAACATCAAAGCAAATCTTGATGTTCATAAACTGAGGCAGTGAAGTGTGTGTCATTGTGTCTCTGCAGGTTGGAGTGGTGTGGTGTCTCAGATGAAGGCTGTGCTGCTCTCGCTTCAGCTCTGAGATCAAACCCCTCACACCTGAGAGAACTGAGTGTGTATGGGAATGAAATAGGAGACTCAGGAAAGGAGCTGCTCTCTGCTCTTAAGGATGATGAACATTACAAACTACAGGAACTCTGGTAAGTAATAACCTTTTTAGGTGAATGTTAGGGGGGAAAAGAATAATAATTTAACCTCATTATCATTTTTCTTTAATTTCAATAAATGTCACATGACCAGGTCATGAAATTAAACCAGTTTTAGAAATTTTCACTGTGTTCTATTTAATCCGTCTTCTTCCTCACAGTTGTCTTTAAGGCTGTTTGTTGTTCAGTAAAATTGATTTAAAATTCATCTGAAAGCAGAAGATGGAGTCAGTCAGAGTCTCCAAAATGTCCCGTCTGCGTGCATGAGTGATTGTAAATGAACACCTCATCTCCTTGTGACACCCTGCTGTCTCTGACTTCATCCTGCTGCTTTTGTCTGAATAAGATGATCTCGGCTTTTCCCTGTTTCTGATCAGCAGCACACTTTCTTCTCAACTCTCCTCAAAACTCAGTAAAATGATCATCTTTAATGCCACACTGCCACAAATGTGATTTAAGGAGCCACTTTACTCACTCTGACACTCCTTCCTGCTCTCCACCTCCACACCGTGTCTTCTGTCGTTCCTGTAAAATTCACCTCGGCTTCTTCTTAAAGTCTGCACTTAAATCTACATGTAGAACAAGAGATCAAACCCACCGCAGTGTTAGTTACTGTTTAAAAAGCTCCAAAGCCTGTGATTGGATAAGAGCACTGATGTGATGGGAAACATCTGCTCACTTTCCTGTTAGATCTTGTGGAAGTTCTCGTTTGTTGGAGCTCAATGTTAGAACACAGATATTATATAAGACTGAATAAATGTTGAATTAAATTAGAAACAGGAGATAATAATGTTTCTCTTGGAGCAGAGATGATTACATGCTGTTGGTCATGAAGTACCACAGTCCAGTGTGTGGGGATTAATCCAGATGTTTTTCTTTGTTTCAGTTGGCGGTGAACGTGTGTGTGTGTGTGTGTGTGTGTGTGTCCGTGATGAAGACTCTGGTGTTCCTGCATTTCCATGTTGGGGAACAGACAACATATTCATAAACACGTCAGTCATTTAGTTCTAACAAATGAAAGGGACTCGGAGACGTGGTCAGTGTGTGTTCATGGTGCACAGTGAATCAGACTGCACACAATTCTACACTGAATGTGGAACAACTTGTGATCTGCATGAACTGTCTGGACCTCAGTCCCTTAAAAACCCTGAAAGAGCACGTGAAAAAGCACAGGGACTCGAGCTGAACCCAGTCAGTGGAAGAGGGAGCTGAAATGGACAGGAACAGTTTCAGAACATTGGTGGGATTCTCACCTGACAGGATCGCCATTTGGGGAGTTAATCTGAGGAAGCCCCGAGGAGACTCACTACAAGGCACATTTATCACTTTGTCTTTTGATTGGTATTTAATATACACTCACTGAGCACTTTATTAGGAACACCTGGATGGAACCGCCTTGTTGATGAGATGAGTCACCGGAGAACGGCCAGACTGGTTTGAGCTGACAGAAAGGCTACAGTAACTCAAATAACCACTCTGTACAATTGTGGTGAGCAGAAAAGCATCTCAAAATGCACAACACACTGAACACTGAGGTGGATGACCACGTCGGGTTCCACTTCTGTCAGCCAAGTACAGAAAGCTGAGGCTGCAGTGGCACAGGATCTCCACAACTGGACAGGTGAAGAGTGAAAAAACGTAGCCTGGTCTGATGAACCTCGATTTCTGCTGAGGCTCACAGATGGTGGGGTCAGAATTTGGCACCAACAGCATGAATTAGTGTTCCTAATAATGTGCTCTGTGACTGTAGATTAGATCTTTTTGTTACAGGATCAGACCAAAGCTGTTCATTTTTGTTCGCCTCTTAATTTTTTTCTCTAGATTTTGAAGTATTAAATATATAAATACAGTGTGATTATTTTTCTGTTGTATAAAATTAGTTTCTGTATTTAAACTGAATTTTTTTTCGCAAAAAAAGCCAACGGTTATTGGAAATAAATTTATTCGTAGCACTTGGGTGTTAGTACTCAGACGAAAAAATGGATTTCCATCAAAGTCAAATCATGAAATTTTCAGCATCTGTGTAATTTCTGATTTACTGTAAGTGTAAATACTTTGTCGCTTGTCTTGTTCTGTAGTGGTTTGTGTTTGTCACTATTACTCAGCAATACTAAGGTTTTTAATGCGTCTTCATATAAATTCTGATTGGTTCCAAAGTCAGACTAAACATGTGTCTCAACGCTGGATTCAATCATGTAACTTTGGATAGATTTTCCTAAAAATATGCCATAGTATTTAGAAATTGGTGTAAAAAAGAGAGAATTAAACAGTTGGACCAGGGCATTAAAAATAAATGGTGGGACAAATGGCTAAAAGAAGTTGATAAATACAGTGGGGCAAAAAAGTATTTAGTCAGCCACCAATTGTGCAAGTTCTCTCACTTAAGAAGATGAGAGAGGCCTGTAATTTTCATCATAGGTACACTTCAACTATGAGAGACAGAATGGGGGGAAAGAATCCAGGAAATCACATTGTAGGATTTTTAATGAATTAATTGGTAAATTCCTCGGTAAAATAAGTATTTGGTCACCAACAAACAAGCAAGTTTTCTGGCTCTCACAGACCTGTAACTTCTTCTTTAAGAGGCTCCTCTGTCTTCCACTCGTTACCTGTATTAATGGCACCTGTTTGAACTCGTTATCAGTATAAAAGACACCTGTCCACAACCTCAAACAGTCACAGTCCAAACTCCACTATGGCCAAGACCAAAGAGCTGTCAAAGGACACCAGAAACAAAATTGTAGACCTGCACCAGACTGTGAAGACTGAATCTGCAATAGGTAAGCAGCTTGGTGTGAATAAATCAACTGTGGGAACAATTATTAGAAAATGGAAGACATACAAGACCACTGATAATCTCCCTCAATCTGGGGCTCCACGCAAGATCTCACCCCGTGGGGTCAAAATGATCACAAGAATGGTGAGCAAAAATCCCAGAACCACACGGGGGGACCTAGTGAATGACCTGCAGAGAGCTGGGACCAAAGTAACAAAGGCTACCATCAGTAACACACTATGCCACCAGGGACTCAAATCCTGCAGCGCCAGACGTGTCCCCCTGCTTAAGCCAGTACATGTCCAGGCCCGTCTGAAGTTCGCTAGAGAGCATTTGGATGATCCAGAAGAGGATTGGGAGAATGTCATATGGTCAGATGAAACCAAAATATAACTTTTTGGTAAAAACTCAACTTGTCGTGTTTGGAGGAGAAAGAATGCTGAGTTGTATCCAAAGAACACCATACCTACTGTGAAGCATGGGGGTGGAAACATCATGCTTTGAGGCTGTTTTTCTGCAAAGGGACCAGGACGACTGATCCGTGTAAAGGAAAGAATGAATGGGGCCATGTATCGTGAGATTTTGAGTGAAAACCTCCTTCCATCAGCAAGGGCATTGAAGATGAAACATGGCTGGGTTTTTCAGCATGACAATGATCCCAAACACACCACCCGGGCAACGAAGGAGTGGCTTCGTAAGAAGCATTTCAAGGTCCTGGAGTGGCCTAGCCAGTCTCCAGATCTCAACCCCATAGAAAATCTTTGGAGGGAGTTGAAAGTCTGTGTTGCCCAGCGACAGCCCCAAAACATCACTGCTCTAGAGGAGATCTGCATGGAGGAATGGGCCAAAATACCAGCAACAGTGTGTGAAAACCTTGTGAAGACTTACAGAAAACGTTTGACCTCTGTCATTGCCAACAAAGGGTATATAACAAAGTATTGAGATGAACTTTTGTTATTGACCAAATACTTATTTTCCACCATAATTTGCAAATAAATTCTTTAAAAGTCAGACAATGTGATTTTCTGGATTTTTTTTTTTCTCATTCTGTCTCTCATAGTTGAAGTGTACCTATGATGAAAATTACAGGCCTCTCTCATCTTCTTAAGTGGGAGAACTTGCACAATTGGTGACTGACTAAATACTTTTTTGCCCCACTGTATGTTCAGCCACGAGAAACATGGCGCCAGAAACTTATTGACAAGTCTGTAGTTGTGATTTGCCTTTTACGTAATGAGGAAAAGACCTACAGCCAGAACGGAAAGAAGGTGCTTTTAAAGCATGCAAATGACGACCAAAATGATGAACAAGCCGTTGGTCAGCAGGCACTCACACAGACATTGGCAGGTCAGTAAACAGACGTAAGTGAGTAATGAACCGATTATCGCTCACGCCAGATTGACTGGCACAGTAGATTGGGTCAACTCCCTTCCTACACCCTTACACTGAAAAGCAGGAGCCTGAATTTTGGAGAAATTTTAAATCTGCTGACTGGTGAAATAATGTGTTGGATTTTACTGTTTACAGATTTAACAAAATGTTACATAAAACTGGCTTCATAAACTTCCCTTTATTTGTAATAGTTCTAATGAAGTTAGAATTTATGTAATGTTTTGAATGAAAAATTGTGAATTTAGGGAAATAAAAAAAAATAAAGATTATTTTTGGATATAAGCCATATGAACATCAAGAAAAAAAAATTAAATAACCAACATAATTTTTAAATCTTTACTTAAATATAAAAAAATTCACTTATTCTGAAAAACTTGAGAAAATGTTGAATTTTAAGATTTACTTTGAAAAGTGCATTTTATTAAAATTACATTTAAAAAAAAGTTCCTGAATTTGCAAAATAAAATGTAAATGCTAAAGTGGAACCCATCTCATCTCATCTCATTATCTCTAGCCGCTTTATCCTTCTACAGGGTCGCAGGCAAGCTGGAGCCTATCCCAGCTGACTACGGGCGAAAGGCGGGGTACACCCTGGTCATCACAGGGCTGACACATAGACACAGACAACCATTCACACTCACATTCACACCTACGCTCAATTTAGAGTCACCAGTTAACCTAACCTGCATGTCTTTGGACTGTGGGGGAAACCGGAGCACCCGGAGGAAACCCACGCGGACACGGGGAGAACATGCAAACTCCACACAGAAAGGCCCTCGCCGGCCACAGGGCTCGAACCCGGACCTTCTTGCTGTGAGGCGACAGCGCTAACCACTACACCACCGTGCCGCCCAAAGTGGAACCCAGTTGACATAATTATAAATGTACACTATGCATTTAAAGTACTAGTATTTTGTTTTTCATGATGTATAATAGTTTTTCCTTCTCAGAAAAAAAGTGTAAGGCAGTGAATCCCAGGGCAACCTCCAACCCTGCCTCTGCTTTTTTTGGGTTTTTTTTTTGGTTGTCTGGTGTAATAAAATTACATCTGTAGACACTCTATATAATAAAATTAATGTGTTCCATTTTATTGACTCCAGCTTTAAGACCTGTTTTAGAGCAGAAATGCCATCAGAAAATCCAGTGCAACATTTTCCTGTGGTGCATGTTCACATCATTCAGACTGATTTTAGGCCTGGCTGCTGAAAATTATAACAAAGTGTACCTTTTTATATCTGCAAAATAAAACCTATTTCATCACAGGAATGCTGTCAGAGAGCATCGAACAACATCCAGGTTTTTTTAACTTTCTGGGGGAGGCCCAGACCCCCCTTACAGGAGGGAGATACCCCCTCACGCCCCTTCCCCATGCTCCGCCCACCTTGGGCCACAGACCCAAGGCACTGCTACGCCCCTTTCCAGACAGAACATGAGTTCATGGGTCTCATCCACCAAAAATTTCACCTCCACACACCAGGGATTACTAACCATCAGTTCCATACAAATATCACCACAACCTCACCCTTTAAAGCTGCAGTCAGTAGGTCTGAGAAGACAGTGGACTTGGCTAGAAAATGTCAATGAGTGTAACTTCCAGGTCCCTCCCCCTCCCTCATGATAACAAAGTGATTGTTTTATTCATACATTTTTCATCCTTTAATCAGATTATCTACTTTTTTATCATCAAAAACTTAAACAGCTTTCAACTTGTATATCACAAGAGCAAGTGTAATTTGTTTTTCCCCCTTTAACCACAATATTATCATTGTTTTCTCAGTCCTAAAGATCTATTTCTTGTCTTTGCAACCATGAGAACATTTCAATAATGAAACAAACTCATTCCAGCAGGATCTTGTTGAAGCTTCTGTCTGTATTACATACTGTATTATCTTGAAGAAATCACACACTGTTTTGAAATAAATTTGTGTCATGATGAGTTTCTCTTGAAGGTATTTTCGAACAATAGCAGTAAATACCACAACTTATGCTTCAGTGTAACATCGCCATTATAATCAATAAATAAATACAGTGGAAACTCTTTATATCGAGGTCCTTGGGACCAGGGAATATCAGCAGTCAATAAACAATACAAAGCAAAGCAAACTGATTTCACTGGGACCGGAGAAAAAGTTTGTTATATTATTAGGTATTTCATTATATGGAGTTTCCACTGTATATAATCATGTACAGAAATTTTCAGGCAGAATGATAAATACTATATTTGCATGTAGAAGGTTCCTTTATATAAAGTCTCCAAAGCATCAGAAATAAATAGAAAATTACACATTTCCAATTTCAGACACAAGAGGGCGCTTCACAAAATAAAGGATAAGAGAACGAATTAATGTGCAGTTTTTAAACTTGACGATTTTGTGTGATTATTCACGATATTTTTATCTGCATTTGTGCAAAAAAAAAACCAAACCATACAAATTCAAGTAGTTTCCACCAAGTGGTTACAGAATTCAAAAACTAAAGTTTTTGAACTAGTCGGGCTGAGCGGGGCTGTTGGAGTTGCATTTCGACTACAACCGCGCTGAACCGTGCTGGCTGGAAGTGGGTGGACACATTGGGTGGAGTTAGCGAAAGTGGGTGGACGTCAGGTGATGTCGTTAAGCAGCGCAAACAGTGACATCAGTGAGCTTTTAAGCGGTAGTCTCACGACCCGGATAGTAAACAATAAACATGGAGGACATGGAGTCGTTAGTGTTGCTGGTCTTGGTGCTGTGGCTTGTTGTCACCGACAACGCGGACAGATACTGGCAAGAGTGTATAGATGAGGCGAGGCGCATAAGGCTTCAGAAATTCTCATAATTCGTAATTCTTCTCCTTCCGGGTTTACGGTGTTTACAGATCCCAGCGCGCTCGCGGGGCGTGTGTGGGCATGTGAGGACACTCCTCCTCACCAATCAGTGCACAGGGGAGTGTCTGCTCACGCCCCCAGCCTCACTCGGCTCGCTTTGGCTCGCTTCAGCCCCACTCCAAAACGGTGCGAGTTTTAGGGGCTAAGCAGGGCTGAAGCGAGCTGAGTCGTGCTAGTTTTTGGTAGTTGAAACCAGGGGCGCAGATAGGATTTTTGAACTGGGGGGGACTGAGCTGTCAGCAAATGATTCCATTTTGTGTGTATATATATATATATATATATATATATATATATATATATATATATATATATATATACATACACACACACACTACCGTTGAAAAGTTTGGGTCACTTTGAAATGTCCTTATTTTTGAAAGAAAAGCACTGTTCTTTTCAATGAAGATCACTTTAAACTAATCAGAAATACACTCTATACATTGCTAATGTGGTAAATGACTATTCTAGCTGCAAATGTCTGGTTTTTGGTGCAATATCTCCATAGGTGTATAGAGGCCCATTTCCAGCAACTATCACTCCAGTGTTCTAATGGTACAATGTGTTTGCTCATTGCCTCAGAAGGCTAATGGATGATTAGAAAACCCTTGTACAATCATGTTAGCACAGCTGAAAACAGTTTAGCTCTTTAGAGAAGCTATAAAACTGACCTTCCTTTGAGCAGATTGAGTTTCTGGAGCATCACATTTGTGGGGTCGATTAAATGCTCAAAATGGCCAGAAAAATGTCTTGACTATATTTTCTATTCATTTTACAACTTATGGTGGTAAATAAAAGTGTGACTTTTCATGGAAAACACAAAATTGTCTGGGTGACCCCAAACTTTTGAACGGTAGTGTGTATACATGTTATTTCACCTCCCTCACTGCCATCACCAGGAACTACCTGCAGGCCAGGACAATGATAACATTTTAACATAGCCTATGGAAATCCAAAGTTTACACATTATCATCACACACAGAAATTGCAAAACTAGTTTTAAAACCGCTAAGTTCCAACTGTTAAACATAGCGAGAGGCTGGGCTACGTGTGTGTGTGTAAAGTGTAAACCAGTGCATCCTGACTTTCTAACTATGCCTGTGTGTTGCGTGAGCGGCAGTCAGTCAACAACTCTTCGCAAAGTTTCCTTATGAAACTATGCTCGCTTAAATAATGGCAGGGAACGCCAGATTAAACATTAAAACTGCCTTCTGAGCACTGTATCTACAGGCTACCACCGAAAGAAGGAGGCTACCAGAAAGGCATCTCTACTCCGTACGATTTTACTTTCACTACGACATTACTTTGAACAGACTATCAAAAAATTGCAAGGTGATATGATAAAGTAAGGCACAGTTTACTTACAGTCTTTTTT
This sequence comes from Neoarius graeffei, assembly GCF_027579695.1. NCBI lineage: Eukaryota > Metazoa > Chordata > Actinopteri > Siluriformes > Ariidae > Neoarius > Neoarius graeffei. The sequence continues at coordinate 17,564,017 of NC_083590.1, read as the reverse complement.
TTTTTTAACGATGCAATCGTTTTCTGCCTTTTGGCACCCTTCATCATGCCGTGTTGGGGTCCTGAACTAGGAGGCGCTGTCCCCGATATGCCTGTCAAACTTGTGGGTAACCATAGCAACCAAGCTCGAGCTCGCAACCTGTGCAGTCTGCGCAGTTGCAACTGTCTGTACTGCTGTGCACCTCAATAAACCGAATGGTAATTAGTCTTTTGATTTTTCCGTGAGGTTTGCCTTATGCAAAGAAAGACATCATAGACTTTTTTTCCTCCCTATAAGTGGGGGGGACCGAACGAGGTGAATTTAAATCTGGGTGGGACGAATCCCCCCCGTCCCCCCCTCTATCTGCGCCCGTGGTCGAAACGCGAGCCGTGTCGGGCTGAAGTGAGCTGAAGCGAGCTGAAGTGAGCTGAAAAAGGGTAGTGGAAAAGGGCCATTAGATGGTGAAATTTTTTCTCTTACAGGAGTGTAAGAGCTGCATATGTTGCTGCTGTGGAAAAGTTTTTAAAGAAGTTTCCCTTTGGAAACCCAATATTGAAGTCAGTAAGAATTCTAAATCCATTACACCGGACTGATGTGACAGAAAGAGAAGGTAAGTACTTAAAATTCTCTCTGTTTTCTGGGGTGAGTGGAGGGAGATCTCCCTCTTTTTCACTGAGCTTGTTTGGAGCCTCTGTGTCAAGTCAAATCAATTCTGGCAGCTCAGTGGCGGCATCATAAAG